>NW_017728992.1:193199148-193222235 GCF_001723915.1 Gavialis gangeticus | reverse complement strand
GAGGGGGGACCTGGTGACCGTCTATAAACTCACTAGGGGGGACCAGAAGGGTTTGGGGGAGACGCTGTTTCCCCTAGCGCCCGCTGGCATAACAAGGAGCAATGGGCACAAGTTGATGGAGAGGAGGTATAGATTGGACATCCGCAAAAACGACTTCACAGTTAGGGCAGCTAGGAGCTGGAACCAACTTCCAAGGGAAGTGGTGCTGGCTCCTACCCTGGGGGTCTTTAAGAAGAGGCTGGATGCCTACCTGGCTGGACTCATTTGAGTCCTGTTTCTTGTTTTGGGGTTTTGTTGTTCTCCCGCCCTGGTGGGGGGTCGGGCTAGAAGATCTACTAGGTCCCTTCTGACCCTAATTCTATGAAACTATGAAACTATGAGCTAAATGGGGCAGGAGGAGATCAAGGTGGAGGGAGGATGTGGCTCAGTGACCTGCCCACTGCCTTTGAACACAAGAGGCCCTGAGTTCTGGCTTCTGTCCCAATGGCTTTTCTGCACTTGGATTGGCTAAAATGAAATGAATAAAGAGCACTGGGCTAGTTTCTGTCCCACTGCCACGTAGGCCCATGAACATGAAATTGGATCTGGCCCTTAATGTTTTTAGCACAAATCCTCAAAGGTTCTTGGGTGACAAACGCCCTCTGATTTCATTGAGAGCTGGGTGCTTACTAGGGCTGTGCAAGGCTTTGGACTGAGCTTCGGAGGCTTCGGGGTCCGGGTGGAAGCGACGGCCTCGTTCGGCTTCCCGAAGCCCTTCGGAGCCGCCTCGGAGATCCAGCCATAGGGTATAATGGGGAAACAATAAAATATCTAGAACTTTGTTGTTTTTTATCCAATTTGGATGAACTTTTCAGGGGTGGTAGACTCTGCAGAGAGGATGTAGTTTGCCACATTTCAAGAAGATCGGTGCAGGGGGTTGGGGGTAACAGCACCCCAAATTCCTGAAACCAAAACTCATGTCACATCTAGGCGTTACAACATAGCGGGGTGAAAACTGCAGGGGTGGTAGCTCTTACCGAGGCCACAAAGCCTGCCAAGTTTCAAGAAGATCAGTGTAGCGGTTTTGGGGGGTATTTCATTGATTCCCCATTATACCCTATGGCCGGATCTCTCAGGCGGCTCCGAAGCTTTGGCCGGATGGAGGCACAACCCAGTCCCAAGCTCCAGATCAGATCAGATCGCCAACATCTGAAGTGGCTGGATCCGAAGCCGGATTGGATCACTGCCGACTTGCGCAGGCCTAGTGTTTACATGCTTTGGAGGACCTGGGCCTCAGGTCTCATGCTCTGTAACATGGAGAGACTGGTGCCTCTTTAGTTCATCTTGTCTGTTCAGACTGAAAAATCTCAAATGCAAAAACGCTCTTACTCTATGTTTGTAGCAGCAGGCTGAAAACAACAGGGTTCTCATCTTGATTGGAGCTATTAGCTGCTACTGGAATACAGTAAACCAGAGTGTGCTCAAGCTTCCTATCTGCAGAGCAAAGGACAGGTGGGCCTACTAGACTCTGCTAGCAAGAACCCAACCTTCTCCACATTCACACGTGGTCGGTCACAACTGTGCTCTGGCTTGCCTGACATTACTCCAGTTGTTTCTATGCTTCCATCTCCAGATTCCCCTCCTGCAGCCACCTAGGAGATCAATAGGCATATCTTATTCCATACATGGCAAATAAGAGGAGAATTGAAAGGAGCCAAAACCATCACAGGAAGGGAAATTTAGGTTGAAGATTAGGAAGAACTTTCTCACAGTGAGAGTGATTAAGCATTGGGACAGATGACCTGGAGAAGACCTTACGATGAGAGGCTGAGAGCCATGGGACTCTTCAGCATGGAAAAGCGCAGGCTCAGGGGTGATCTGGTGACCACCTATAAGTTTATCGGGGTGCACATCAGGACCTGGGGAAATGTCTGTTCACCAGAGCACCCCAAGGGATGACAAGGTCGAATGGTCACAAACCGTGACCGTTTCAGGCTGGATATAAGGAAGAACTTCTTTACTGTCCGGGCCCCCAAGGTTGGAATAGACTGCCGCCGGAGGTGGTTCAAGTACCTACTTTGGCCTTCAAGAGACATTTGGATGTTTATCTTGCTGGGATCCTATGACCCCAGCTGACTTCCTGCCCTTTGGGCAGGGGGCTGGACTCGATGATCTTCCGAGGTCCCTTCCAGCCCTAATGTCTATGAATCTATAAAAAAAGTTGTGGAACCTCCACTCCTGGAAGTTAAAAGCAAGTTAAACACACGCTTGGCTGGGATGGTTGAGTCAGGGATGACCCCGCCTTGAGCAGGGATCTGGACTAGATGACGTCCCGAGGTCCGTTCAGGCTCTACTTTGCTATGCTTCTATTATCATTACTCCAATCAGGTGCCACCTTGCTTGAAGTTATCCCTATTTACTTCACGCTGCCTACACAACTATGAGTATGGGCACACATATATGGGTATGGACATGCATATATTTGAAACCATTTCAAAAGGGCGGCATTTCAAATAGGCCAAATGTTACAGATGGACAAGCTGGGAACAATACAAATGTAGCAAAACTGCTCCAACTTCAACAACGAATGAAACATATGAAGTCATTTTAAGGTCCAGTTTCTCAAGACTTTCCAGGGCTCACAAAATGAAGTAGGATCTGTTGGACAGCTGCCGCCTCCCCCTTTTGAGGTGGTAAAATGTGCATTTTTAGCTCAAAGGGGCCTTAAAGTATTGGATCTAAACTACCTGAAAACTGTCCACCATGTACTTCAGAACAATATAGTCTGACTGGGATTACATGCTGGGAGCAGATGTGGGTAACATTTCAATTTTGTTTTCAATGGGGCTCTTTGAAACAACTCAGAAGTTTGGAATATTAGAATAATCATATCTTAGAGCTGTCTGTGGACAGAGTGCAGGGTAGGTGGGCTACAGCACCTGAAAAATATAGTGTCTCATTTAGATCTGCATGAATGCTCATAGACACTGTGGGCATGTTGACACATGCATTTACTCCAGCCTAGATTTACTGTGCAGTAAACTGCTCCAGAGCAAGGGTTTTTGGGTAGGTGTCTACACATGCAGGGATTAGGTAGAAAAATTACTCCCAGTTCCCTGCAGCCCTGCAATGGGCCCCTGCCACCACTGGGGGGTGCTCCAGGGTCCCCCTGGGTGCTAGCCTGAGGGCTGGCAGGGAGCACTGAGCCAGGAAACAGCTGTCTCCCAGTCCCAGGGGCTGCCCGCTGCTGGGGCAGGGACAATGTCCCCCTGCCCCAGCAGCAGGGAGCCCCTGGTCCTGGTTTCCTGATCAGGGGCATGGGGTTTGGAAAGAGCTGCAGGGGAGGGGCAGATCCCAGACCCCTGCCCTGATTCACTAGTGGGGGAGTTATCAGCTAGCTTGCTGATAGCTGTCACACTAGTAGAGCTTGTGTAGCCCCATGCCCCTGATTGGGAAGCCCCATGCCCCTGATTAGGAAGTTAAGCTTGTGTAGACGCATCCTGGAAGTGCCATAGATATAAAATTAAATAATCCTGACACGTATATTTAACAGTCAGCTGGTGATTTGTCTTTGGATCATTATTGAAATGTGCCTATAATTCAAATCCACTCCTGCCATATTGGTCCTGGCGCTGTGTTGAAATGCCATGATAGGATTTAAGATAATGCCATGTTCCTTGAAGTATTAAAAATTTTTCACATCTAATCCCCCAAAATAAAACTATGTTTACCTAAGCATTTGAAACAAAATATGGCTCAGTACCAAGAGGCTGCCCTCGGCGTTCTGAAATTAGCAGAAACAAATGAAGAAACCCTTCCCTTCAGGAATAATATCCAAACTCAGATTGATTTTTTTTTTAAATCTGGCCTATAACATTTATTGAGAGGTTTCTAGGCCTCAGGTTTTAAAAGAGCATAATCAGTGTTTTTTTCCTGTTTCATTTGCATTTTCATTATTGTATTAACCTAGCTGGATGCCAGTTAGGTCAGTATTAGTTACAGGATCATAGAAAAGTAGGGCTGGAAGGAACCTCCCAAGATCATCTAGCTCAGCCCCGTGCTTAGGCAGGCTCATCCCTGACTCAACCATCCCAGCCAAGTGTCTGTCTAACCTGCTCTTGAAAACTTCCCAGACTGGAGCTTCCACAATTTCCCTAGGTTGTCTTTTCCAAAGCTTGACGACTCCGATAGTCAGGAAGTTCCTCCGAATCGCCATTCTACATTTCCCCTGCTGCAGTTTGAGGCCATTGCTCCTAGCCCTGTCCCCTAAAGCCACAATGAAAAGGTTATCTCCATTCTCTTTATAATTACCCTTCATGCATTTGAAGACTTTATACCTTACCCTTATTCCCCTCAGCCTTCTCTTCCCTAAACTAAACAGCACTAGCTGTTTCAGCCTTTCCTTATTAGCCATGCTTCCTAGGCCTCTAATCATTTTGGGTACTTTTACACATGCTCGGGGGGGGGGTGTTGCAGGGGGTCAGTGGTTTAATTAGAGCGGTTCTGAGATCTGAGTGGTTTAATTAAAGCGCTGCTGCATCTTGTGTATCAGCGTCCCTGTGCTTAAAAATGGTGGCGGGGTTGCTTGAACTAAAGCTCGTTTGATGACCCCCATCACCAATTTTAAGTGCAGGGACACTGATACATGAGACACAGGAGACCGCTGCAGCATGGCAATTGCCACGCTCCAGCAGACTCGATTCATCCACCTCGATTAATCAAATCTGTTCTGACGCGCTGGAATTGCAGCACGTCGGAGCAGCCTCTGTGCTCGTGTATAGGCACCTTTTTTACACTCTCCACTGGACTCCTTTCAGTCTCTCCACTGCTTTCTTGAAGTGAATTATATAGGTGAACTAGGTGTCACGCTGATAACATCTGAGCAGATATCTCAGGTTCACCATTTCTATCCAGGTCTTCAGACGGTGATTTCTTCCCATTTATCCAACTGGGCCATAATCACGATCCCACTGAAGTCACTATGCTGGACGCCTGCAATTGTGATTTAAGGAGGTGGGGTTCAGAGGCACAGATTAAAAGCCCACCTCTAACCTAGCAGACAAGCCTTTGTACCTCAAGCCAGGGTCCGGGTGCTGTCGTGTTAAATTAATGTTGTCTAAATTCTAAGTCTTTAAGTACAAGTCATTCATGCTTTTCTCTCCACGTCAGGAGGAGCCGGGCAGAGTCCAGAGGTGCTGGTTAAAATAAGTATAAGGTGGGAAGGGCCCAGGCAGTGAAGAGCAGTAGGTTCCTTTGCACATGCTCAGAGTCTGGTGCCGTGGTGAAACACAGCTCTGTTACCTATTCATTCCCACCAAACATGCCACTTTGTTTCCTGCTCGCTTACTCAGATGGATCTCAGTGACAGAAGTTGCCTTTGTGAATGAGTTCCCCCCTGCCCCAGCTTGTGTCCTTGATGACCTTACAGTTCATTTCCAGGCCAGTTCTGCTCCCCTGCAAGTCAAAGGTTAATCAGCCACTGTATTGCATGCAAGCAGGACAGGTCTTTGTGGGTCTGACACTGTAGTGCATCTTTCCAGAGGCTTTCTTCGGCAGTGCAGGGTATGTGGTTCAGACCAGACCAGCCTGATGTACCCTACCCATCTCGTCCAGTCGGACATCTCAGCATTTTGTCCCTGAGGACTAAACCCGCTGCAGGACAGAAAGGGGACGTGGGGCAGGGTAGGAATCTAGAGAGCGAGGGGGAGAGAGGAGGAGGCCAGAAAGGGCGGGAGATGGGATATTTTCCTGCTGGGCCTAATGATAAATTCCATATCGGGGCGGGCAACTATTTGGGGCAGAGGGCCACTCACTGAGTTTCGGAAAGCCATTGAGGGCCGCATGACAGGCAGCCCAGGGCAAATTAATGTTAATTTTCTAAATTTTTTAGGGGCCCTGGGGGCCAGATAGAATGGCCTGGCAGGCCGCATCCCGCCCCCGGGCAGCATTTTGCCCACCCTTGATCTATACGGATGCGTGCCTTAGAAATATGTAAGATAAACAACTCATGTAGCCAATTCCCCAAAGCATTGGCTTAAGCTTCCTCCTTTTTATCTCTTTTCTCTCAGATTTCATCATCAGTCTCTCATCTCTCAGTCATCATATTTCAAGTGGCTGCTTCTCCCCACTAGCGTGGGCTGGGTCCTTGGCTCTTCCTCTACCATCTCCCCTCACCTGCCCTGCAACCCGTGGCACCTCATTCAAAGTGACGGTTCAGCACGGCTGCATCCCTTGGACCAGGGGCTCCCAACATTTATGTGCCCAAGGGCACATTCAAATTTAAAAGAAAAGCAGTGGGCACCAATATGAATATTAAAGTTTAGAAATTATAATCCTGGATATGTGCACGCGCATCGTTTCGTTTGGGGAGGGAGTAGTAAGCACCGCTTCCATCGCTGCATCAGTCAGACTGACTCAGTCTCATCTGGGCAGCCATTGAGTACAGCCTGTGAAAAACATTTTGAAGCGTTGCTGTTCTGAGTTCAGTCGGCAGTGGCAGCATTTTTTGTTGGAATAATGATTTTTACTGATCGTGAAAATGCGTGTGGGCACCTGAATGAACCTTGGGGGGCGCCGTGGTGCCCGTGGCCACCACGTTGGGACCTACTGCTTTGGACACTACGAGCTGGCAAGGAGCATAACATTGATACACAGAAGATAAGGAGGGAAGTCACACACTCCCAGCAAAGAAATACCACTCAAAAATACTGTTGTCACAGGGGCGGGGGCAATGGACTGGGGACAGCACCCCAGGAATGGGGAGTGGAAGGGGTTGAGGTTAATAATTAATACATGAGTATAAACAAGCCAACTTCCCACCTCCAAACACTCAACAAGCCCACCCGACCCACCTCCCCCTCCCAGCTGCAGAGGGAACAACCCAGGCTGCCATGTTATATCACCACTCGCTGCTGCGTGGCATCTCTCACATCCATCATGGTTCATCCTGGTTTTCCACCTTAACAACGTGAACTTTAGCCACATTTTAGCAACAAAAAACAAGCACCAGCAACTACCAAGAGCAATAAATAAGCATGCCTTCTGAGGTCCCTTCCAGCCCTAATGTCTATGAAATCTATGAAAGTCGGTGGTGTGGGGGGGAGAGTGGCAACCTCCCGCAGGTGCCACTGGCCATGTCAGCAGCATCTTTTTGCAGGGGGTGCACCACCAAGCTCAGGGGTTGCACGTGCACCCCCTACGCGTCACCAATGGCATAGCGAATTGTCCAGTGACACCATCGTTGGGTTTAGGTACGCCTACTGACGTGACTGTTTAAGATTTGCAAATTTTTACTTTAAGGAGTTGGCCACACTCATTGTGGAAACTCAGACCAGAGCTTCAGGATCTGGGAGATGCCCAGGGGCTGGAGATTACATACAGATAAAAGACTAAAAGATACATTATTTGGGATTGTCAAGCCATCCAGTTCCCAAAATTCTGTAGCTCAAGCATACTTCATTTGTTGGACTCAAATCAGAGGTAACTGGGGAGGGAGGGGAATTAAAATCTACCAGTTTAACTTGAAATCAGCTTAAAAAACCCTTTCTGCGACAGTGATTTTCTCAGCAAACCTAGCAGGATGGTTCTGGTTTCACAGCCCATGCAGCAGGGTGTGACAGCACAGCCTATGAGGGCATAGCAAAGCACACTGAAAGTTTGGCAAGTTGGCTAGCTGAGTACAATCATTTTTTTCTTACCATTGGATGCATTTAAAAGTCACACAAACTAAAGCGAATGTTATAACAGTGCAGTCTTGGGGAGGGATTCACCATTTTTTTTCTTTCATTCATCTGTCGCTGCCTCATGTACTCAACACGGCTACTGAGAAGGGAAGATGAGGAGACTGGGATCATCTTGGAGACAATCTGCCATTAGAAAAGTCACACTAACTTGGCAGTGAAAAGTCTGGAGGAAAGAGAGAGTGCGGCCTCCAGGTTACATTAGTCACACTGGAATGAATAATATTTGAAAACAAAATACCTTCATGCAAACATATGACTTTAACTTTGGTAAAAATCAAAACATTTTCATTTATGCGGGCCCAGAATAAACCTCCGACATCCCGGCTTCACTGCATGAGAAGAAAGCACATAGCAGGTAGTCTCCAGTACCTGTATTTTCTGGATTTCAGACCAAAAGGAACATATTGCCATGAGCACCATGGAATTTCCATCATCACAGACTAGAAATTCATGTTTTCTTACATTAAAGAGAAAGGGCCATCATGTGGGCTGGAGCTGTGAAGTTTTGTGGTTGTATTTCCAAGAAGGCTGCAAACTCCTCATGCCAGGAAACCTGGTATGACCAGATCAGGATGGAGAGTCTGACATGCCTGTGCCTAGGAGCATGTTCAAGCTGAGCGCAGGAAAAGTGATGTGAGGTCTGGGGAAACAGTTGTGTTCCCTGCCCAAGAAACTTCTGTCGGGACTGCTTGGGGTTAGCTGCTTGCACCATTTTTTCCCCCTCAGTTAACTACTGCTAGGACACGTCTACACGAGATGTTTGCTGCAGAGCAGACTAATTAGCTCCACAGTAAACATCTCAGCATCTACATGTGCAGGGCAATTAGACTGGAGTAAATGAATAAATTCTGCAGCAGGATAGGACTTGTTTTTTGCTCTGCAGCACTGCACGTGTAGATGCTGACAGGGCTGGTTGGGGCACAAGGCTGCCTGGTGGCTAGCCCCCATCTCCCTCAGCCCCAGTCAGCCCCTCTGCAGCACACTGAGCCGGGCTGGCAGGCTGACCCCTGGGGCCCCGTCAGCTGAGGCTGCTCTGACCTGCTTCAATGTACTGCTGTCCCAGGCACACATGCAAACACCACACCCAGAAGCAACAAACTTCTTGACAAGGGTGTGGAGAGCACCCTGTCCAAGTTTTCAGATAACACCAAGTTATGGGGCAAAGTTAACACACCGGAGGGCAGGGAGCAGATATGGACCGATCTGGACAGGTTGGACCAATGAGCAGAATGCAAGAGGATGCAATTTAATGAAGACAAATGCAAGGTACTCCACCTAGGGAGGAGGAATCCCCAGCACACCTATAGGTTGGGGGATGACCTCCTTAGCAGCGCTGCAGCTGAAAGGGATCTTGGAGTCATAGTTGACTCCAAGATGAACATGAGCCGGCAGCATAACGAAGCCATCAACAAAGCCAATCGCACCTTGTCGTGCATTAGCAGATGCATGACCAACAGATCGAGGGAGACGATGCCTCCCCCTCTATGCGGCATTGGTCAGGCTGCAGTTGGAGTACTGTGTCCAGTTTTGGGCGCCGCACTTCAAGAGGGACACGGAGAATCTAGAGAGGGTTCAGAGGAGGCCACTCATATGATTAGTGGCCTCTGTGCAAGACCCTACAAGGGGAGGTTGAGGGATCTGGATCTCTTCAGCCTTCATGAGAGACGGCTGAGGGGTGACCTTGTAGCTGCATACAAGTTAATCAAGGGAGGACAACAGAGAATTGGAGATGCGCTATTTACCAGAGCACCCCTAGAAGTAACTAGGAGTAACGGGTGCAAACTAGTGGAGAGTAGATTTAGGTTAGACATTAGGAAGAAATTTTTCACAGTACGGGTGGCCAGAATCTGGCATGGGCTTCCAGGAGAGGTGGTGCTATCACCTAACTTGGAGGTCTTCAAGAGGAGGCTTGATAGACACCTGGCTGGGGTTGTATGACCTCAGTGCTCTTTCCTGCCTGGGGCAGGGGGTTGGACACGATGATCCTTCGTGGTCCCTTCCAGCTACAATCTATGAAAACCCTGGAGCAATAAGCTCCAGACTTTATTGCTTTGCATTACTTGCACATGCAGACGGCCCCCCTAAAATCACAAACTCAAGACTAATTGATCTCTTCTTTCCACCTTTGCCTCTCTTAGCAATGCACCCACTTTGACTCCCCCTTTCCCTAGCCTCTGTATTTTAATTATTTTATTCCTTCCTGCTCTCTGCAAGTCCATTCAAAACATCTGACCAAGTAAGCTGTAGCCTACAAAAGCTCATGCCTCTCTGAATGAGTTAGTTTATACGGGTGATGTTACACGTTGCACTTAACCTATACTAAATCTGTGTAATGCTAAGTGATGTTAAAGTTAGGATGTGCTGTAGGTGGTCACACATTAAGGATTAACACTGCTTCTGACCGGCACAGCTCTGACTTGCCACTAGAGGACTGCCTAGAAAGAGAAAGGCTAGGGGCAAGGGCATCTGGGCTTGTGGTGTTGCGGCAGGGAGAGAAAGGGAATGTGGGGGCCTAGGATTCTGGAGGACTGCAAATTGTTCATTTTATCTTGGTGGAACAGACTAAAGTTACCCTAACACATGCTGGGTAGTATGGCCCAGAGTTAAACCTTGCCTGAAGCGGCATAATTTTAAGATGCTCAGAGGGCATTTGGCATAAGTTAATATGCGGACACTCACATTTTAAGAGTCCTTAGTACGGTCTAAGTGTAACATGTAACTTCACCCAAACATGGCTAACCACATTGCCAGTTACTGACTGAGCTGCTCTGGCTGTAGGGTAGTCAAAAGGGCTTCTGGTTTCTAAAGATAGAGAAGCCTTGAATGGAGGACAAATAGACATTAATGAAAATTTACCTTCAAAAGAGATCAGTCTGCACTTTCCTTTATACTCTGCTCCCTGAATGTCTCACCCCCACATGCCTTAAGGACACTGCTCAGGGAAAGGACATTGACCCCTTGTTCCTGCTCAATTTTTTAAAAAAAAATAGCTATAGAGGAAAAATCAAAGCCATTTCCTTTCTTTACTCCCCACTCCAACAAAGGGTTGATTTAGGGCTGGGATAAGCAGCTGGTCTAGCAGCCTTGAAGGCTGTTTCTACACCAGGAAAAATGTCTTGGCCTTAAAACGTGTTCACTTATGTGGTGAAAGCCAAGTGGAGACAGGACAATCTATATATTAGCTGGCAGGGGCAGCCATAGATAGAAGCCTATTTAAATGCTAATTGTCTTGCTACACTAAGAGTTGCACATCCATTAAAGAATCCTTTTTTAAAGCATATTTTTTCATGGTGAAGACAAGGCCAGAGAATGAAGATTTCCATTTACAGAGGAAGGACAATGTGGGCAGCAGAACAGCAAGACTCCTCTTGCTCTCAGATCTGGCTCTGAGGCCCATCACCAAGTAATCTGCATGGCTCATTCAGACTTTGGCTTCTCTGATAAAAGGGTGGTGGCTGTCAAGTTTCAGTTGTGATTCGAAGTGTGATCAAATACAGAAGAGCTGCTCCAGAAGTTTCACCCCTCCCCCATATCCTCTGAAAACATTTCCTTTTGATAATTTTTTTATTTGAAGGAAACAAATGACCTACTACCGCATTGCCCCCTCAAAAAAAATGTCATCTTTTGGGTGGAAATATATTTAGAGTCATAGATTTCATAGAGAAGTAGGGCTAGAAGGGACCTCTGGAAGTCATCTAATCCAACCCCCTGCCTGAGCCAGGATCATCCCTATCCAAACCATCCCATACAAACCATAATCTAAAATCTGAGTAAGACTACCTTCACCCCTGACAGAGCATAAACCTAACACCCTAACCTGCCACGGGTCAAGCAGGGGACCACAGCAGCCAATGTCCTGCTTCTACAAATTGTTGTCAATATATGCTCAAGAGGTCCCGGGTAGAGGGCCATGCCCGCTGCTACAGAGGAAGGCAAAACCCCCCACAGTCCATACCAGTCTGACTATGGGGTAAAATGCCTTCCTGACCGCAAATATGGCAATTGGTCTGACCCTGAGGGGAGGAGCAAGACCCTTTAGCCAGGAAACTCTGGCTTTGCTCCTAGCAGGAGAATCAGTGCACCCCAGTTGAAGTCCCCGGCATTAGCTGTAGCCAACATCCAATGCCTCTGGGAAGACTTAAAAACACCCTGACATATATAGCAGAAAAGGCAGGGTGGGGAGGGGGGAGGGCAGGGGCACAACCAGCAAAGCCCAGAAGCATTGGCCATACCCATGGTAGACCACAGACACAGCTACACCTTGATCATCCCTGACCAGTGGCCGCCCATTGTCTTGGACACGTCTAGTGATGGAGAGTCCACAGCTTCCCTAGGCATCTATTCCACTGCCTCCCTATTCTAACAGTGAACATGTTTTTTTCTGATACCCGATCTAAACTTACGTTGCTGCAGCTTCCAGCTATTAGTCCATGTCCTCCTCTCAGCAGCAAGACAGAAAAAGTGCTTTTCCTCTTCTTTATAGCAGCCCTCCAGGTGTTTGAAGACTGCTATCACGTCCCCTCTTAAGCACCTTTTCTGCAAGCTGAACGTGCCTAGCTCCTTCAGCCTGTCCTCGTAGGACTTCCTTTCCAAGCCCTTGATCATCTTTGTTTTCTGCCTCTGGACCATCTCTAATTTTTCCATGTCCTTTTTAAAATGGGGAGCCTAGTACTGCGCACAGTACTCCAGATGAGGTCTAACCAGTGCCAAGTAGAGAGCCACTATCACCGCCCATGTTTTGCACCTGATGCTTCTATATTGACGGAGCCCAAAAGTGCATTCACCTTCTGTGGGGTTGCATCACACTGCAGACTTGCACTGAGTCTTCGGCCTACCACGACTCTCAAGTTCTTCTCCATAGAGCTGCCATCCAGCCAGGTGTCCCCCATGTTGTATTTGTGTTTTTGATTATTCCCCCCAACGTGCAGCACCTTGCATTTGTCCACATTCATAGTTTCATAGTTTCATAGATTTAGGGTCGGAAGGGACCTAGTAGATCTTCTAGCCCGACCCCCCGCCAGGGCGGGAGAACAACAAAACCCCAAAACAAGAAACGGGACTCAAATGAGTCCAGCCAGGTAGGCATCCAGCCTCTTCTTAAAGACCCCCAGGGTAGGGGCCAGCACCACTTCCCTTGGAAGTTGGTTCCAGCTCCTAGCCGCCCTAACATTGTTCATCCTGTTACCTCTAGCCCAATTTTCCAATCTGTCAAGATCCTTTTGAATTGCACTAACATCCTCCAACATGTTCACAGTCCTTCTCAATTCATGTCATCTGTAAATTTGCTCAAGAAGCTTTCTGTGCATCCAAACTGTTAAAAAATGAGTTGAACAGCACCGGGCCCAGGACAGACCCCTGTGGGACTCCACTCAAAACTTCCTTCCATTCTGACATGGACCAGTTAATAATTACCCTTTACTTGCAGCTATTGTGCCAATCATCTATCCACCGTCATAGTTTTATCCGGCCCATATTTCTCCAATTTTTTTTTTTATGACAAGTTCATATGGGGCCTTGTCAAAAGCCTTCATGAAGTCCAGATATGCTATATCCACAGCATTCTCTTCATCCACCAAAGTAATCCCTTTGCTAGAGAAGGAGATCAGGTTTATTTAACACGATTTATTTTTCATACATCTTGCTGGCTACTTGCAATCAGCTTTTCCTCCTCCAGATGCTGGCAAATGGCCTTCCTTAGGTTATGCTCCAGGAACTTCCCAGGTATTGAGTTGAGGCTAATCAGTCTGTAGTTCCCCGCATCCTCCTTCTTGCCTTTTCTAAAGAAGGGCACTACACTGCCCCTTTTCCAGTCCTCTGGTACGTGACTAATCTCCCATGACTTCATGAAGATCATTGTCAGGGGATCCAAGATCTCCTCTGCTACTTCCTTCAAGATGAAGCTCATCCAGCCCTGCTGACTGAATTTATTCAGACCCAACAAAAGCTATTTTATCTCCTCCCTCAGCTTGCCCCTTTCCGTATCCAGATAATCCCTATTAGGTGCCTGGCAATTAATTTTTTTTTTTTTTTTGTGAAGACTGAGGCAAAGTAGCCACTAAGTAGCTCTGCCTTCTTTGTTTCTTTGATTAGGAGTCCCCCCCTGGCTTTTTAACACTGGACCCTCAAGTTCCTTAGACCTTCTTTTTTGGCCAACACATGTATAGCACTTCTTTTTGTCCTTAACCTCCTTAGCCAGGCGCAGCTCATTCTGTGCCTTTGCCTGCCCAGCAAACGTCCTGTCCTTACAGGTTCTTGCTATTTCCTGGTATGCTTCCTTGGTGACCTGCTCATTCTCCCATTGCCTGCATGTTTTCCTGTTGCATTTAAGGCATTGTGGAAGGTTGTGGGGCAGCCACTCTGATCTTTGCTGTTCTTCTTCTGCTTCCATCATGTTGAAACTGTTTCTTGTTGTGCTTCCAATCCTGTGCCCCTTAGAAGCTCCCAGCCCTCCTGGACACCTTTATCATTCAATCTGTCTTCCCATGACACCATGCCTATTAGCTCTTTGAATCACATAAAATCACCTTTTTGAACTCTAGTGTTGTAATTTTGCAGACCTCATGCTTCCCTTGTCAGAGGAGCTGCAGTTCTCACGCATCGCGATCGCTTCCTCCCAAATTACCCATCACCTTCACATCTTCCACAAGGTCTTCCGCATTAGTCAGAACAAGATTGAAGATAGATGATCCCCCAGTTGTATCCTCCCCTTTCTGGAAGAGAAAGTTATTCTGCACATCAGTTAGGAACTGGCCTGACATTTAATGTTTGGCTACATTGTTCTTCCAACAGATGTCTCAAAATTGAAGTCTCCCATCAGTACCATCCCATAACTTTCGGATAGATTTGTCACCAGCTTGAAGAGGGTCTCAGCTACTTCCTCTTCCCAGTTTGGTGGCCTAATATAAACCCCCAACATTATATCGGTGCCACATCTTTTACCTTTCATCTTCACGCAAATGCATCCTGCTTTACCATCTTCTTCCTCCTGAACCAGGGAACAAGTGTATGTGTTTTTGACATAGGAGGCAACACCACCACCTTTCCTCCCAACCCTGTCCTTCCAAAACACAGTGTAACCCTCGATATTCACATTGCAGTCATATGAGCTGTCCCACCAGATCTTGGTGATGTCTACCAGGTCATGGGTCTTTTCACAAGCTACAGCTTCCAGCTCATCCAATTTATTC
The DNA here is from genome assembly GCF_001723915.1 of Gavialis gangeticus. Classification (NCBI taxonomy): domain Eukaryota; kingdom Metazoa; phylum Chordata; order Crocodylia; family Gavialidae; genus Gavialis; species Gavialis gangeticus. The sequence goes on along the minus strand of NW_017728992.1, from coordinate 193,207,327 downwards.
CCCATACTTTCACATGTGTATACACGCATTAGATGTATTTTGCGCTCTGACCTTCTCCCTTCCCTTTTGTGATACTTACTGCAGTCCTGTGGCTCTCTGGCCCTTTCCAGAGCTGACTTGCTTCTTCAGATCCTTTCCCCTCTAGATTCTGTGCTCTCTTGCTGGAGGGTTTTGATCACCACCCACCCCCAGATCCTAGTGTAAAGCCCTCCTTACTAGGTTGGCCAGATGATACCCAAAGATGATCTTCTCTGTTCTTGTCAGGTGGAGCCCATCTTTCATAGCAGTCCATCTCCCAAAAACATCCACCCACTGTCAAAGAAGCCAAAGCCTTCATGTCGACACCACAGTCTCAGTCACGCATTCACTCCCATGATGCCGCAGTCTCTGCCCGGGCCCTTGCCTTGCACAGGAAGGATCAATGAGAGCACCACTTGTGCGCCATGTTCCTTCGTTCTCCTGCCAAAAGCCTCATAGACACCTTTATGTGGTCTGCGTCACTCCTGGCAATATCGTCGGTGCCTACATGGACAAGCAGGAAGAGGTTGTGGGCCAAAGGATGGATGAGCTCTGGCAGACTCTGTGACATGCTGAATTTGGGCTCCAGGAAGGCAGCACATCCTCTGGGCCCCCAAATCAGGGCGACAAATTGGTGCCTCTCTCTGCTGCAAAGGAAGCCACCAACCACCACCACTCTTCTCTTCCTTCTTGGTGCAGTGATCTTGGAGGCCCTGTCCTTGGGACCTTGCACTTCTTGCTTTCTAGGCTGCCACCTCCTCTGCCTAATGCCTGCAGATGTCCTCTCCTTTGCCTCTTCCTCAGCAGTTTCACCACAGGATGCTTGAAAGTGGTTGCTAACTTCAGTCCATTCCCCTTCAATTCTGGGGGCCTTCCTAAAGTAGTCACACGCTGCCACCTCTCCTCATTGCCCTTTGGCCTCTCCAGCTCCAGCCTCTTGTAACTATTGCCCAAGTAATCTTCTTGGTCCTGGATGCAACGCAGCATGGGTCCCAGTGCTCCCAGTCTGAGAATCTGCTCCTCCAGGGCAGACACCAGCTGATACTTGGTGTGTAACACGAACCTGGGACATCCCATGCAGGTCACAACAGCAGAGCTCAACTCCAGTTGTGCTTCCTTTGCTCCCTGGAGCACACCTATGCTGTAAGGAGTTAAAAAAAACCCAGAGAGAGTGGGTGGAAAGAAGTAGGGAACAAAAGTTATATCACAAGAACATATGCCAAGCACCCTGACCAGGGCCTGTGCCCATGCTCATGCTCACACACACACACACACACACAACTCCCCAACTCCCTCCTATGGTGAACTCCCCAGGCAAACTGCTCTGATGTCCTCTGTTCCCTGCTTCCACCATTTGCTAGGGGCTGCCTTTTTATAAAGTGACCTAGCCCAGTCCCAACCCCTAATGACCTGCACCAGTCTCACCCACAGCAAGCCCTGTTACTCAGTCACTCCGAAAGGAAGAATGAGAGAAAGAAAGAGGAAGAAAGAAGCAAATTACACATCATGGCAGGGGGAAGGACACGTACCAAACACATACCAGGCACTAGGCAAACCCTCTAGCAGCAAGCAGCCACCCCAAGTCACTAGCACAGAAAAAAAGCCTCTTCAAGGCAGTCCCACACCTGAGCTGCTTATCCCAGAGCCACTCCTCTCTGCTTACCGCTCAGATTACTCTAAACTTACAAAACCTTGTGTCAAGCTTTAATTTAAGTCCATGTAGCAAGACAAAAGGGAATTAATTCTGCCTCCAGTATTATCAACATTTTCATCTGCATAACAGCTTACTGTCCTGGGTCACAGCCAACTGACAAGAACCCACTGGATCGTAGTTGATTTTTCATGATTCACTGGGACAACAAACCCTGATGCTTTCAAATCTAGGGGCCTGCCTAGCCAGCACTTCATAGACCAGTGGCGATGCATAGGGAGCGCACGGGGTGCATGTGCACCCCCTGAGAGCTCTGGTGCACCCCCTGACAGGCCATGCTCCCCAGTTAGGTAATGGGCAGAGGGGCAGGTGGGAACACTGGTGCCCCCCCTGCGAGCACCAGCTGGGGAGTGGGAGGTCACGGCCACTTCTGGGAGTGCCATGGCTGCCTCCTGGTCAGAGAGATTTGCCTCGAGGGGACTCCTGCCAGTCGCTGACTGGTTGCTGGGGGGGCACATGCCCCCCTTGACTAAGGTGGCACCTGTCACCCATGCCATAGACAGACCATCCCCAGCAAAGGGTTGTAGGAGGACAGCAGCAGTAGTGTTGTTATAAGGAAGGGGACTAACTCCTTCAGAAACTCAACTCATTAACTAACGATTTGTCCCTTCCCATAACCTTCTTTCCACATGCGAACAGGAAGGAAGCTGCTCATCAAGAATCCACCCCAGGTTGTATACCGGCCTCAGTGGCTACAGAGAGAGGTTTGGGGAGTTTCAATCAGTGCTGTGCAGATACGTATGCGATGCATCTGATATCCCTTGTACACAATGAAATAAATGGTGTAATTTTCCAAAGGGCAGAGCAACCCTTTCGCACCAGCAGGAGATGAGACATTTGAAAATCAGGCTGTTTCCATTTAGATGCCTAAATGCAGAATTAGCCTTAGCTCCCATTCCTAGTTCAAAGTCCTTGGTCCTGTTGGTGCCACTGAGACTTAAGTGTTTAAAGATCAAGGATTCAAGGTCCAAATTCATGCAAGAGGTCTGCAGCAGCAGAGGGAAGTTATCTCGCATCTCTTGGGCTCCATGGGTGACAAACGGTCAGCAATGACACTGAGGTCAGAACCTCACATACTTCAAACAAAAAATAGCTTAGAGCAATGGCAGTGTTACCGGCACATGGAAGTTGGTAGTTGTAGGTGCAAGACTGCTAGACCCAAGATATGAATTCATGGATAATTCTGTCATATCTACCACACAGCCCCCTCTAAGAGGCATCCATCTACTTTTCCTTGATTGGCTTGGTTTTTATTTACAGGCATACCTCAGAGATATTGCGGGTTCAGTTCCAGACCACCGCAATAAAGCGAATATCGCAATAAAGCAAGTCACACGAATTTTTTGGTTTCCCAGTGCATATAAAAGTTATGTTTACACTATACTGTAGTCTATTAAGTGTGCAATAGTATTATGTCTAAAAAAAAATGTACATACCTTAATTAAAAAATACTTTATTGCTAAAAAATGCTAACCATCATCTGAGCCTTCAGCAAGTCGTAATCTTTTTGCTGGTGGAGGGTCTTGCCTCAATTTGTAAAAAACGCAATATCTGTGAAGCGCAATAAAGTGAAGCGCAATAAAATGAGGTATGCCTGTACGTGGTTTACTACTCAGTTGTAAAAGTTCATTTTGGGGTGAACTTTCCTGTGCAACTTCTTGGCGGGGGAATGATGTTTTGCAGAAGTTGGAGTTTAGTGTTGAGACTTGCCATTCAAAGGCAGGATTTGGCAGGCAACAATTTAAGCTTATTGAGGCTCTTGGGGTATTACAAAAAAACCAGATAACTATCAACAGTTGAGCCAGGTCTAGGCCTTCAGTAGGTAGATGCCATACAGCAGGAGTCTTGGCAACCTGGCTCCAAGGAGGCCTGCTGAGATGGGCTATTGGGGCAGGCGGAGGCAGTGGGGGTACGAGACCCAAGTCGCTGTAGTGGCAGCAACTCTCATTCCATTATTCCAGTCCACGTGGGGAGGGTCAGATCAGGGGGCAAGGAGTGAGAAGTAGCAGGGCCCTTGATAAAGATTGTAGGACACGTGCTGACACATTTCAAATAAACTAGCAGATAAGAACAAGGCTTCATGTCAGTCAGGGCTGCCTCAGGACATACCTCCGTCCACCTGATTCCCTAACAGCACAGAAGATCTGGGAAAGACTCAAGCCATTCCCTTCCACCTTTACAATGCCAGCCACCCCCTCAACAACACGCATGCTCCCTAAGGCCTCTATTTCCATCTCCACCAAGCACCTAAATGCCAAATATTCCCCCCCAACTTGCAGTCCAGAGCAAAATTATAACAGATACCTCCTATGTTTTCATCCCAACAGCCCTGCCTATCTGACTGTCGACCGGCCAGGTATTTGCAAATGGTTCTGCCTTCCAAACCAAAAGGGTATTTGATGTGATCTTGCTCTCGTTTTATTTTTTCATGTGGTAGAAGATTTGTTGATAAGAACTAGTTCAGCTGAGCCCACGTTTTCTGTTAAGGGTAAAACACGTGTAACAGACTGCCAGTGTGGGCTCACCAGATTGGCTTGAGATACTTACCCTGGGCTAGAAACAGTGCCGGTGAACTCAGAGCGACCCCAAGGGTGGAGCTGGGGAGCCCTGCCCTGTGGAGAAGGAGAAGCCAGTCTAGAGAAGGGGTTTTCAGTCTCCTCATTCGCATGGAAGGGGGATGGCTGGAGCTGGGGGCCAGCCACCCTGAGCCCTGTTTGCCGGTTTGCAAGCCAGGGAGGGACGGCCAGAGGGGATAAAAGCAGCAGCTGAACAGTGACTCTGGGGAACGAGGCGGGAGGCCTAAGAAGAGCTGGGGTGAGCTGAGCCAGCGGAGGGAGCAGGGAGACCCCTGTGAAGAGCGTCGAAGGCCCTGGGAGAAGGCGGCAGAGGCGGTCGGCCGTGCCTCCAGCCCTGCAGCGGAGAGGGAGCCGCGGCCAGGGTTTGGGGCAGAGACCTGGTGCCCCAAGGCCCCATCGCAGTGTGCTGGACATGCTGGGAGACCCGGAGGCTGGGGCCGCAGTCAGCCCCCTACTCCACTGCAAGGAAGAGACAGCAGCCAGGAGCGCAGGCGGCATCCTTATCCGGAGCAGGGAGCTGGGCCAGTGAGTTGAGGAAACCCCTTACCACCCCTGGGTTAGCGGGCCAGCAGCAGGCAAGGCACTGGGATCCTGAGGAGCGGCAGAGCACCTGGACGAGGGTCCCTGGGAGCTCAGGGCGCAGGCTGGTGCTTGGAGCGGGACTGGCAAGCCACAAGGCGTGTGGGGTGCCTGGCCAGTCATCTGGAGCAGGGGTTTAGAGCAATGACCCCTGGGAGCTGCCAGTGCTGCTGACCCTCTGCCACTGACTGTCTCAGAGGGGACTCAGTCCTGTCCCTTATTCTGCAGCTGATTGTCATCGGATGGAGTCCCTGAGCTTTGTGCTTGGGTCATGCTGATTGCTGCAGGAGCCTACTCTGTTGCTTGCCTTTTTTTGTTGCCACAGAGGGTTACCCTGCAGCTCCTTTGGTGAGGTTGGGGTTTGATACAATTTGATTGCTGCAGACCAGAAGAGCTGAACCTGTTGCAGCCTGTTGCTTATTGGGAAGCCTGTGCGAGCTGCAGGGAGTGACCACTTTGCTTCCTTGTGGTAGCATCGGCAGAAAGCTGCCGGTTACCCTGCCTGTGGGTCTTGAGTCAAGGGTTGACTAATACAATCCGTCCATGTTGTGATTCCAGTTGAGCCGTTTCAGTTCACTTGTAAGTAACCTTTCCAATTATTCTTGTTTGGTAAATGAAGTGTAAATAGTTAAATCAGTTAAGTGTTAGACCTTCTTGGGACCACCGGCTGCTCTGTGGGGAGCAGGGGCCCGCTGGAAAGTAAATTGGTGCTGGCCGGAAGCCCTGCCCCACTCTCACCACACCATCCTTTGTATTGGGCAGGGGTGGCAACTACTGGGCCGCCACCTGGGTTACACGTGAAAATCCTCTACAGAGAAACATCATCACTGTTCAACTGATATCCAAACAGCCTACTTCTTTGGAGCAATGAGATATCCAAAGGACAGAGCCTGCCGTGTTTTCTGAATTCTCACAGCAGGAATATAAAGGGAAGTGAGAAAATCTAGTAAAAGGGGGGGGGGCGTGAGTTTTGGACTCTTTTCTTATTTTCTCTGTTTTAATTTTTTTTTCAACCCACAACTAAGGAAAACTCAGGTCATGCTGACTGCGTGCATGCTGCTGCTTGTTTTCCTGCAGCTCAAAGAAACGTTTCACAAAACAAAGCCTTAAATATCCCATTAAATTGTGCACGAGTCAAGATTAGCAGGAGTGTTGCAACCAGCACCATCATTATAAGGAGTCTCCAAACGGCCAAGTATTTACATAGGCAGAAGGCTTCTGCTCCCCTTCCCCCCTCTTATTTCACTTCTTCTGTCTTTCATGAACCATTCAGTTAAGTCAACACTTTATTTTCCTTCATTGACAGACAAAGCATTAATCCTAAGTGACTGCAATGTGGTACTTCGAGGCTTTACAAACTGTTGAATGTCTGGATTCCTTATGCAAAAAAATAAAAAAAAATAAAAAATGAACAAATGAAAGAGCGCTTCAACTCTTCATTTCAAGGATCTGTCTGACTCACCAGCTACTGGACACCAATATGGAAAGTTTTAAGCTCTCCTGGCAGCTTTTAGACATTAATAACTGAAGTGATATAGGCTTTTCTGAAAAAGCAAGCAGCCTCATCTATCATGAGCATTAGGCAAGACTTTATAAATGGTTCCTCTATCACTTAATGGTTCTCCTGCAAAGAGCACTTCATTACAAAATAGGATTGTAAAAATAATAGTCATGCTGAGGCCATGAAATTGCAGCTATTTCAGGTTCGGGCAGAGGTATGAAGGCCACAGTGCTGTGTGTAAACCTTCTCAGTGCCCAGGGCCTTATCTTGCTTTACCCTGCTGTTTGAAAGACTTCCCTGCCTCCATGAGAACAGCAGTCAGGAAACTTCTAACCCAAACTCTAGATTCAGTGCTGCAACATGCACTCTGTAGGCAGGATTAAGCATAACACTGCTGTCTTGTAGAGCGGGTTTGAGGCCTAATATGACAGGAGTTCTCTGTCAGCTAGAGGCCTATTTTTTGGATGCAAAAGGTAATAGTTTGAGACCTGATTCCCCAGGGTTTCGTGCTAATTATGTTCCTGCCTGGAGGCATGGATTTCTCCAATAATCTTCTTAGAAATATCAGTTTAAACTGCCCCTGGACCATTAGTGTTTAAATCAGCAGCAGCAAACTCTTGTAGTTGAGGAAGATTGTCTTATCTGTGGATCCAAAGATACCTGATGAGGCCATTCTGGCATTGACTCTCTTTTGCAGCTTGGGCACGTTTCCAGGGTGGGTGACTCTCGGTTTTTGGTTCATTTCACGGGACGCTGTTTCTGCCGCTCCTGTTTTTATGTCACCTGTCGACATTGTGAGGTTTCAAAGTACGGAGATCCCTGCCGCAGCCTCTTCCTCCATTTCAGCCAGTCTTGGGTGATAGTTTCCCATGAGTTAATATCGATGTTGCATTGTTTTCAAGTTGGCCTTGTGGACATCCCTGTAGCATTTTTCTGCCCTCCTCTTGAATGTACACCTTGATGGAGCCAGGAGAATAAAACTTGCTTTGGGAGTCTGGAGTTGGACAGCTGGATGACACGGCCAAGCCAAGAAAGTTGATGTTGGATGATCATCGCCTTGATGCTTATGGTGTTTCCTTGTGCGAGGATGCTAACATTGTGCATCTGTCCACCCACTGGATTTGAAAGTGGTGGTGATGGTACCTCTCCAGCAACTTGAGGTGTCTCCCGTACATTGCCCACATCTTAGCTCCGCCAGCATTTAAATAACATGTAATGAAACAGCAGACAGTTTGGGCTGCAACCATCAGGGGGAGATATGCTGTCATATCCATGAGCGGTTCTGATTTTATCCGGTAGAAGGCAGTGAGGTACACTCACATGACTGAATATATAAACTTGCAAGGGGTAATTTGAAGGGTATGCAATATTTCAAGAAACAATGCATAACAAGGAGTTGTATTCTTATTGGCCACCCGTTTGTCTCTAATCTATAGGGAAGAGGGGGAAATCCATATCTCATAGCAGTTCTTACAATAGAAAAATCATACCAGGCTGAGTATAAATCACATGCATACGTAGATATAAACTGCTTCCTCATTACAGAGACGAGCAACATTCTTCACGTCTAGGATTTTCTGGAATTTCTGTCTCGGACGCTTGTTTAAATTATGCAAGCAAGTGGCAGGAAACAGAGACATTCCAGCCATTTCAAGAGAGGCATGGCACACAGCTAATTATTTAGGTCTCCCTGTGTGATCAGAAGAGCTTTGGTTCGACACAATAATCCGGTCCCCTTGATTCATAGATTCATAGATTAAGGGTCGGAAGTGACCTAGTAGATCTTCTAGCCCG
>NW_017728992.1:193191864-193198519 GCF_001723915.1 Gavialis gangeticus | reverse complement strand
CCACCCTCTGAGTGCGACCCCTCAGCCAATCTGCAATCCATCTGACTGTGTAGGCATCGATGCCACAGTCACCTAGTTTTTTGAGTCCCGGGGCTCAGCTGCGTGACATGCATAGAAGGGATGTCCCTCGCCAACGCCCATAGTCACTCCACACTGAATGTGCAAGTTGACTCCAGAACAGCTCCTCTTTCTTGGTACTCATCCAGTGGAAAACTGAGAAGTGTCAGCCCTAAAAGGCCTGAAAATGCTGCTGGCACATTAAATGTCTTCTCAAACAAGGGCCTGTCTTCACTTAGCTGCTGTGGCTGACTTCGGCTCTGCTTCAAGGGGCCCTACAGTGAAAGGCCCCCTCGTTTTTCTTTCCCTCTTCTTCATCTCAACTTTCTTAAAGGGCCCCAAGCCCTTATCATGGGCACACATACTCCATAGTGTTCAATGCGAGTAGGAGGGGGGCCTGTCACACCTGTGTGGTCCTTGGATGTCGGATTCCTCTTTATCCCAACACACTGGGCATGTCCATACTGTAGTCAGAGAGGTGACAGCGGCTGGTCCAGACATACCCAACTTTGCTTTAAACTAGGTGGCTCAGGCAGCAATTGTAGTGTGCCTGTTGGCAGAGTGTGGGCTCAGAGCAATGGGTAAATACTCAGGGGTTAGCCTATATCTATGGCAGTGCCCAAGCTGGCCTCATTAAGGCTGCATTTGCACCACGGGCTGCATTATACAACAGGCCACTATCTTTCTCTCTGTCTTTCTCCTCTCCGCACCCTCATTCACTCTCAGCGTGCTTGGACAAGCACTCAGGCCATCTTGGAGTCAACAATCAATGATAAATCTCCTTTTGGCGTTTCTGTGACTTGGCCCTGGTGCTTTTGGAGCATCTATTGTCTCTGACAGACTGCAAAATAAAATGGGGTTGTATAAATTGGAGCCACTTCCAGAGCCAGACACTTGCCTGGCCAGTTGCGAGGAGCCTTCCTGATCTGGCTGGATTACAGCCGTCTTAACTCCACTTGGATGAACTGTCCTGAACCAATGTCTCCAATATCTTGAGCACAAAAAGGCTTGTCTTTGAATGTCACTCATGATGCAGGTCTTTTATCTTCCACAAAAATATTTACTGGGCTGTTGTGTGGAAAAGCTCAGCCAATGTTTAACCTCTTTGTCTTTCTTTTGCAAGGACAAAACCTATGAGATGCAAAGTTTAAAGGAGTGCCATTTTCTTTCCCATTCGGAAGTGCAAGCAGGCACTCTCCAAAGTGCCTTTCAACAGCACGATAGCTGCTGGCTTTCCAACTTTTTCTTCCCCAGCTGAATTCCCAGCCAGGTCAGCACTTTTCAACAGCCCAAGAGGCATTTGGGTTTTCTGTTCCCCATGTTATTGTTCAGTCAGAGTCACTGTAACATGTGGATGAGGTTTCATGAGGAACAAAACAGCTGCAAGACTTGCAAACTCCGCATGCAGAAGCCGAAACCGAAGTGGAGTGGCAAAGTCTTGCCTGGTAAGCAAAGATTGCAAGACAGGACCTGGGGCTATTCAATATTGTCTGGGGGGGGGGGGTTACTGTGGCCAATGGGAAGCAAGACTACACAGGCCAAAATGGCCAATAACTGCATCCAAGGCCACTACCAGTTATGTGGAGCAATGGGAAGAGGTCTGCCCCTGCCATCACCTTCTAGCACAGCTGCTGCAAATGATGCAGGATGCCCACTCCAAGCACCTGGGGCCTGGTAGGCAAGTACTTGGGCTGCCATCTCCACAGTGGGGTGTTTTCTGGGTTTCCTGAGCTCTTTTCTGCTTTATGGAGGAGTAGAGGGAGAGGCACTGGCCCACAATGCATGTGTATGCCACCGCAGCAGCACACGCAGTCCCCATCCCTGGAAGTGGCACTGACCAAGGGGGCAGATACCAAGTGCAGGCTTGAGAAGGAGAAATGGGACCTGGGTTGTGGGAGGAAAGGCTGGGAGAAGAGGCAACACCTGAGAGATGCAGAGGGGCTTGACCGCAGCCAGGACCAGGGAGGTAAAGCAAGGACAGAGGGGGCTGGGCTCGGGGGATGAGGAGCCACTATCATGCTGTCAAGGGTCAAGCTTTAGCAGGACAGCAAAGCACAGCCATCCAGCAGGGCACTTTGCAATGCTGTGCCTTTGTGTTGACTGAGACACGGGAGCCAGTGGCAGAGCCTGAGGCCAAGTCTACGCTTGATATTTTTTACCACAACTTTGTTGGCTGCAGAGAGGGGAGGGGGCATCATGTAAAAGTCCTAGCATAGGTACAGCGATACTGGCAGCCTATCAAGCCTGTTTTACCTGGGAGGATAGATGAGCTCCATCCACAAAGGCAATACAAGCTATAGCTTCATGAGAAGGCTGTTTCCACTGTAGTTACACTGGCCCAGCCCTGGTCTGATGCAGGGAATACAGCCCGGCAAGGGAGCAGCACAGTGACTGCTATGACGACTTTCCTAGCAGGTCCTGCTTATTCCCTGAACAGCACTTGTACTTGGAAGCCAGCCTCCGTCATCCATGAAACACTACAGACCTGGCCCAATGAGGCAAAGGGAGGAAGAAGAGAAGAGAGAGAAATCACAGAGAAAACACAAGCAGGATTCAACTGGGAAAACAGGTGTAGCCACCCGGGACTGCAGTGGCGACATCCAGAGCTTAAAGCATAAGTCTGCAGAGCTGTGCCCAGGGGGTATCTACTACTCTATACACGCTGCCCAGCCGACTCCACTTATGCAGCTGTAAAATGCGGAGAATAAAAACTTTCTGCTGCCCCCATAGCATAAAGCCAAGGTTGAGTAATAATATCTGTTGTGCAGGGCTTACATAAAGCAGTCAGGACAGAAGGTGTGAGGCAAGCGACAACTGTGAACAGAGAACAATTAGAGGGGAGAGACTGGCAGAGGCAGGAAATGCTCCCGCACACCTGAAAAATAACAACCGCAGGAAAGACAGCCCGCAGCAGCCACGGGCGGGGGGAGAGCTGCCAGGGAGCCACGGCGGCGGAGCTGGGTGTGCGGAGCGGACAGACTGGACCGCATTGCTCCAGCCCCTCCGGCAGCTAGAAATGGTTTTGTCAGACCCCGAGGCCCAGAAAGAAGTGATGCGAAGCCAAATCTCACCTGAAAGAGAAAGAAACTAAAAACAAATGGGGACTCACATAAATCCACCCACTCCTGTTCCTGGTAGAGCCCATGGCACGGCTCTGGCAATTTTGGTGAGAGGCCGACTCTAAATTTTGCCTTCCAGGCAGACCAGCCCATTGCTCCTGAGTTGCACCTGGGGGGGAAATGTCATCCAGCGAACTCGGTGAACTAGAGAGCGCCCTAATGAGAGCTACGTATAGTCTGCACACTCTATTTTTATCCCACTAAAATAGTTACAAGGGAAATATGAGGTTAATGGGGACCTGCATTCCAGCATGGATGTTTTTCATGAAAACCAACTTCTCGAGGTGACTCCTCAAGCTACAAGAGGGAGTTGATGTCAGTCAGTATAAGGGCCATTGACTCCAAATGCTGTGTCCGTTCTTGCCCCAGCTGAAGAGCTGGCCCAGGATTATGCAGAGAGAAAATGATGGCAAGTTTAAAGGACTCATTTAGTCACTTTTATTTGGGGCCAGCAAGTGGAAAGTGGGGTTACAACAGTGTAGGGGGAGGCTGCTTGTGAATGTCACGTCCTGGTGGGGTGGGAAGGGGGAGCAACACTTCCCGTTGAAGTTAGGCCAGGTGGGCACGTTCATTTGGTCCCACAAACAGAAACGTTCAGACAAAGCCTTTTAAAGACTTCAGGGAATTCAGTCTGGTGGGCTGACGTGGTTTAGTTTTATTCCTGTGTTCACAAAGGTCTTGTGGTACCAGATACCTTCAACACTAGACTGACTGTGAACATGTCCCTTCCCTTGCTGCACAGCGAAGGCTGAGTCAAGAGCAGCGCAGATGATCCGAGTCATCTGTCTGTAGCAACCTCTTTCCACAGCACTGTAAAGTGGTGATTTGTATCTGCATCATTTATGCCAGCAGAATGAGAGACATTTCCAGTTACAGGAGGCCTGTTATCCCGGAGGAGCTGTACAGACAAGCCAGATGTCCAGATCCACCAGGATAATTATCCAGGCACTTAATTCCCATTCATTTCAAAAGAACTTGGGTCCCCTGGGCTTTGGGGAAGAAGATGCGGTGGGGCCTTCTTTCTTAGCTCAAGGGCTCGGGAGCCCTCCTGACAAGGATTAAGGAACCAGTTGCCTCAATTCTCTGCGCTCTGTTCGCTTCCCAGGTGGCACATCCCATGCCACGTAGAAGACATATCGCTCGATGGCTTTGGAAGTAAAATATTCTCCTATTTCCTCTGTCCAAAACAAAGCAGGTCAGCATCACAAGGTACTACTGAGAAATCCTGGAGGTGCCAAAGGCAGCTGCCTGTACATCCTTATGTCACTGCAGCCAGGACTCAGACACGGACTCACATTGACCATCTTGAATAATGGAGTGGCTTAAAAACCTACTTATATATCTCTGGCCTATCTCTGTTAGGAATGCACTGCCCCACCTACAGCTGTGTTCACTGGAGAATTAACTTCATTATCTTCTACACTCTTCATCACTGCACGCACCAACTACCAGTGAACTCATCACTCCCTGTATTTCCTGGCTCGCTCCCTCCACCGTTCCCCATTCTGGCCTTGTCAATGCAGCTCTCCCTTCTTGGCTGCCACTGCACCAGCTAGCTTGCCTCGTCGGTCCAACACCTCAATGTTTCTACTTCCCCCTTCTACACTGAAGCTCTGAAGTCACATGCCCGTGGCGGGGAATCCACCGTCCTTCTACTCCAGTCTTGTGACTATGCAATGGCTATATCTAAATTCATAATTACAAATGCGCTGCTGGTTTGGAATGGGATTGACTTGAGGGTCCTTGCCTGGAAGCTGCGGTTCTCCATCCACAAAGGCACAAAACGGGTTAAGTAGATGACGGCACTCTGCAGATGGACAGGGGTGGCTGCTGATGCCAAAAGCTCCGGTGCTTTGCACAACCGTCTGCTAGGAATGGGAATGCGATAGCCTCTAATCACTTAACGCAGACCACTCACTGCACAGCTGCAGGGTGGGGTCTGCAAAGCCAACCAGGATACTCAGTTCCCTTTCAATTTAGCATGAACCCAACATACAAAGTCATTATTCAACTTTGAAACTCTCAGCTGTAAGCTGTAGGCCCACATAGCCCCGGCTGGATGGGATGCTGTGACCAAATGGATGTGATGCTGCAAGTGTGCTGCTTTGCCTTCAGAGCTGGTCTACCTAGAAGCCAGGGTTGTACCTAGAACAACTCTGAAGGCAAAGGGAGGTGGTGGAAGAGCACATGAGGCATCTCCCAATGAATCCACAAGTGTGGGTTTAAGCATCAATCCAGACTCTCCTCCAGCTAACCAGCCGGAAATGGGTTGCTTGGCACTCAGGCTGGGGAGTCAAAAGTGTCCAATTAATATGCTGCTATCCATTATATGCTACTGTCTACAGCAGGGGTGTCCAACTCACCTGGCCCTGTGGGCTGGACGGGTGGTGCAGAGCTGGTCCACAGGCCGGATCAGGCCCATGAACCACGTCCCCCCACCACTTTTCCTCCTTCCTGTGCCCACAGACTGATCCAGCAGAGGCAGCACTCACCCAGGGGTGTTCTGGGACCAGCCTGAGGAGGGGCCATGGGCAGCGCAGACTAGGACCCAGCCAGAGCAAGAAGCATGGGCGGTGCACATCCCAGGCAACGTGCATGGGGATGGTCTGATGCAGCAGAAGGGATAGCACCACGGGTCGGATTATGGGGCTCCGCAAGCCAGATCCAGCCTGTGGGCTGTATGTTTGACACGTCGGTCTACAGTAATGGGTGTCCCTTCACTGCACTGGAAAAATGTGTTGCTAGGCTGACGTGGACATTTGACTTCCTTTGATCCTCCACCCTAGATTGATTATGTATGAGATGGCCAGGTTAGTTCTTAAGCAGCACCATCTCTCAGCATGGCATAAGTAGAAGGCCTAAGAAGCAGCAACCACAAATAAGGGAAGGGGAGATATGGTTAAAACCCTAATAAATACCAGCTTTCGCAGACTATGCTGTGAAATGTGGTATTTTCCACACCCGGACTCTTAAGCTTCTGAGTAAGCCATCTGGCAGAGGCCCTGACAAAAAACTTAAACCACTTTTAAACGCTCCATGGCTGCACATCAGCTAATGTCTGCCGTCATGGCACTACTGGCATGAAGGGTGTTTCCTAAAAGTTTTGGAGGGGACCATTTACTAAATCAGGAGCTGGAGCTCACATCATCATGGCCAAGTGCTGCTACAGAAAAACTAAGCTTATATTGCTCAGTGATTAGGGGCATCTGGGTCTCGATGAAACCAGTGCAATTGACCCAGAACAGGATGAGGATGTTGGATAATTTCTTAACACACGGGTTTTTAACTGGGTTCTGTCTCTGCCTCAGTCTTAAATCTTTTTTATTATTATTATTATTATCTTTGCTATTATACTGGCTCCGCAGATGAGCACCAGGTGTGGGAAGATTGATGTTGAGGCTGCTCTATGATTTTAATTTTAATTTTGTTGCCTATAGGGTGGAGAAAATTAATTCAGTTACTGCCACATACATCCCTGC
>NW_017728992.1:193181580-193186864 GCF_001723915.1 Gavialis gangeticus | reverse complement strand
TCTGTCTCTGCCTCAGTCTTAAATCTTTTTTATTATTATTATTATTATCTTTGCTATTATACTGGCTCCGCAGATGAGCACCAGGTGTGGGAAGATTGATGTTGAGGCTGCTCTATGATTTTAATTTTAATTTTGTTGCCTATAGGGTGGAGAAAATTAATTCAGTTACTGCCACATACATCCCTGCTATATAATTTACTTGGGAGGATTGCAAAGATATTGAGATCCTGTTTATGATACAGTGGAATGTGGCTAAAACAAAAAAGGGAGCATCATACATTTATTAACACAATGATAGAGCATGGTTGCCTGCGTTAACGGGAGGTGGGTCATGGAACTGGGTCATCCAGCCCTGTGTTGCTGGGAAAGCTGTTAAAGATGCTTTAGCCCAGGTAAAGGAAACCACACCATAGTCACACTGGTACGGACTGTGGGGGGGTTTCCCTTTCTCTGTAGCGGGGGTGTGGAAATATCCCTGGTATCTCTGAGTTTATTTTAGCAACTTTTGCAAGAGTAGGACATTGGCCACTATGTCCTCCCTGCTTTACTCATGGCATGTCGGGGTGCTATATCTTGTGGCTGTGTCAGGGTTGACTGTGTAGTTTTAATACTAGGTTAGACAAGGATATATATAGGATGGTTGGAACAGGGATGATCCTCCCTCAGGCAGGGCGTGGACTGGATTACCTCTGGAGGTCCCTCCCAGCCCTGTTGTCCCACGATATAATCAATCTTTCCTAATATAACATTTTTCTTGTTCTTAGCATCCTGCATACAAAAAATATCACAAGAAACCTCAACATGCAAAACTTAAAATGCAAATACTACCAAACATGATATATTCAAAGCAATAACTTCCTGGCAAACGTTCTCCAGATAAAATCTTTTAGAATTAGTGTCAACTGGGAGGTGATATTTTTAGGTTAAATAGGAGTTTTCAGTTTCAATAAATTGTTCACTTCATTCATCAATAGGTTCCTATGTATTGTTTTATCTAAAATCATGAACATAACGCTTCTATTTCAAATTAATACCTGACAATTTGCATAGGGTCAGAGGCATTGGGTCATTTCTAGGCACGTGGAATAGAGCTGTTTGTGGCGTTAATTCCTGTTCCATGAATCAGGGTGGTGAAGTCAGGCCCACAGCAAGAATAATGTGACATACTGGGCACGTCTACATGTGTACTAATGCGATACAATAAATGCCAGTGCACCTCACGCCAGAGTTTATTGCTTCCAGGTGCAGCATTTACATGCATGCCCAGAACCATAGCACACTGAGCCAGGGTGGTACAGCCCCAGCTGGCAGGGGGTCCAGGACATGAGCCTGCCAGCTCAGCTCGACGTACCACGGAGGGGCTGGTTGGGGCACAAGGTGCTACAGTGAAGGGTGAGCCAATAAGCAGCCCCCACACGCTCCAGCCAGCCCCAGTCACCATCCACACGAGTGTTGTGGCACAGTAAATAACTCCACCATAGGATAGTACTTGTGTCGAGCAGTACTATCCTACAGCAGAGTTAATTAGCGTATGAGGCCAGAGCCTGATAGGGACACACATGTAGACAGTGATGCCTTACTGTGGAGCTAATTAGTCAACTCTGCAGTAAAGTGTCCCATGTAGCTTATATAAGACCAGAGACAATAGAGCCATTTTGCTGACATGTACATCCATGGTAATGATCCCCTTGAGTTCAAAGGAGGGTGGAGTCAGGAATTCAGGACAGAAAACAGAAAGGGAGACTGTAGATGAGTACTGGGGAGAGAAGGGAGGGAGTGCATGGAGAAGTGCCATGGAACCGCACTCCCAGGTCTCAGAAGGGCAAGGGGCCAGGAGGCAGAAGGGAGGCACGGGTGCAGACAGGATTAGGGGTGTGGAGGCATGAAATGGGTGTAGAAGTGGGTGAAAGAACAGTGGGACCTGTCAAGGTTTACCAGGCTAAGACGACCCTGAAGATGAGTGTGTGGGGTCATGGAAGATAGGGAGATTGATGATCAGGATTGATTAGCTGCAACCAGCGTAATGGAGTGCTCTTTGGGTATTTTGCCTCTAATGAAGTCACGGCATTTTTACAAAATGCAAGACTTGAAACTGGTCTTTCTGCCAAACTGATGGTGGAGCCTGTTGTATCAGGAGGCATGAACCCATACATGCACACCATACATGTGGGATGCAACTGTCAGTAGGAGGGCCAGAGGTCATGCTGTGGTGTTCATATCCAATCCAAACCTCCCCCAAAATCAGAGGGCCCTAGGGCAATCTTCTGGCTTGGGCCAGAGTTGGGCACATGGTGGGGAAAACATGACTTACCAACTTGTGCACAAAACCTGACTCATTAGTGGAACCTGCTATATTTGTTCTGTGGTAAGTAGCTACATATGAAGCTGATTAGTGCTCAGATTATTGGGTGTAATGGTGATGTTCTTTAATGAACATATAACTTTTGTCCATTGTGTTTGCACAGTGCTGGGCAGCAAGGGTTTATTGTGGCATGCAGTACATGAGAGTACAGCTTCGGTGAGCATTACATTACATTTTCTTTCTGGACTGCATTGAACATGTTCTGTATGTTTTTATTAGTTGATTTTGATTTTATAAGAAAGTTCAGGTTATGTTTAGGAGAACTGTCCTTTCCAAAACAAGACTATGAAATGGGTTAAGCAAACGTATGCAACAGAGAAAGAACATAACTGTTTGCATTAAGAATGTATTTCTGACTTATTAGCTTGGCTGCTCTGATGTCTATGAGATTTCTTTCTAATCTTTCCCTTTTAGTTAGGTATTATGGAATATTGTGCTTAGTCATCAGTTTAACTCATTCCCTAGGACCACTGCTTCCTCATGTGATGAGCTGAGTCTTGCTATGGCACTATACTGCATGCATACTAAGCCAGTTCTCTTAACACAATGGTCCCCAAAACACTGGTGCTCCATGGGAATTTCCCAGGTGTCTACACAACATATATATTTTGAGAACCATAAAGTTTGGGGAGGCATGAGAGGAAAGCTGACCTGGGAAGAAGAGGTCCCCCATGTCTCTAGAACGACAGGTAAAAGAACCACTGTAGAGAATTAAACCTGGTTGATAGACTGTCGGATGAGTAGAAGAAGAAGAAAAGAAAAGGATTGCTGGTTTTCTGGTATTGTCTATTAAAGAGCTTGCAGCACAATACCAAGTCCAGGAATCTGTGATATTCAGAGTCATATCAAACACGAAGAGGGAAATTCATAGTCATGGTGACCCCGTGATAGAGCTGGGAAGATCCACTTCATTTAAAATCATTTCTTGTGATGAGAGGTCCTGGACCTACTAGTGACTTTCTGCTACTCAGCCCTACATCATCTCAACACTTTTTGTATGTCTCCACCTTCCCACTCCCACCCACCATACATACGGATTCCCATAATTAAAAATGCTAAAACTTGATTTTAAAAAATTAAACAATTGAAACATAAGGTGATACATTTCAGGAATCAGGATCCAAGAGAAAAATATCTGGGAGTCACGCCAGATGCCTCCATAATTTCTGCTAACAGTGAACTTGGGTAAGCAAAACCAAGATCTGGGAAGCCATCTTTTTAATGTTCTAAGCTACTATGATTTAATTTCCCTATATAAAAACGAGAGAGAGAGAAACTATGATCTCATTTCCTTAGGGTTGTATTTTTTTTCTTATTTAATGAGGCAATAAACCTTCTGATTCTTCTGTTAATCTTGTAATTATTTATGGAGCAGGATGTGAATACCAGCTCCAGGAGTATCCTTTAGCAAGTTGTTGTCCTAACCGTATTAGATCTTCGGAAACCTAGATTCATACAGCTGGCTCTAGCTGTGCATTCACTGGCCAAAGGCCCCAGCCAGCAAAGCAAATCTGGGCTGTTTTAGTACCGATTCATTTTCAACACTCTTGGAGAAATCTGGGCCTAGTAAAATCAATGGGAATTTTGCCACCAACTTCCATGAGGCCTTGATTTCACTCCCATGCTATATTAGTTAAACATTCCTGTGCATATACCTCTTGGATCCCACACAAACTCAGAACCGCTCCAGCAGTAGTACAGTCCTTCATTTTTGTTGGATTCGCCTTCGTTTTGATAGCTTTCCTGTTTGCCACTCCAGAGTTTCTTGCTCGTCTACAACGTGCCACGCGAGGCTCACAGTACTATTGGCACTGTGTGTACCAAAGAAAAAAACAAAAAACCCCAAACAAACAAAGGCAGACGTGATACCTCGGGTGCAGACAGACATAACATGTAAACTGTTCCATGACTGTCACCAACTGGAAACTGGTTCACAGTTGTCCAGGTCAAGTGGGTAGGTGTCTACACCCAAGCTGTGAAGAGTTTGAAGTAGAGCCTTCCCCTTTTAGGCATTGCAGTGCTGTTGAATCACCACCAGGGAATGGTGGTGACTACTCAACTCAGTGCTCACTGAGTTCAATAAAGACCCATTCCTGCACTTGACCAGACCTGTATGGTGGTGCCCTTACTCCCAAACTGGGAGTGCCCTTGTGAGTGTGTAGGATGGGGAAGCTGCCTGGACCACTGTGCTGGGAGGTTGGGGGCTCAAGGGGCAGCTTTCTGCTGCTTTTTTCAACAGCCACATTGCCACCACACTGTATCAGAAACCAAATTGACCACCACAGATACTTTCATGCTACCAGCTTTTACTCTAAGCATACCACTAGATCCATCGTCTATAGCCAAGCTGCACATTACAACCGTATCTGCTCCGATCCCACTGACTTAGATGAACACCTTAAGAATCTGGAGCAAGGATTCCTAAAATTACAATTATATCCCCCAACTGTAGCCGCTCAAATCAACAAAGCCAGAATTGGACCTTGCTCCAAACTGGTACAGTACCAGCCCTGGGACACAGACAACAGAATCCCTTGGGTTGTCACCTACAGCTCCCAGCTTGAACTTCTTAAGGCACATCATTAATGGCCTCCAACCCCGCCTGAAAAAGGATGACGATTCTGAAGCAGACTTTGGGGACAAATCCCAATGACAGGCCCCCCAACCTCAAACAACATCTCTCAAGCAACAGACTAACTCCTGTCCTCACCAAACCACCAGGCCTTGCAATGGACCCAAGTGCCTGCTGTGCCCCCAAATGAATACAGAACAAATAAATCACTAGACCAAACAACAAGGAGTACACCGTCTGAGGTTCATTTACCTAAGACTTGACCAACATCATATGCGCCCTTGTCTGCTTGCAATGTCCATCTGCTCTCTAGAGGGGGAGTATCACCTCCTTGGACCTGCTCGAGATGC
>NW_017728992.1:193149721-193181441 GCF_001723915.1 Gavialis gangeticus | reverse complement strand
CCTCTAATGAACCCATGTTGGTTGCCCCTAAGCATAATCCACAGACTGGAATGTATTAAGTAAGGTTTAGACAGGGACTACGGATTCGTACCCTATTACCTGGATCAGCTTTTTTGTCTCCTTTGTTCCTATGGGTTCTTTGCTTGTTTGCTTCTCCCACCACTGTCCCCCTTCCCCCTTCCTCTACCTCCTGTTTCCCCGGCTTCTAAATTCAAATCACTCACTCCACGTGATACCCTGCTCGGTGCTGTCCTTGCACAGCATTTGACCAAATGAACTCAAGTTCACAAAAGCTTGTGTTCACTACATATCTTATTTTGTTAATCTATATGGTGCATCTCTGCCCTGCCTTCTGCCTGACTTCAGATGAACGTGGCTTGCTACCTCTCTCTGCTTAAAGAGCTGGTCAGTGTTATTGCATTGGTGGCACTGGACAACTTGGACAGCCTCTCCGGCACACAGAAGCAGGGCTCCAGGAAGCTCCCCCGCACCTGGCCATCTCCCACCCCAAATAAACCCAAAATTTCTAGAATCCTGGTCAGCTGCCACCAGTGGAAGGGAACTGGCCAGCTCTTTAAAAGTGGCTGAGAGCTGCCCCCGGCCAGGGATGCTGCAGTCAGGGTTCTGGCTACGTATTGTGCGGGTATTCGTGTGGGGGTCAGGAGTGGTAGTGTGGGATGCCTAGAGGTCCAACCAGGCACAAGTCATGGAAAGCTCCACCTGATTATCCAGGTATACCCAGTGGTTGAGGGTGAATGCTGTTCATGTACAGCATGGGTCCCAACCTTTTTAGACTCTAGGCACCTGGTTTGTGTGACCGGACTCTGGAATAGACTCCCTGTGGGCATGGTGCTTGAGTGGTGCTCCCAGTCTGTTGCTTGAGATACCTACCCTGGAGATGTTCAAAAGGAGACTGGACACACACCTTGCTGGGGGTTGTTTGGCCCCAGCAGTCTTTCCTGCCCAGAGCAGTGAGGCTGGACCCAATGATCTCATGAGGTCCCTTCCAGCCCTAAACTTCTGTGAATCTGTGAAGCACCCCTGGATAAACTTAAGTCACTTCCAGGAAAATGCCAGTTCTTAGTTTTCTTTTTCTTGACAACAAAAATAGAACAGTTTTCTATTCTCAGACCTCAGAAAGACCGCAGCTATGGGTTTCTGTTGGAAATATCTGGGTTTATCTAGTGAATCGGGCTTGTAAACCTAACAGTGCTAAGATTGCATAGCAGCGTGCAGCACCTTTGAAAGGATCTGAAGGCACACCTGGGTGCTATGGCACCCTGGTTGAGAATCTCTGAGGTAGAGGATGCCATGACAACAGCATAGCCACTTTCATGATTGCAAGCAACAAACTCAGGTCTTTTTTTTTATTGCAGTTTTATTGAGAAATGTCCTTACAGTATAAAGTACAGTCTATTTTAGTCTAAAAGGATATATTATTATGCTCGACTGTTTCTCAGTATTTTACTTAGTCAGATGCAAAGTTAAACTGAATGAGGAAGTTTTCTGAAGACTGCTGGTAGCTTATTCAAGATCCTAAAAATGTTACAATAATGGAAGCAACTGTACCTCTGTGTGTGACACGGTTGCACAGATGAACCAATCTACACTTCAGCATGATATTCTATTTGCTATAAGCCACTTTGTCTTCCCCTGATTGGCTGGGTGAGTCTTGAGAATTAAACCTTACGTTTGATTCTTCACTCAGGCTGTTTTCAGTAGATTGCTGTCCATTAGCTCTCTTGCCTGAAACCAGAATATAGAAAGAATTAAAATAAATGTACCATTTTTATTGATGCAGCATTGGAACACAGCAGGCCAAGAGCAAGATGCTTTATTAACGACAATTTAACAATAACAATTTTTATACATCTGTAAACATTGAAGGCAGCCAATTTTCACTTAGTAGCCCCAAATAGCATTAAAAAAATGGCAGCTCAATTAATGCTAAATTAATAACCAGGATGCTAACATATTTTAAATAACTGTTCCTGGAATGCATAATTTAAGTTGCAGCAAGTCAGTGGCTTACTGCCTACAATCTTGCTTCACAGATGGAGTTTGCATCCAGGATACTGTCCAAGCACAGGTCACTGGAGGCCTTGGTTTGGTTGTGTTTACATTTAATGTAGCATAACCAGAATATGTTTGTGTGGCAGGCCAATATGGCTGGGACAGACATTACACATAAACTGGTTTAAATGATCAGAAACTGGTTTAAACCTGTAACAGAACAGATGTTCAGTGCACGTAAGCCAGTTTGAAAATGGCCGAAACTGGTTTGAGATAAACCTGGTTGAATGTAGTATCAGATTTAACTGATTTGGGTCAAACCAGTTTATGCAATGTCTGCCCCAGACCCGTTGCTGGTTTAAGTTTAACCAGACTGCCCCAGCATCCCAGCATGCTCTCTGGGCTGGGTGGAGCTCTGCTCCGCAGCAAGTGTGGTCTCTCCCCTCTGCTCCCTGGCTGGAGCTCCAACAGAGACTTGCAGGCACAGCAGAGTCTGCCTAGCTTCCTCTGCCCCATCCCTCGACCCACAGCACCACTCGCTGCTCAAGCAGGAATCCCTCTGTTCTCTCTCCCACAGCAAGAACGGTAGCCAGCATCTGTTATGCTAGCTAATGCTGAGAGGTGTCTGTGTAAGGCAGACATGACAGTGTCGGCTTAGGACTTTTTGGAGCTAATCAACAGGTAGCTGGTAATGGCCCTCCTTGGAATGTTCCCTTTTCTGGAAAAAATTGTTTAAGAAGAGTTTGAACTAATGAGAGGCTTTGTTTTCTGATGGGGTGCTAAATGATGATAACAGAGCTGATAAATGCTCTATTATCAAGAAGGGGTTGGGGGGGGGGGAACCCTTCCCTAATCAGAGTGCCCTGTTAGGGCCTGGCCACGCCCTCCTCAGCTCAGTCCTGTGGAAGGGAAGGAAGGGCTGCTCTAGCATCCCCCAGCTTCTAGCCTGAGCCACTGCAGGCACGTGCCTGAATTTTCTCAGTCGAGAGGGGTTGTCTGTACAGTTACAAACTGGTTCAGCCTAGCCAGGTTAGACTAACCTGCAAAGATAGAATCAATTCAGGCTCAGGCTTTTTGAATGTCTGCCCTTAGCCTATATGAACAACCCATACGCTTGCCTTACTCTAAGAACCTGATTTTCAAAGCACATGTGCAACATGAAGGTGGGAAGCCAAATAGCAGACAGTGATTGAGAGTAACCACAAAAATTGTCAAAATCAGTCCCAAGTTGAGTCTAAACTATGTCCAGATCCCAGCAGTTTATTAAGACTCCTTTGTGGCTGGAAAATTCTCTCTCAGAGGTTTAGGTGAACAACGTCCTGAGTCTTAATGATTCAAAGATTCCATCTATCCTGCTTCTGGGGATGAGCTCAGTATTCTGCAATGCAGCCCACCCTAGAGCACAATACAGATGTCTATATATCCATAAGCATTCCACAAATGTTTCCTTTATGGTCACTAGTTTCACTTCTGGTTTTGATGAACCTCAAACATCAAATAATCAGGAACCCAAATGTTGAAGCTGCCTGTAGGTTTACAATGAAAATCAGCCCTGGGAAACAGTTTGGTCAAACCCAGGACTTTTTAAACATTATGGCCTGCCTAATCCTAACTCTACTGTCCCGTCCATACATAGTTTGCTAATCAGTGGGCATGTCTACACATGCAGTAGACTGTGCATTTGTTACTGCATAGTCATTTAGTACTTGCTTAGGCAAGTTACCATGCAGTCCTGTTGCCACATGGCTATTTTTAGCTGCTAGTGCGCAGTAGCAATGACCTACTGTGCAGCAGCACATTGCTACTGCGCAGTAGCATTGGTGTCACACTTCATGCCTGGCAATGCTATGCCACCACAGCAATAAACTACAGCACAGTAGCTTGTTGCTACGGCAATGTAGTGTCTCATCTGCCCATAATTTTAAATACATGCAGATAAATTGTTCCAAATAATCCTATATCCTGGAGGTTTGATTCTGGAAGCTAGAATCCAGAATGACTTGGATAGACTGGAGAGATGGTCCATAATCAATCAGATTAAATTCAACAAAGACAAATGCAAAGTCCTGATCTTGTGACAGAATATAATTGCAAGCACTGTTACAGACTGGAGAATGACTGGCTAGGCTGTAATACTGCAGAGAAAGACCCGGGGGGTTACAGAAAACCATCAGCTGAATTCAAGCCAACCTTTTGCTCTTGTTGCAATAAAAAGCACTTGAAAATCAAAAAGTGATTCTTCTTCTCTATTCAGCATCAGTGAGGCCTTACCTGGAGTCTTATACTTAGTTGTGGGCCCCATATTACTAGAAGGATGTGGACAGATTAGAAAGTTCAGCGCAGAGGACAAAAATGATTAGGTGTGTTGGAAGCAAGACTTAAGAAACGCAATAGGAACTAGGGTTATTTAGTCTGGAAAAGAGAAGACTGAGGGGGGATTTGATAACAGCCTTCAAGTATCTGGAGGGCACATGAATACTTTAAGCCATTTTGAAAGGGGAGTGTTTCAAAAGGGCAGCAGTTGGAGCAACTGGTTCCTTCTAATCGTTAAGTGTGAATAACCTGAGAATGGCTCAAATGCAGGAAAACAGCTCCTGCTTTAAGACTTCTTCAGCCAGGGTGAAAGCTGGAATGGTACTGCTGCATTTGAATTGCTCTCAGCTTGTTCATACACAACAATTAGAGCCGCCCACCTGCTGCCTCTTGAAACATTCCCCCTTTGAAAGGGCTCTGTGTGTTTGTGTGTCCACACCCTAAAAATCTCATTGTCAATAGCTTATCCAGTTCAAGTTTGGAAAAAAATGTTGTGGTCCAAGGACACCACGTGTCAAATTTAAGATAAAAGGATGCTGGTTTAAGCATTCTGGAAAGGGTGAGGTGGACAAAATTAGGCTTATATTGCAAAGAACAGTTACACTATACAACTGTGGTAGTTTGAATTGTTGTCAATATGGATCCATTGTATGCACAGAGACACACAATGCCCATGATGACTGGACTTTTTTTTTTAACATCAGTGTCCACTGGGACCACATATATGCCCTGCACTTCCCTCATGGTCTCATGCCAGGGCACAAAGGGCAGAACAGACCCTTCAGTCCGCTCACAGTCTGAAGCCTGTACCAGCTCAGGACTACAGTCCTTACTTAGCTACAGTAGCTAAGTCCCTTATGGCAGCCAGCAAAGGACTTTGCCCCACACTGCAGGAAGGAGATACTCCAAGACGTGAAGAGGAACGCCTGGCATTCGAAAAGCTGTCTAACTCTATCCTAACTATGCAGTTGGTCCAATAAAAGATATCACCCTAAGAAATCTTTGCCAGTATCATAATTCCTGGAATATATGGCTACAACATCACTCTAACGCTACCAAATTAGTTAACAAAGGTGTGAGGAAGGATTTTGTCACCCAAATAATGAGTCAGAGGATCATCATTGTAATGCGTACCGTTATTGTTTGTACAGACATGAGTGATAGAAGGGACAAGGTCACAGCCGCTCTGGCTTTTATGCTCTTGCCTGAAAACACGAAGAGTTACAGGGTGCCTGCCCAGCCACAAAGGATGCTAATA
The DNA here is from genome assembly GCF_001723915.1 of Gavialis gangeticus. Lineage (NCBI taxonomy): Eukaryota > Metazoa > Chordata > Crocodylia > Gavialidae > Gavialis > Gavialis gangeticus. The sequence continues at coordinate 193,175,857 of NW_017728992.1, read as the reverse complement.
TGCATACAAGTTGTACTTCAGAGCACCAGGAAGACATGTACATGCTCTGGGATCCACATGCTAAGCAGTCTTGTTGCAACCTTACTGAAGAGAGAGGTTCCTGCATCTACGCTTCTGCCTCTACAGTTTACCTATGCACTCACAACCTATTGGATTATCAGCACTTCAGTATCTGAGCACTTCTCATTAGTTAAAAGTGGCAACACTGCATAATCAGGTATGATGAGCCTTTGTCTTTAAACAATATCCACCTTATGACTGAAAATAACAGAAGGCAAGGCAGAGATGCACCTTAAAGACTAACTAAAGAGCAGTCATATGGAGGGCTGTGTTTTCCATACCTAATCTGGGCAGAGATTTTTCTTCTTATGGGGGCAGGAGGCAATTTGTGCAGCAAGACTGCTGTTGTCGTGGTGTTAAGGTTTGACATGACTGGGAAGACTTTACGATGACACTTTGTCTGTCACAAAATGACAAAATATTATCTGCTTACCTGTAGATTCTTTGAGTGTTTCAATATAATCAGACCAGAAGGAACATTCTGCTTTTTTCAATCCTTTGCGATTCAGTAAGGAACCAGTGAACTCCTTGTAGTTATCGCCGTTAGCATGTGGCAGGAACATTGGCCATATGGACACAGACCTTGTGAGTTTACTTGAGAAGCTATGAGGGTAATTTGGGTTTCTGAACAAAAAGAAATAGAAATGATTGTGACAAAGCAATGGCATGAAACATTATCGGCTTATTAAACTGCATTGGGAAGGAAGGGAATTGGCTGGCGGTGCTAAGGAATGTAGAAATAGTACTTTTCACTTCTGGTTCTCTAGTTCAAATTCATCCCAGACTGATCAAAATTATAACCATTATCTTCTGATGATGGTTTGCTGGTTTTTGTTCAGGTCCTAATGGCTAGGCATTCATCACACAAATACCATCAGAGCTAGCACGCTCATCAGCCACCTCAGCAGGAGTTAAGACTCAAGACAATCTTTGGACATATAAAGCTATAGTTTCTCCAAATGACGCCCTCATTTGGATCTAGCGTTAGCCATTATCCATGGACATAATTCATTAGACTAGTGTTGAGGGTTATTTGCAAGGCAGCGTAGTAAATGTTATACCACTCCTGCCTGTGGTTTTCTCATTCTTCTGAACAAGAACTTGAGATCACAATGTTCAGACATAGTTACCTAAATAAATCTCTATAAACTGTGTCATGACAGCTGGAGTTCCTTTTTTCTTTTCAATGGAATTTGTAGGCACGTGACATATCTAAAATTCACATTATTTGTATGTGCCAGAATTTTAGGTTTGAAAATTTGGCCACATCTTTCAAACACAAATGGTCAAAGCCTTGCCTAAGTGAACAGAGATTACTTGAATAAAGGCACCATCTGCTTTAACTTGGCTTTTTATGATATACCTCTCAATCCTCAAAATGGAATATAATTAAATTACAATATAATTAATGTAACTTACCCAGATTTCACAAAGTTGGATATATACTCCATTATTTTTAAGGAAAGGCTTTTTTCTGCCAAAGTAAATTGTCCTTCATACTGGGGGTAAAATGGCAGCCCAAATCCATACTGCACATCGGGGAGGAGCTCCAGGCTTGAACTGAAAAATACACATAACAATAATAATAATGAAGCCTCCCCATGCATTTCCTTGCTTTGAAGGGAGGAGGGCTATAGTGAATGTTTTAAATAAAGCATTTAAGTTTTAAATTATTTTAAACACTAGCTAGAATCATGGGAGCTGCAGGGCTCAATGTTTCTCAGTACGAGGCCATACCTAAAAGAAGAGATGGAAGCAAGAATGTGCAATATGTGTAGTGAAGGGCCTGTAGGCATTTCCTACAAGAGGGAACAATGGAGGAAGGAGGTATAAATCTCTCATGCGCATCTTCAATTCTGTAGAAGTAGGAAATAATCTTTTTGGTGTATGCGTAAATGTTCAGTGAGGTCTGAACTATTGTGTTACCAAAACAAAATGCAAAGAGGAAGGTGATAGAGATCGGGGCAGCAACAACAACAGAATGATCCTGGTTTATTTTAGAGGCCTGAAATGAAATTGTGGCCATATCTAAAGTCAATAGTTTTGCCAGCTGACTTTGCTGGGATCAGGATTCTCTTCTCCCAATAGACTCTGAAATCCAAGAGGCGTCTTGTAAGAAGTGGTTTTTTTGTCTGTTTGTTTTTGCAGGTTTCTTGCAGGCATACTTTCATTCTAGTTTCCTTGGTGGTGCCAAAGTTTGGTCTCTGTAGTGGAATTCTCCTTGAATTTAGTGTGGTGGTCTGGTGAAAATACATGGGAGAGAGTATCATGCATCAGATTTAGATGCCTGAAGATGTATGAGTCATGACTGCAACCTGAAGTGCTTCAGGAGCTTGGAAATAGAAATCTAGGCAGGCAAGATGATCCCATAATTGAAGGACTTGGTGGGATACGGATTTTAGTGCACCAGAGATACAGCCAGGACCTGATGAAGGGTACTAGATGTTGGAAAGTTTGTTCAACATCTCTCCCACCTTGGGTAATGTTGAGGTGGGCAGCAGCAAAAGGCCAGGGAGAAATAATGGGGGGGTTTTTAAACCTAGCATTAAAAAAAATGAGGTACAGTAGTTAGCTGTGTTAGTCAGAAGCCAGGCAGAAGGCAGGGTCGACTTGCACTTTATAAACTATCTACCATGTACAGAGAGCATAAGCTGATTAAAGGACAGATGCTGCATCAGATGCTGTGAAAGGACAAGCATAGAGCATTGCTTTTCCATTACTGGCACTGCATTATTCTATGCTTGTCTTTCCCAGCTGCAAAAGGTTGTTTAAAGGTGGCACGACTGAAACTACTTTAGCTATGGACGTAAAATAATGTGGCACAGATAAATGCCAGATGCTGCTTCTGATGGAACAAAGCTTATATTTCAAAATACCGGAGGCAGGTGGACTGAATAGAAGATGGCTCCTCTATATTTTAGCAGCAGTGGTGCCACACTCTTTCCCCAAAGCCTCCATTTAAAAAACAAATACACACCCTGCTAAATGAAGTACATCTTTGTCTGATTTTCTTTAGTCCTATCGTAAAACCTCAATAACACTTAGCATCTGGAAACTGAATTATTTACAGATTATTCTGCAAAACAACGTAGAGCTGAGACTAGATTAAAGCATATTTTTCTGCCTCAAATGTTTACACAGGGATTAAGCAAGATCAGAATTTAATAATTCTGCTTCAAAAATAATTTGCTTGGCCCTATACATTACAGCAATGTTTGGCATGAGCACTGCAAGAGAAGTAGGAGGCACTTAAGGGAGCTGTTTGCTGTATTTAAGAAAAAGGCTTATTTTGGGGTATAACTGAGGCCATCAGATTAGCAAAGATGTGGGAAGGGGGCAAAATAATTCATTTAAAGGAGTTTTGTTAAGGTGCATTTGACTTTAAAACAGCAAAACAGCTGGGCTATTAGCATAGAGGCTCTCTCAGAATTAGACTGTATCCTCAGCAATGAGGCAGACAGACAGACGTCATTATAATTCACATCCCAGAAGTAGTAAGCTCTTAAACCGAGATCCAAATAGGATTATATTTATTTGTAATGATGTCAACTGCACCATTGTGAGAGGCCGCTTCTGACCCTTGTTCCTGGCTGACAATCCTGCACCCTGGCCAGGGGGTCAGTAGTAAGAGGATGGTGAACAGAAGACTAGGACAAAGGTTGTCTGGATCTGTCTGGGGCACAGATCAGCAGTAAAGCTGGAGAAAAAAATCTGTCTCTTGATTTAGCTCTGACACTCACTGCTGTTGTATGTTGGACAGGGCAGCTGGAGTGTGAGGACAGCGTGCCACCCACAGGGGCTCTGACCAGAGAGGAGACCAGCCGTCTTAAGGAGGACCAAGAGCAGCCATTCCTCCCTTTATTGCATGGGGGAAGTGGGATTCTGCTATGTGCAGAGATGAGTGACTGTAATAACTCATTTATAGCTTTATTGCAATAAATGTTTTCGCTCTTCCAGGGAAGTGTCCAACACTCCTCCTTTCTCAGAACAACAGTGCTATCCTGGGTCAGATCAAAGGTCCATCTGGCTCCAGAAGTGGATTGGGGGGGGGGAGGCGGCATGGCAGTGCAGTTGCACCCTCTTTCTGCTACTGCCATCCCCAGCTGACTTGGGAACAGAGGTATCCTCAGAGCTGCTCCTGCCCTGCTCCAGCTGTGGGCCACAATTGCACATGTGCCAGACTCAGCAGGGGACAGCAGCGGCAGGGGATGGGCTGCCTCTTCCTGCACCTGCTTCCCCCTCCAGTCACGTTCCTTGCTGGCTGGGAGAAGGCACTGAAAGAGCCACCCCGCCCCCAGCCATTTCTGCCTCCTGCTAACACAGGCACATGGGGAGACCCAGAACTACTCCTCCCCCGCTCCAGCTATGGGTTGCAGGCAGGCAGGCTCCAGGGGGAAAAAAAAAAAAAGATCAGGCTCAATGCTTTTTTTTTTTCCTCTCTTGGGTGGAGCCCGTCTTCCCGGGCTGCTGCCAAGCTGCCTGCAGGTCTTCCTGCAGAGCCCCTAAACTGTACAGAGCCTGGTGCTTCACTCCACAGCTGGTAAGGCAGCAAACTAAAACTCCTTGGAGGAGTTTTAGTTTGCTGTGCCCCAAGTCATTTAAGGCGCATTATGCTGCCAAATTTGCTACAGCGGCTGGAATTAATGTGCAATACACCACTGCAAACACCAACACCATTAAAGCAGTACGAAAGCATTTAGCCGCTTTGAAGTGTCATGCACACACGCCTCGTTTCATCTACACACAGCCCAGGCCATAGATATAGATGCGCTCCCTCTGCACCAACATACATTGGGCTTTTTTTTATTATAGAAAGTAGAACAGCTCCAACAGGACAGAACAAGAGGCTAGCTCAACAGCTCAGCACCTATGGTGTAGACTTGGGATGGGAGTGAGTCCTGTTGAAATCTCAACTCCCAATCAGGCACAGCAGGGATCTGAACCTGGGTCTGACATCCCAAGGAGATGCCCCGAGTCCTGGGCCCTGAGAATAAAAAAAGGAGTTAAAACAGCAGTTTGTCACGAAATGCAATTGCTTTGTTCCTGCCAGCAACGTGCAATGCTTTCAAAAACAGGAGCGTGTAATCCAACAGATCATCTTTAAGATCTGATGAACAAGAATGTCACCGACAATAACTTATGCTGCTCTGACTGAGTGGGTCTCTAAGGTGCCACCCTGCTACGAAGATAATAAATAAGACGACAATAAATAGGATTCACAACTGCTATTGAAGGGGTTTCACATTCTAGCTCCTCCCATCTCATATCCCCCAGTAAACAGGCAGCTGATTTGGAACTGTACCTTTGTTCTATTTCTAGTTCATCATTTCCCCCTGGAAATTCATTTTAGGATTGCAACAGTTTTCATTATAGATGAATAATGGTGGACTCTAACCTGGAACTCTTCTTCTGTTTTCCTCTCTAAAAAAATATTCCTTAAACTCCATGTCTGACAATCTGAGCTAATTTCATGGCATTCTGAGTCACATTGTCATCTATTTTTGGTTGGTTTCATGCATTTTTGGGGTATCTTTTTTTTAAAATGTCTGTCAGATAAAGATAGGATAATGACATATGTCAAAGGTATTACATTGTAAACTACTTTTCAAATTTCTAAAATTACAAGATGGGGATAATTCTTAAGAAAGAGCTACTGACAAACCAAAGCAGCAGTCAGCTGATGGAAACCGGGGTCATTACTAAACATGCTAACAGGATGTTTATTTGGCAAAAGGTCTTTTTTTTTTTTAGCTGTATTGGATTACTGATATCATTGTCTTTGCAAAGCAGTGATAACTATTAACAGAATAGACTCTTCTATGCTACATGACTTAGAAAAGACATGCTTAGCTATCTGTTTCCATTTCTTCTCATGATACTAAATTCTTATTGATAACTAGACAACAGGACCGTATAAATGGGGATTTAAACCTGGAAAAGAGTGTTATTGCTCAGATAATATGCAGACAGAATTTGCTTGATATACTCTCTGCAAAATTCATTCCATCTTTATCTGTATAAATAGCTTTGACCAGATTATCTAATACTGCATTGAGTACATTTTACAGAATAAATGTTCTCTTTCCCAAGCTATATTGATTTGAACCTTGCTATTTTTTGTGAGGGAGAGAAAGGAGGAGGGAGAGGAGCTAGGGAGAGAGATCAAAAATATTGAGACAAATCAATGACATGCTTGGAGCAAGTAGAGAAGAACAGCTGAATGGGGAAAGCTTGGATTTCAAAGCATCTTCAGTCTTGCCCTAGCTTTGGCTACAGATGTTGAAGAATCTCCTGGTATATTGTCTGGTGCCAAGCCAGAGCTATGCATATGCTGATGTTCACGGTCTTCCTGTCTGCTTAGGAAGATGCGGATAGACAAGCAGCTAAAAATCTTAATGCCAGCCCTGCTATTTCAGCCTGATATATGACAGTTAAATTGGAACCTTTTTCCTCTGCATCATTACTCATAATAAAGTTCTGTTGAGCAAAGTCTTTCTTCAGACCCTTTTGTACAAACCTAGTTCCTTCAGCTGATTTGCACAGATACAACTGGACTTTTACAACTGGAACGTGCTGAACAGTCTTCCTGAGGACAGGCTTAGCTGCGTTAGCCATGTGCAGCTTCCAGAAATGATTCAGAAGTACTTACACTTATGTTAGTCACTTATATTATCAGATCTGGATGCGGGTAGATTTGTGGGATAAGAAAGTGTCGTTTTTACATCATCTATTTTTAGAACAGAGCTGTGCTTTAACCATGGAGACAGCAGCATGTGAGCTGGGGTCACAGTTTAGAGAGCTTTTGGTCCTCAGTCTCACACTCAAGATCTTCATTGGCATTTAGCAGAAGACTTGGCCATACTTATGGAATTGGAAGGGGTGGGGGGGAAGATCTCATCTGTGCCATGCTTTGCTCTTGGTGGGAAGGTGACATTTTTGGATTGCTTAGACTAAACAACTTGGATAAAATCAATGACAAAACACCCCACTGACTTCAATAGAGCCAAGATTTCAAGGCACTTACACTGCTGAAGAATAAGATTCCAGATTTCTTGCATGCTTAAAGGACCACATGCAGATGTGCTCTTGTGGCCCCTTTGAAAATTGGCTCAAAATGAATGAACCCACACTTCTTTTTTTCAAGAAATGCTAGAATGATACATTAGGTTGTTTGTGCAGACTTCAACATTCCCCTTGCATTAATACTGGCAGATTTATAGAGTGGGAATCGGTGTCCAATAATGTCCTTTTGGCAGTGACAGTCTCAACCAATCTGACAGAAGGGCAGCAGTCTCTCAGCACTTCAAGGATTTTGCTTGGACTCAGTGTGAATTCTAGCAAAATATAAACCCAAGCAATGTCAAAAGATGATACTGTTTGGCTACCATCAAAATCAAAGAAATGACTAGATATTTATAGCAACATAAGGTGCCAAATTAAGGCTTGATATGACTTCACTGACTCTGGGGATACCAAGTGGTTCACTGCATCTTACACTATATAAAACTTCTAGACTAATGGCAGAATGGGAAAGAGAGAAGTGCATTTCTCCCAGTTGTCTTCTTTAAGGAAAATCAGCACATATGGAAAAAACTTACAGGGCTGACTATTCCTCTTGGTATAAGGCTGCCAGATTGTATCCACTTTTGTATCAAAAGAGCCCAAATGACTTGGGCAATTATATCCTGGAGCTTTTTGTGTATTTTCCATACAGGTCACTCCCTGCATGCTATTTATTCTCAAAATAGAAGATGTTTAAGTGTATACTACAGCTGTGCCAGTGGAGCAGAATAGATCCCAAGTCACAGGGACATACCTGGGTTAACTCTTCCCTGGTTCTGCATCTACCACCAAATTCAGGACTTCGGAGCCCCACTTGCTGTATAAAAATGTGACAATTGCTGGGGCCAGGGAAGGGTTAAAATTTCCTTTTGCAGCAGTGCTCTGCCCATGCTCCCTACAGCTGTAGGCTTGAGCCTCCCTGCCTCCATCCCTGTATCCCAGGGCACAAACTCGATACACCCTTTGTGGGGGTGGGACTCAGGGGAAAGTGGTACTCGCAGGAAGTGATGGAGGGTGGCACTCAGGGGAAAAGGGAGGTCCTAATTTGTGATGTGCTTGCCAAAAAAGGCTGGCCACCACTGACCAAGAGAGTGTCCTTCAGGAAGTCAGCCATATTGGTGACGGGCTAGATGCAACAAGTGATGCACAAATCAGAGGGGGCAAAGCCAGATTTGATGTCAGGAAAATAACTCACTGAAAAGCTTGAGTGTTTTAGGTTCAAAGTTTCCAAGCTTGGTGTTCTGCTTTTTTATTCTCTGAGCCTTTCAGCTCCATGGTGCTGTTAGGCTGCTCCTTCTCTGCCTTTCTTAAACCCACTCTAGCCCAATATTTTGCCTTTATAAGTTTATCCAAGGTTCCAAAATTCAGCACATCTGTTATATAACAAGGCCCCCAAATCTGAATACAGCTACTCTATGGAAAGATACTTTAGAGAGAGAAAAAGATCTGGAGTGGCAGATCTGGGCAGGAGAGAGGCAGAAAAAAAGACGCAAGAAAGAGGTATGATGTGGCTACAGGAGCGAGAAAGGAAGATTAGTTTAGCTGCAGCATGAATGGAAGAGGTCAGGGAGATCTGAAGGAAAGAGTTTATCATAGTACAACAGGACAAAAAACAAATGTTAGCAGAAGGGACAGAACGAAAGTAACAATTCTTAGCGAGGAGTTAGAGGAACAAGTAACTTTGGTACCGCAAGTGTACACCGTGTCCTGTGGTCACTGCTCCCAACTGCCTATAAAACCTACAGCATATAACCTATCATTTTGTTACCATCTCTTCACCACCCACCATCTCTGATCAACTTGCTGGTCTCATCCTCTCTGTTTCAGATGAACAAGCTCTTTGCAGCTAGGAGTCTAATTTCCTACCCATTTGTACACGCAGTGTTTGTATTCTTGCTAGCAACCAGAAAACACCTCCTCACATTTCAGTGGATCTATGTGTATATTCAACCCGAATCAGATGCTCACTCCATTCCGTCATAATTTCATAATAATGGGATTCGTTACCCTGTTACTGAAACGCAGCCCCATTGCAGGGTGCAGTTTGGGCATCTGCACCTCAGCATACCGAACAAAAATACAGAAGCAAAGGGGAACACCGTAATACGGAAAATAAGCAGGAAGTAATTACTCGTGTTAAGTTCTGCCTAAGACACCAAGACTGACTATGCCTATTGCTGTGACAACCACTGTGGAAGTTTCAGTCTCTATAGGAAGGATTCCCAGCTGGCAGAGACCGATACCAGTCCACTTACTGCCACAAAGCCACAACACCACCTGCTCTGGCCCTGTTAAATGACCTGAACCTTGACTGATACATATCCTTCGAAAGGCAGCCCCTTCAGCAAAACAGTGGGTCTTAAAAGCATGTTAGGGCATTGCTGTAAAAGCAGCTCACTGAGATCAATGCTGCTTAATGAATCATCAGCTTCCCAGATCACATCCGGAGCCGTCCAAAGGGTTGCTGACTAGCTTCTATATAATCTTCACGATACTGTTAAAAACCCCCCACGTATGTTGCTGTCAGAATGTGCTTATGAGGTCTCAGATTTCTTTCTTGCAACTAAAATTATTTCCTAAACTTTTCTGCTCTCTAAACACATTTGGTCAGTGCTGAGGAGCCACAGTCTTGCCACAGTGTTCAGAATAACTGTTTACTCGAAAGCTTAAGTCTTCTGGTGGAAAAAAAGTGAAAAAAATGACACGTGTGCTATACAGTTTTGCCGCAGATCATTAAAGCAGGAGTTGGCCATGGATTGTGCTCCTTATTTAAAACGACTGAAGACTAAAGCAGACACAATGTCATGCCAAGCTTCAGAGAATTTTACCATATGGATGGTAATATTAGTTTGTTCTCTCCAAGTTCCATTTACTTTTTGAAAAATCTTTGCCTAATGGGTTTTCTGTAATTTTCCATATATATATCATAGATAAACAGAGTGGGCTTTCTGTCGATGCCCTGGTGTGTGTGTGCCTATATATCTCACACATATGCATGCCTGTATGCACATAGCCTAATGCGAGGAAAAATGTCTTTTCACCCTCATCTCCAAAGCTTCTGTCCATCCACAGTTTATTATTTAACTGCAAGAAGTGTTGGAAAAACTCTCAGGACCTAAGTAGTGGGAAATATTATGGCAGACTGCGAGTTCAAAGACACATCATTGTGTACAGGAGCTTGGTTGCTGAACACTCATTTTCACAGTAGGAGTCTAATTAATTCTTTATGAATTTTAGGTACCAATGTGGCCCCTGTAAATGTGGTGTGCAAACACATTATCATTTTAATGTCATTAATTTATGGAACTGAACGTAGTTATCCTTTTACCACTGTGAGGCAGGCCAGTGTTGCTATTAGTATTTTACAGAAGACAAACTCCAATACAGAGGGCTGGTCTCTCTCTCTCATTATTAGCTCGGGCAGGCCCATGCTGAAACAGTGCATTGTCCTGTGTGCTACGTCCTGAACCAGAGGAAAGTGTCTCGTCGTGATGCTATGGGTGAGCTAATTGGTTCTGCCTAATGAGGCCAGACGCAGCACCATGCAAGCATAGCTGCACTGCTTCCAGTGCTCAGAGCAGGCGTGATTTAGCACAGTGCTGCCTGGCACAGGAAGCGGGAGACAGACATACTCAGAGAAGCCAAGGCCACAGGCCACAAATGGCATTTAACCTGGGACTTGGGCTCTGAGCTGTTTGGCTGTCTCAGGACTGTGGCACTTTTGGGTGGACCCAGGAGGAGGGGAATTTACTGGCAAAAGCTTAGCCATCTGTGCACTTTTGATGCCTGCAGGGTTAGGAAGGAGCTTTCAGGGGCCTTTATGCTGCCTGGCTCACACCCAAACCCACGTGGGATCCTCTGACTGCAATGCCCAGCACCCACCTGAAGGGCTGGGCTCCACACAGCAGTGGTGATTATTTCTATCAAAACCTAAGTGGTTAAATTGCTCACCTAGGATGTAGGAGGCCCAGGTTTCATTTCTTTCTGCCTAAGGGGGTTTAAACTCACCTCTCCCACCTCCCATGAGAATACCCTGACTTCCAAGCTAAGGGCTGCTCTGGGGAAAGGTGGGCACTGGGCTCATTCACGTTGAAGATGTGCCACTGGGTCCTAGCCCATGTCCCAGGTCTCTTACCTATGTTAGCCAATGGCTGTTTCATGTCAAATCCTAGATCTAATTGGAGGGCGTGTGAATTTGGACATATCCCTGCTATATACAGGGATTTTATTCTTTACTACCTTGAGATTACAGGGCGTTTCCATACTATTTGCTAGACAGAGCTTCATGCTATGCAGTCATACCCAACAATGGAGTCTTCAGCATAGCCTGCCTTGTGTACAACGGGCTGTCAGACAGCTTGCTGGGGCAGGGGCTGGGGTGGGGAGCAGTTTCCATATGCTAAAATTGAGATGAAAAATTAGGAGGGGCTCTGTTTTACACGCGCGCGCGCGCGCACACACACACACACACACACACACACACACACACACACTGACCTGGGGGTGCGGGGGAAGTGCAGTACGGTCTGAGCCCTGAACGAGGCAGGGATTCTGTGGGCCAACTGGTGTAACCCACACTAAAGGAAGAACATATCACATTGCACACACATGAAGAGACCGAAATAAGGGTGCGCAGGCAACCTGAATTCTGTTCCTCATTTTCAAGTGCTTGACTTTGCAATCTGAATAGCATTCTTTTAGCATGCAGGGTTTTTCTTTAAGACTAAGTTAAGATGTGCCTGGACCATGTAGGTCAGATCCAATCTAAGCCCTGGCACTTGGAGGATGAAGAGCTAGCATTCCACTTCTCATTAGACGAGACTTGGCTCCAGGCTACTGAGATGGTCAATAGGAGCCAAGATCTGATTTGAGGAATTCCTGACTCTGTGGCTTTATCTTCTCACCACCTAGTGTCAGGCACCAGCTTTCTTAAGGTGGCTATTGGAAAAAGAGATAATAAGCTTTGCTGCAACTAATTTTCATTTATTGTCCGGTCCAAATTGACCAAAAGATGGATTAAAAAAACCCAAACATAATACGCTGAGCTGGAAAGCACGAAAAAACAAAACTGAACGAACTGGCTTTGAAGACGATTGGCTACTATGTAGATATTTGAAAATGTGTCCTCAAGCCAGGAAGTGCTATATAAGCTCCTACTCATATGGAGACTGAGAAGTAATAAATTGTGCAAGCACAGGAGACAGATTTCTAATGTGACAGGATGAGGTGGGGGGGAGGTTTATTGCATTTTCATGAATTTCTGTGGTTCTACCAGTTCCTATTTAGGTACAGCGAACACTGCCTTATCGCTTTCTGCAATTAGCCCCTATCACTGACAAAAAATGGCCTGCCTCTTTTGCCTGCAAGATGAAACCTTCTAGCTAATTTGAGGACACCTCTTTCCATTTTTCCTCTGCTGGGTTTTGGCACAGTGCATCCCTGCTCTCTTAGGCGCCTTAGAAAAGTCTCTTATCTTGGTATATTGGTAACTAAATAGAACATTGTACAAAAGTTCTTGTCAGAGTTCCCAAAGCGAGACTGGCTCCCTTGGGATTCAGTACTGCTCTATTTTTGAATAAAGTGACTCTATGTGCTACAAAAGCATCTACAGCCCAGATCTGAGTTGGTTTTCAAATGCTCCCTGCCTTGCAATCAGAAACAACTGCACTCAGGGCTCAACTTCAGCTCAAAGAATAGAACCATAACAATTAAAAGACCCTTCTCTACTCACTGGCATCAAAACACTATTCACATACCTCCCACCTTTTTGGGGAAAATCCTAGGAAAAGAAACAGCTCTAAACAACAAGCCTCGAGATTCTGCTGGACGAGGAGAGTAGAGACCAGAGACGGCCACTGATTCAAGAAAACACGTAGCAGAACCTTCAAGTTAAACATTAGCGTACTTATTTCACTGATTTGGGGACAGCTGCACCCAAAAGTGACTGCTGCAGCATCCTGTGAGGCTTTTGACCGAGAAAGGAAGGAACCAGGATCAGAAATGAATGTGGTGAGTTTGACTCACATGGCAAAAACAAACCACTACCTGGAAATGATGCTGTTGGCTTAACTTCTCTGAAAAGACATGTTTAAAATAGATCAAAACAGAATGGGTTGAAGCCTAGTTAACCTTAAAAATGTGCAGCTGTCCATTAAGGGGAAGGGGTACTTTGAGCATAACAGAATCAAACTTCTCTTGGCCTCCATACGTCTCAGAATTATTTAAAAACACAGTCTGAGAAACTGTGTCTAGTGAGAGTTTTCACCCTGCTGTCATTTAAAACTAAATACAGCATCTGTACTTAATGCGATTCACAGGAATCCCACTGTTGAGGATACATACTTGGCTTAGTCCCAGTTCTTTGGAATACTCATATATGTAGGTAACTTCCCTCACATGAGATGTTCCTCTGAGCTCAGAGCAGGTGCAGCCAGGGAGCGACAGAAAGAGGCATGCCCATTTCTGCTCTCTCTGGGGACCAGTAGAAGCCCTGGTATATATTAGAGCATCTCTGAGTGCTGATCTAATTCATGATGCTCTTGCCATAGCTTCCCGTGGGCTGCACTGCAGTCCAGAACGGCCATAACACACACTGGGGACACCGCAGTTCCTTCATGGCATGAATATTTCACTAGAATGATGTAGAGAAACTGGATCAGGGGTCTGGAATGTGGTCACTCAGGGGCTAGGGGCAGACATTACATATAACCCAGTTATAAGTGATCAGAAACTGGTTTAAACCTGTAACAGAACAGATGTTCAGTGCACATAAACCCGTTTCAAAATGGCCGAAACCTGTTTGAGATAAACCTGGTTGAGTGTAGTATCAGACTTAACAGATTTCAGTCAAACTGGTTTATGCAATGTCTGTCCCAGACCCCTTGCTGATTCAAGTTCAATCAGACTCCCCCAGCTTCCCAGCATGCTTTCTGGGTTGGGCAGGGCTTTCTACTCTACAGCAGGGCTGGCCCCTCTCCTCTGCTCCCTAGCCAGAGCTCCAGCAGAGATTGCAAGCATCTGCCTCATTTCCCCCTGTTCGTCATCCCTCTGCCCCCTGCCACTCCCTGCTAAACAGAGATCCCTGTCCCCTCTGCCTTGCACAGACGCACAGCATTAGCTAGCATGCCACATCCTGGCTACAGTCCGTGCTGTGGCAGACGGGACAAAAGCAGAATCAGCAGGTAGGTGGTAATATCCCTCTGCTGTTTTCTTAATAGGATGGTAAACAGTGAGTTAGGGCTGACAAACACTGTTATGAATTCCCTGCTGAGCTGGTTGGGAGTTGAGGGGAACCCCTCCCTAATCACAGTGTCCTGCTGGGGCATGGCTATGCCCCCCTCAGCTCAGCACAGTGGAAGGGAAGGGAGGGCTGCTCTAGCACCCCCCAGCTTCTAGCCTGAGCCACTGCATGCATGTGCCTGCATTTTTTCAGTCTGCAGGGGATGTCTGTACACTTACAAACTGATTTAGCCTAGCCAGTTTAGACTTACCTGAAAAGATTGAATCAATTCAGGCTCAGGCTTTTTGAATATCTGTCCCAAACCAGGAAGCCTGTGGCACAGTTTGAAAAATGAACCCAGATCTTCTAAGCCAGTGCCTGAATCTCATCACCAGTCCACTTTGTTTAAAGGTCATTATCGAGGCCCCCTCTGTCAGGCGAAGAGTCAACAGCAGAACTCTACAGACTTCAACAACAGCAGAATGAAGGAAAGCTTCACACCATTGGAAATCCCACCCTGCTCCTTTTCCCTTTATAATTTCCCTTAAAAAACTCCATTGAACAACTGATGACTTTGGAGCAGGCTTCTCTTGTATTGCATGGATGACTTGTGCCACGCAGAGAAGAGACAAACAAGATCTCTTAGCCTGAACCCTGCTGATATGAGTAAGTTTGACAAAGTTTGGACCATGCAGGTTTTTGTTTTGAAATCCCATAATACAAGCAATAAAGCAAAATATATCTCCTTACCTGCTCTCTGAGGAGCTCTCCGGCACGTGGTACATGAACACATTCCCTCTAGAGTTATCAGCCCAGTGACTCGCCATGCTTATAATGGGGCAGTTAATAAAACGGTCACTGAGAAAGAAGCAAACAAGAATATACTCATGGAGAAACAATTAAGCAAACAGAAAATACTTCCAAAATCTATATTTCTTGTTTTAGACAGTTGGTTTCCTCATCTCTTCCAGTCTAGCTTCCATTTCCTATCTTCACCCCAAAGGGGTGAAACAAAGCCTTACCAGACCCTGACACTCTAGGTAGGCCTTCCACGAAGAAGGCAACCATTACCAGTATAATTTAAAAACCTCTGAAAATGATTCCAAGACGTGTTTCCCCACATAGTGATGCTGCATTACAATGAAGCTCTCAGGAACTTCCAGAGCAGGAAACAAAAGGCCTCTCACTGATCCTGGGGCATCCCAAGCTTTCTAATGGGATGATTTATCCTATTTATTTCTGATTTTTAGCACCAACAAGCTTGCAATGGCATCTTGCAAGAATGTTAGCATCTCAGTGGTTATGGGTCAAAGGCGCCTGATCTGGATCTTGGATTAGGATAATTTTGGAGGGAATTTCCACATTTGGAAGAAGGATACTCAAATGGGCATCTGCTTGACACTGCTTAGTATAGAATATGTAAATGTCTGAAGGAGCTGGAGTAATGGTCAGAGTACAGATGAGAGGATTATATGATAAACTTAAATGTGTACCCAATACACATTATACACAAAAATACGAACCACACGATATGAAAGTTAGAGGTTTTAATTCTTGTTCACTGCAGTAAACATGAAACCTATTTATCGCTTAAATATTTGACTGCCAAAAGTGACTGATAAGAAAAAAAAATAATGTGAGAGGAACACAGAGATGTGCTTCTCCATTTAAGTGTTTCGACCAGTTGCACCAGTTCAGCAGCATTTATTTTAAGCTCACAGAACCTCAACTCAGAAACCACAAAACACTGGGTTGTATGACCAAAGCTCTCTTTAGCAGTTACAATAGACAACACCCTTTAAAACTAAAGCTACCATGCTTCTGCCACCTATAAGCACACAACTTTGTGGGAACAGATGTTCTGTGAAATATCAGGACTTTGAAGCTATTTTCTCCCGAGAAACGTTCTGAAGCCCGTCGGCCACATAAAATTCAATTCTCTGTGGGTAAAGCAAGGAAAGGAGTCAAATGTTCTAGGTTAATTTTGAAAACCAAAAATCAAGTGTACATTCCTTCTCACAGCTCACAGAATACTGTATTAAAAAGACTCCATGAAGCTCAATTTAAAAAATTGGGAAAAATATCACAGAATTTCAACCAAAACCATTTAAAAAAATTAAAATCTTCTATAACTCCAGTCTCAAGTGCATGCGACTTGCAACTTAACTGCTTAAGGTGCTTTTTTGTGCTTTATGAGCTTAGTAGAACTTCACAAAAAAATTATAGACCCTGAGTGTATAAGTGGCCTTGGGTTACACATTTATCCAAGGATACATTTCTCCTCTTCCTTAACTACCCATCTTCACTATTTATAGAGGTTCTGATCATCACTTCCATTCCTCTCTGGAGCATAGGCTGGGACCTGGAGAAAGTATTATGGTGGAAGCGTTGCTCAGTGGGCAGAGCAGTGGCCTAGCTTTTGGGGCGTTTCAAGTGCATTGAATTCTGTTGCACTCAACTCCTGGTGTGATCTCAGGCCAGCCAGTTGCATCTCTCTCAGTCAGTTTAACCATCTGATTAATGCAGGTAATAACTCATACTTTCCCCACCCAGGGATGCAGTAGGGCTTGTTTATGCATCCTGGAGCCCTTGGATAAAAGAAGTGACTGTAGCAAACTTAATTATTATTTTAATGGTTCCTTGCTGAGGGCTGCACAACAGTGAGGAACTGTGCTTCTCAAGTGATTCAGGTACCTACCTAGTTCTTTATCACAGTTTTCCCAATGGTTTTACATGTTTAAAACTGGACTATCTCTACAGTGCCTGGAGACGGCCTAGTGACTGGCACCTTGTCAACAGAAGAGGCTGGCAGGCAGGGAGGGAGGAAAAGCCCAGCGAAGCAGTACACTGGATAAACCACCCCCTGGGTGCCACTGAAACAAATAAGCCGCCGTCTGCAATCCACTGCTTGCTTGTGAACTTCAGGACCTCAACACACAGGCAGACCCAGACCACGCAGGGGCTTTTCCCAAACAGATCTGGTTGCTGGATTCTGGGATAAGATTTTCTAAATTAATCTTGGCTCACTCTCAGCTCTGTCTCCCTTAGGCTCTCTGGGGGCAGCAACCTGTGATTTCAGTGAAGATCTACTGAAAGAGGAATCATGCTTTTAGAGCTCTCCATGCTGGTGCAAGTGTGGGAGGATACTGTGCAGCACAGACAGCCAAAATCACAGTCCTGTAGCTGTGAGTGCTCCCGTAAAAGCAGGCTTGAAACAGCCTGGCTCAACAAGTCGAAGAAAACAATCACTACATTCATTTTCTTGGGAATAAGGAGCAATTTTCATAACACATCTGCACTGTCAGCAGAGGGATGTCTGCAGGAGCTTTTTAAAAAAGTGTATGCCATTCAAATGTAACAGGGTGGATTTCAGCTGGTGCTGCAAGGAAGCAGGTAGGGAGAGGTGCATGGAGACTTCCCCTCACTTTGCTTCCGTGCGTGGGGGTGCCACAGCCCTGGTCTTGCACTCTCAATGCAAGGGCTGCTCCTGTCTTGCATGACCAGCCACCTAGGAGGAGATGGGAGAGAGGGTAGGGTCATGACCCTCCCTACAAAGTGTGCAAAGCCACACTCAGACCCACTCACTTTTCATTTCTCCAATCATACTAATCCCCAAAGCTATTTGGGCTACTGCTGAGGATTTCATCATTCCTTTCCCATTTTCTACTCCTGTGCATTCTTATAGTGATGTCAAAATTAGAGAGACAGCTGTGAGAAGTTCAGATCCAGATGCAAACTGCAGGACTGTGGACTGCTTAGTGCCAAGCTCTGGTAACGACATCTCTAGTAATGTAACAATTATTTCCACGACAGAGGGCTTGATGTGATAAACAGAGTGACGACACCAGCAGGCAAGTTCCAGTGGACCAGGCACAGGATGGGAGCCAGAGAGGTCTAAATTCTAATGCTACCTAATCAGGCAATGCTTTATGGCCATGGGCAAGTCCTTGATGGTGAGCTTTAGACCAGTCCACAGAAGCTTAACCAGTACAAATGGCATATAGGCATCTAAATTCAAAAGAACAATCCAAAAGCCCCAATTCTAGTCTACCTATTAAGTGCCTAGGTAGACTAGGAGCCTTTTTTCTTGAAGGAGCTGGATTAGCATCTACCTGGGCTGATAGTGAATTCTGCATCCGTGTAGGAGTGTGAACAAGAGGACACTTGAGATCCATCCCAAAGCTATAAAATGCAAGCTTATCGCATCTCAGGTTCAAAAGTAAAGGTGGACTGAGGTACATCATATGATCCTATTCCATCCTGCTTGAATCCCTGAAAGTCCATTAATGCATGTACTTTCATAATCAGAACTCTTGGGGAGGTGATATGTTTTATTAGACCAACTAGATAGTTCCAAAAATATTCTTTATTTGCAAACATTCGGGCACACACGCCCTTCCTCAGGCATAGGAGCATGGAAAGATTGTAAAATTTCTCCCAGGTGGAAATGCAACTTTTGTAACCCATTGTCAACTTTAAAGCTAAGTCGTAAAAAAGTAACCAGGAGGACAAGAAGCCATCCCTCTTTTGCATTAAGTTTTCCAGGGACTCAAGCAGGATGAAATAAAGTTTGCATTTAGATTCCTAAATCTACCAGGCACCTAATAGGTGGAGTTGGATCTGGCCCCTAATCTTTAGGCACTGCAATCCAAGTTTTTGTACAGTTTTCACCACCATAGTAGCTAATTGTATAATTAACAAGGACTAAATGCTGGTAACCACCAAAGCATTCTAGTTGCAAGAACAGTAGGATGAGCTGCCTAGGAAAATTGTGGAAGTGTCTTTATTGGAGGTCTGTTTTTTTTATTTTTTCTTGAAGAAGCTGGATAGGCATCTATGTGGGATGGTTCAGGGTGAGCAAATTCTGCATTTGCGTAGGATGCTGAACTAGGAGACAATTAAAATCTGTTCCAGGGCTATAAAACACAAACTTATCTCATCTCAGGCTCATAAAGTAGAATAATACAACTCATTGCTTACCGCGTGGCATTTTCCAAAGCCCTAGAGAACGTTGCATAATCTTCAGATGAATGTCGGAGGGAATAGTACCAGGTGGCTGCATCCTCAATAAAAGAATTGGAGTCCTCTCCCCCAAGGGAATTCTGGAGGGCCTGGTAAAAGGCTGTTTTGCTGCTTACTCTTCCTTGACTTTCTTCAAATTTCTAAGAGGAAAAATCATAGTATTAAAAACAAACAAACAAAAAAACCCAACAAAGAATAAACTCTCTCAGGAACAATGCAGCCCCAGATCTTCATTGCTACAGACATTCCCATTCCGCTCCAGGCTGATACCTGAATTCCCAGGGAAAGATGGAGCGCACGTCTCTGTCCTCAAAACTGTTGAGCATACAGAGATGGGGAGGTTGACATGTGCACCAAAACATGCCTGGTTATTTATTTCTGGTCTTGGTAAAATAGCAGTTGCTGGGAGGCTTTTGATGTCTCTCTTATTCAAGGAAGGTTTGGGGGTTTTTGAGGCTTTTTTAGCCTTTGAGATTTTTTGCATTCCTTTTGTAAAAGGTAGAAGTTATTCCAAGTTGAGAAACAGTGACTTCTTGAAAAGCCTGAAACTTAAGATTTTCCTTGAGCCTTGCACTTTCACAGGTGCACACTGGCTGAAATTTGGTCTGATATCTTTAAAATGTTCCCAACAGTAACATCTAATAGACCATCTTGATTACTGTGGGCAGCTCATCTAAAGCAAAACGTACATCTAAGTTTGCCCAGTCAAGTTACCCTATACGTTTATACTGAATATACTGCATGCCCTGCATCTGGTTTTTATCAAACAGCTAGGAAATCTCTTTCTGCAGCCTTGTACGGAAAGTGCAAAAAGCTGCAGAAGGAATAATTGCTTTTCCAAAAGTCATAGAAATTAGTGATGGAAAAAGAAGCATCAAAGTTACGCCCCTCCTGGCACCTGTATGTGACTGTCCATAGAAAACATTTTATTGTTCTGTCCTGCTCAACTTTACCAGAGCTGGGCCCCTCCGGTTCTACACGGAGCAACTTTCCTGGTATTCAGTGTTAACTTTTTTTTTTTTTCCATTTCATCTCATTTCTGCCATGGCTTTACAGATAGACAGCACCATAAAAACATGGGTGGATGGAAGTCAGTGGGGTATTTTAATCACAATGTTTTCTTCCTTCTTGGTGTTTATATACTCTAAGCCGTGTCCATATTAGAGTGCCTGTGCGGCATGCGGTGCCGCAGACACATCCACGGTGCTACATATTGCACATTCAGCTGTTCTCCGTGCTTCAAGGTAGCAGCTTGGAGGGCTTTTTCGACCCTGGGACCTCCCCACATACACAAAAGTGGAGTGATGCACATAGAGGTAGTACACACCACCCAAAACTGGAGCCTGACCGGCCAGAGCCACACTCTGGCTGCTGGCCAGGCTCCAAGTGGCAGCATCACCACTGCTGCAGCCCCAGGAGGCCCCCAGGTAAGGCTGCTGGGGTCAGCATTGGGCCGGCCCTAGCCTCCCCTCCCCTACCTGGGGTAACCTGCCGCACGCCAGAGGGCACGTGGCACAAGTGTTCCTCAAGGCTCAAGGTGTGCCGCCGCTTCTTGTCCCTGGGGAAACAAACGTCCATGCTCACGTGGACGTGGCCTAAGATTTTATGTGTCATAAGTGTTTAGATAGCACCAATAATCTCTTACTAGGACTGATTTTATAGAAGGTGTCTCTGTTCTGAAGAGTTCAGAATCTAAAGACAACATGTCTGGAGGACAGGATGTACACTCAGAAAAGTGGTATTTTCCCCTCTGTTTCTCTTTTATTCTTATATTTGCTGCCATCTCATTTGCTACCAATTCATGGGGGGGAAATTAAGGTTTCCTAAATGTATAGTTATCTCACGCATTCACATGAACAAGTACAACCCACAAGAGCAGTAATTCAGCCAATATATGCATCCTTAGTTCCTGTAATACAGCCTCTAAAAGCAGCACCTTCCGCTTCTTTAGACATTTCCATTGTTATCTGCATTTCATCCAATTAGCCTTTGGCTGCTCAAGACTAAGTGTGTTAGGCAGCTGTTCTGAAAGCTGTCATCTTATTTCCACCAACATCTGGGAAGTGAAAATAATCACCCAATGGAAACTTTAGTCATACATCCATTAGCAAATAAGACACATGATTTGCATCTGGAAAGTGGCATCTGTACAGGGAAAATGGAAAAATTCAAGCATGCTTTACTATAAAACTATCCACTTGCACACACAAATGCAACATGTGCACATAAGTACAAGTGCATTTTTCTGCAAGAAACTGAGAGCACATCACTATGGTCTGGATTCAAGTTGGGTACTTTCTTGCGAGTCAGATCAAGTCATGATCTGCTGAGTTGGCTAGCCATGTAGAAATGAGAGTTGGATGAAAAATGGGATTTCCATCTGTGGGAAGGTGCCTCTATTTTGAAAATACAGTGTCATCCCACTTCGGGAATTTTCCCCCGATAAGAAAATATTCCAAAAGATTGTTTCTATGTGCTGATTTGACCTAAACATACCATAATCTAAACACTGGATATTCCTGTATAAGCCAAAAGGAATTGAAAAGAAACGTTTGTTTCAATACTTATCTAAAAAAAAGAAAAACAAAACCCCCACGTTTCTGGAAATGAAATGTGTTGATGATTTCTTATGAAAATTCTATTAAAATTGATATGATTTCATCGGTGTCCTCCAACATGACCAGTTTTCATCAGAAATGTCAGACAAGCTCTATGAGGAAACACTTCCCAAAAAGTGCATGACATAATAGACCAGTAATTTTCAGCCGTGGTACTGCGGCACCACACAGATAGCTACGTGATTCACAAAATAAACCCAGTGATTTTAATAGGAATCCACGTGTCAAAAACATTCTGACTTCTTGTGGTCATGCTGAGCTCTTTGCAACAGAAAAATTGCTCTGTCACTTTTCCATAGTCAAACAATGAGTGAAAGCTAAGAGCTGGCATGTTTTGAAGCAGGCCTTGAGTTTAAAAAGTTTGAGAACAACTGCAGTAGACTCTACCAGATCGATAGAAACAGCTGTAGCCTGTGCCAAATTGTCTACATTCTGCTAACTCCCAAGGGGTGACCGAGTGAAGGCCCGGTGGGCTTTTCTTCAGCATTATTAATAAGGAGGTGAGAAAATCATTAAAGATCGTGGGCAAGATTCAGTGGTTTGCCACTTTACACAAGGCACTCATAAACATAGCTGATTAAGCTCAGTTTACAGTTTTTTTAAAGTGCCGGAGTACAGCAATTAGTATGTGTAAGTGAATCTAGACCAATGTGCTATTAAAATACTAAATTAGTAACTTATGGTAAGGCTCACATCCTCTGTAAGGTTAAATGGTACCTTTCTAATGCATTACAGTAGTGTTAAGAATTAACACTTGAACAAAGAGGATGGGGGGGAGGGACCAGTAAACATGGGTATTTTAGACTTTTAAACGGTTTTTGATCAAGGCCCTCCCCACAAGAGACTCCTAAGGAAACATGCTAGCCACAGGGCGAGAGGCTCAGCACAGCCTTGCTATTGATTCCACATAGTTAAGAGAGAAAATAACGAGTGATAATTGAACGGTCCATTCTTCTTATGCATGGAGCTTAACAGTAGGTTTTTCCCCCCGACCCAAGTCATTATAGCTACAAACTGAGGCCACAGTCCTGGGATCTGTTCCATGAAGATGAGAAGCTGTGTCCCTTTAGAAGTCCCACTGACTTGACAGGATGATCTGTAGGTGCAAGAGCTTGCCTGCAGAGATCAAATTGTAGAGATGGAATAAAAGCATAAAACCCTTCACTTTCCCTGCATTCATCGACCCACTGCCTCCAGACTGTGTACACCACCTGGGGCTTGGACGAGGTAAGGGTGAATCAGTTGAGTAAAGAAAACTTAAAGAAAGCTCAGTTTTTTGTCAACTAATTAGACAGACTCTGAAGTCCCACTTCTACATCCCTTTGTGCAATCTATATACTGCCTACCCTGTACTAAATACAAGGTACACATGTGCGCGCGCATGCGTGCACACACACACTCTATGAGTTCATAGATTTCACAGACATTAGGGCTGGAAGGGACCTCGCAAGATCACTGGGTTCAGCCCCTACCCCAGGGGCAGGAAGTCAGATGGGGTCAAAGGATCCCAGCAAAATAAGCATCCAAACATCTCTTAAGAGTCCAGAGTAGGTGCTTGCATCTCCTGTGCAGGGAGTCTATTCCAGGCCTCGGGGGCTCAGACAGTAACAAAGTTTTTCCTTATGTCCAGCCTAAAACAGTCTTGGAAGAGTTCGTGACCATTGGATCTTGTCATCTCTTGTGAACAGGTGTTCCTGATGCACACCCCTGATGTACTTATAGGTAGCCACCAGGTCCCCACTGAGACTGCGCTCCTCCAGGTTGAAGAGTCCCGTAGCTCTCAGCTTCTCCTTACAAGGCCTATTCTCTTGTCATCTGATCATGCACGTGGCTTTCCTCTGGACTCTCTCAAATTATGTTAAATTAGATGAATATATTCGATTATCTAGTCTGACATGCTGGATGTTATAAGTCACAGAATTTCCACCCAGTTTTCTGTGTACTGAGCCCAGTCACTTTTGTGCGAATAAAGCAAACTTTCCAGTCTTGATCTGAAGATTTTAAGGCCCTGTTCCTTTGGCTAATCACCCTCAGTGTTAAACATGTGTGCCTTCTCTCTAATTTGAATTTACCTAGCTTTAACTTGTAGCCATTGGTTCTTACTATGCCTTACTCCGCTAGAGGGAGGGGTAGGTTATTTCAGCCTTATGAGAATGCTTTTTGGCTAGAAGGCAATGCATGGGGGTGGATGGAGCCACGGTTTGAGGTCTTCTCTTCCTCTTCCAGTCTCCTGGCTCAAAAGGAGGGGAGGGGAACACTGGGTGCACAGTATCTGACCTCCACCCCTATGCCCTGACCTTAACTCAAACTAAAGCAGTGCACTTGGAAAGACCTCACTTTCACATTTGTCAAAACAGTCAAAATCTACTCTCTTTAGTGAGCCCTTCAAAACGGGAACCACACTTCCTTTTCTGGTTTTGAAAGAACTGAGCTCATTCTAGATGCTACTGGCAAAAAGCACTGCCACTACCACATGTCTGTAGATGTCTACACTCTGAGTACTATCCAAGGGACAAGTCTGTTAAAAAAAACAAACCCTCAAGACAGAGTTAAGGGCTGAACCCAAGTCTTTGAATCCAGTCCAGTGACCCACCCACTAGACTAGCTTTCCTGCCAAGCAAGACTGGGGAGCTTCCTCTCTGCCCCCTCCTCTACATCTTCTTCAAAGAGAAGGCCAATCTCGGATCTGATATAGGAGGAGAAGAGAGGAGTGGCATAGGGCAAAGACTCCTCATGATATGCTGCAGGAGGAGGAAAATACTCCGGGTCCCCATCCATACCCACACAGATTTAGGCTAAGCTCTGCTGATACCATGAGTTGATTATGTGGCCCACACTGGATTTCATGGGCAGGTTTTTTCACACCCATTTTCAGGGCTGAGATACAGCAAAGTGCATGGGCTATAAAGATCAGCATAAACAGCCATTTTTCAAACTTCTCCAGGAAGGAGGAAATGAGAGGTTTTTGCAGTAGTGAAGACACTAAGTGCTGAGGAAGCATGTGTGAATCCAGAAACCTTTGGCTTTGTAGCTGCTCTGTAATAAGGCGTTTAAGTGGCTAAGATGCATGAGGATGCACAGTGTTTCAAAAAACCTAGGGAGGCAAAAAGAGTAGACGAGGACGACAATAACCAGTGATTATTGGCAAAAAGCATGAAGAGAGGCTAAGTAAGCAAGAGGGAATATCTGACACACAGGCTGCTGAGCATGTAGACTGCAAGCTCTCTGAAGGAGGGCCTGTCCTTGTGACTGATAGGGGCTCTGGGCACCAGCGTCAGTAATAACTATTCTAATGGAAAAGTGAGGAGGAGTATTTAATTTCTTATCATGGCAGCTTAAGCTCTGTGCAACTCTCAGACTCTCAGTCGCAGATGCTCTGCTTTTCCGATGAAATCAGTATCAACTAGCACTTTTCAGTCATTGGTCTTTGTGGCACATCGTCTCAGAAAACACAGTGGAATTTCATTCATTGTCTGTGCTAATGGCATGATGAACGGGAGGAAGAGAATGACACAGAATTTCATTTCCATGTCGCCATCACGTGACTTGGGCAGGGTTACCCACGTTCACTGCCTCGCCACAGCAGAGATCATTATCTGCTGATGGCAGGGTTACCATCACATGCCTCTTGCTTTCCTTTTAATCCATTGTGAAGGATCTGAAAGGAAAATGTGGCATTTGAAACAATCAAACCAAGAGCAAAAAGGGAGCTGAAAGGGAACTAATCTGGCGACCACATCCTTATTCAGAATCATAATCAAAACCTATTTCAAGAGGTTCCCATTAAACCCTGCTATTACTCTTGGCAGTCTGGATGCTCTATATGTTGTACCACAGGCACCTGGGGGAGAGGTGAGATTATCGTTTTCTTGCACTTCTGCCTCCACAGCAAACAACCCTGGAATCTTACCAGGCAGGCTGCCTCAAGGCTGCTCATTTGGGGCTTTTAGGGTCCCTGGGCCTGCTTCAGAGTCAGCAACCTAGAAGCACCACATCTCGGATCTGGGCAGTTTCCACAGAGCAGAAATGAAACACTGGGTTCAAGGAGTTCACATGACATTGCCAAACTGAATGTCTTGCAGAACCCAGGCATGTGTCCTCGCTGCTGGACCAGCCCTCCATCTTGTAAGTGAGAATGAAGTGGTACCTGGCCTC
>NW_017728992.1:193135434-193144721 GCF_001723915.1 Gavialis gangeticus | reverse complement strand
GAATCTTACCAGGCAGGCTGCCTCAAGGCTGCTCATTTGGGGCTTTTAGGGTCCCTGGGCCTGCTTCAGAGTCAGCAACCTAGAAGCACCACATCTCGGATCTGGGCAGTTTCCACAGAGCAGAAATGAAACACTGGGTTCAAGGAGTTCACATGACATTGCCAAACTGAATGTCTTG
Organism: Gavialis gangeticus; assembly: GCF_001723915.1. NCBI lineage: Eukaryota > Metazoa > Chordata > Crocodylia > Gavialidae > Gavialis > Gavialis gangeticus. The sequence goes on along the minus strand of NW_017728992.1, from coordinate 193,144,543 downwards.
CAGAACCCAGGCATGTGTCCTCGCTGCTGGACCAGCCCTCCATCTTGTAAGTGAGAATGAAGTGGTACCTGGCCTCCTATAAAAAAGTAAACTAACCTTTTGTATATAAGGAGCATTTCCTATTTTATTGCCTTCCTAGCTTAAAATTTTCCTTTCTTTTAGCTTCCTTGGTAAAATAAATAAATCATCTCAGTATTCTGCAGTAATGTCCAGAACGTATTTTAACACTGGGCCCCGTGGCAGCAAGTTTTGATGTTTTGTACCGTTACTATAGAGTGCTGTCACACTTCCAACAGGAGTTACACTGATGCTGAAGTTAAACTGGTCTGTGCTAAGCGAAATCACTGCAAGGTAAATTAGGGCTTTGTTACACCGTATGCTGTAAGCTGCACGAATATTAATTGGCTTAGTGTTGATCAGCTTCACGAAACAATCACACCTTATGGCAAAAAGAAACCTCTTATGAAACTGTGACTGTCCCTCACCTGCACAACTGTGACTTGCCACTACAGGCTTGGTGAGCAGGGGCAGGACTAGGAGCCTATGTAAAATGTTTCTTAGTGCAAACAAGGTCAGTGCTGTCAGTCCCTCTCGCCACCACCCAGCCCAGCTTGCTGCTTGAACTCTGAGGGGTGCAATCCTTTTTTCTGGAGCTCGCTCCCCTCATGCTGCTGATGGTGGGAGCAGTGAGCTGGTCTGGGCAGTGGTGGAAGGCACTGAGGCCATCAGGCACTCTGGAGCTGTGATGCTTGGTCTGCCTGATGTCCCCGGGGGGGTGAGGCACTATGACTGCCCCCCCTGCAACCCAGTGTCCCTACTCACCCTGACTCAGGAGGGGCCACTGCATCCTAGGATGCTGGAGGACTTCAACTTGGGTGGAACAGCTGTGGGGAAGTAGCCATATGGTAATGAAGCAGGAGCAAAATTAGGCAGATTAGAGATAATCCTGCCCTGGAGTGGCATAACTTTAAGCAAATAATGAGTGCTTTAAGCCACTTAAAGGTGTTAACGTGTCGCCAGTCTAGGTGTTAAGAGCTCCAAAAGACTCCTAAACTTACAATGAAACAAGGCCCTTACTGGCTAGCTTCCACCGACCACAGGGTAAGAGCATGTACAAGGGCAGTAACCACAGAGCGGTTCACATGCTGCAAATCCTTGCCCTTGGTTATTTTAGAGTAACTTGCTAAAATGCCCATGCCCTCAGTTTTAGTTTATTGTTTTGGATGATTGCTTTAGTATATGCTGGTCTGCTGTATAAGTGCTCACAGATGTAAATACATGCATTCATTACAGAGGAATTATATGTGGCATAAAGGTAACAGAGAGAAAGCATAAAGGGTGGGATTTTTCACACAAGCATTTCAATAGGGTATAAGAACAGAGAATTGTCTGATGGAAAGGAACAGTTGGAGGTATGCTGCCTCTACCATGACCAGTGCCAGTTGCTTCAGAAAAGACACAAAAGCCCTGTAGTAAAACTATTAGTGTTATAAATTATTATGATTCCACATTATCATATAGAATGATTTATTCCTGACCCCTGCTGGTGATCAGCTTGTGCTCTGATAACCCTTATGAGAGGATCCTAGCTCATGTGTCTGCAGGTGCTATTCTTATTCATAAGTAATTCTAATTTAAAGGAATCCTTGCAACAGGCAGGTGGGTTCACACAACAGAAAAGCACAGGCAATGATAGAGAAATTCAATCAGTTCATCACCTCAGGCACAGAGACAGAAGAGAGGAGTGCAAGAAAGAAATAACCTATGAAATTTGGACCCACAGTTGCCGTTAGAGTCTAAATCCTCTAAGAAGTTCAGAAGGATCAAGATGCAGGGGTTGACTTGGGCCTATTCCTATCCTGGATCATGCCAATGTCCACTTAATATTATAGTATTTCCTTGGCAGTAACGTACAGTAGGAACATTTTCTATTAACATGCTTTTGAGAGACCTAGATGTATTGGTATGTGCTAAATACAGTCTAAACCAATCACTGACTTCTGTGCATTTTGCCTCTTCCTTCAACTAACAGTATCATTACACTGTTACACCGAGAGTGCGATTTCACTGGCTACTGAAAACCAAACTTCTTGTGGGACAACACACAAGTGTATTTTTATGGAGCACAATTCAAGAACTAAGAAAGCCAGAGTATCTGTCTTGCTGCTGCCACACATTGACTTTATTGTTAATATTTACATAAGTGCTTTAACAGCTAAGAATTTTCTCATATAGTAAAACTCAACCTACCTTAATTGCTTTCGCTCTGCTGATTAGCCCATCTTGTTGAGCACTTCCAATTAGCAGATCCACCTTCTTAAGTCGAGTTCGCTGCAAGGCTGCAGCCAAAGGCTCCTGAAGGTAGATGCCATCAACCACTGGACCCCAATACTGAAATGGCCCACTGATGGCCAAGAGCTATATTGGAGAGAGAACAACTGGCTTAGACAACTAACATTGTACCTATGTAACCTAGTTGTGTTCCCTTCCTCATCCCCATCCCTCTTACATTATTCCCTTGCTCAGGCACGCTGTATTTCCTTTATGGCCTTATCATTCTTGTTCTTAACATTTTCTAATGAAGTTAAACTATAGGTGGGCTTTTGAAAAGTGGCCATTGATAACCACTCTCTGCTGCCTTTGAAATCTATTGCAAACATGCCACTAAATGGGATCTGTGTTCTCATCCAAACTAGATCTCTCAAGGCACCAGTACTGGGATAGAGGGAAGCTCAGTAGTGAGTGTCTGGCCCAGACTGAGAATGACTGAAGGCTGCTCCCATCTGACTAATGTTTGCTCAGTTGCCTCCCTAGAACAAACCACTGGGCTGATGGCCTCAGAGAAGACAAGTTCCCCCTGTAAAGTAACTGAAAATCACAGCTGACATGAACTGGGGCCTTTGCTGGCAGTCTCAGCAGAAGAGCCAAGATCAGAGAGAGTGAATGAACCAGTTGGTCCTAGAGGTGTCACATTTGGCTTGGGGATGAGGTCTGGTGTTGGGTTGTGACTGGGGAAGCCTCTGCTCCCCCATGTAGGAAGAACCCCACCCTCCAGGTGGTCAGTACAGCACCATCTGTAAGCCCTGCTGCTTCTGCAGACAGCTAGGCACATGATTCCCACTGACATTAGAGCTTGTCTACATAACTCTGGTTGCAGATTTAAACCCAGCTGGGGGCACATTTCCATAGTCAAAGTGATACTCAAGTCACTGTTGCACTGAAGTGAATGCTGATTTACAATCACTGAGGATCAGACCAACAGTCTTTTACAATTCTGCTTGCAAGTTCCTGCAGTGCTACCTCTATTTCCCACCTATGATACAGATGGACACATATTTTGCTGTACCTTAGTCTGAGCATCATTGAGCGCACCGGCAGGCAGCTGACGGAGGCAGGTTATGGTTTTCTCGCTGCTGGATGAAGGGCATCCTAATTCATTAGCCAGGACCACCACTTGGTTTTGGGCTGTCTTCTTACTAATCACTGACACTGGAGAAAAAGCAGAGCCTCCCTAGAAAAGAAAACAGGCTCTCACTTAGCTGATCACGTAGGTGTGTGCTTCCTCAGTGCATGCTAAAAAATCCAAAATAACAAAGTGCTCAGGCACTGAACAAGAACTTGATTTTGCAAGAGGACCAGTGAGATCCAGTGATTAGAGCACAGGTTTATTTATTTATGTATTCAATTTATATTCTGACATGTCCAGAGGAATAAACCCAGGGAAAATAGTATTCAAGTGAAAGGACAAAAACAAATGGATCCAAGTAGGCCACGGATAAATTCATTCTGGAAGTTAGCCACTAAAGGACTAGGGCTCTTGAAGTCTCCCAACAGAAGGGACAAAACACTACATTTAGGATGGGATTTGGCCAGGGTAGGAAAAAGTCTGTGTGTTGTGATTGCCTGTAATTGGGGACTGAACAGGAGGCCCCTTCCAGTCCAGTAGTCCTAGAATAATATTCACGCCCATGTGATTTGCAATGGCTACAACTTTTGCTGAACCTATATTACAAAGTAATTACTGTCATATGTCTTATGGAGGTGACTGAAGGCAGCGACCAAAACTGAGGCCCCATTTTGCTTGACACTGTAACAACACACAAGTGGTCACACTTCCTGCCCCTTGGGACTTAAAACCAAACTAGTCTTCCTGTTAAGTCTGTCTCCTATATTTGTTAGCACTCTAGGGATAGCAAAAGTTCAGAGAGAGCAATGTTGAGTCCCAAGGCTAATCCCAGTGATGATGATGATGATGATGATGATGATGATGATGATGATGATGATAATGATATTAAGAGCAGGAAGGAAGCCAAGACTATACTTTCAAAGTTCATGCAGAGAGCTAACAATTAGCTGGGAAAAAATATCCCTTTACAGCTGAGAACTTGACCTGGAAGATACCGTGCTACAGTGAACGTGGAATTTTACCATTGCTCTTCAAACTATACTTAATCTTTGAATCAATTAGCCAGAGCAACTATAAGACCAGAGGAAGGATCAGAACCCAGGAATTCCTGGCTTTAACCCCATGGTCATGGTATTGCACTCTCCCTGCCACACACACCTCATTCCCATCCTTCCCCCCTCAACTTCTCACAGCTAGGAAAAGATGGTCCAATGCTGTTGAGTAAGCCACCTACATGCAGGTATATTAGCATAATCTGATAACATCTAACCTAGAACAGCATGGCTGGAAGAGCTGTGACAGTTCAAGTGACTAATTTCCAAACATATAGATCAGTTTATAATAATAACTTCACAGATGCTTTTCCGTCTTAAAAAAGGCAAAAAAAAAAAGGCAAAAAAAAAGCAAAAAACCCCAAGATACATGATATGAGTGAATCTGATCTCCTCAACTGATTAGCTGTTTGCAGTATAAAAGAAATTAAATGCAAAACCTTGAAACCAGAAAAACACAAACACTGAGCAAAGAAAAAAATAAACTCATGTCAAAACTGATTTTTAATCTGATGGCACCAAATATTCGTTTTTTAACAACTGCACCCAGGAGTTAAAAACAGCCATGCCCATTTCTGCCCATCTAAGCAAGTACCTACTGGCTGTGATGACTGAGGCAATCAGCTTCCAAATATAATTAGAAAGACATTATTGTTTGGATGTTGAGCCAGTTGTACGAGCTCACCACATGTAAAACTCCCACTGGGCCTATTTTACTATGCTTCTGAAGGATTTTTCTCTTTTGTTGAATCAGTTAAAAGAAAAAAATGGCATTTGGAAAGAAAGAATAGTCATTTATTCATTAATTTATGGCTGAGCTGCAAGGCTGCTGTAGCTAAGCAAAAGGAAGGCTCTAAGTTTCAAGCGTGTACCTTTGTTGGCACAGCAGAGTCTGCTCCAGAAGGGGTATGATCCCTGTGGCAGGACAGGGACATCAAGGAGTCCTGGGTGCCCAGTTTGGATGGACTAGCTGTGTTCTTAGACAGGCAATTAGCTAGGTGGTAATACCTTACCCCAGCATGGGACTGGTGAACCTTGATTCAATGGTGACTGTCAAGCACTGTGAGATCTGTGAATGAAAGGCACCAGAAGGGCTAGATCCTCTAGCATGTTGAATTCCTTGGGTAGTGCAAAGGAAGGAATGGATGGCTTCACCGCCTCCAGTGGAGGACCTTGTAGTAGGTGTAAAATTTGCAATGTATACTCCTGCTCCTCCATCCCTACAGACTCAGCACAGACTAAGACCAGAGCAATATCACAATTCCGCTATCTCTAGCAGGTGCAAGTTAGAGCATTCTCCCTCCATTGTTCTAGCAAGAACAGAGACTCATGGAGCCATCTGAGAGACGCAAAGTGCCTGGCCTTACAACTGACTGCATGGCTGTATTGTATCCTAATATTGGCACCATTTTCCCCTGCTTAGAGTTGAGTGTGCTCGGCATCTCACAGAAAGTGCGTAGCACACTCAGAATTGTGCTGTTTGCTATTATTAGCAAGCTTGGCAACTTCTCTGCATTCCGCTTTCCCAATCTGTAAAATGAGGCAACTGTCTAGTACCCATTTTTGCAAAGCGCTGCTTACTGCTGGAGAATAGATAGAAAGATAAAGGCCATCTAAGCACAGCTGGGTGCATCTACATATGCACTTTACTGAGGAGCTGACTAATTTGCTCCACAGTAAAACATCACTGCCTACACGTGTGATCATATTATGGCACATTAATTTACTACATTGTAGGATAGTACTGCCTGACGAGCACTATTCTACAGTGGAGTAGCTATGTGTGCTAAAATGCATGTGTAGACCATGCCTGCCTGCCAACTAGTCCTGCCCTGCAGCACCTTCATGCCCCAGCCAGCCCCTCCACAGCATGTTGCGCCAGGTCAGAGCAGCTCTAGGCTGGCAGTCTGACCCCCCAGGCCTCCTGCCAGCCAAGGCTGCTCCACCCAGGCTCAATGTGCTGTGGTCCAGGGCGCACATATAAATGCTGCAACCAGAAGCAATAAATTCTGTCATGAACTCTGGAGTAATTAACATGTAGCCATAAACTGGATTGGAAGGCACCAAGGCCATCAGGCACTCTGGGGCTGTGGTGCTTGCTCTGCCCATCATCCCTGGGGGGCGAGATGCTATGTTGGGCCACTCTGCAGCTGCTACATGTTAATTACACGTGTAGATGCACCCACTAGCCACATCCGGACAAGCATGGCTGTGTGGTACGTGGTGCCGCAGACACGTCTGCACTGCCACATACTGCATATTCAGCTGTTTTTCACTCTGTAAGGTAACAGCATTGGGGGCGGGGATTGACCCATGAATATCCAGCATGCAAAAAAAGAAGCAAAGCAGCGCACACAGGGACAGCATGCACCACTCAAAACCAGAGCCTGGTAGGCCAGAACCATGCTCTGGCTGCCGGCCAGGCTCTGAGTGGCAGGACTGCCACTGCTGCAGCCCCAGGAGGCCCTCAGGTAAGGCTGCTGGGGCGCATGGTACAGATGTTCCCTGGGGAAAAGCAGCAGCGACACAAGGGGTCCCACTGCTGGTTGTCCCCAGGGAGCCAAACATCCAAGCCACTGTGTGTTAAAAATTCAGTTCCATCGAAGGACTGGTTTTGGAGCATCACCTCTAGTTAATTGCTTAATGTACCTGAACATTCTGATTTGGAGGAATTCAAAGAGTAAAAGTGAAGACCCTCTCCCAACAAGGGAACTTTTACTGATTAGAACAGCCCCTCACTCTGTCACACTGCCATGTCCACGTGGTTGGAGATTCACACCTGCAAGACATGCATTGTAAACAAACTTGGAAATGTGAGCTGGACCTCCTGTGGTTGCACCCAGTTATGATAATTAAATGCAACAACTGTTTCAATCAAGACCCTTCCTTCTGATGGTTTCTCTCCTTGTTGTCCCTGAGTAATAGAATGGGTTAAGTACTGGGGGTTTTCATTGGAAAGTGTCAGTCCATCAAAATCAAAACTTTCTGTTCAAATGTAATATTTTTGACAAAGCTTGTCAAAAAGGTTTCCCAGGCCTTGGATGGAATTTCTGGTGGTGGTGGAGAAAAGGGAAAGAAAAAGTGCAGGAGACTCAACCCAGAAGAGTTTGTAATCCAGTGGTTAGGGTATTTCACCAGGATATGGAAGTCCCAGGTTCAAGTCCCTGTTGGTCCTGTTTTAAACCAGGGTCTGCCCTGATTTAAATGCAACTATTCATTGGAGCAAGGCTTTGAATCTGGCTTTTCCACATCTCAAATGACTGCCACAAGCATTTGGCTGTAGTCAAGCCATATCTCTCTCTTTCATACCTAAAGAATATTTAGTTGTTAATAGAAACAGCTCCAATGGGAGAGACCCATGCAAGAACAGATGACAGCTTTGCAATGAAAGTCTTCCCTTAGGTTGTGAAAGACTAAATTAGGAAGAAACAGGGGCTTGAACCTGAGTCTCCTATTAAGTGCCATAATACTAGGAGATTGACATGGGCAATTCTAGGCTTTTGAAAAGTGAGCTATAGATACTGTGGTGCATCATCCAGTTAAAAAGAAAATAGAAGTAGGACTAATGTGCTAAGGGCCTGAGGTTATATTATTCAATTTAAGGCCAAAGAAAAAACAAATATTACTTTATTAAAATATGTGCTAATTTACTATTTCATATACTATGCATACAAACATAACAAGTTAAGCAAAAAAAGGACAATATGTTGTTCATTACTTGTGTAGTCATTAGAATTAAATGTGCATCTCCTTTTTAGATTTATAAAACAAAACTTGGCCTTCTTGAGCATCTTGACAGCACACCCAATATTTCACTGAACGTTATTTCCACAGCTCACTTAATGTCCACCTAAGTTAATATTTCCATACCTGAGTTAATGTTTTTAGCTAGAGTCAAAAACATTCTGCAGGGCCGCATGGTAGGAGCTACATTACCAGGAGGATAGCTTGTTTAAGCGAACATCAACGTCATTAAAGAAAAGACAAGGTTATTAACAGATGTGGAAACAAGAATTTAGAAAGAATCAGGTAGATTAAACAGGTAAGCGACAGGGGCCACGGCAACGCTGGGACTAGGGGGTCAGTACACACATCCACAGGAGGCCTCAAATGCCTCTACACAAACGCTCATAATATGGGAAACAAGCAGGAGGAACCCACCCTACTGCTAGCTGACACCAGCCTGGACATAGTGGGGATCACTGAAACGTGGTGGGACTCGATGCATGACTGGGCGGTGAATGTCAAGGGCTATAGGCTGTACAGGAGGGACAGGATAGGAAGGAAAGGTGGGGGCGTGGCACTCTATATTAAGGAGGAATACACATCCTTGTCAATTAGCAAAGAGTCAGAGGAGGGGCACTCTGAAGTGCTTTGGGTTAGAGTACAAGGCAGTCGAGGGGAAAGAGACTTAACGGTGGGGGTCTACTACAGACCTCCCAACCAGGGGGAAGAGCTTGACCAGGAATTCTTGGGTCAGCTCACAGAGGTAGTGAAGGCTAAGGATGTGGTACTCATGGGGGACCTGAACTTCCCGGACATCTGCTGGGAAGAGCAGTCAGCCAGGTTTGAACGCTCACGTAGGTTCTTAGACAGAGTGCAGGACCTCCATCTAACCCAGGAGGTGCACAGCCCCACCAGGGGAGACGCC
>NW_017728992.1:193105839-193134546 GCF_001723915.1 Gavialis gangeticus | reverse complement strand
TTGACCCCAGTAATCTTTCCTGCCACGGCAGGGGGTCAGACTAGATGATCTACTTGGGCCCCTTCCGACCCTAGAAACTATGAAACTGAGCCATAAAATTCCATCAACTCCCTCAGTACCACCTGAATAGAAATGCCGCAACCACTGCCGAGCAGTTGGTTTTAAACTTTGGGTGGACAAGGAATCAAAGCAGGTTGCAGCTGCAGCCTCCTGGATCTACTTGTTTCAACCCCATGTGAAATGGGGTGACTTTTTGAGGAGGAGGGATTTTTCTACTCAAAGGTCTGGACCTTTCCATAAAAAATAGAATGGTCGTCTAACATCTGACTTTACTGAATTTCCTGATGTTCGTTTTCAATCTTGCCAACTTCCAAGGAGGACTAGAAAGAAACTAATTTAGTGGGAAAAGAATGGGCTAGATCATCATCTAGGTAAATCAACAGAATCTACTATAATTTCAGAGGGATCAGAGCTAGTACTCTAATAAGTGGACCTGCTCGCTCCTACATGGGCCTAAACTTCAGTATATTCTCAGAACTCCAGTAACACCTACTGCTTCCAAGTTCACTGTGGTCCAGTACAGCACTTTCATTACATGCCTTTTTGGAGCCACTGGGTAACCCCATTGATTTCAAAGCACATGTTACATTTCTTTGCTGTATCAGGTCTAGAGAAGCAAAAGTGATTGCATACAACTTTTGATATAAAAGCAAAGTAGTGAGTCAAGCTGCAGGAAACTTTTGCAGTGAGGTGAAACAGCTACACCATTTCTTTCTGAGGGAGGAATGTGGCCAGCTGAGGTCAAAGAGAGACCAAAGCTATGTAAGTCAGAAAAAAATTCAAGCTTTCCCAAGGATGTCTGGGGGCTTCACAGCATTCAGAAGTGTTTTGGGGGTGGGGGACTAGGGTTACTTCAGAGTCCCTTTCTTGTCACATTTTTGCTCCTCCTTCTAGCAGCAGCAGTTTTGCAACAGGCGCAGGAGTTCCTGTTGTGTTCTTTTCCATGGCAGTGGCCACTTCCTCAATCTGCTTTTTGTGATAACATTTGTATTCAGGAAGCAAGTCTTGTGCTTCAGCTTTAAAATGTCTATAAGATCCAGTCCTGTGCCTTAGATTTGACAACCACTAGCTTTTTTGGTGGTGGTGGTAGCTGGGGGTTGGTCGGCGGAAGACTCAAAAATGTTTAAAAGCAATAGCATAATTTCCCCTCCCTCTGAAATTTCTGCCAGGATCTGGGGGGAAAAAATGCTGAGGTTCCGATTAATATGACTTAGATGAGCAAAATTGTACAAGTTCCTTGTTTTTGTACATTCACACCACCATTTGAGCTCATTGCTTCCTCATCAGCAGGCCTCAGGAACAAACGTGTGAAAGCAGAACCTGGACACTACTCAGAATGAAGTTGCTCCCACTTTGAGCAAACGGCTCTCATATTCAACAGCAATATTTTCTAAATAATACGCCCACACTGGTATGCAAGGCCAGGACACAGAGGGGGCAAAAACCACAGGAGAAAAAGAGCCTGCATTTTTCTTAGTCACCTTCACTATAGAAATGATCATATCATGGTCTGAGTATTTGCTGTAACCAGGGACGAAGTGGATATTAGCTTGAAAAGAAAATGGACCTGTTTGGACAGATGCAGAAGGGGCAAAATAATTCCTTATTCGCACTGCCCAACATTCACAGTACTGCCAACCCAAAGCATTATAAAATCATGAATCATCATCTGTGACACTATCAATGAATCAGGCACTATACATCACTGGCTTAAAAATAACTTGGGGCTCTTTTTGTAATTTGTGTTATGGGTTTTTAAGTCACTTGAGCTGATGCTGCTTTGCTAACATTTTTAGGACACTGATCTCCTCACATAATCATACGATTCCAGGAGATGGGTCTTCAAAGAAAATACCGTGAAATTTGTAATAGTATCTTGAGAGTTTGCAGCACTGTCTCTGTGAAGAAGGCAACTCCAAAGCCTGTTTCCTGCTTAAATCCCACTCAAAATAGGCCTTAGCTGGGACATGAAATCATTCATGGTTCCTGCTCTGGCAGTCTTCTCAGAGGTGACTCACCATGCCCCAAGAAAAACTATCAGACCTTTTGTTAACCTCATTTCAAAACTGGGTTGTGAACGACTGAGAACAAACTGAGGGATTTGGGTTGAGCAAGCCTGTGTACTGATATTGCGTCTCTCCAGCTTACAGGAACAGAAGGAGGAATTATAATGAGCATTGTGCAACTTTAATGAATGACTGTTTCATTGAAAAGGTGGCATTATGTGAGCCGCTCAGAGCCAGATCCTATTCTACCTATTTGGTGCCTAAGTGTCATCCTATTCCAGCCTGCTGAGTCCCTGAAAAACTGTTACTACAAAAGGAGGGCAGGTCCTTCTCTTCTTTACTGCTTTTTTTCCATTTAGTCTTATGCTAAGATGACATTAATTCATGCATTAATGAGTTTCCAGGGACTTGAGTGGGGTGGAATAAGATTGCACATGGGTGCATAATACAGTACGCAGAATAGGAGCCATTCCTTAGATTGGAAGCTCTTGGAGACAGACTGGCTTTTCTGTTCTGTGTTTGTGAAGTACATATCATAATGCCTTGATGTGTGTTGAGGGCTTTCTATGCTACCCCAGTACAAATAATAAAGGCTAATTACTGTAAAGGAGACCATGCAGGATAAGGGGAACAGACCCCCCCTGCTAAACCACCTTTTTCTTCATCACTTTTATGCTGAATACTCACTTCTGCAAAGTCTTTCATTGTTGATCCCACAGCAACCTACAAACCAGAAACTACTGCCAAGCCCTCTGCATCCTCTATACCAGGTACCTTTATTGATCATGATGTTCTCCTTTTGTTTTTGGCTTAGTTTCGAACTGGTAATCCTTCAAGGGTAAAGCTGTGCCCTTCAATACATGTGTAACAGAGTTGTCCTGGATGGGTACAACACGACAGAATCCTTCTTACCCAGAAAGGGCACTATGCACATCAACAGCAATAATCCCAAAGGCAAGAGTGGGATCTCTCTAATAAGTGCTCAGGCTAATGACATGGCCCACATTTCCCTCTGACTAGGCAGCATCAAAGACAATTCATAACAACGACAGCCTTATGATGCATTAATGGTGGTGCTCACAGAAATCTATGCACTTTCCAGACTCGGGTTCATCGAGCACGTGGACACTACAGCGGGAGTCTATTCGATCATCGAGTCAGCCCTGGATATCACAGGCCCTTACATTTCAGCCAGTCGACTTCTGCTGTCCTAAGGCAGCACTTGCATTTGGCTCAAGTGCATGTTCCAGGCGGGTGCGCTGGGGATGTGGGTACCCAAACTTGTTACCAAGTTGTAAGCTATGCTATGAATTTATAGCACCTCAGCTACTCAGCTGTGGTACCTGCACACATGCACAACCTTACCCCATGATAAAAGCAAGATAGGTTAATTGAAAAGGAAGCTACCCCACATTGACCACAGGGTAAGAGTATGCGCGCAGGCTGTCACCACAGAACAACTGACACCGTTCATTCGTACCCAAACTTACCTCACGGTAACTTTTGTGTGCTTCTGCCTAGATTGGCAGACATGAAGAGACGGAAAAAACAAATATTTCCCTTGGTGGCTTGTGCAAATGGTAAATCACTCTCAGTGTTAAAAAAAAAAAATATCTCCTTTGATTCTAATTTCAATTCATTTGGCTTTACCTTCCAGTCTCTGGCTCTCACTATGTCCTTCTCCACTGAATTAGAGAGCCCATTTTGAGTTCCCTTTTCTCCCCAGGAAGGTCCTCTCACTGCAAGGCAATTGCCTCTCAGTCTGCTGGCTGATGAACTAAAGATAGCTTGCTTTTTTGGTCTCTCACTGCTGGTATTGTTTTCAAATAATTTTCATGGCTCTTCCCTGCTCCTTCTCCAGAATCCCAGCCTCTGCTAAAACGTCCATGCCAAGACTGTACACAGTGCTCTCACAGCAGTCTTGCCAATGCTGTATACTCACAGCTCTCCTGTTTATATGGCCCAGAGCTGCATTATGTCCCTTCTGCCATAGTGTCACCCTAAGAGCTGAGACCGAGTTGCTTGTCACTACTCTCCAGGAGACGCTCCCCTATTCTGGAGGGTTGCTCTGCATAGTCCCTAGAGGTATCATGTTGCAGGTCACGGAGCTTACAGTTAGACACAGCTTGTAGAAGGAGGTGCTATTTGCAGGGAAGAGTACAAAAATGCCATACTGGATCAGATCATGGATCCATCTAGCTGATACCCTCTCTCTCACAGTGAAAAAAAGCAGATGCTAAGGGCAGAGTATTTATACAGTCTGTCCAGGCTGAGCTCTCCCCTGCCTCTCTTCTAGGGTGGCCATTCATCTGGTTTTATAAAGGACAGTCCAGTTTTCTGCTACTCTGTCCTCTTGATATGAAACCAGATGCCTTTATGTCCTTTATTTTCTTCTGCAGACTTCCACCAGTCTGACATAAAGGCGTCCAGTTTCATATCAAGAGGACAGAGTAGCAGAAAACCAGGCTGTCCTCTATAAAACCAGACAAATGGCCACCCTACTCTTTTCCCGTATACCTTCTAGTTTTCAGTGGACTAGGAAGTCTGAAACTTGGAGGGTGCAGCCTTATTATCATGTTTAAAGTATGGCAGTTGAGTAGCATTTGGTTTTCCCTGGAAAAAATAATGGTAAGTTTTTCTAGATTCCCAGCAAAGCTGGCATGAGACTTCAAGATGTGCAAAGGATGAAGGCTCTTGTGCATGAGCTCAGGAGAATCACTTCAGATATAGGAGGCTGCATGGAAGAAGCAAGACTACTGGGAACAGTGGTAGATCTGTGTGGCAAGGAGAGTCAGAGGGAAAAACAGCAGGGCAGAGGTATGAAAGCATCTGCTGTGGACAGCTCAGATGTCTGAAGAGCAGGAGGGGCAATAGCCCCATGGGAGACACTGCTGCTGTCTTGGGAGGAAGTGTTGGTGCTGCCAACAGCCAGGGAGCTAACCATCCCCTGTGCCACTGAATCCCATCACCTCCAGGACATAGCAACACTGAATTCGGCAGCATGTACGGTCCCCTTAAGGCAGCCCTGACTCTTGCACCCTGACCTTTCACCCAAGATCTGCCCTGACAGCTGATCTCTCCCAACTGCCCCAACCCCAGACTGCTCCCCCTCGCTGGTCTTCCTGTCCCTGGGTGCCACAACAACCCCATGCCCCTTTCTAAGTGCCACTCTGACTTCCATCACCAGCAACCCCTTATGCTTGGGGCCTAGGACTCGCACCCTTGTCACCCACTGCACCCCTGTTACACTACTGCTCAGATGACTCGCTCACTGCCTGCTGGTTAAAGTATCAAGCCAGCAACTTTCAGTTACAGGATACAAATGCCTCTGGCATGCCTTGCAGAGTCCAACTGAATCCCATGGCAAAACGCTCCTTGATTTAGATTGGGGAGGAGCAAGCCAACTGTGCAGCATCTATTCCATTTAAATCATGCTGTCAGGCTGTTGTGTGGACACTGCATTAGCACTACCATGGTTGCAGAGGTGGAAAGCCCTTGCCTATCAGCAAAGCATTAGCAATCAATAGTCCATAACTTTCTCCACCAAGAATTGATCTGATTTTCTTTTAATGTGCTTCTGTTGGGCCCAAGATTGTCCATGTTTGGAACACAGCACACCCTACTTTGCCAAGTAGATGTGCATTTCAGTCTAACTTTATAAATATTGCCTGTGTCTCAGTGCTACAATCCCTGAACAGGCTGATGCCAGGGCCCCTTTCCAACAAAGCAAAGAACCATGATTAAAAACCAAGCTTGTTGTGCCTTCAGGGTTTTCTCCAGCAGTTCCAAACTGCTACACGGTGGGTGTATCTACATGTGTAGATCATTAGAAGCAATAAACTCCAGTGCATATTGTGCTGGAGTTTACTGCTACCAGGTGCCACTTTTGCATGCATGTCTGGGACTGCAGCACATTGGACTGGGTCAGAGCAACCCCAGCTGGCAGAGGGAACTAGGGGGTCAGCCTGCCAACCCAGGGCTGCTCAAACCTGGCTCAATGTGCTGCAGAAGGCCTGGCTGGGGCATGAGGGTGCTTCAGTGCCAGTAGGCAGCTCCCACATCGAAGCACCATCTTGCCCCAGTCATCCGGGGCATTGCTGCACAGTAAATAACTCTGTAGTAAGACAGCACTTGTATTTACAAGAACTATCCTACTGCAGAATTTATTAGGCCTAATAGAGCCACACAGGTAGACTGAGACTGAGTTTCTTGTTCTGCTGCTTGTCACTGCTTTCCAAGATGCTTGCCCCCATTTAGAGGGGTGCTCTGCGCTCTTTGTTCCTAGCGCTATATTTTCTCCTAGACTGAGTTGCTTGCGTCATTGCTTGTCACTGCTTTCCAGCATGAAAGAGCTAATTAGGCAGCTCCGCAGTAAACGTCTCATATAGACATGTCCAGTGTGACGGGTTTAAGTGGACTGAAAACAAGCTACATACTTACCTGGAGTATGCACTTGCATACACTTAATGGCAGTTATTATACCTCACTTCCAAGTTGTCCTGAAGGACTAGCTCATCTCCTTCCTCATTTCAGATGCCAATTATTTTGAGAGCTATATAAAGTTCAATTAAAGTTGCCGAGTAGATAGCAGAGCTGTCAGATGCACATACGCAGCTTAGGCACTTACCACATTTCTGCTTGTGGGCTATCTCAGTAAGAAAAACTCCATGCACCTCCTGCCACAGAACTGCAGTTTGGAGAAGCCATCAAGTCCCCAAAATTAGACCTGAACGGGCAGCAATCATCAGGCAGCACTGAGGTAGCAATGGCTGCTGTCAAACCAAGTCTCCCAGAGCACTAGATTTGTGAGCTTGTGTTGGCTCAGCAGTGCAAACCCACTTCCACCTTGAGCCTCTCAGTAATTTCCCTTCCCCTCAAGGTAACAACTGTGAGCAGAGCACATTAAAACACAAAACTCCCCTCTAATTACTGTGGTTCAACATTTTGGCACACCTTCTGTCCTGGGACTTTAACCAGGCTCCCTTGGTTGCAACAAATCCTACAGAACAGCTTCTTTGCTTTTTTAGCCTTACACATTTTCCATTTCATGAAATATCATGGCTTGACAATGAACTTCTGCTTGCAGCCATTCTCAGGCTGACATATCAATCAACATCTGCACTCAAGAGAAATTTTTTTTAATCCCACTGTATGAGATTATTCATATCAACAGTCCAGAGTACATTCAGGGCACAAGAACAAAACAGAGCACTAGGCTATCTCAAGCAAGCTAGGCACATCTGTACTTATGCAACTGCCATAGGCTCAATGAGTGACTTTTGAACAGGTCGTTTCATAGCTCAGTGCTTCAGAAATGACAAAATTGACCACCATAAAGGTAGCAGGAGGCTTAATTCAGTACATTGCATGATGCCTTCTGAGATTAGAAGGGGCTTTATAGACAGGCATTTGGTCAACATTATTTATTTCACTGCTGCGGTTGAGCAGTCTACATTAAATACTTTGAAGCAGGGGTGTGCCAGGGATTAGATCAAAGGGCTGAGAATGAGGACGATGCTGGGATCTAGTCTGGCTTAAGACAGGATCATGATCATGGTCAAAGTTTTGTACCTTGGCCTGTCTAGCTGCAAACCCAGAAAAAAAACAGGACCTTATGGAAAATAAGTTGCAGGCTTTGGAGGTTGAACTTTATTGGATATATGTAGTAAGGGGGAGGGAAGAATAGAAGCTGGTGCTTTACTGATTTAAAATACGAATTATTTGTGTTCATTTTATTATCTGATCTGATCCGATCAAACAAACCATTGTGTAACATGCCCAAGCCCACCCCCCCTGCCATTTTCCTCAGCATATAGAGAAAGTGTCACCGAGACCCCAAGTGGTCACTTGCAACAGGAACCTCATCTGTTGAAAACACTTCAAGCCTTCCTTCTCTCTCAGAGAGGAAGTATGTGGCCTGTTTGACAAGTGCCGTTCTACATGACAGGGTGAACTTCACAACACGCTCATTCGACTGGCTGCTTCTCAACCTCATCAGCTAGATCCTGCTAGCGGCATGAACACTGTATTATGACTTCTCCTTTTCTAAAGCCTACTTCAAACTGGAATACAATGCTCTGCATTTAAAGGTAAGCATTGCTCTGTTATGTTTAGGATTCTCTAACTAGTGGGCCAGATCTCCTAATCCATATTTAAGTCCAAAGAAGATTTGTCCCCAGTAACTGATGAAGCATGGACCTTATACATGGAAGATAGAGATAGAAAAGGTATATTAGATCATGTGGCCTTTTGCTCCTTGCTATGGTTTTCTGCAAAACAGAAATGAATGCATACTTTATTTCTACTGAAAATTAAAAAAAAAAAAAAAAACTTTAGAGGAAGACTTAAAAGCCTTTAGGGAGGCAAAGATTAATGTGCCTTCATTTGAAATAAATGCCACAAATGGAACAGCGGGTTTGGGTTTTTTAATCAAATTGCCAAGGGGGTTTGTGATGAAATGTTTCTGTTTTTTCAAGGTACCTAGATTTTGCAGTGGTTTTCATATGCTTTTATTAATACAGCATTAAGGATCTGTCCTAACTTTTCCAAGTGCATACTACATCCCAAGAGGTACAGGGAGCTAAATTTTGCCAAGTGATCCAAACCAGGGATTTATAAGGAGCTTCGGGTAAAATACTTAAAGATACAAGTAGTAAAATGTGTTTTTTCAAATGTGTAAGGTATGGATTCCTGAATGTTATCAATAACAGTGACTATGTTTCTCAAGCTGCAAGGACTTAGGCACATATTTCCTATGGATTTTAATGAGTATTAAGTCTTGAGTACCTATTTGAAAATGAAGGTGAAAAATATACAAATACAGTAAGGCAGAAAAAGTGCACAATATATTGTAAATAATTAATCCAGTAATTAATGAATGTGGCTGAAATGTACTAGTTGGTAAACCTGTTCCTTGCAGAATGGAAGATGCTTATGTTTTTGCTTTTTTTTTTTTTTTTAAATAATCTTCCTTCAATCTTCAGAATATAACTTTACAAAATCTTTAAAAAGCAGTTTCATTTCAAACATACCATAGTAATTTAAATAATCCAACACTGTATCCTCTTTAAAAAGTAGGTACTGTGGAGTATAAGTTTTTGTGCTAATCTTTTTGCAGCAGCAAGATATTGCCCTCCTTGATCCTCCTGCTTTGCCTGTAGCTGGTTAGGGTGTTATGTCTTATGGTTGCGTCAGAGTTGACTATGTAATTTTTCTAATACGTTAGACAATGGATTTGTCTGGGATGGTTTGGATAGGTATGATCCTGCTTCATGCAGGGGGCTACACTAGATATCTTGTTGAAATCCCTTCCAGATCTGCTTTTCTTAGATTTTGGGTCAAAACGGACCTCAGTACATCATTGAATCCAAAGTGTTTCCTGACAACGACTAGGATCCCACTTCCCATGAGCAGGTTTGAGTTCACACCCAGGATTGAGCTCACAACCTTTATGCCACAAGTTCAGTGTGCAACCCCTAAGCCAGAGGACAAGATGCACATAATTTCTATTAATCCATGAGTTGCAAATATTCAGTGAAAACCTGTACCTAGAATTACTTGGGTTCTCAATTTAGGTTGCTAAGACCACAGTCCTTTGATGGCGTTAATGTGAATTGACTCCTTGGCTTGCATGGAGCCCTACTGAAAGCACTAGGGCTCTGGGTGGATACAGGAGTCTCTCTGCAAAGAGCTCATTATATACGTAGAGCCTTAGATGTTTAAGTACCAGTTTGTGGTGCAGTCAAACACCGGCAGGTCAAAGTGACTTGAACTGTGCTTGCAAATTGTCATGGTTAGAATTATTTGCTCTCTGAAACGGTATATCCCCAAAGCTTAAGACTGGCCAAGGAGTGCTGAGTGCAAATTTACTCTTTACAGTGAAATTTAAACACTTGTGAGAGACTTCAGAACTGATCTTTGTATGGAGAATGCCACCTCTGTCCTTCCAAGGAGAAAAACGGTTGCAATATAACCTTCAGTGACTGTTATTCCTCAAAATTGTGAGGCAATCACAGCAGGCCTTCTGGGCTGCTGCTGGCATTATCTGTCATTATTGTATCTTCCGCAAGCCCCACTGAACCAGCCTATGAGTCTGCCATCAAAACCTGCAATTATTGTACATAGGGGATATTTGCCCTGCCTACATCCCAAGCATTTGCCACAAAATTTATCATACTTAAATGCTTTCAGTAGACTCCTTGTTATATGAATTTAACTTATAAAGCTAATTGTTTAACAGTTTAGTTAGATGACAAACAACTGGCTCATCCATAAACCACAATGCATACTACTATGCAGTTACCTATCTGTCTTCCCAAATTGAAGAAAAATAGCTTGGTTTATTGTGCGGTGATGGAGTAACATGTCCTGCGGAAGGACATGTTGCTTACTTGCACAGTCTAGTTGTGTACTTAACCATGTGCAGTGCTGTTTAGTATTTGATTATGCCAAATAAATCAAGGAACATAGGAATATATAAACTGAGTGACAGAACTGGAAAGAGCCTCCTAAGACATCAAAGTCTAATTTCCCCAGCTTTACTATTCCCTATCCCTATGTTCCAGGCCAAACAGGTGGTGGTGATATTGACAATCCACCACCACCAAACAATTTAATTCACAAAGCCCTGTCCCCCCTTGAACGAGTTCCTCATGCCATCGTTTCCATTCCAAACACCCACAGAGAGTGAAGTGTTTGGAAACGTATTCTTGAGCCCATTAGAGCACACCAAATATGCTGTTATTCTGGCTAAGCGTTTAATGGTGAACTTCATTTGCAAAGCACACGGCAGTCCAAGGGTTCCTCTTTGCAAATGCGATCACTTTGGAGGAGTTCATCATGGGAAACTTGCACCTTTTCATTTTCTTTTCTCTTTATTGTAAACAAGTGTAATTAACGTCAGTGAATCTTAAGATGGAAAATGTCACTGAGATAGATAATGGAACGAGATAGCTGCAATCACATGGAAACACTAAGTGCAATTGAACAAATACGGAAGAAAAGCATACACTTAGTGAATGGCATTTAGAATTTTTCAGGAAGTAAGGTAGCATTTTGTGATGATAGAGATGGCATAATCTAACCAAAATAGCTTACCTTCAGATAACCACATGCTCTGCTAACAAACTTATTTGAGGAGCACGTTAATGGATAGAGGCACTGAGGCCTTATGGGTTCTGACAAGTAAGTGGCTTTGCATTATCCAACTTTATAAAACTGAGCAGTCAAGGGCCCTGCATTGGGTATGGACATACCTACTGATGAAGGCAATGGAAGCCAAGTTCTTAAACAGATTCATATGGTTAAAACATGTAGAGATGTTTCCAAAGTGCTTAAGTGACTTAGAAGCCTTAAGGCTCATTTTCTAAAGTGATATTGGCACTTGGAGATATTAGAAAATGGGACTTGAGCTCCCAAGTCATTTAAACACTTGTGAAAATTTTGCCCATTACGTAGCTGTTAATTGTTCATTTTAGAGAGAACAGCACCAGAGAGTTTGGTCTCTGAATTCAAATCTCTGAATTGTCCAATTCAAATCCCCGAATTGTCCATTGTCCAAAATGTTGCCCATTGTGTAGCTGCATTGTCCATTTTAGAGAAAAGAGCACCAGGGACTCTGGTCCCTGAATTCAAATCTCTAGCCTATCTCCATTGACTTCCTAGAGTGATAGGCCCCTTAGAGAGCTCATCAGTTAGAAAAGATGTGGTGTACAATATGACCATCAAGCACTGGGTTCATTTGAGAAATAGCTGTATAAAGCACCAACATTTGGGATGATAAAACGTTAATACTGTTGACCTTTTGATCCACTGCAGCTTACATAGACTTATGGGCACTAGGTTTCAATTAGCAAGTTCAGGTACCGCCAGCAGAGAAATTGTGACAGCACAGAGCTCAGCACGAAGTAACTGTCTGAGCGTCTATGCTGCTTCTTGGACTGATGTTGCAATGTGCACTGTGGTGCAGTGGCTATACAAGCAAGTGGACCCAAGCTAGATAGGTATGTCTACACTTGCTGCAGTTACAGCAGAAACCGCAGTGCAAACATATCCAAATGCACCGTTCTTGATGGAATATGTAGCCAACAGACACTAAATTTAAGATTAAAACTGTATCTTGACAACCAAAATGCTTGTTGAGGGTCCAGGAGACTAATCTTGTGGGAAACCAGTGCCTTCCAAACTTTCAATTTAAGGCATCTCCGCAAACTAGGAATCAGGTGCATGATCTGATTTTTCGTATCCGCTTTAAAAGGTCCCATTATTCACAGAAATGTGAGTACCTGTCTACCTTATTTAAAAGATGTTTTCTTTAAAGCCTTTAGAGGTTGTTGTCAACTTGTGCACTGAAGAATTGCCTTGTTTTTTGTAAAAGAAGACTTTTGTGATGTGTCAAAAAGATATGGTATAGCTGAATCCTCCAGAGGTGCTACAGCCAGTGCAGTGCACTAAACTAGATGATGGCAAATACAAAATGGATGCCAATGGAATAGAGATTTTTGGTCAGGAGTCTCTATGACACCCAGTGCAGGAATACAGCCCTTGAAAATTGCATGAGCTGGAGTTGGATTAATGTGTTCACAGCCATCTGTCTTACTACATGAAACAAGGCCAATAGCAAAGGATACCTTTAAATGCTATCCAACACTAGGAGAACCCAACAGAATGGTTCCTGGAGTGCAGTTGAGTAGCAGGGTAGATTCTTATACTCTTACACCAACTATGACAAAAAGTCTCCCTGATTTCAGTGGGATGACAACCAATATGTGTACGAGTACCCAAACTGGGCCCACTTTAGGTGATGGTAGACTCTAACAACCAGGTGATAAGTGCCTTTGAAATATTTAAACTAGGTAAGATCAGCATTTTCTGCAGAGCTCCCAGACTGTAAATACAGGATACATTCAGCCATATGAAAATATTCAGGCCCAGGCTGGCTTTTTTTTTTTTTTTCCTTCTTAGCAACCTCCGGAAAGAGATAAAAATAATCTGATTTTAGGTAAGGGTGCTTGGATATTCACGTGTGATTTTAAAGAAGCCACAGCCGAAGCAGTCTGCCTCTGAAACTGTGCCGTAAGATAAACCACTTTCTAGCTAAATGGGAAGCTTATTCTAGCCTACGTTGGTCCTTACATGGGGTTAAAAGGAACTTTCTAATTTGGATTAAAGCAAGTTCCTTTAAGAGCCACTAGTTTCAAAACTGCTTCCTGCAGCATTTCCTGTACCTTCCTCTGAAGCATTTTGTATTGGTGATGGTTAAGGCAAGATACTGGTCTATAAGTCTGATCCCACATGGCTATTTCTGTGTTCCCATGGGATCCCCCAACCACCCTTACCTTCTTTACACTGAGCACATTCACTGAGACCAGGACTTCAGTACAAGGAAACTGCCGAACAACATTACCAATGTTTCTCAGCAAAACAGCGTAACAGGTCGAACAAATGCTGAGAAGTGCCTTGGGATAGGAAACAGGCATTTGTTTTATAGATCAAATAATGTAAAAATGCTCACATAGGCACAGTTTTTCTGTGACTTCCTATTGTGCTGAGGTTCTGGTAATGGAAACTTTTGCTACACACAGTACTTCTGAGCAACTTCCCTAGCTGTGGTTGCTGCTATTCCCCTGATAAAAGACCAAAGTGGTGAGAGTTTAGCAAATATGTAAAACTCTAGTATGAATGTGAAACATCAGCTTTCAAAGGCCAAAAACAAACTTTATAAAAATTGAAAGCCTGAAATTGGGTCATTTTTTTATGGGCTGGCAAAGCAGGTGCCATTCTAAGTCTCATTTAATGTCTCTTTTGTTTTAGTTCTGAAGTGCATTGACAAAAATAAAGAGAGCAATGGGAAACACTATGAAAACAACAAGAGCCCCTGAAGAAATAAGTGTGCCAAACCAAGTCGGTAAGCAATTCCTAATTTCTTTGAAGAAAAAAAAAGTATGCATAAACTCCGGGTTCTTTCGCACATCTGTATTCAGCCATTGAATACATGGAAAAGGATGCCTGAGCTTCCTGCGCAGGAATTGGGATGTTCAGCACGAGAAGTTTGTTTTCAACCAGCTTGTGGCTCGTGCTATGTTTGCCGGAGGCAGGACCAGATAGAAGGTGTTTATGTTGCAACAAGAGAAATTTAGGTTAGATATTAGGAAAAACTTTCTGACTCTGGGCAGATTAACTCCAGCAGTTGTGGGATCTCCATCACTGGAAGTTGCGAAGTGCCAACTAGACAACTATTTGGCAGGAGTGGCTTAGATCAGGATGATTCTCTTTGAACAGGAGGTTAGACTAAAATGAGTCCCGAGAATCATTATTCTATGATTCTCATAAAAGTAATTACAAAAGTTAAAAAGTCTCCCTTTCCTACTTCACCTTGGGGTGAGCTCCCTGCGTATCAGAAAACACTGACCTATTTCAGGAACAAAAATATGCCAGTTTGGGTGTCTGTGGCATATATTATATAAAACCCTGCTCCTCTGTTTTGTTTTGCTTAGGCTTGATTGGTGTTAGTTAAAAACCAAAAACCCCTAATAATACATCACGTGCAGTGATCCTGATGTTTACTGTCATTTCAAACGCTTGTGCCAATGCTAGCAGGCTGCCAACTTTCCACACTGCTAAAGATAACAACAAATGTGTAAAACAACAACCTTTAAGCACTGCAGTCACCCAAGAGAGAGCCAAAAGCATTCCTTGGTCCAGTGCACCCACATGAGCAAAACGGGGTTCAAAGGCCACCTACAGCCGGGAAGGGGGGAATGAGCACAGCCGTAGCTCTTAAGCCACAACATGCCAGGCAGGTGATGCAAGGGGGAAAAGCGAGTTATATCATAGATAAAGGGTGAAGCTAACTTCTTCTTACCAGGTGCAAAAGGGGAACAGTGGAAGAAATGCGACTCAGAAGAAATGTGACTCTGAGTCATAATTCCTTCCCTAGGCTTTTCTTTCAAGGGTAGCCCTACTGTGGGCTCCCTCTTACTCACACCAGGTGACAAATCTGACCCAAGGGGAGCAGAAACTCCAGTGCTATTTTTAAAATGAACCAAGGACCAGGCGTTTCAAACTCTAAAAGTCTGAGGAAACTGAACAGAGGGGCATTGGTAATGAATGACACAGGGAACATTTCTCTTGAAGGTCCCCAGTGTAGGTGAATTGACTTGAGAGTTCAAGTCTTTGTGGGGAGATTGAGGGATTGAGTCTTTGTGGGGAGCTTCCATTTAGGCTAGGTACAGACATTCAAAAAGCCTGCACTGGAATCAGGAGAAGTTATGTGGTTTTCTGTAAGCGGCATAGTTTAGATCGGTAGCGAACAGAACACGTTTGCCCTTTGTGGGGTGGGATGGTACAAAACTTAGATCAGGTACCACCATTTTTAAACCAGTCTGCATGTGCTGAACTTCTGTTATGGGTACAGACCAGTTTCCAATCACTTATGTCTGTACCTGGCCTTACTGCATTTACTAGTATTTGCAATAGAAACCAAGGACTGAAGGGCCCTGAAAACAGAACCACCTTCCCCTCTCCTTATTCTGCGTTCAGCCTGGTGGTAGAGGATACTGCCAAGGGCGTGTGGTGAAGTCTGTGTTGCTCTATGGATAAGGGCAGCACCCCAGGGTCTGAGATGGTGCTTGCTAAGTTTCTGCTCTTCAACTAGACATGGGATCAGGTCCTTCATCTTTTGAAAAATGGATCCAATATCTTCCATAGTGCTCGTGTTTGGCTTTAACTTAGTACCAGTCATGATGCTAATAACTATACTCACAATGATCCAGAAGAATTGAGATTTCTATTAGGGAGCAAAGGATAAAGGACCTTGAAAAGTGCAGGTAAACAATTCAAACTGATGTGTGTACAGTCACTTGCTTTTTTCTGAACAAAACAAAGTCAATCCCATATAAACTGCTTTTACTTTGTGAAACACCCTCATATACTGTTATAAATAATTGTGAGGGAGGATGTTTTAGGCTGCTACATTTTGCTGAGCTGCCAGTGGTGTTGAAACAGGTGGAATGAAATAAAGGTAAAAGAAAGCAAACCTAAGAGGAAGGAAGGAGAAAGAGGGCAATTAAGCTGGGCCCCACTACTTATTCTGAATGGTTACTTTAATTTTTTTCCAGATTCTTGACTCCCACTGTCCCATTTAGACCTGTACTGAATGCATTCCCTTATATTTTTCTTCTTGGTTTTAGTGCTCCTCAATGCACAAAACATCTCCCTAATTTTAAGCACGGCCCTAAAGTAGGGGTAGTGCATAATTTGGAGACTGAAAGCAAAAGGTGTGATTACTTCTTGGCCTACCGAAGCTAGTCTTAAACTACTATACTCAGGCCCTGGTAACAGTCTAACGGCAATCAACCTAGGGTGCAGCCCCCAGCCCTGGGATATGGATGAATACTTGAGCATGCACTAGTTTGCCAGCCTGCAAGCTGTACTTGAGCCACCTTGTTAAAACTAGCTCAGGTTTGTCCACATCAGCTGCAGTCACATCCCCGAAGTGCAGTCCAGACCCCACCAGAGACACCTTTGAGTCATAATGCTTTCCCTACTTCCTGCAGGCATTGCCAGCACTAAATTATAATGCCCCAATAACAACTGAGCCGTGGTAGTCAGGAAGTGATGGGAGGGAATCCTGGTTCTAGCTTTCTCTGCCCTATCTTATCTACTTACCCCAGGGGAGGAATAATGTGGTACGTACACGAGTCCCAGTGTTCATTTAAATTACGCTGGCATGTTGGTATGTGCTTGTGTCCCCTGGCTCCCTCATCTAAGTGTGCAGCACAAGTCATAACTGAACCCTTAGTGAGTTGTTTAAAAGCACTTGATATTCACAAGGCACCCAGGGGGTTATAAGGGTGTTGGCTTAGAAACCTTAGAGTACACCCGATTCAGTGGAAATAACCGTCTTAGATTCTTATTATTTTTTGCTGCAACTGCTAGGCCATTCCCCATTAGAGGAGACTTCTAAAACTGCAAGAGAGGTTGGGTTTGAAAACTGCTGGTCAGGTTTTATTCTTACAAAGGTGAAAGGTTGGTAGATGGGGGTGGGGGTGGGACTGGATCAAATGCCTCTGATCACTCCTGAGATTGGATTTGAGATAACAGGATTATTGTAGGGTCCCTACTTTGAAGCACTGGTGTCTGCAAGAGATGCAGGCAAACCTGGGGTGATCTAGGATTTTGAAAAAAACATCATGGAGTGGCTCGCTGGCTTTGCAGCTTGGAAATGTGGGCTGATTTGGCTTCAGACTCCATTTTAAATGAAACCCCATGGCACGCGAGGTGGAGGACTGCTAGAAGGGTTTGAATAAATGACCTGAGCTGGTGCTCTCTTCTGGATCAACAGACACATTCAAAGAAGTCACGTTCACGGAAAGTGCCAGTTAGTTCTACAATGCTCCCTCCCACTCGGAGCGACATAGCCCACGTGCAAAATCGAAACAAAAACAGAAAAACAAAAAATGTGAAAGCAGTGACAGTCCCTGCCGTCTACAGAGAGTGACGCATCCCCTGATGCGTGGCAGTGTGGAAGCGACTGCACACAAGCAACAAGGGCTGATAAGCAGAGTTCATTTTCCAGCACCTATCTCAATATGGAAATGAAACCTTTATAAATAGCCTCATGAAGTTAAAATGCTAAGGCATTTTAATTATATGCAATCAATTTAAGCAAACGTCCTTTCATTTAGCACTGCCTTCTAAACTCCTTCTGCCGGACTGTAGCGATAGTGGAGGGGAAGAGTGCTCCAGCCCCACTCTGCATACTTTCCCTTCAATTAATCTTGCATTGATTTCTCTGAGATTCCTAGAAAAGGAGTCAGCATCGTGCTGATCAGTAATTCCAGCCTACTGTAATTTAGCCAAACTAAGCACAAGGCAAACTTTCACCAGCAAGATTTCTGAATTTCTGTTCCATGATGGAAAAGTAATTGTAGACGCATTCAACCATAGCCTTTTTCAAACTTACTATACAATAATAAAACCCGAGAGCTGAGTTAAGGTAAAACTTGGGATACCTGCCTCACTTAATTTTTTGGCCCAAGTCGAAAGAAAAACAACGTGATACTGTTAACATGCAAACATGCTGTTGACCAGTTCATCCCAGCTGCAGAATTTGACACTACAAACATAAGGCATCGTATGGTTATTAACTGCCTAATAGGACCGCCTCCATGAAAAAGCTACAGTCTGTCCTTTACTTCTTTAAATTTACAGACTTGACAGATCATTTCTAATTGTGGTTAAGTTTCAATGAAAAAAATCCAACCAAAACTGATGCGCAAGTGATTCATCTCTTACGTTCCTTTCCAATATACTTCTAAGGCTTTTTTTTCGCCCCAATTATTTACACATCAACAAGGGGTTTGCCCTACCAACTCCAGTACTGAAAATATAACTATTAATAGAACACTTCTCCAAATCATACTTCCTCACAGCTCTAGTTTTTTTATTAGTCTTCCACCACTATGCTGAACTACATAGCTCTGGGCAGTGATGCCCAGACTTCACCCTACACCTCCATGCCAGCCTTCATTCCACATTCTGCCCTACATTTCAATTCACTGCATTTGCTGCTAGCAAGCTAAAGAAGAGCTAGGAAGGAACAGACACAACAGGAAGTGCATGCACGTGTCTGCATCTATCTCTTGTCATCTCTCACTGTTGTGACTTTCTCTAACGTACTTTACCTATTCCAATGCCTTTCTGTGATATGTTGAACCAAGACAGTGAGGCTACAAGGCACAGAGGTGTCTCTGTTGTCCTTACATAAAGGGTATCATCCCAGCGTGTTATTAAAAATATATTCAGAATCCAGCATTTAAAACAGTGTGATGTTGGAACAGGGGAAAGGGAGCTTCCTTATGGACTTCCTACTTTTTGAGCTCTGCTCTCAAAACTACAAATGGAAATGAATGGACAGATCATGTGAATTTACTTTTCCATTGACAAAAATGAAGAAAATCTGTGTTCCATGGCTGGTACGTAATTAGGGAGAAAAAGAATAGACAGACTATTAGCTTTCCTGTCTAGTAACAAACCATATACCAGAAAGAAAAGGGACATTCATTTTCTGGTTTCCTATTGTTTTAGAATCATAGAAAATTAGGGCTGGAAGAGACGTTAGGAGGTCACAACTAGTCCAACCACCTGGTCAAAGCAGGATCAGCCCCCACTAGATCATCCCAGTCAAAGCTTTGTCTAGCTGTGTTTTGAAAGCCTCCAAGGATGGAGCTTCTACCACCTCTTTGGGTAACCTGCTCCAGGGTTTTACTACCTTCCTAGGGACAAAATTCTTCCTAATATCCAACCTAAATTTCCCTTGTTGCAACTTGAGCCCATTGCTCCTTGTTCTGTCATCTGCCACCACTGAGAATAGTCCAGCTCCATCCTCCTTTGAACTCCCTCTCAGGTAGCTGAAGGCTGCTATTACATCCCCCTCAGTCATCTTTTCTCTAGACTAAATAAGCCCAGTTCCCTCAACCTGTCCTCAGAAGTCATGTCCCCCAGCCCTCTCACCATTTTTGTTGTCCTCCGCTGAACTCGCCCCAATTTGTCCACATCCTTCCTGTAGTGGGGGACCCAAAACCAAACACAGTACTCCAGATGTGGCCTCGCCAATGCCAAGTAGAGGGGAATAATCACTTCCCTTGACCTACTGGCAACACCTACCAATGCAGCCAAGGAGGCCATTAGTAGGCTAGAGAGCAAAGGCACACTGCTGGCTCATATTCAGCTTCTTGTCCACTGTGACCCCCTAGGTCCTTTTCTGCAGAGGTGCTGCCCAGCCAGTCAGTCCCCAGCCTGTACTGGTACATAGGGTTGTTCCATCATAAGTGCAGGACTTTGCACTTGTCCTTGTTGAACCTCACGAGATTTTCTTTTGGCCCAATCCTCCAATTTCTCTAAGTCACTCTGAATGCTAGCCCTACCATCCAGCATATCTACTACTCCCCCCAGCTTGGTGTCATCTGCAAACTTGCTGAGAATGCCCTCTATGCCATGTTCCAGGTTGTTGATGAAGACATTGAACAAAACCAGCTCCAGGACTGACCCTTGGGGCACTCCACTTGACACCGGCTGTCAACTAGACATTGAGCCATTGATTACTACGCTCTGAGCCCAATGCTCCAGCCAGTTTTCTATTCACCTTACAGTCCATTCAGCCAGCCTATATTTTCCTTAGCTTGCCTGCAAGAATGTTGTGGGAGATGGTATCAAAAACATAGCTAAAATCAAGGTACACCACATCCACTTGTCTCACCACATCCACAGAGCCAGTCACCTCGTCATAGAAGGCAATCAGGTTGGTCAGGCATGATTTGTCCCTGGTGAATCCATGCTGACTGCTCCTAATCATCCTTTTCTCCTCCAAGTGCTTAGAAATGGATTCCTTGAGGATTTTCTCCATGATACTTCTGGGGACTGAGGTGAGACTTATTAGTTTGTAGTTCCCTAAATCCTCTTTTTTCCCCCCTCTAAAATATAGGCACTATGTTTGCCCTTTTCCAATCATCCAGGACCTCTCCTGATAGCCATGAGTTTTCAGAGTTGATGGCCAGTGCTCTGTAATTGCATCAGCCAGAAACCCTTCACATCCCTTGCTAACTGCAACTCCAATTTGCTTTGTCCTTCCTGACTTCATCCCTGTGTATCTGAGCAATGCTCTTGTATTCTTCCCTAGTTAGTTGTCCAACTTTTCACTTACAAACTTCCTTTTTGTGATTTAGTTAACTAAAGAGTTCCCTGCTAAGTCAAGCTGGTCTTCTGCCATACTTGCTAGTCTTCCTGTGCATCAGGACGGTTTGTTCCTGCACTCTCAGTAAGGCCTCTTTAAAGTACAGCCAACTCTCCAGGACTTGTCTGCCCCTCAGACTGTTTTTTCACAAAGAAATCCCCCTCTTGCTATACTTAACCTACATGTATATCTTTGAAAAGAGCACCACAGCTGAACAATGCAACAAAACCCAATATCCACCCTTACCTACCTAAATATCATACACCTAATAATCAGCATTACTCAGATTGAAATTAAGACTGCATATAGAGAGATATTACTCAAACTGGGACATTTCCTAAGCCTATGAATTTTTATCCATTACGGTAGTTTCAGAATGAGTCTCCTGCTAACATACGGTAATTATTAGTCAAAGACGCTTTGAAAGCTTTCGGTTAATTAGAAGTAAATAAACACAAGATTAATGGAAGCATAGGTGCAAAGTCAGGTCATCCATATACTTACATTTTGAGGGTCCCATTTTGGAAAACATTTTTGAAACTTCGGTTCAGACTGTAAACAATATTAATAATGGCATTTTCATTTTTTCCCTAGGTCAGGAGAGCGACTTCCTTGCTGTCCTTTATGATTATCCCTCTCCAGATATCGGCGAGCCAATATTTCAAGTAGGGGAGAAATTACGTGTGTTATCAGAGTAAGTTGTTTCTGTTTCACTCAGACTCTAATACAATGCTGTTGTTTCATTTGATGCTATATGGACACAGATTTTGTTTTCTTCTATGGGAGAATGTCTGAGACCCAACTACTTCTGGGAAACTCTCATTGCTCATGAGGAAGTTCTTCATAGATAATGCCCTTTCAGTCACTCGCATCAGATTCAACTCTCACTGAGCAGAGGGAACAGTCAGCACCGTACTGCATCAACCAAGAGGAAATTTTATGCGGTGACTCTATGTACAAGGAATCCAAAATGCTCACCCTTAACTAACCCTTCATGAAGTCAACAAGAATATCAGGCAAGACTGATTTGGCTTTGTATAGGCATCTGAATGCTCAATCAACTGCAACTTTAGGAGAAGACAGATAATTAATCCTAATCCAAATTCTCCCACACCTGGGGGGACCTGTATTCCTATTTAAGTCCTTCGACAAAGAATACCCTGAGGTATGATTCTACTCAACACTAGGGCTGGCCAGAAATCAAGAGTTCTGCTTTGCAAAAAAAGGAATGAAGTTTTGATATTTGTGTCACTTCTGATGCAGAATGAAACCAAGACCTTCTGGTATTTTTCTGGGGGAAAGGAGGGGGAGAAGAATAAATAAAAAGCATAGCAAGAGATTCTCAGAATAGTTCAAATCAGGCACAAGAGAGACTTGACTTGAGTCTTTCAAGAGGGTTCCCTGTTACACTGTGCTAAGAGGATACTCTCTCTCTTGCCTGCACTGCCCTCCTCCCTATTTCCATCCTGGGCTTAAGAAACTTTTCCAACACAACAATTTTGATGACACTTTCCTTTTGGTTTTGGTGAATCTACCGGTTCCCACGAAAATACCATGGACCGCAATGAATGCAAACTTGGCTTCCAATTCCAATTCATTTCAGCCGTGTTATAGACAGTCCTGCAACCAAAGACACACAGCCAGACACTCCACTGGAGTAGACTGAAGAAAATGGACCTGGTTTCTTGTATGTCCAAGCTGTGGGAGCAGTGCAAAATGGCAACCACAGATGCTGGTAGGGGCTTCATGTTCCTTGTCCACATGACTCTGGCAGAAATGAGAGGTGTAGCCCCCTCCCTTTAACTTCTGCTACTGGTATAAGACCTGTGAAGAGCCTTGAAGCAGCACAGGATCAAGCATGGTGCAACCTTGTCAGCCACTCCCCTTCATGACCACACACTGCCCTGCACCAAAGAACCCAGGATTTGATCCCTTCCTTGTGACAGGAGTGGAAGGACTTTGGCATAACAGGTGAAGGAGCTGACCCTCTTACCTCCTTCGTGATGAAGGATTTCCCTACGTGAAAAAAATTCTCCACCAGTGATCTTTGACCAAACCCCAGTTTACATGGCACGAGTAATACAAACTAGGCTTAGAGGACTGGAGATTCCAGGCCAAAGGGTCTGTATTAATTTGCATCAGCTAAGGCTCCTACCTAGTTCTTATGTGTGTCCAATCCAATCCACTTCTGACATTATCAGGTGCCTGAAGCAGAGCTAATTTGTCAGCAACCCATCCTCCCCTGGGACAGTTCCTTAATTCCTTTGATTTCTTCAAGCTGTTAAGCAGTTGTCCTGCTATTTCAGACCTCTGTGCTTTGAAGTGCATCATATTTACTGCATACACTATCTGGATAACACAGATAACTCTCTAGGTAACACTAATAATAATTTCTGAACTTCATTAAAAAAATTGGTCATGGGGCGCATGTGTCTGAATGACTATATATGTTCAGTCTCAATGAATATATATAGATATCTATATCCATATCTCTCTATCTGTTATGGAGTGATCAAGAGTGTATCCTTGTAATAAACAAGTGCCAAAGTAAGCATTAAATGGAACTTTCCTTTTCCTGTTTTGATTCAGTTTATAGCACAGAAGAGAAAGCACTTGAAATGATTTATGCAAATATAAGAATATAAAAAGTGCCATAAGGTCTATCTAGCCCAGTATCTTGTCCCTAGCAGTGGCAAAAATGCATGTTATGCAGGGACAGCATTGAAGTGAATACCCCTAGAGTAATCTATCCCTGTTCAATACCCTCCTGCCCTCCATCATTTATTGGGTTACAGATGCCAAAGGAAACATCTCCAACCAGTCGGTTCAATAGCCATAAATAGATCCATCATCCATGAATTTCTCCAGTCCCCTTTTGAACCTGGATGTGTGTCCATCACCTCCTGTGACAATAAATGCCACAAGTTAGCTATGCATGCATAAAGAAGTGCTTTCTTTTGCTAATTTTAAACCTGTCACCTACTAATTTCAGTATTCCCTAGTTCTAATATTCTGGGACTTGGTGAATAACTGTTCCTTGTTCACTTGATCCATACTCCTCAAGATTTTATAAACCTCTATATTATCCCCCATCAGCCTTCTTTCCACATTGAAGTGTTCTAGCCTTTATAGTCTTTCTTGGTATGGCAACTGCTCCAGGCCCCTGATCATTTTGTTTGCCCTTCTCTGTACCTTTTCCAATTTTATCTCCTTTTGGAGATGTGGGGACTGGAACTGCACACAGCATTCAAGATAGGGCTGCGCTATGGATTTGTATAATGGGATGATGGTGTTCTTCATTTTGTTTTCAATTCCCTTTTTAATGATGCCCAACATTTTATTGGCTTTGTTGGTCATCACTGAACACTGAGCTGATGTTTTTGAAAAATGATCTATGGCGACTCCAAGGTCTCTTTCCCAAATCATAACAGCTAGTTCAGAACCCAGCACTGTACACATATAATTGAGGTTATTTTTTCCCCAGGTACATTACTTTGCACTTGTCAACACTGACATTCATTTGACATTTTTTGCCCACCCACTCAGTTTACTGAGATCTTTCTGCAGCTTCTCTTCATTGGCTTGGGACTTGACTACCCAGAATAATTTAGTATTATCTGCAAACTTGGAGATTTCACTGTGCACCCCTATTTAGAGGTCATTGATGAAAATGTTGAACAAAATAGGGCTAGCACAGAGCCCTGAGGAACCTCACTTTTACCTCTCCCCATCCTGAAAAGTGACCATTTATAGCCCTAGCCTTTGCTTCGTATCTTTTAACCAGCTCTCAATTCACAGAAGAACAGTTCCTCAAATCCCATGCAGTTTGCTTAAAAGCCTTTGGTGAGGGACTTTGTCAAATGCTTTTTAAAGGGCAAGGGGGAGCCAGTTGGACATGTGCTTGTTGACACCCTCAAAGAAATCCAGCAGATTGGCGAGGCAGGATTTCGCTTTACAAAAACCATGCAGATTCTTCCCCATCAGATCATATAAACAGTAGGACTGTGAGAAATGGCACCATTCTGTTTTGACTTGAGTTTCCAAGTTTCGATGGAACAGCGTTTCAAATTTAATTTAGTCAAACAGTGAGGCTGTTTTGACGCTATTTTGATGTTTCGCCCATTCACTATAATGGGGAAGCTCAAAAGAGCCTCTCTCATCTGGCAGGCAGATCAGGGGCCCACAACCCCGAGAGGGCTGCTGGGGCTGTGGCAGTCCTCCCGGGGCTGTGGGCCCCTGATCTGCCTGCCAGATGAGGGAGGGAAGCTGGGTGTTGCCACCCAGGACCAGGGAAGGGAACTGAGCCCAGTCGCTCTGTTTCCCTCCCCAGCGCTATGATGAGGCTGGGGAAGGGAAGTGAACCCAGCTGGGCTGAGTTTCTTTCCCTAGCCTGATCTAGCGCTGGGGAGGGGAACTCAGCTCAGCTGGGCTCAGTTCCCATCCCCAGCCGGATTGTAGGGCTTGGGAGGAAACTCAGTGATCGGGCTCAATTCCCTTCCCCTGCTCTGTGATCAGCTTCCCACAGCCTCGCGGTGGGAGGTGGGGAGAGCCAGGGCTGTGCTCCCACTGGCCACGTGGGGCTATGGAGCTGCTCAGAGCGCAGCCCTTGCTCTCCCATCTTCCACCACCTGGCTGCTTTGAAACTCGAAATGTTTGGAAACTTTCGAAATGTTTCAATTAGCCTTGTTTTGTTTTGAGGCTGTTTCAAAGCCCTTTGTTTCGATTCGATTTCACTGTTTTGAGCTTGAAATGAGTCAAAACAACGTCGAATCGAAACAGCCAGCGAAATTTCACACAGCGCTAATAAACAGGCCCTGCTATCCTAAAGAAAAGGTCTGGACTCTCCACAGGGGCGCATGGTGGCCTAGATGTGAGCTGTGCAGAACTAGCCTCCCACTACATGCATTTAGCTGAAGATATCCTCTCTGCCAGAAATAAATCTTGAAGGAAAGCAGCAAAGCTCAGTCAGTCAGAGCAGCGGTTGCCAGAGGCACCATGTCAAATAGTATTTACAAGAAGTACACACTGTTCCTTGCTGTTCATTTTTCTAAGTCTTCAGTTCAAACAACTATGTGCAAGTAAAGATTCACAAGACAGTGCTGAAATCTCCATTTGCTTTTGTAGGAATCGTCTGCATGAATTAGGTCATCAACACAATAAACAGAATCTGTTTAGGACACGTGCCCATTTACCATTTACTTGTGCCCACTATACAGCAGGATGCATAAGTGAGCAGTAGAGACCTATGCCTCCACTTACAGACTTCCAGGAGGGGGATAGTTCCTTCCTGGGGTTTCTTCAAGCTAGAATGTGAGGGGTTGGGATATAATATCTGGGGTTTAGGTTTGCTAATTAGGCAATGCTACTCTCAGGGGATTTGGTACGTCAGCTGGAAACAGGAAGTTTCATATATTCCATAGAAAAGAAATAGAAATTATGGATCCTCGAAGGTCCCCATGGGTTTGGGTGATTCAGATCATTACCAGAGTTTTGGGATGCTTACTGGACAGGTTTGAACCTTTGGAAGCCCTGCCCTTGCTGTCACCCAGGACCATAGCAGATACGTCCCAAACTGGAACCACTTGTCTTGCTAAGAGTTCTGCTCACTCCCAGGATATCCATTCTGGGCCAGAGTACACACTGATTTCAACGGAGCTATATTGCTCCAGAGGTGCTGATCCCTGGTACATGCAGTTCTAGAAATCAAAGTAAAACACAAGGCTGATTTTCATTTTAGGAAAGCTTTGTAGTAAACCCCCATAAAAAGAACATTCAAGTTTCACACAAGTCGCAATCACAATCTGGATATAAAAGTTAAAAAAAGTCAAAACCAAGGGTTGTAAAGCTGCTCTGTATGAGAAAGCTGAAAAGCTGACGGCAAACTGTTCAGTTGGACCACAGAAAAATGACTCGCTATGTAGGCAGCTTAAATGAGCTAAAATATTTGTCTATTTCTGTAGCCAGTTGTAGCAAGGGTGCAGCAAACAGTCATATGCAGAAGACAGACAACATATGAAAGAAACTAAAATGTGTTCATGTATATACCTGAAAACACTGATCAGCTAATATGTACTGCCTGTTGGCCCATGTTCTGGCTTAGCTCATTTCTAAAATGAAGGCAGGATCCCCAAACACATCTAACAATACTCATCTTCTTGGTTTGACAGTGAAGGAGGCTGGTGGAGAGTCCATTCTCTCACAACAGGTCGAGAAAACTATATTCCCGGGAAACACGTAGCAAAGGTTTACCACGGGTGAGTATTACCCTCTGATCTCTCTGGCATTCCAAAACTACAGGGGCTTTTATACTACGATTTACGATATAAGCCTTCACATTCAACTAGGCCCTCTGATGCAAACATAATTGCAATAATAATTACAATTAATAACCAGGCAGGCATAAAATCGATTTCAGAAATGGCCTGAACTAGATACACACATCTGAATTCCCTGCAACTCTTTCCCAAATCCAAATCCAGTAGTTGTTCATACGAACACAAAATATCAGTTTCAAATAACCCCAAACTCCAAAAAAGTTCTGATTCAGTTCTGGGTCTAGACTTCCGTGGTTTGGGCTCTAACTTAAGAGACTGATAAAGAGATCCAGCTTAAACAAAGTGGAGGTGGAACTCCCTCTTGCAAAAAGGTCAGCAGGGAACTCAAGTACTGTTTAAGCTCTACTGAAAACAAAGTGATGGTTTGGGTAGGATTTAAGCTCCTGGTGTTGACCTTCTGCATCCAGGGAATTTCACTGTGCGTGCAGGAAAAGAGAGATACTCTTGGACATAAATAAATTTCTTACAGAAAACAGGTCCGCTGGAACAAAATGAGAATGTTAAAAAATTGAAGGACTAACAAAATTGATCAAAAATGTAATCCCTGCAAGTTAGAATGGAGATGGAAGGTCCTATTGCTTATGTTTGTAGGTCAGTCCCCATTACAGGCCACTCCTTCAAAATATTCTAGCATTTCAAACCAGGTGGAGGAGAAAAATCAATAGGCTTGATTTTCTCTTCTCTCACCAGTAAAGCCTAGTGGAATTTGACTGATGAAAAGCCAATCTGGCTTCACACATCAAGATAATTACATATTTTTCCTTGGCTTAATAAATGTGGGTAATATGACTCACACATCTGAAAGCTCTAAATGTTTCAATCCAGTGATTTTTATTTAACACTAGTAAAGTGCTAACGTTCAGTTCAAGTAAGCTTGAAGGATTTTGTTTTCCCTTATCACATCGAGCCTTGCTCCTTGTTCTCCTCTTGGTAGTTCTGCTGAAAGTAATGAAGCAGAAGGCATGAAAAAGGAGATTAGGATTTACTTCCTAAACTGAGGATACATGCCTGGAAATAGTTGAGGGACTGGGACTGTTATTTTTGCTGTCACTTTTATTGGCTAGTGCTACAACTTCAAGGGCTGCCTGCCGCTGTCTGCCTCACTTGTGTCATCCCCAAACGTGTTGGGTTTTTTTCCTGTTTCACAGCTGGTTATTTGAAGGGCTTGGAAGAGAGAAAGCAGAGGAACTCCTACAACTTCCCAACAACAAGTTCGGCTCTTTCATGATCAGGGAGAGTGAAACTCGGAAAGGTGAGAAAACATGACATATTTTCTCCCATTTCAAGCTGAAGCATTTCCTTTTGGTTGGCTTTTCTATGACAATTTTCTCTTTTTTCACCTCACACATTTCAGTCTGGAAATTTAAACTATATATATTATATATATATATCTATATATATATATAAAGACATCCATGCTGGCTTATATGTGTTTGTATTTTTTATTTATAATATATATATAAAAATACAAACACATACAAGCCAGCATGGATGTCTTTTAATCACCTACAAAATGAGCAATGCTGGAAACATCAGTAACACTAGGGTAAGAGAGTGCCACAATCATTGGCTC
>NW_017728992.1:193094427-193100839 GCF_001723915.1 Gavialis gangeticus | reverse complement strand
ACTATATATATCTATATATATATATAAAGACATCCATGCTGGCTTATATGTGTTTGTATTTTTTATTTATAATATATATATAAAAATACAAACACATACAAGCCAGCATGGATGTCTTTTAATCACCTACAAAATGAGCAATGCTGGAAACATCAGTAACACTAGGGTAAGAGAGTGCCACAATCATTGGCTCACATAAGCAGTATTATATATTAACACTATGGTAATACCCCAAAAATGTCAACTTTCATTCAAGCAGAGAAAAAGACACAAGTTTTGCCTTAGCCTAAAAAGGATGAATAGAAATGGATGCAGAGAGACCTTACAAATTCCTTCCTGCCCCTTGCAGGTGACCAGCTGAAACCCTAAAGCATGAGTCTTGATTTTAAGTGTTGTTTTAATGCAGGACTACAAATATTACAAGCATGTTAAGGGCAATAAAGACAATCCTGTCTTCCTCAGGGCCCATGAAAGGAGGGGAGAAAAGGATGACAGTGCCTATTGCATTGTATCATGAGAAAGGTATTAATGGGCTCATAGCTATACTCACAGGCCCCAGAGACCCTATGCTTCTTCTGTGTATATTTAAGATACTTACACGGAGAGAGTTTCTTAAGTTTTCCATCCTCCAAAAGCCTCCTCTAAACATGGTACCATACTTTGGAGATCGTCTGACTTTGGTCAGCATCTAGAACATTTTCCTTAGTTTGTGACTACCTGACATCATTCAGTTTTCCTGTTTCCCCAGGATTATATTCCCTGTCAGTCCGACACGTGCAAGTGAAACATTACAGAATATTCCGCTTGCCAAACAACTGGTATTACATCTCTCCACGGCAAACCTTTCAGTGCCTTGAGGACCTTGTGAATCACTATTCAGGTAAGACCACTGAGACTATCTGCAATTTCAGAATTGTAATATGCCTTGCAAGCAATGCTAAACTCCTGTACAGCACCTACTTTGGGGTCCTGCCGATTCCAATCCCCTTAGCTGCTTACTGCTGGATCTACATCAATGCAACTAAAAGCAGAATGCACCCCAAGAGTTTAAAGTAAGTATAGCCATTATGAACTAAATTCCCATTGCCACCTCAAAGTGACTATGTTGGTTACAATGGATTCATATTGGTTCAACTCAGGACAGAAAGCAGACTCGTATCAAGTGCTACTGTTAACTGACTGCTGCAGTTACGGCATCTGAAAATGAGAATGGTTTAAAAATGAAAGAGGAAGGAGGACTGAAATAAATGGATCTCGCAATGTTTGTGAAAGAACAATGGTTCAAGTGTTTCAATTAACAGTAATGCAATCATTGAAAGGGTGTAAAGCCACAGTATTTGCATAATTTGGGCAGACTGAAAGACTGAGTGCTGGCCAAAAAGTATTCTTAGACCTAAAGTACAGCTGAATGTTTAATAACATATATGTAGAAGTAGTAATGAATAAAAAGGAAACTTTTAAATCAGTATTGTGGAAGGAGTGATAACTTAGAGAGGATAATAATTTTTTCCTCTATTATTTTTTAGCTAGTTGAGAAGTTTCTCTTCTTTGTTAAGAAAATATTTGAATTAAGCGCTTAAAATGATCAACATCATTCAGGTGTCATACACTGTAAACTTTTCCCCTGCAAGGAGATGCAGAAATTCATAATGAAATAAGCTTGCATGGAATAAGAGAGCAGCTGGCAGTTCTGCAGTGATTTGCACTCTTCTATTATTAAAGCAGCCAAATGGCTGCTCTGATTTTTTCACTGGAATTTGTACAAGCATCCATATTTTGAGAAAGGCAAATGAATATTTATGCTTCGTTTAGGTATGGTACACACTAGCCACCTGACTGTCCACTGCCTTATCTCTAGCATAGTCATGTACCACAGTGCGAAGTGACAGCATAATGCTGCTCAGTCAGAAGAGCTGCATGAAATGGTGCACTGGCCTCACTTGGCCTTAAACTTTGAGCTGAATTTCGCACAATGATATCACTACGGGAAACAGTGGTCTCAGTTCTAAATCAAAACCAAGAGAGATGCAGCAATGTGAAAACTGGTGAGAGGAGAATCAGGCTCACAGATAACTGGAAGCATGTTAAAGTAAAAGGTCCACATATGAAGAAGCAAACAACCTAATGCCATTTGCTGTAATGCCCCCATGGCATTAAACAGTGCCCCAGTGCACAGCGTGCAAGTGTCCACCCCAAACATACCCCTAAGGGTGGATCCAAAAAGAAGGTGCAGTGGCAGAGTGGCACTCCCCTTTCAGATCACATAGCAGGAGTGTGCCCAGGAAACCACGCACCCCACTGGGAGTGGGTGTTGAAAATGGGGGAGAATTTGTCCCTGTTTTGGGGACTTAACAGAAGTTTCCAGCAGCTGTGTCCAGAGCACGGTCTACCTGCCCCAGGGGAGGGGGATTAAGAGAGGTGGGGCAGCCACCCTGGCGGTACCAGTTGCTGTTCCCACAGCCCCTTTTACAAAACCCTGGATCCTTCCAGGCCCACCCCAATAATGTTCAGTGGAGAAACTATCAGCTGGAAAAGGAGCAAAAGGATAGGGAAGCGCTGGATAAAAACTCATCCTGTGCTGTTTCTCTTTTCAGAGGTGGCCGATGGGCTTTGCTGCATCCTTACCACACCCTGCCTCACACAGTGTGCGAACAACAGCGGCGCAAGGACCCAGGCAGACCCCGTGATCATGCGGAACAAAAACTTCAGCTGGAGGAACGTGCACAGGTATCACACGCTATGTGCAAAGGCAACACCTGCCTGGTTGTTTTCAGCGTATGTTGAAATGAAATGCACTTGCAGCTGTAGCAAATAATAAGCAACCTTTCACTTCTGAAGTCAGTGTTAAGGATGAAGGCTGATGACAGCCTTTCAGTGTGGGAATTGGGTATCCTACTCTCTCCTCTGATTTTGAAAAATCTCAGTGTAAATGTTCAACCAAAGCAAATTTGGGGGGAACAACACCACGGGTTCTTACTGGAAGATAAGGACTGCTATGGGTGACATATGACAAGTAAAATAAAGTCTGATAAAGGACCCCACCAGTCGCGCACACACAACGACACACGCAGTTTACAGGAGCTGACACGCAGGGCTGCTATGTATAGGAAAGAACCCACACAAACTGAAAAACTCTACCTTGCCCAAATTGTGACAGCCCATCTCCTTAACAACACAGGTAACTGTGAGCATATTCCCAGAGCCCCCCATTTCTATACTGCTTCTTGTTCATACAGATCCCACTTTGAAGTCCTTGGGATTTATGAGTGTCCCTGGAGAATGATGGTCAGGTATCGGGAGAGGCCTAGTTTGGAAAGAAGATGAATGGGGAACAGGTTGGGCACTTTTACGTGCTCCAGTGGTGGGGAGGGGGTGCTTTAATTAGAGTGGCTTCAAGAGCTGCTCTAATGAAAGCACTGCAACATCTCGTGTATCAGCTTCCCTCCGCTTCAAAATGGCAGTGGGGGGACTTGAACTAAAGCTCCTTTGATGAACTTTAGTGCAAGCACCCCCACTGCCATTTTGAAGCCTGGGGACACTGTTACATGAGATGCAGGAGGCTGCTGGACTGTGGTAATTGCCACGCTGGAGCAGACTCGATTAATTGAGTCTGCTCCAATGAGCTGTAATTACAGCAGGTAATTACAGTGCATCAGAGCAGCCTCTATGCTCATATACAGGCACCTATTATTACCAGGAAAAAATAAGCCTCTCATCATGGAAAGCTGGCCTCTCTATGCGCAGTGAAGATCTCTTTCCTACACCTCTGTCCACCTGCTTCAATCACTTATTGCTAACCATGTACAGCTAGGTCCACTTCCTTCAGTGACTAACTGCACGGACAGATCGTCACAAAACATTTGCTTTCCCCCAGAATACAAATATTATGGATCATGGGGGTGGATTTTTTTTTTTTTTTTTTTTTTTTTTTACAGAAGCCAGAGACAGAAATTTTCTCAGGACTTGGGCTTAGACAAAAAGGAGCTAATTTCCACAGGAAATAAGAATAAGTGGTGAAATAATCACTTTCAGAAATAACAAGCACACCTCATTTCTTCAGCTTAGCTTTGCCCCAGCAAACTACTCACTACCCATCTA
This sequence comes from Gavialis gangeticus, assembly GCF_001723915.1. Taxonomy (NCBI): domain Eukaryota; kingdom Metazoa; phylum Chordata; order Crocodylia; family Gavialidae; genus Gavialis; species Gavialis gangeticus. The sequence continues at coordinate 193,096,741 of NW_017728992.1, read as the reverse complement.
TTAAACACACACTAATTTACTTGCACGTGCAAGTAATGAGAGAAAGAGAGAGAACACAGTGGTTAGCTTATTTTTCAATGCGCTGGAGATGCTCAGATACTGCCAGGATAAGGCATGTTTAAGTAAAAAGATAAGAGAAACAGAACTTTTTACAGCAAGGTATGAGCCAACCGCTGTTTCTTTTATCTAAGAAACCCAGTGTAAATACATGAAACATTAAACAATTTGTTGTTCTTTTAAAGACTACAGATGAATAATGAAGAGAGTGAAAGAGCTCTGGAGATGGACGATTCCTGCCTCAGCTTTGGCCTCAGGGAAAGCATCGCCTCTTATCTGTCCTTAGCAGGAGAAGACAACTCCTCTTTCAGGGACAACAGAAAGAAGAAAACCCAGTCTCTCATATACACAGGGAACAAACGCAAAAATAACTTCCACTTCCCAGCTCTGTTTTATGACGACTGAACCTGAGGCTGAATCAGTCCACAGAAAAAGAACTGAGATGTTAAACCACACCAAGATATTTGCACAGCCCAGCTCCCTTCCACAGCTCACAGACGTGAGCAAACTGCCTGGTGATCAAAAGGGACTTTTCAAGGGAAGCAACGCTAACTGCATAATGCTGGGTTTGGTTTTGCACACTCTGTGTTTTGAATGTTAACCAGAGACCTTGTACAAGGCACCAGCTCAGCCACTGCATGTGTACATACCAAGGGCTGCACCTTCAATTATAATCTGCTCACAAAGAAAGTGAAGTGGAGACAGACTCTACATAAATTTTAAAAATGACTATGTGAACAGATGACTAATAAAAGTGAAATCTGTCACTATACCAAGGTTCACCACAAGGCTTGGTGCTACTTAAAGACCCATTTGCATCCTCCAAGCAGGCCTTGTACTAGCACCATTCACAGAAGCAAACAGCGCCTAGCATGGTTACGCATCAAAGTGGTTCTTCTTGATCATGTAGATAGGCTGTATCCAGCCCACTGCCATGAAGCAAGGATGGGACATGCGATTCAGCACCTTTCCTGCCTTTCTGGAAGATTGATGGTACTAAGAAAACAGGATACAAAGTTACTTCTATTTCCACTTTCATGACATCAGAAGTCCTGGACTTCAGAAATTAAAAGCCTGCTAGTGTTTAGTTTCCTCTCAAAATCTCTTGGTCACCCTGATTCTGAACTTCACTAATGCAAATTTCTCCTTCTTTGGGGAGAGGGGAGAATTAGAAACTGTTTTCTGGTAGCTTTTAACCCAGCAGCTGACAATGCCAAAACATCACAAAGGAATCACAAGCTTGAGGTTAAATTTGGGAGTTTCTTCTGAGTGAGTTAATTGGGTTCAAGGTGGATCCACAGGTGTAACGGAGTAGAGTTTAGCTGCTCAGGATCAATGTACCTACTAGGAAGGTAACATTTTTTAATTGAAATATAAAGTATGGTCAGATTAGGGCTTACCTACTGCAGTAGGTATCAAGTTGTATAGGTATTCAGATCTTAACCTATTCCTTTGAAAGCTGCAAATATTTATACATCATATTTATAGTTTTTTTAGCATGTAGATCTATCTGTTGCAATATGTTCAAGGCAGACTTTTCTGACCTTCTTGTCTAAAAAAGATGCATAAAATAGCAAAGAGCTATGTAAAGCCATCCTAGTAACTTGCAGACTGGGCCATCTTATCTTTCACGGATAAGAATCTCTCTTATGTCTTTAAAAAATGCATTTTTTTTTTTTAATGTTTATAAATGAGATGACAATTGAGTCCTTCCAGTCTGCTTTGCTACTCCTTTCTGCTCTCTGCAGTCCTTCACATCCAAAGATGCAAAATGATATCAAGAATGATTCATTTTGCTTTGGTAGTGTTTTATATCTGCTTTGCATGGATCTCAGTGACGACCTGAGCTAGAGCAGTAGAGATCAGCTCCTTTTCATATATCTTCTGTACATGTTTCCTAGCACAAATCTGACTATGCCTGTCATTAGAACTTGCAGAATATCAGCTACACTAGTGCTAAAAGTTCACCGTGACTCATGCAAACAGTTCATAGCTTGTTTAAGCACATTAGGGAACATTAACATATGAATGTAATTTACTTACAAACATTGACCATCACAGAAAGAAAGGAACTTAAGAACTCTAGTTGTTTGTACAGTTTAATATATTACTACTGTTCGGCGTTAATGTTATTAAGGTGTCCAAGTCATAATCAAAGAAATATATATGTAAAGCATTACAATTTTCTAAATGTCGTCTTTGTTTTTTTTCATTATAATCAGCCTTTTGGCAAAGTTCTTGGTATCAGGAGATTATA
>NW_017728992.1:193088028-193089427 GCF_001723915.1 Gavialis gangeticus | reverse complement strand
CTGTTCGGCGTTAATGTTATTAAGGTGTCCAAGTCATAATCAAAGAAATATATATGTAAAGCATTACAATTTTCTAAATGTCGTCTTTGTTTTTTTTCATTATAATCAGCCTTTTGGCTAAGTTCAGGTGCAGAGCTAAATTTTACATGAACTTTGTAGGGTCTTTGCTAAGCAGAGGGGTTAAGATACAGGTATTATAATGCTTAGTCTCAGGATCAGACTACTGGAACCTACAACATCTCATCATGTGACTATCATTTGAGAAAGAAAGGAGAAAAATCCTAACAAGATCATATTGACAGCATTTTAGTATTTACTCTGCAGTTTGAGCACCACACCCATTCTGATCAGAAATGACATTTTCAGTTAAGACTTGTTGGCTTGGGCCATCACTTAGGACCACTGCTCTACTGATGAGAGTTTTGTATCAAGGACCGAGGCTAACAACTAAGGTTTCAGCTAGGCCTTAGATACATTTTTCAGAAGCATGTAAGTCCTATTTTCAAAAAGAAGCCTCCACTTTTAAGGTGCCTAGAAAGTCAATGATCCCTAATCTACAACATAGCTGCACTGTTTCAATGAAAGATTGGGGATTAACCGATTTAGTTAGACCAGCACCAAATTCCATATAGATGCTCTTAATTTGGTTCAAGTCAGATCATATCAATCTGGTTTAACTCAATTCCTTACCATGTTAGTCTCAACTGATTGCCTTTGGGTTTATCAAAGGCAGGTCCTACCTCACCAACCTGATTGCCCTTTATGACCAGGTAACTAAATCCTTGGATGATGGTGTCGCCATGGACGTAATCTTTCTAGACTTTAAGAAGGCCTTTGACACTGTCTCTCACCCCATTCTCATTAATAAATTAAGTGACTGTGGCATTGATGCCTACACAGTTGGATGGGTAAGAAATTGGCTGACGGGGCGCACACGGAGAGTAGTGGTGGATGGGTCGTACACCACCTGGTGAGATGTGAGTAGTGGGTCCCCCAGGGCTCGGTCCTTGGACCTGCACTGTTTAACATCTCAATCAGCGACTTGGACAAGGGGGTTGAAAGCACGTTGTCCAAGTTTGCTGATGACACTAAGATGTGGGGTGAGGTGGACACACTTGAAGGGAGAGAAAGGCTGCAACTAGATTTAGACAGACTACAAAAGTGGGCAGATGAGAATAGGATGGGATTCAACGTAGAAAAATGAAGGGTCCTGCACCTTGGGAGAAGGAATCCACAGCATACATACAGGTTGGCGAATTCCCCTCTTGAAAGCACAGAGGCGGAACGGGATCTTGGAGTCATTATTGACTCCAAGATGAGCATGAGCTGCCAATGCCAGACCGCAGCCAGCAAGGCCAGCCATACCTTGTCATGCATCCAAAGATGCATCTCAAGCAGG
>NW_017728992.1:193055214-193087727 GCF_001723915.1 Gavialis gangeticus | reverse complement strand
GTGGCAGGGGGTCAGGCTAGATGATCTGTTCAGGTCCCTCCTGACCCTAGCTACTATGAAACTATGATATAAACAAGGGTCAAATACAACGTGTCCACACAGGTTTTTGCACCAGCTTAAGTCAATCAAATTTGAAAGCAATTTCAAGTTAAATATCTTACGGAGTAGATATACATACGTGAACTTTTTTCTTGGGTACAGCTTTCATGACTGAAAAAACTTTATGAAATTAATACTTCTCCATGTATCAGGATGTAAAAGTGTAATTTTTAGCACTTAACAAAGACCCAAAATGAGGCATACAACACTGATGCATAATGAAAAATTAAATTACTTGAAGTGACTTAGTTTTTACATCTGACATAACTAATTTTCTATAATAAAAGTAGAAAGACACAATTATGTAGAATTTTGTGACTAAATGAAGGAGCAATCCTCAAAATCAAAGTATGGTTGAGGGGGATGAGCAAAATGTTCAATTCTGCATTACTAAGTGAAAAAGATGAAACAGTTTACACTTAGGCCACTGGCCTTTCTGCCCTTTGCTTACTTGACCATTTACTAGTACAATCATTCATTTTACAAGAAAAAATATAGTAATTACATATGGAAATAACACACTGTTCTGAGTTTAAATCATCATCACAGCTCTAAGCATCAACATGAAGGTGAGACGGTTGGGGACCACTCTTTTGCTGTATAATGCTACAGGACATATGATCACAGAACAAAAATAGGAACTGTAAGCACATGGACTTGAAACTTATTTTTAAAATCAGAGTTAGAATCTGTATGTGTCATGGGACTGGACAAATACTTCAGCAACTCTGGATCCTTCATATAGACCAGCTATTTGGCTCACTAGCTTTATAGCTAAAAACTGCTGAACAATGGTTATACTTGTAGAATGGAAACTAACCTGTTGTACCTATACATTACGAAAGTGGTCTATTTATAAAACCCATGAAAAACCACAATGATGAGAATGAAAATCTGAGTTCGATTTAATCAGTCACTTCAGAAAATGTCATAACCTGTTTGTAAGGAGCCTGGGCTCTTTGGAGCCCAGCTAAAATTTCTTGGTGCTACTGTGAAATCAGTAACAGTAACTGTACTTATTTTAGCCGGGCCAATGCTTGCATAAAATGAAGCCAATGTGCACATTCCATGACATCCCCCAAATCTATTCATGGGTAAGTTATCCTTTCATTATTATGTCTTTGACTGGTACCTGACTAATGAAATAAAGACGAATGGGACTCACCATCAACACTGCTCTCTCAAAAAGATTTGACTCTACAGATCCTGCAACTAGGTGGATGCTGGTAATGTCTGCTCCGCTCCTATCAGCCGCTATTGAAATGTGACGTGGATCACCTCCAAAGCTAGCAATGTTCTTCTTCACCCATCTCAGAGCTGCCACCTGATCCAAAAGGCCCCAGTTGCCAGTTGCTACCTGAGAACCTGTTAAAAAAGAATTGGGAAAATGGCATTTATTCACGTGCAAGCAAATGTGACATTAATCTTCTTCTTCTTACATGTGGCTAAAGGTCTATAAATGCAGTACTTGTTTTTAATTTGCCCTGAAATCTGGCCATGACATATAAAAGGGTCAATTAAGTGGCAGGACAGTCTCTGTAATATCTCTTTCCACTGTCAGGTCTAAATGGAAATGATACCAGAACTCAAGAGTCAAGAGCTTCTCAGACTGTCATTAGATAGAGATTTCCCCTTGCAGCCACCTCCATTTTACAAGTTAAAGCTTGGGGACTCTATTGAGACATATTAGCATGCCTTGAAATTTTCCATTGCCAGAATAGCAGCCCTAGCAACTAAAATCTTTATCTGCCCAACAGATCTAGTATGGGTAGTTACCATACATGCTTTTCCCTGCCCTGACCTGGAGATAACTCATCTAGGGCACTGGTTCTCAACCTCATTAGGCTCAAGGCAAGCCTTGGAAAATGCTAGCTCTTAGCTTTCACTTGTTTTTCTGACACTGGAAAAATGATAGAGCAATTCTTTTGTTACAGAGAACTCAGAAAAACCACAACAGGTCAGAAATGTTTCTGACACTTATGGATTCCTGTTTGAAAACCTCTGGATTTATCTTCTGAATAGGTACTTGGTCCTACACAGGAGAATCCCAAGAAGGTATCAACTTAGGATACGTATAAATTATTGTGCCAGGCAGTGCCATGCTGCTTTACACATGCTGTCTCCAAAACTGGAAATAGTATTAGTTTAGGGCTTTCAGCAGTTTGTTCCAGATACAGCACTAAATACACATGGCTACTCGTGGTTTCCAACTAGATGGAATAGGACAAATCAAAACCCACCCAACTGTAGAGTCATTAGACAAGTAGAGTGAGCAGGACTGAAGGCAGATAAGAAGTCAAGGAGGCAGTGCAGGTGAGCAAAGTCATGGATGCTACCAGAACCCCTAAGTATGGTTTGAATTGGAATGGGAAGATATGGGGCATGGATATTGTAACAAAACTAATGGTGCAGCATTCTGTGTACTGCACTTTTAAGAGTCTGCTACAGGCTGCTACCATTTTTTTCTGTTCAGATGCAGTCTAGTACAGAGAGGAAACACTGTGCTCTCAGGAGGAGATCTGATTTTGTTTTGTTGAATTCCCTTATTCTGTAATAAAATAATTTTGATATAATCCTTACAGAAAGTCATAACAGACAAAAACAGAGGGGCGTCTCCGCTACATCCTTCCAACTATTTAATTGGTTCAGTAAAAAAATATTAACCGCAAAAATCCTTGCCTCTGGCATTTTTCCTGGATATCATAGCTACAGTATCATCCCAGCTCTACCATAACAGACAAAAAGTCAGTGAAGATGATGAAAAAATGGGAGTATAAACTAGGAACAATAACAACTGCTTAGGTCTTCTGTCATGCTTCTCAGCAGAATGTAAAACACTACTCAATGGAGGTCTTCATCATGCATTACATTTAGAAGATGGGGAATCTGAATTATAGGGTGGTTGGCCTACTGCCCATGATCACCCAGCAGGTCATTGGGAATGAAACCCTGGTCTTCCATGTTCCAGTCCAATGGTCTAAAGATCACACATAAAAGAACTGAGGTGTGTGAGGTGCATTGAGAGTATCACCGTGTAGTTTAGCAGTAAAGTTAAGGTAAGGAAACTGGGTAAACAACTTTTTCCATTAAAATTAATAGGAGCTTCACCATTCATGTCAATGGGCCCAGAATTTCAAACATTCTTTGACAACCTGGTGGAGATGGTTGGAAATAGCAGGCTAACAACACACTGCAGAAACAGCAGCATATAGACGGACATCATGATAATATTAGCAATGCATTCCAATGCATTCCCAGATAAAGTTAATGAAAATATAAGAATCACCAGTTTAAACAAAACTAATAAAATTAACAGTTCTTCCAGCTGCAGAGATTTGCAAAAGAAAGAGGTTTCTCTTTAGTAATAATATTAATAATGTCAGCTTCATTCTACAAATGGAAAAATCATAAACATTAAAAGATTTTTATTCTGTATTTAGGACTTTCCTGTTTCAGTTAACGTCACAAAGCTCTACCAAATTTTATTTTAAAACTTAAGCATTACAGTAATCATTCACAATGTTGCAACAAGTGCCACTAACTACTCTTGTACCTCCCAGCACTACTTTTATAACATAAGAAAATCAGCTGAGCTAAAAATTCCAGAAATGATTCTGCTGCCTATAGATTGAGGCCAAGATTTTCTACCGTGGGTGCTAATGTTTTGTTCCTAAAGCAATATTTAGGTATCTAAATAAGTAACTCAAGCTTCAAAAATGCTGAGCAGCTGCAATTCTCATTGATGATATACTCTAAAGCACACCTACTTACATCCTTCTGTTAGATGATCTCCCAGATATACTCCCCACACCCCATTCTGTCCCTTATATGCCAAAGACAAAACACCTTGGATTCCTTTATACCCACTTACAATCTTCTAACCTACCCCTCTCGCATGCATCAGCCCTGAGTTTGGCCCAAACTGAGGTTTGACACAACAATGTGGATTACATGACTCCCCACTCTTATGCAATGGAAAAAAATTGAGAACACATGCCCCAGGTTCAGCTACCACTAACGAAACAACAACAGATGATTTCGCAACAGTGCCTGTGGATAATCTGATATTTCAACTGAGGGGTGGTATTGGTTTTAGTTCCCAATGACAAATTCTAATTAGCAAAATTAGAATTTGAAGCAATAAGAAGCAAAAACAAGCAATTTGCAGCAACCTGTCAAAAGGAAGAACAAATAATCATTTGTTGCTCCACCTACAATTTACAATGAGCCATTTATATTTATCCATCTATCTTAGCAAACTTTACATTTAAGAAAAGAAGAGGATTTTTCACAGTAGACAGAACAGCCATAATTAGCAATGTTTTTCAAACTGTTGCTTCTGCTGCCAAGGCCAAAATAGTGCATCTTTAAAATACCAACAAAAACACAGAGGGGAATGAACTGATAATGGGATAAGTAGGCTTTCAATTGTGTTGATGGCTCAACTTCAGTCTAAGACATTACAAAACTAGAAACTTTCATCCTGTAATAACTGCCCAGAACAGTTCAGTCTTTGTTACCAAGGACTAAATGGACACAGTGACTATGACTTCTTGCCTTTAGAAACAACCCATTTGGACTAGGTTGAGTGAGAGGCCGAGGAAAGCTTCCCTGCCTCTTGCTTCTGTTGAACCAGTGCTGCAAATGGAAATCATCAGTTCACAGTGTTGTCACACCAGTACTAGATTCAATCACCTTTCTTAAATAGAACAGCTTATTTTTAAAAATTGCTGCAAGCCTTCTGAGGGCTCTGCTAAGGAAGTGAAATCCATGTTGATGAGTTATCCACAGAGATCAGCCATGCCACCAGTACAACGGAAAGCAAAACTACAGAGAAAACACAACCAGCCTTTCTCTTTTGGCAAGAAGCGGAAGGTTGCAAAACATAGTTAATGACCTTCAGCGAGGCAAGATTTGTGCACTGACATTTACAGTAGTCAGACATGTGTCCACCAGGAATTTTTCAACTGCTTGGGTGATGGCCTTGGATAGAAATCTCATGAACAATCTGTTTTGAGACAAAGAAGACATTCCTGAGGACCACAAAAAGACACAGTAATTACATCAGACACAAGCACTTGCATTAGTCATTAAGGGCAAGATTTAAAAAGACATTTAGATGTCTAAATGCCTAAATAGGAATTAGGTACCTAATAACTTTTTGTACCTGGCCGTGGCTGTGATCCTAGGAAATGCTTACAAATGTTCTTAACTTTAAGCATGCGAGTAATCCTACTCCATTGGAATTCAAGTTAAGTGTATGAATGTTTGTGAGATGAATGCCTGAAAATCTGATACTGTTTTCATTTAAAGAAGTAGCCAAGTTCACTTTGACTTTGCTGGATACCAACCTAAGAGTCCTGTGGAAATCTGTGTTTCATATCTTGCCATATTTCTGGACATAGGCACATAAAATTTGGTCCCAAATTTAGGATTAGTGGAATGGATTTCAAGAAAACCTAACAAGCAGGCTAGTTGGTTTTAAAGTAATATTCTAATGGAAATCTAATATTTTAGGAAGCCAACACTCCCCATAGTGCTGTTTGTACCCTTGCAGCACTGTACTATTGCAGTGGAACCTAAACACTGAATTAGCTAGAAAAAAACTATTAATAAAAGTTGATTTGGTCAGTCTATTTTCAATGTCAAATTGAAAACACATCATGCAAAAAAAAAAAAAGGGATTATTTCAATTTGTTCAGTTTTACCAACTAAGATATCATTTGTGTCATAAAAGAAGAAATTCATCGTTTGTCTTATTTTGCCTATATCCATAGTCACCTACGCACACAGCAGTGGCCTTTCAATATGTGCAGGAAACCAGGTGTTTTCTACACAAACCACCCACAGCATATGCAGAGCCATGACCCACCTAGCTCCTCAGCAGCTCTGCCACATAAGAGAATCAAGGACAACTGCAGATCTGGCAGTGGAAAAGAAAGGAGGGCATTTTTTTCTCATGTAAAAACAATGAGCTGTAACTCATTCATTTCCAGATTTTCAATGTATGACAGACAAACATCAATGGGATGCAACAATTTGCTTTTCTGTGGGCAAATAACTTGATACAGCTCGTAGGACTGGGTCTTAGTTTGTGGGCTGACAGCCTTTATATGGTATTCATACTTCTACATTTAATCAGAAACAAAGAGGTAAAATCCGTATCCCATTGTAATCAATTGCAAAACTCCAGCTGACTTCAGCATGGTCAGGAGTTCAGCTGAGCAAAGTCCCAAGGTCCCTGGAACAGGAAACCTAACAGAAGGTTTTACTTGGGTTTAGTATATGCTCTGGGTGAACATTTGCATGGTATCAGAACAAGCTCAGGAATCCTTAGCTGTAATTTCCTGTTGCTATAAAATACAGCAATGGCCCCTAGAAAATCTCCACTGTGCTATGGAAAGACAATGAGTAACTAATAAAATGGCAAAAGTTCTACTTGCAATGAATGTGTGAAATCTTCCCCAGAATAACACCACTTGAGAGAAGGAGTTTGAAACCTGGGTCAATGCCATACAGTGTTGGCCTGCACTGAGGATGTCACTGGAGCGGGGAGAGGGAAGGGAAATGCTCAGGGACATCTCACTGCTCCCTGACCTACAGAAGTGGCTCAGGGGCAGCAGGCTGTCTGGTGCACTTGGCCTGCTCTAAAGGCTGATATGGAGCATGGACCCTTCAGAGCAACATGAGTGTAAGCAGAAGGAGCATTTCCTGTCTCTTTTCAAATACAGAATCTGCAGCTGGTTGGGGCTCTGTGTGAACTGTGCAAAGGAGCAGAGTGAGGTTCATGCATCTTCCCTCCCAACACACCTGCACATGGTGCTGTCGCTGTCTGTCCTTACATGGCCACCTGCAGCCCTGGCAGAGGGAATATTTCAGACCCTGCTGTCTAGGGCAGGCCTCATGCAGAGGCCTGAGTTCAAACCCCAACCAGCACACATGAGCTTGGAGCACTTCATATTCCCTAGATGAGGTCTGACCATACCACAGCCATTACCCATGCAATATTCAGCCCAGCTAGCAGTTTCCACTCAGGAAGAAACCTAGGTGAGGCAAACGGGGTTGAAGGAGGTTAGTGGGAGATGTGTGGGCAGTGCTACGTAATGGAAGCTTGCACAATATATATCCACTCTGCCTGGCTATAGCCAGAGCTAAATATCACTTTCAGAAGCATCCAGTTTACAGAAAAATAAAAACTATGATCTTTTCCCTAGATACAGATAGTACTAACTTTACACCTAAGTGAAAAAAGGAGTCCACAGTGCCTGTTGCTTCAGTCAATAATTAAAAACAGGCATTGCTGGAAATGAACTCCAAACCAAACCTGATGCCTTGGAAAGGAAATGCCAGGTGACAACTACAGCTGCAAGTCCAAGGCTTGCAAACCTCAGCCAGTGTCAATGAAAACACCAGCCACAACCCCTAAGACCACAGAAAGGATCCCATGGCAAGATACAAAAGGCCTTAAATACAGGCAGGGAAAGAGTAATTCCCTGCTCAGATCTTCTTTGGGTAGGCTAATAAAGCACTGAAGTGGACCAAAGTTTCAGTGTGAAGATCTAGAAATAGAAAACTCCATAAGCAAAGCAGATAAGACTGATGAGTGCAATATGAAACACAAGACATTACACTTCGGAGTAGGTAAGCCTGCGTACTGAACTGTACATAGGTTTAGGGAGTTTAAAATCGGGCAAAAAAATTGCAAGCCCAATCTAACTGAGTTCACCTGAGTAGGCGCATTATAGATCATGCTAACCTGTGTCTGGTCAAACTGAACACATGTACATACAATCAGAGTGCAGCTTTGGGGCTGGGAAAGTCCAGCCACTTGTCCCAGCCCCTGGGCTGTGACTTTCCTACCACCCCTACCCTGACCATGCTATTGTTAGCCATCCCACCCCCAGGAGGGCTTTAGCTCTTTGATACATGTGACTGTACAAATGGATCCATCATTTTATCTGAAATCAAAATCAAGCTGCTGTTCGGTGGAATCTTCGCTGGAGTCCTTCAGGCGGAGTCCAGGTAAGCGCCGGGCAGGGATCATTTAGGAGCAACTTTCCTGCACTCATGCAGGGCCGGATGACCCCGAGGTCCGTTCCAAACCTATGATTCCTGAGGTGGACCGGTTGTTTTTCCCCCTTTGGCACAAGTTGCTCCCCACTTTGAATCAATTTTCCCAGCATCCCTGGAATGCATCTTACAGACAGTTCTTCAAAGCTGTAGGTTTAATGGAAAGGAGAACCCCACCCCACCCCCCACAAACACTGTAGCATGCCATTTGGTTTGTTGCATTTTCCCCCTACATTCAGGGGTTCATAGCAGGACATGACTTACCGGTGCTAAGAAACCCAAAAATGCCGACACGGTAACTTGCAGTGACAACGATGACATCACTGACTGCAGCTAAGTATGATCCATCTATAGCTGCATTTCCTTTCTCGGTGTGATCACTCCCACCATTGTGGAAAAACACCAGTACTGCTGTGTTTTTGACCTGAAATAATCATAAACATGTTACTACAACAACAAGCCTGCCCAATAATCATAAACAAGTTATACTATCTACTACTCCCTAGGCCATAATCTCCTTTGGATCTTTGCTGAGAGCCTGGTTATCTTCTCTGTTAAAACAATCAAAGCAATTCAAAATGGTCTAGAAGGGATTATGATGATGAAAGGAGAGTTGGCAACCTGGCAGGAGCTCACACATATAATATATGTGATTCCAGGGAAATTCTGGCAAGAGGTAACTCACTGATATGTGTGCTGACTGGCCATCACTTCCCAGAATGGACTAAGCAATGTTTAAGGAAATCTTGTCTCTAGACTTTCTTGTATTTACACTGTACAGGTGGTAACTCACAATAAAACCATCCCCTTCCACACCACCTAGTCGATCATATTACTCAAAGGAGAGCCTCCCACTGGCTGTTTAATGGACCAAAGCTAGCCTTCTCTTTGCTGGAAATTGCTACTTGCCTATTTATTTAATTGACACATTGTAGTCAAGTCACAATATCAGGCAAAAGCATTATTGTGTCTTCTGGGACTCTGCTAAGAAATTCCCTTCCCTTCTCTCTGCAAACCCTGCCCTGCTTCTGCTCTGGAGCCCATTGACATTGTCCACAGAAGGGCTGGTGGCCTACATATCAAAGCACATTTGGGGTTTGTTTTCACCTGGAGCTCAAAGGCACTGGGCTTTGCTGCTGTTATTTTCTAGACACAGCTAACACAAAATGATGATCCCATTTGCATTGGCAGAAGATACAGCTGGGCATCTGTCCTAGCAAATGTGTTACTGTCCTCCATGCAAGAAGACCGTTCCCAGCCATCTGCAGAAGCACAAGTCAGGAGCTATGAATGGGAAATTGTTCTCAGGTGCCTCTAAATTGGCAGGGATGAGCCTGATTTTTGCACTTAAAATGTATCCCCGCCCCTTCCCTCCAGTGCTGGAGGGAAAAAGTGGTCCAGATACTTGTTACTGCCAGCAAACCATCATCAATTTTTCCTGCAAGCTGTGCTTCTTTAACCTGGATGCAAGGAAATGCATGATTTTCTCTGGACATTCTGCTTCTGCAGAAAAAAGTGCCAAGATCAAGAGTGTTGTGCCCTTCATTTCCTGGCAAAAAAGAAGAGAGGGCACAGGATGACAAAAAGAGAGAAGCTGAGAGCCTGTTCGAAAATGCAGTCTGAGGCACAGCACCTTGCTGACCCACATTAACTTATATGGTGTTATTAAAGATTGGTAGAAATCAAGTATAACATCACAACAGCTGGTCATGTTAACCTTGAGGGTATGTCTAAATGTGCACAGTCCTGCAGAGTACACATACGTGAGTCTAAACGAGCAGGGTGCTGTGTTGACATTTCTGCAGTTAATAAGACAAAAATCCAACAGCCCCAGTTGACACTGCCCCTGCAGTGGTGTTTTGATGTTGAGTTATTTAACCTGACTCCATGTTCTAGCAATGAGCAGCCTTAAGAGGCAAGGAAACAGGTGGGAATTAGCAAGAAAGGGCAGAGCAGAGGCTGCAATAACAGCTGTACTCAGTCAAGTGGGATGACTTAGTCCTCTGAAATCTAACAGTAAAAGAACAGTCCCCCACATACCCTTTTACCCCTTTGATGTCTAGTGTCAATGAAGTGACAGATGTCCCAGTTTGGTTGTTTTGTACATGAATTCAGCTTCTCCAAAAGCACAGGAAAGCATTTGGGGGATGACCCCTAACCAGAACAAAACCACTAAATCTTAGGGCCAGAAGTAAAAATGGTATTTAAGTTCCTAAAACCCCTTCAATGTCAATGGGCAATTAGATTTTTACATAAGACTTGGGTGCCTTATAACCTTTTCAGATCTGGCCTTGATTGCTTTCAGCTACAGTTGATGAACTGAAGGAAGCCATAAACATCACCCCATCACTTTTGGTGTTAACTACCTGAAAAACATGTTGTCATTTTTCTTTTAGCATCTTAAATGAACTATTGCATCCAACATGCAAGATGGATCTTATTGCCCATGTAACAGCACTGGCATCCAGTGAATGCCATACTATGCCAATGAGTATAATTTTTCAATCAGTCGGTGTATCATTTCCCCTCGCTCTCTACCTTGAATTCTCAGCTATATTCACTTAAGGGCCAGGTACAGACATTCAAAAAGCCTGAGGAGGAATTGATCTAACTTATGCAGTTTTCTGTAAGTGGTGTAGTTTAGACCAATAGCGAACAGAGCACATGTTCGCCTTTTAGTGGAGGGGGGAGGGAGGAAATCTTAGACAGGGCTCCACCATTTTTAAACCAGTCTGTGTGGGCCGAACTTCTGTTCTGTTGTGGGTACAGACCAGTTTCTGATGGCTTATACCAGTAAAAGTGAAATGTCTATAACTGGCCAAGAAGTGCAGGCTGAACTAGTACAGACTGCACGTATTAGGGCTAAGCAAAGAGAGGATCTGAAGCATTCAGATTCTTTTCGCTGACTAACAAATGTGGATAGGGTCAAAGTTTGATCTTGGCTTAAAATCTCAACACTGAAGTCAACGATGACGCTAGCGTAACAGAGTCGAATCTGGAGGCAGGACAGGAGATAGAGTAAACGTTACAGCTAGCTGGAAAAACTGGGCCAGCAAGTTCCTTACGCACAAATACTAGTACCAGCCATGACTGCCTTGTGGCTACTGGCCAATGCAGTGTTTTAACAGGTTTGTTTTACATTTGGACTGAAGGGCACAGACTCAAACTGTGATTTGTAAAATATGTAGAGAGACGTCCATCTGGGACAAGGCTACCACAGCTCCTACTGGCTCGGCTGGTCGGAAGGAAGAGGTAAACCCAGCAGAGTTGCTGCCGACTACGGGACCACAGGAGGCTTGTGTTAACCATGGAAGGCATGTGTGTACACGTGCACTAGCTGGGGTCCTCATTACCTGGTTACATCTTTTTTTCAGTATATGGCCACCAGCTGGCAGTTTCAGTGGCCTGTTGTGTACACAATCCCTTTATTGTTCCTGATTTGGGTACTGTGCACTGCAGGACTGGGCCCAAAATGAAAGCCAAATCTTAAAAAAGAAGTCAAGAGAATGAGAGAGGCCTCCCAGAAGTATTACATGAGCAGGTTCTTTGCAGACATCCCAGGCTTGCAAATTCTTGAACTTTTGACAAGTTTGGAGCTAGATCAAAACTGAGCAGATTAAGAGGAATCAAACCCAAAGCCCTGGACCAGAACACACTGGAGTTTCAGGGACTTCAGGGTGTCACTGCAGAGCTGGGCTCTACAGACAAAACTTGGGTACTAACACTGATGAGTGGCCTAATAAAACCATGACTAGTCCCCTGGCGTCTACCACCAGCACCTAACCGTTGTGCTAGCAATAATCCCATTGGTTTTGTGGAAACAAGAAAACTAAGAGGAATTTCTGAAAGGCCTTCTGGGGTTCAGCACCAGTTTCCACTGTCCTGTCCATGCTAGTGCAAGACACTTCAATGGTAGTTGGGCAGGCTCATTTTAACTCCTGCAGAGCCAGCCAGGGTCCTGGAGCAGTACTGTATGGAGGTATAAACCACCCTGACTGCACAGCAGGGATGGAAACGAGAAGGAGGGTCTCTCAAATCTTTATTTAGTGCTACTCTCTTTGCAGTTGAATTCTCTGCAAATCAAGCTGAAACCCAGCCCTTCCCTGCTAGCCTGGCAGGTGGGGGTGGTTACTGATGGAAAAAGTAACTCAGAAATGCTCAGCCAAGGTGGAGGCTTATGTACTGCATGTCGCTGAAGAACCAAAAGGAGGTGATGTCATTCTGTTTTCTGCATACTGGATCTTTAAATATAGGAGCCCTTTTCTGAGGCAGTTTGGTTCAGATATTACTATGTTTTAGCACGAGGATTATTATACTATTATTTGGTTCAGATATTACTATGTTTTAGCACGAGTATTATTATATTATTATTTGGTTCAGATATTACTATGTTATAGCACGAGCTTGTGCTCTCTGCCACTTCCAAGGACTTTATATCCAACGTTGGTTTGTTGCTGTTTCTTCCTCTAGACTGAAAATGTGGGCAATAGTTCTTTGCAGGTGGATTAAAGTAATACTATTTACCACGATAAGGAACACGAAAATGCTGTCCCTGTGGTAGATTATGAGGGTCTTGCAGATGCTAACGACAAGACAGCTGGCCACACTTATGGCCGAGACAAAGTGGGAAACTTCACAGCAGCGGGGAACGCAGATGGTGGCATTGCTGAACACAGTCATCACTTATGACTACACAGAGAAGTGATGTGGCCCAGTAAACGCACACAAAATTGTTTTACTTAGAAAAGCACCCTCATGCATTGCTGCCTCCAACTGCAGTGAAAATAGGGAGCTTGAGTCTTCTCACCCTGGATTTCCACACAAGAAAACAGGAAAATCAAGCCCATGGTTAAGGGAAAAAAACAATAGTTTGGAACATGATTCGTTCAAACAAGCATCTTCTCTCCTCAGAGCAACACCCTGCCAGGAAAAATGACCTAATGGTTTTTATCTGAGGTGACTTTGCACAGAAAATAGATGATAATCTGGTGTTGCAGATAGGTTGCGGGCCAGGATAAAAATATACATGAGCTTATGCACAAAGAGGCACAAACAATTTTGAATATAAAAATAGATTCTTGTACGGCAGATACTTTCTTATATCAGGATGTAAATCCAAGCCCCCCTTCCAGGTTAATCCATCATAACCAATACACTTATAACACCAAGCCCAACGTGGAGACTTATTTTTACCTTTTGTAAGGACACACTTAACATTTTCAGCTGTCAATTTCTCTTCTTGCAGCCATGTCATGCTCATTTTTAAATAGGGCCATTTTTGTGGGCTGGGACATAAATTTAGCACTACTTGCTACTCTTATTCCATAGCAGGCCTCCCACAGATGTCAACAGGAGGTTCATACAAAGATCAAAGGAAAAATATGTCCCATACATAGCAACTAAACTGTTGGTTATCATCAAGATGAATCATGTTGCATGCAATATCCTCCAATGGGAAAACAGTCTTGGCCTTTAGTGACACCATACATTTTCTATCTTTCCATATATTCCTTTCTCTCTCTCCCTCTCCCCATCTCATCCCTGTCTCCGGTATTCCCTCCCCTTCCTCCTTCAGTCCTTTGCATTTCCTACTCTGCAGACACAGGGTAGAAACAGACTTTGTGGCAAGACAAACAGAGCAGATCCCATTTAGATGTCCTGGAACAAAGCCCAAAATTGGCTGCCACAAAAGATGTGATATTATTTCATCCCAAGACACTGCAAAAGGCATCTGGAGGCCCGTTCCCAGCAATATGGTGGGGCAGGGGACCCCAGCATCTGACAGGCCACTGCTTCCCCCACCAATACTGGCTACTTTTCACCCAAGGACACATGTTTAAGCGCAGAACAGGGAACCCCACTGAGGACCAGGCACCCAGGGCCTCTGTCCATAGGATCAGGCTCCTGAAGCTCCACGGTGGCAAGGGCATAATCCTACAGGACAACAGCCCCAAGCAACCTCTGTACCTGCTAATCAATCGAGAACAGCTGTTCTGGAGCACAGCCAGCATAGCTGATCCCACAATAAAAATGACGTATGTTTGAAACAACACACGACACCCTAGCGAATAGCCTTCTGGCAGCAGAAGCAGGGGTTAAGTGGCTTATGGCTGCGGGGCATTGCCACCTTCTGTGATATGGCAGACAGCATTTCAGACATTTTCACTCCCACCAGTAAAAAATACTTTCAAATCAAAGAACAGTTTGTTACACATTGTTCCAGTCAACCAATACTTACAGTGTCGGCAGGGACAAACACATTCAGGTATAAGCAATCTTCACTGACAGTAGATGCCTGAACAGCTCCATCCCCAGGTTGCCAACAAGCAGCTCTAAAGACAGAGATTGTTTTGATTATGGCTAGAAAACCTGAATTACTTTTGCACAGGTTGCATTTCAGTTCCTGTTGAGCTTGAAATTTAAAGGCAATTTTTACACTTCTCTAGGACTTGTGTATCTGTGGGTCCAAAACACACCCCTACCACTTGTATAACAATATTCTGAGAGGCAGATGAAGAATATATTAGAGATGCAGATTTAAAACAGTACAGAATAAAAATAAATACCTATCCATTTTTGTTGATGCCCTAACAAGTCACTGACAATATGATATATATCCCAGCAGTATTAAAGTAATTTTTCTATCAAGAATATAGCCAGCTACCTACAGAACCTTTCCATGTCTTCTCCATCACATGAAACATGCCCCCTCTGAGATCCCTAGGAAACAGACTTCTTCTGTCTGCGAAAACATCAACACCCGGATACTAATGTCAGATTGATGCAAGACCCAGGTACTAGGCAGACAAGGTTCTTTGGGTGAATCTGATATCTTTCATTAGACCAACCTAAATAGTTGGAAAAATTTTTTAGCAAACTTCCCGGTTTAAAAACCCTTCGTCAGTACTGAAATGCATCCACATTGCACTGTTTAACATTATGGAAAAACCTTAAAAATTCAATGGGGAAGGAACCAATAAAATTCTACAGAAACAACTCTACATTTTACAGTCTATTAAGATTTTAGTGATCTTTGTTTCTACTAGTATATCATCTGATCGAATCCAGCTCTGGAGATATAATTCCCTGCTCATTTTTCTTAAGGCTAGTTCAAAATTTACCCTCTTTTAATACAATCTACAGGATTTTCCATAGGGGAGCTGTGTAACATAGCAATGCCATGGAACAGTTCATCACAGAAAGTAAAACAGCACACATCCTTGATCTATTGCAGGGGAAATTTTAGATGGGTAAAATGAAAATCCCCAGGCAGGACAAACAAGCTTCCAAATTGAATCATGAAAAAGTCCTATGGGATATTTAATACTCAGCAAGAGTCAGAGCCTCATTGTAAAAAAGACAATATCTCATCAAAAAAAACGAAAAAAACTCAAGCAGAATTCGCAGAAGAAACAGTGCCACCTGCTGCATCGACACCACAGAGGTTCATGAAACAAATGGATTTCGATATACATGCGGCAAGCAGCCATTTCTCTCACAAGTTTCTTATCCAAACGTAGATCAGACCCAACCCTGACAAATTTAAGTCTATGGAGAATCTCCTATATCAGTAACTGTGCTAGTTTGATCTTGGTTTTAGAGAGAAAAAATTGTGCTGTGATGATGTACACATAGTCCTTAAAGTTGCAATGACCTTCATCCACTAAATGCACAAACACATCTGCATATCAAGGTTCCTGAGATTCTCCTGTAGTTAACAACAAGGGCTTTGATCCTCCACAAATAATAAAGGAGAAAAGCTGAGACTTTCAGCCGGCTAAGGAACCCCTGAAAACTGAAATTATGCGCCCTAGATATGTGCACTGGATAACCCTAAACTGCATGGCAAATCACAGACAAATTCTTCACGCAGAAGCAAGAGATGGTTGTCAAATGGAGAGCACAGGAGCAGATAGCTCTGACCAAAGATGATAACACACAGTGTTACAGCCACAGGCACAAAGAAGCTGCACATACATTACTGCAACAGACTGTGCGTGTGAATCTGGCATCAGAATGCACCTGAACAAACAAGAAGCTACATCTTATCAGATCCTTCCAACGTATGCCAAACTGTGGCTAATGTGGTTATGCTGCATACACCCCCATGTCTGCCATGTATCAGGTGCCTGCTGAAACATCGGGCCACCAAAGGTCATAATGCTTTCAACCACCCCAGGAGAAAGTTCCTCCGTTGAGATTTGCTTGCTCAGTGTGTTAATTAAAATCCCTTGTTAACAAACATCCCAATTGGTTCTTTATCTTCCATGTGGCCAGACCAAGTCCCTTTTAGTTCTTAGCCTCAGTCATTATCAGACTTGGTTACAGCCCTTACTTCTTGAACTCCCACTCAAAAAGTTCTGCTGAGGCCCTTCACTTGGTCTTTGTCCCTTTCGTTAACCTGCTTCCTGTTTTTTGTGTCTTCTCTTTCCTTGCCATATTTCAGAGCAGCTGTGAACTAATCTCTTTAGTTGATGGGGAGGCTGACAAATTTCCTCCCATACCAATGCCATGTAGGTGGTTCAATTTGATTTGTTTCAAGTGTACTGTATTTTGCCTTCTCTTTAATGGACCAAGAAAGCATTGCCCAGGGACACAATAGTAAGTTATTAAAAATGTATCTGCTTTCAGGTGTGTATGTTGTTTTTCCATATTGCACATATGCAACCCTCCAAGATTCCAGAAATATTGATATTTTATACAGCTGTATCAGAACGTTTGTTCTTTGATTAATCCATGTATATTCACCTGTCACTTTGGTTCTCCTGGCATACTAATAAATGACCTTGTCCACAGAGGAATGAACCTCCATAAAGTACCCTGTCCGATACTGCCATGAACTGTTCATTACAAAGAGGTTTCAGAATTGTGCTTTTACTCAAACTATTTCAATCCATGCTTGCATTTTAATAGACTTTAAAGGCAAAAGAGCCACATTAAGGTTATCTAGCTTTTCTTGCTGGAGACCACTACTGAGAAAACATCACCAGCCATTTTTGTATGCAGCTGATAACTTCTGCTTGAGCTACAGCATCTCTGAAAGCAACGTGCCAAAAAACTACACTACGTTAACTCCCTTCCAAACTCACCAGGACTGAAATGTGGGAGATATCAGAAAAAAATGTAAGTAGTAAAGTGGAATGACAGTAATTTAGAATCTGATTATTATTTGCAATAGACAGAGTATGGCTAAATACAGGTTTGGGGTACTGCATACCATAAGACATTTTTTCCGCACATAAATATAATAATGGATGGGTTAATAAATTACTACATGCACGTGCCAAAAAGAGCGCACACTGCCTCAAACCTACATTTAACAATGCACCCTATTGTCTTTTGCAGGTAACAGCACGTATATCATGCTCATTACAGTAGAAGCCGAGTTTCTGAATGAGCTTATGGAAGTGACAGAAACAAAGAATTTTGCAGGGGATCAGGAACTCCTGTGGCCTCCTCACCGAGCCATGGTGGCATTCCAGGATTCCAGCCAAGTAAATGGTACTGGAGGATGAAACCGGTTCTCTGCTACTGGTGGCGCGGCGTATGGGATTCCAAGGAACTGATCGACACTTCTCCACTCTGCACCAATGCGGATTGCTTGGGACCTACCGATCAACACCCCCTGGGATGGGATGTTCACAGAGGTTATGCCAGGCTCAGAGATAGGCAGGAACAAATCTAGTTGAGAGAAGGGGGGAAAAAAAAATCATTGTCCTTATTAATTTAGGAAACTTTTCAAGAGCTGTTAGAAGACTATGTCTTATTTTTGAAAATGACTTTGGACCCAAATTTCTATTAACTTTCAATGATATTGGTCCTTAAACATCTAAGTCACTTTTGATGAAGACTGCTTTTTACTTATATTTTGCATGGCATTAGATATTAGGTGCTGCATACAGATGTCATCGTACTGTACTTCCAGTCGTTAACTCTTAACATCTCTTCCAGGTAAGCGAATACACCAGAAAACAAATCTCTCTTCTAAGCAGTTTTATTGTAATCAGAAAATTATCCTAAGAATATTTTCATTATTTAAATACAAATTACCCAATTCTTAAACATTCAGTAGGCCAGATGGGGAGGAGAAGGGAAAGGGAAAAGGAAAGACGGAGAGAAAAAGAGGGAGGGAGAATAGGTCTTTTGTCCAATGGTGAGGAGACAGCTGAGAGATGGCAGACCTGTTCTCCAATGAATATTTAATTATTTTATATAAAATAGAACAGCTTCAGCACGAGAAAATGAAGCACACATCTCAGGATACCCTATGGCCCAGTCGTTACTACCATGGGAGGAGGGCAAGGCTGGTTGAAAACTCTGTTCTAAATCAAGCAGAGAAGGTTTTTTAATCTCTATTTCACATCACAGATGACTGTGTCCTGATCCCTTTGGCTGTAGACAACCTCCTCTTTGCTGGGTTTGTAAATATGCCATTTGGCTTTTAGTCTTACTGATGATGATGATTTTGGATCAAAACAAGTTTTATTCCATCTGAAATCTGATACATGGAAAACTCTGGATCAACTTGAGACTTTTTTTTTTTTTTTTAATTCTCTGGTTTATCAGACATTGAACTGAAAAATCAGTGATGTGCACAGCACCACTTTAAAAGAAAGTGAAAGTCAGTGGGACCAATTCTTATAAACAGAATTTAGAAGAGGGTTCAGGTCCAAACTCTAAACTTGGATGGCTACAGTTGCCCTTGTGTATGAGCATCCAAAAGACAGAACATAGCTTTAAACTTGCCGACTGTACTCATGACTCACTCAATACAGTATGCATAGATTTGTCAAGAGATTAGGTCAGTTTTAACATGCCCGCTTTTAATTTGGTTTCATTTGTTGCAAATTCTGCCCAGAGACTTCAACGAAGAGAAAATGAAATACGCCCCCTAGTTCCTTTTTTCCAGTAATCTAATCTGGTTTCTCATTACTTCTGTAAAACTGAAAAAAAACAACTATCAGCATTAAACCAAAGTAAAAGGGGGATTTTAAAAAGCTGTAATAAAAGCAAGAATAAATTTGCTTAATATTATGATGGATTTGATAGCTCTGTGTGAGTACTGGTAGTAGTCCGTGAAACTTTCATTCCTTTCTCAAACTTTTTTTACTTGATCAATAAAGGTATCATATTTACACAAATTCAATAGGACTTCGAATTTAAAACAACCCCTCAGTAATTAGATTCTGCACATGGAGAATCTATACATTTGCTATAATTTTCCATGTACAGAATCTAACTATTGGAGTGGGACTATTAAATTACTGCAGTGGGACAAGCATTGGTAAGGGGGTCAAGTGGCCTGACTCCTGCCCCGTGCTACCTGTCCACCCCACCACTTGGCTCCCCTTGCTGCCTTCCCTGTCCCCAGTACCTGCAGGCTCCATGGTCCCCACCACTCTAACACTTCCCCTGCTCCTCCCTGCAGTGCAGGCAGCCCCTGGTGCTTGTACCCCTCCACTACTTGCCACCCGTGTCCTGCACCAGCCCAGGACCTGCTTGCCCTGCACCCACTCTCTGCTGAGGTGCCTGTAACCCCTGCTACCTACCCCCTCCCCACCACTTCCCCCAATTCCTGCTGCCTATGGCAGAGTTGGAGCCAGATGCACCATCTACTCTATGCTTCCTGCTCCAGGCTGCAGTGGGTCCCAACTGGAGCCATGATGGGGAGGTGAGCAGTGAATGCAGGGAGCAGAGGCTGCAGGGAGCAGGTTGGGGTGGTGTGGGGGCAGTGGCTGCAGCTCCAAATCCAACCTGGATCATGGTCAAACTTGGAGCCACAGCTGCTGCACCCTGCCCCACTTGTTCTTGAATTTAAGATGAGTAGCTTTCCCTCCCCCTTCGTTGAATGCAGGGGGGAGGGATCTTGGATTTGAGTGCATATAGTAATTTGGCTTTGGACTATCAGAGAAGCTCCACAGAGCTCTTCCATAATCTACAGTGGGCTTTCGATTATCCCCTGTATTAATCTTAGATATGAGCCAGTAGATGAAAGACAGAAATGAAGCAACTGGGGTCACAGGAGGTTTGGAGAACTAGAATTCCGTTCCTATGAGTTTTTCTTCACTTTTCAAAGACTCCTTCACAGACCAAACTTGTTGCATAGCTCTCTTGCAATGAAGCACCACAATACGATTTTGTGTTTTGCCGTAAAAAGATTTTGGGACACTTTCACATGCTCGTTGCCTGAACCATAATCTTCACCAAATCCAAGTCTGTCCCATGAATGTTAGATAGGTAGAACTATGCTGTTCATATTCATATATTGTAAGGCTGTTATGTCTCTAACAAATTTTAAGCCATTTTCTCATGTGCAAGAATGGGTCACAAGCTACCAAGACTGAGCTTACTTCTATGGCATTTTGCCTTGCACTCACCTTGTCTCCTATAGATATAAGTAGCTGGCTCTTTGAGTAAAATTCGACAGCTGTGACCTTGCAGGCCATGTGTGCATATTTTTGTATCAGGGTAGAAAATGCATCGGATTGTGGAGAGCTGGATTTCGAGGGTAACCACTATGCAGGACTGGCTCTTTGAACAGGCTGTGGAGAGAGAAACAGCAGAACCATGAAAGCAAGTGAGGCAAAAAATTAAACAGAAAGAAAGCAAGGAAAGTGAACAGATACTGCATGTTTTCAGGATATTAACTCCCTCCCCCCGCACAGCTTGAGGGGAGATTTGCAAAGATAGAAAAGGGAGATAAACAGGTTCAATTCCCACTGACTTGCTATGGGAGTTTGGCCCTACAGAGCATACCTACACCATAGCCACAATAGGACCTGACCAGGAGGCCACCGAAGCTTCCCTCACTCATCTACTCTTGCAAACACATGCCAAACCTGCCAGGAAAGATGCTTTGGGGTGTCCTTCTGCAGGCACTCATGACCTATGGAGTCATGTTTTCAGTGATATGCTTCATTGTCATGAATCAATATATCATGTTCTTTGAAGATAAAGATAAAGAAAACATTCCTCACCTGACAGACAAATGTCTCTGGCAGTGGTGAAGTTACCAGAATCATCTCTGCTGACTTGTACGACATCAAAGTTCAAGATAGATGAGTCAATGAGTACAGAAGATGCATCCAAGAGCTGCCACATGTCCAAAGACACTGTGAAATGAAGCATAAACCAGTTCAAACTTCAGAGGCAAACACCAGTCCAGAAGGAAAAATACTATGGCACTATAGTAGGCCTTAGCTATGCTTTGAATAAGAAGACAGTGGGTAACATTTTCAGAAGCATCAAATTTACTTTGGAGTCCAAGTTGCATTTTCAAGTGTCTTAAGATGAGACTTATGAAGCCATTTCTGTACCAAAAGATGACGACAGGTGCATAGGCACCGCATTACCCTTCATTAAGATGGGAGGCATTTACTAGGAGTTAGATATGTGAATGACTTCAAAGATCTAGGTCATACTGGAATTTACAGAAGTGCCTAAACGAGGAAGACATCACACTCTGACTGAAAATAAATGGGAGTAAGGAAGCTAAATTACTTGTAAATAGCAGCAGGTGCCTAAGTACCAGTGTAAATCTGGTTCTTAAAAGCATTAAGTCAAACTGCAAGTCAGAGGCACTTCAGCTTCTCAGAGCTTAAATCAAACTGAACATGGAACAACGGGTGCTTAGTCATTCAACTGCTCCTAAAACATCTACACCTTGAGTTCACTGAAACGGCAAACACCTGATCCAAACTCCCATTGAAGTTATGAGAATTTGTCCTGGTTTCTAAATTTGGACCATTTTGATCATTGTAGCCTGTGTAACTAAGCCACTGAATTTCACTTAAGGATTCCTAAAGCGTGCTTATGACAACTAAAAATGGATTTATTGTTTAACTTTCTCCTTTTTCTGTTTTAACATGGGCTCAAACATTTTACACAAGTTTCCCCTCCATTCTGCCTGCAATCCTAGGGGCATTTCAAAGGAAAATGCCACACACATTTTGAATTTTGTTTGCATATACCAAGAAATTAAAATGACTTCTGTGAGTCTTTTTTAATTTTATAGGCAGAAGTAGCAATAAGGATTGGGAGGGAAAAGGCCTTTAATTACTTTGGTTGTTTTCACCAGTTCAGCATATTATGTAAAGAGCTCCCACTGTGGCATGTTTAGTCCCAAAAGGAAGCCAGGCATTACCCTCTTCATGTAATTGTAGGGTGAAGAAAAAGCTGATCCAGATGCAGATTTTCTGTTGCTTGTTGTTTGAGTTTGCCTACCAAGCAAGATGCAAGTGCAAGCACATTTTGCAGTTGCATGCCTTTCTTTAAAGAGCTATTTTAGCTCTTTCAGATATGGATAGCCCATAAAAGTGGCCTGGATTCTCCCTTCCTGGCTCCCTGCCTTTTCCAGGGCTGGCCTCTGCATCCTCCAGAGAAGTCTTCAGTTAAAAAAAAGGGATGCAATACTGGAAAGCCTAGCACAGAAACACTTTGCTAGTCATAGAACCCAGGAAGTGAAAGTGGTGATAGGCCAATCTAGTTCCCCTGTTCATACAGTAAGAAATGAACAATAGATATAAACAATGATGAGTAAATCTAATCTATAAAATTCCTTTTTTTTTTTTTCCCCAAAATATAAGATGGCATTAGTAACAAAAGATAAAGATCACAGTCCAGTGCTTTACCTGGACACAGACCCTTTAATCACTAAATAAATCAAGAGCAAGGCACAGGCTGGGAAGCCAGAATAGTGCAAGATCAATAAAATAAAATGGAATAAAATTATTATGCCAAAATGCACTCGGCTTCAAGTTACCTTTCATTAAGTTGCAAATTCTAACCTAAGCTTTCTGACCAGCAGTCAGGCTAGGCTCTGAGTGTTCTTTGGGAGAACTAGAATTGTTTCAGAAACTTACTATCGCCTCCCGGTCACAGAAGGTTCTGCAGCTTCTTGACTTTCACTCTTCAGGCGCAATGTATGATCGATTCAGGCCATGCCGAATCCACATACTGCACCCATTCTCCCCCTGCAATCCTGGCTCCACACCTCCCTCGCACAAGAGTGAGCCCAGAGGTCAGGAAAAGCTGCGTATGCCCAACCCCAATGAACCTTCTCCTGTATGCCTTTCATTACCTCTGGGAATATCTGTCTACAGTAATGGATCACATAGTCCCTAATTTATTTAAAATATAGTGATATTTTGAAAAGGTCCTTCCATTATTTTATGTTACAAACTTGTTGAATTGTCACTAGAAATATACCCAGGGGGGTTTGGAACTCTAGAAGGAACAATTCCCCCGACTCTTCTTGTAGTGTACAACATGAGAATATTAGGCTTTATTTTCTAACCACCCCAAAGCACTGGTCAGGGCCAGACACATGGCAAAGATCTAAATCATACAACAAAAATTAGCATCCTATGTGTAAGACCTCACAGCTTTTAACATCAGGAGGCACAATGCAGGCCAGAGCATTTCACCTTTGGATTCCTACTTCTAGCTCAATAACTTGGGGTTGAACTAAGGCATAATTTGGGAGAGTAATCCAGGCTTCATTTAAAGCCTTCAAGTGATGGAGGATTTTCTGGATAGGTTACAGGGGTGGGCTAACAGGAACAGGATGCGTTTTAACACGGACAAGTGCAGGGTGCTGCACTTGGGCAGTAGGAACCAGCGGCACACTTATACAATGGGGAACTCCTTACTCGAGAGCACGGAGGCAGAAAGGGATCTTGGAGTCATTATTGACTCCAAGATGAACATGGGCCGACAATGCGAGGTCATGGTTGGCAAGGCTAACCGGACCTTGTCGTGCATCCACAGGTGCATCTCGAGTAGAGCCAAAGAGGTGATCCTCCCCCTCTATGCGACACTGGTCAGGCCACAGCTGGAGTATTGTGTCCAGTTCTGTGCGCCCCAGTTCAAGAGGGATGTGGACAATATGGAGAGGGTCCAGAGGAGGGCCACCCGCATGATCCAGGGACAACAGGGCAGACTCTACAGTGAGAGACTGCGGGACCTGAACCTATTCAGCCTCCACAAGAGAAGGCTAAGGGGGGACCTGGTGACTGTCTATAGACTCACTAGGGGGGACCAGAGGGGTTTGGGGGAGACGCTGTTTCCCCTAGCGCCCGCTGGCATAACAAGGAGAAATGGGCACAAGCTGTTGGAGAGGAGGTATAGATTGAACATCCGCAAAAACTACTTCACCGTTAGGGCGGCTAGGAGCTGGAACCAACTTCCAAGGGAAGTGGTGCTGGCCCCTACCCTGGGGGTCTTTAAGAAGAGGCTGGATGCCCACCTAGCTGGACTCGTTTGAGTCCCATTTCTCTTTTTGGGGTTTTTGTTGTTCTCCCGCCCTGGCGGGGGGTCGGGCTAGAAGATCTACTAGGTCCCTTCCGACCCTTAATCTATGAATCTATGAATCTATGAATTTCTCTTAATAATCTGATCCAATGGTTGTTTCCTTGCACTATTCAGAATTCATGTCTTAAGTTTTCCAGGTTTTTATTTTTCAGCTGGTATGTGGGGGTGTGTGCACGTGTTCAATTCCCACTTAACTATTTTTACTGTATTGAACAAAAAAATTTAAATGTAGCAACATGACCAAGCGACATATTTTACATAATTATTATGTTCTAATTTTGCAAAACAAACAGCACCAATAATTGAGATGTGACAGAGCGGATCTGGTAGCATGTCTAGCTATGGACACAAAGCTTCAAATGACCGATTATGGAAGAAAGAGTGAGAGCACGTTGCCTGGAGTCTATTGTAGATCGACGCAGCCAGCACACGCCGCTGGCTTGGAAGGTATTTTCACTAAGAGAATTCTGTTCTTCCAACCTCTCTTGATTAATTGTGACTGGAGTTAAATCATATAATCTCAGTTTGTCCATATGCAAAGCATGCATAAACTACCCTCGATGAGTCAAAGTCTGCTGCTCTGAATATTTTTATGGGACAATTCTACAAAAAGTGGACAGTTACTTTACATTCATGGATTTATATTTATAAATGTATAGATTTATATCTATAAGACAGAGAAACAATGAGGCTTAATTTCTTAACAGGAGTGTTTTGAGATGCTTAGATGAAGATGGCTGGTGTGAAGCCTCATTATTAGCAATATGTTATGTAGTTTGTATTTACCTCGGAGTGAAACAAGGAGTGCGGGTTTCTTATTTATCTTTCCTTAAAGTCCATGGGCACTTGATATAATCTGCCTCTTTGGAGTGAACAAATATCTTATATCATTTGAAAATACGGAAAATTCAATGGTTGCTTTGACACCAGTACTAGATATAGTGCAATGATCTCACATGGCACATAGAGTGTTGTCATCTCAGCTACTTCCTTTGTCCTCTATATTAAACCTCATAAAGCTGACTCTTGACTGCTTTGCCTTATACCTATGCATTACCTTTGCTCTCTTACTGCTACGGAGAATAGAAAGGTAGGTAAATGAATTAGTCTGAAGTCAAGCAAAAGGTAGGGCAAAGTAGAATCTTAGAGACTAACTAGTCCAAAGAGACATGAGCTTTCATCGGTGACAATCTGCTTTGTCAGCTGCTACAGGAATGATTTCCAAATCTCAAATCAAATCTGTAAAAATTACTTTTGTCTTTGCTCTGTTAGCACCTCCCTACCTGCTGCTTTCCAATAAAGATAAACACAAAAACCACACTGACCATTTGGGTGGCAAGCCATTGAAATGCAGTGCTATCAACTGCAGTGCTTTGAATGCTGCCAGCTAGTGGCTAACCACTAGTTTAGCCAATTAGCAGTTTCCTTCCTTCCTTCCTCCCACCTGGCAATTGAACTGGCTTTATTGGTAGTCCATACACACCCACTCAATTGCGTGAGAGCAAAAGTAGAGACTTCCCCCAAGCCAACCTAATTTTTTTTCTGAATATCTTTACAAGGTACACAGGTCCCTATTTGTACTATTCTGTTGAACATACACAGTGCACCTAATGAGCATGGTAGAGATTACTGGTTTATATATAGGCTGGACTCTGCCCTTCCTAGCCACATTCTAGCAATTGCTTTCATTGCATAATTATAGTGGTCTGAATCCAGACAGTTCTGTAGCTTTTACTGCAAAATTATGGATGTCCCACGCAGAGAGGGTCTCTGCCTTTCAGATGCTCTTTTGTTAGAGTATGCAAGGGTGAGAGAGTGTTTTTTGTTTTTGTTTTTATTTTATTTTTTGTTTGTTTTTTTTGTTTTGTTTTGTTTTGTTTTTTTAACAAATGTTCACATCAGCCTCCTTCTAGCTCATGGAAGTCATAGGAACCCAGGAGTGCAAGGGGCTCTCTCTTGGGTCATTGAGTCCCCAGCTATCACAAGCAACCAAGCCACAAAGTCAAAATACATGGGGGCTTCAACATTTTCTTCAGTATGAACAGAGTTAGGTAAACACTGCATGCATTTGAAAATCCATGTTCATGTCAGGAAGTAGACTCATACCAGTTACATGGATGGTGAAGCCAGTTCAGAAAAACATGAAGGTAGTGCTAAGAGATGGGTTTAGAGTAAAACCTCTGGGCGTGCCACGTATATGTTCAAAGGACATACAATGATCTGGCTCCCCAGTTCACAAACCATATCTAGTTGCCATATTTACAATGAGCTAAACCAGAACCCTCCCTGAGAAGCAAAACCCTTGCACCTTGAGAAAGTTTTCAAGACAGCTCTATCGCTGAATTTTGAAAGTGATTTCTATGATTCTATAGTAAAAGGTCAAGCCAAAAAACCCAGAGCAAATATCCCCTGATCGGTCAGTACGAGCCTTTTTCAATTGTCATTCCACCAAAGATGGCAAGTTAATTTTCTGTGGCAGTGAAGGGGAGATTTAAAAGTAAAAAGAGCTTAATATAAACATCAGCTGTGGGTACATAAGACTCATGAAAGATTGGAAGCAAAATGGTCTGGATAGTTTCTCTATAACATGATAGTATCTGCCCTTCACATCCTACAATTTTATATCACATTGTATCTTAATTAAGCACCAACATAATTATATAATAGTCAAGGTTGCAGTTACCTAGACTGGACACATTAATGTAAAATCCAAAAGCCAAAGAAATTAAGCATATGTCAAAGCAATTGCCTTCTAGTGTATAGACCTAGCTATCTCGGGTACCAGTAGTAGTCTGGCTGTAGCAGCATGTAGCTTAGGATGGATTATTTCATCTGGTTGAGACGAAGAAGTGCAAAACAGATTCATCTTAAACATGACACCACAACGACTCAACCGCATCCCCAAAGCGTTTACCTCCAGCATCTGCAACACTGAGCTGAAAGCATCATGAAAACAGGTTTCCTAGTGAGATTTCTGGCCACAAATATCATGGGAACAGCTTTTCCCTTAGCTACTCTCTCTACCATGAAACTAGGAATAGCAAAAATACCCCCAAATTAAAAAAAAAAGTTTGAACTTCAAAAGCAGTTTAGTTAGAGTTGTAGAAGGTTTAGCTTTGCCTTCCCCCCCTCAGAACCAATTTGCTTATCTTTAACTTTCTTATTAGAAAATACAGATTCACAGGTATCTAGCAATATCTCTTTAATTGCTGGAAAATATTTGGTGACAGTGCAACATGGTTGATGTATTATATATAATATATGGCTTCAGCTTCATAATGCAAGGCCTAATAGTACTGGCTCTTCCTCTCATACCACCCTCTAATTCTTATTTTCTTCTTTTGCCAGCAGAGTTCAAAGTACCTTACCAAAAAGGTCACTACCAGCTCTTTAAAACTCTCCATAACCAGCACTATTAACAGAAGCTGAGCTCTCACAGAAATTTTTCCTTTCAAAAATAGGGTTTATGCATATTTTTGCCAGCCTATTTGGATATGAATGAATCAGAACGAGCCACTTTCCTAAACCTTCCACATAATACCTATAATCATGCTTCTGACTCCTCCTTTAACCTACATGCACAGATGTTATTTATGACATTTAGAAGCACAGCAACCTGGCTGCACAGATGTGAAATGGGAGCTTTGTGCCTCCTTTCAGGAGTGCCTGTTATAGTAAGTGGCACAGAGCAATTACACAAGTACAACAGATGTTTATCTGGATTGACAACAAGCTGTTTTTAGAAAGGGCGAACTCCACCTATCCATACTCAATTATTACAAACCCAGCTCAGCAACGAGAAACATGCTATTCAACGCACTTTCCACCATACCTGTACTTTCTATATGGGCCTCTAGCCTACATACTGTCAACTACATCCAAGGAGGGGTTGAAGAAGCCTTTTTCTTACACCTCGCACATACTCATGGCATTTGGGGAAGGTATCAGAAGAGCTCACTAATTTTCAGCAGCCTACCTTTGCACATACAAATAATCCTGAATGGTCAGAAGGGCAAGTCTGAATGAAGATTACTTTGCAAGTACAGGCTGTGAAATGGGCCTTTTATCAGTCTGGCAAGAGATACAAGTATGGATCATTTAAATTCACCCAGTATGTGAGAATGAGACAAGCCTGGGTGATAACAAGTGAGACTTTTGCCCCGTCGCGCTATGTTCTGCATTGCTTCCCATTTTGGACTGAACGGGACAAGGCCACATATCATAAGGCTGCTTCCACAATTTCTTCACTTTCTCTCAGCCTTTTAGTCCAATAAGAATCTATTTGCCAAGGATGCAGCCTCACTGACGTCAATGGGATTTCCTTACGGGATCCAGGATCAGGCCATTTGACATTGGGTTTGTTCACCGCAAAACATCAGCACAAACCCTGACTGACACTTAAGTTGCAGCAGAACATTAGCATGCTTGCTTGTGCTGGCCATCAGTGCAGGGGGTGGAATTGCATTAAAAGAGAAAAAAAAGTGAGACACAAAGTAGAGCGGAGAGGACGAAAAGGGATTGATCAACTCTGTTCCCTTCAACTTTCTGCTGTCCTTGTGTGCCTCGCTTGGGCTGCATGCCACTTGACATACAGCTCCCTCTGCCAGCTGAATGCTGTGGTGCACCCAATTTTATTACGTGTCCACGAGTTTGGAGGCATCTGGCCTGAAACAGTCTAAACTGGCTGGTAAGGTTACTCTTATGAGGCCAAAACCAAAAACAGTTGTTTAGCCCCCTCTTCAGAAAAACTCCCATTATCATATAAGATGGAGATAGGAAGGAACTCAAGTCATGTAGTCCATTCTCAGGTTGGCCTAGGGTTTTACCCCACCATGTGCTGGGGGTGGGATTTGGAGCCTTGAGTTTAAACTAAAGTAGGATCTGTAAGATGTGATCCCTGAGGATCATGTTTCTGAATAAGACAGACACAAGAGATAGCTACCACTGTATGGCAATCCCTAATAAATCACAGCTTTTTAACTGGTGACCTCTGGATCTAAGTCACTGTAGCCATATCCAAGACTGCTAAAAAAATTGCAGTATCTCAGATGCCATTTAGAACTGCTGATTTTTAAACATCATATAGTATTATAATAGACAGATCTTCAGCTATTGAAAGCAACCTAGCTCTACTGATTTTAATGTAACTGGAATGATTTCATCAGCTGATAATCCGGTATACTGCTTTTGCCAGCTGATTACCTGGCTGATTTGAATGAGGCTAATTATATCTTGAATACTTGTACACACATGTTTATATAAACACACACAAGTACACACATACGTATACACAAACATTTAGTTTGTAAACATACTGCATATTTCTAATGAATCTCATGGCACAATAAGAACGAAGCTTGCCCTTTCCACAAATACAGCATGTTTCCAAGTCCCATAATTAACTGTTATGTAGCAGGATTTTGTCCTCAAGGGTCATATTTGACCCCTTCATTATTTTCAACTTTGGTGGTAAATGAGAACATAAAACACTAGAGGTTCAAATCCTAGGTAGTAAAGTTCATCAACAGCAGCACTAAACCCTTGCAGAATATGGAAGAGCTACAGGTTTCTCTACAACGCATCCCTACTTTATTGTGTTCTCCACTGGCTGTGGAGGCAATTTTTAGGTAAAAACAAAGGGCCCGATTTTCTTCTCACTCACACCAATATTAATCCAGGCTCAGACCACAAATTCAGTTGACTAACTTTGAATAGTAGTAACTTTCAATTTTATAATAGTAAAATTGAATCAAATAACTAATAGAAGGCTGTGATGCGACTAAGCTGGCTCTTCCATCATAGATGGTCTAAAAATAACAGCTGTCCTCTCTTTTGGGATCACGGACTTCACTTGAAACTATCCATGCACAGTTCCCCATTCAGTGTCAAAGTTATCTCATTCAGAAATAACCCTCCACTAGAGTGAACTGTACCTCTCCATTTCATTCAATTTACCTATTATCATAGCACTCTCTCACAAAATGCAGAATACACCACTGATATGTATCACACTCCATATTTATTTTCTTTCCATCACAGAAGTGCCCCTTCAAACATCAGGCAGAGAAGCAAGGTACAAAGAATACAGTCCCTTCCATTGAGAAGTTGGTATACCGGTATCCAGGAGGAGGTCAAATGGACAAGAGGCAAAGGGGTTTGGGAATGATGAGATGATAATAATGACGTGGACAGAACTTGGCAGAAAAGCTCACGTCTCAGTGCACCATTTGCTTATTTAATACAAGACAAGAATGATTTGGATACATACAGGCAAATGGGCAACTAAAACGTGGGCTTTTCTGCCAACTTCTGTACTCTTTGTACCTTGCTTCTCTGATGCCGCTAAATCATGCGTTAGCATGGAGAATGGGGAAATATGGGCGACTTTCCATGTTTCACCCTTCTCCGTGCCAAGGCATGATTTGGAGGTTATTAAATTTGCCTCAGGAAAGGGGATTTTTGTATTTTCATGGGCCTGAAGTTCAGCTGGCTAGCAGGGAACAAGATCAACTTAAATTCGTTCCCATTGCTCTCCTTGAAAATTGTGTCACGGGAGCCTATAGCTTTTGAGAAAATCCCATCCATGAACCATCTCCTGCAGGCCAGTGAGAAAAAGCAAGTCCCTGTCTGAATGACACTGTAAGAGTTTCAGGACAAGAACCTCAAATCGACTCAGCTGAAGCAGAAAACGTGAGCTGGATTCTGGTACTACTCAGTAAGAAATCAATGATCTCAGTGGAAATTGCTTCTGAATTCAACAAGAGTGGATGAGTTGAGGATCAGGCCCAAAGATGCAAGTGAAAGCGAAGAACTTGCTGTGGAATTCTTTCCCTCCAAAGAGTTTTGCTTTCAGGGCACATACTAATGAAAATCAAATCTTTACAGCTGTACATTTCTGAAGGATTTCAGCACTCCCAGGCTGCTGTCTTCATAAGAGTTTCAAGTCACGGAGCTGCGATTTTGGTTGTAGCTGTGTTGGTCTAAGGACATAGGCAGGCAAGGTTATTTGGGTAGATGTGATATCTTTTATTAGACCAAGTGAGTAGTTGGAAAAAAGTTCTTAGCAAGCGTTCGGGCACAGTTGCTCTTTGTCACGTATAGGGAGTCTCTTCCTTGGAGTCTCAGACCAGCAGAGACTCCCTATGCCTGACTAAGGGTGACTGTGCCTGAATGCTTGCTAAGAACTTTTTTCCAACTACTCACTTCGTCTAACAAAAGACATCACATCTACCCAAAGAAACTTGTCTGCCTCAAGTCATGGAGGGATTTAACAGGACCTTTGCAAATGAAAGTCTCTCTTGAAAGTTTGGAAAACAACCCTGATAGAAAGAAGTGGAAATAACTTATTATAAGGCCACAATTATTGTGGAATTAAATGAACTTCTTTATAGGCGAGTTCTAGATGCTCAGAAAAGGAAGAGAACACGTAAAATAAAACTCTTCCTCTTTGAGGATTTTCATGGGGAAAGACAGTTTCGCAAAGGGATGGAATTTGCCAGTCTGAATCTTTATCCACCAGAAACACTTGTTACATCATTTCAGTATTTCACCAGTCATTTCTTTGTACATCTTTCCTCTTGTTATATTGCAGAGATATAAATCAGTCAAAACCTACATCTGCACAGACCTTTCAACCAAGTTTAATTCACATGTAGTTAATGTTAACAATGACAAAACCCCTAAGCTAACAAACTGCATTAAATGTTTGAAAGTGTTTCTTTCATCATATTAATTTATTCTCGGGAGATGACTCACTATTACTATCCTCTTTTCCCAGACTGAGAAACGGAAGCAAAGAGGTTAAGTGTCTTGTCAAAGCCCACGCAGAGCAAACTCCATCCCACAACTCAGTCCATTAACAGTACTGCCTTTCACAGGTTTAATGTAATTTGTCATTTGTAGATTTACTATGATAAAGCTCACTAGGTTCTTTCCAGGTATATATGAAGTTGACCATGCATCCGTTTACCATATTTTCTCATATATAGTATTCCCCCAAAATTCAGCTGTGCGTATTGGGGCGGGGGGGGGGG
>NW_017728992.1:193053594-193055204 GCF_001723915.1 Gavialis gangeticus | reverse complement strand
TTTGCTTGCGCCAGGAAAACAAATGCAACACTTCTAACCTGTCCTGCCTGAGGTGCTGCCACTGTGTATGCTCTGCCCATCCCGACCCTGGTTACTCTTAAAGAAACAGCAGCTGGGAACTGTTCTGGAGTTCCCGGCATGACAATGCTGCCGGGGCATGACTGCACAGGGGTGGGGGGGGCAATCCCAGAGCCCCTCCTAACTTGACACCCGGGATCTGTGCCCCTAGTTATAGTACTGCTCACAAACATTATTTCACTTACTTAAAAATAACAACAGCGTCTCATAACCTGAATGGAAAGACTTCATGATGGAAATGGATTATACCCTGGCAAATTACATCACATCAATGAAAACTGAAACATAATACGCAATATTTATGCATCTTTTGACTCATTCAAAAAATACTATTTTTTGTCATAATTTTTCCACCCTCACAGGAAACCACAAGAGAAGAACTAAAGAGTACGGGCATATGAACAATTTACTGCAGGGCAAAAAGGAGCGGGGATTTACCATGCATAAGCAGCTCAGTAATATCTACCCACATGCATGTTTTTGCCTCATTTTTTGAAGGTTAACCCATGGCACCTTGGCCTTCTTTCACTGAGAGCTAATTTTCTTCTACTGCTTAGCTTTCATTTACTGTGGGATAAGAGCATGCACATGGGCAATTAGCAAAGAGCAGCAGGCACATGCTAATTTACCATTGTCTTTATGTCTCATAGTAATAACTTTCCAGACCTAACTATTGGAGGATTTGATTTACCAACGTCCTACTCTGGTTTTAAACTAGGGTACGTTCACCGATTTCAAAAGGAATTTTTAAGAAGCTGTCTTTTTAAACACAAAGTGTTATATGAAAAGAACAGGTTTACAAATTTCAGCTTTGCATTCCTGTTACAATTGTTTTCACTCATTACATACTACTATATATCACCTGATATCTTGCTTTGAGCCCCTTGTTTGGCAAAAGCCTTCAGCACAGTAACATAATGATTCTTAATGGTTTGTCTAATCTGAAATTCTGCCATCATCAAAACCAGGTGCATGACAGGATGATGAAGTAAACTCCATAACTGGACAATAATGTCTTCTAAGACTCATCATTCAGTGCTTGGCTTATGCACCAACCATGAATGTTTATAGCCTTTTGAAGTCCTAACTGTGGGTGTCCCCCACACTTACACTTGCTAATTTCTTCTTGAATTTCACATACACTTGTTAATTTCTTCTTGAAACTTACTAAATTCTTGGTCTCAATGACATATTGTGACAATGAGTTCCAGAGGTTAATCATGCCATATAGTTACCAGGATGACAGAAGTGTATTCCATGAAAGGATACAGGATGAAGAAACTACATGCTTTCCTAGTACAGAGTGAGGAAAGAGAACATAACCATGCCCATATCCAAAGGGTCTTTGTGAAGTCCAATGAAAATGAAGGTATTATTACTTTTTGATTTTGCCTAATACCATAGAATCATAGAAAATAAGGTTTGGAAGGGACCTCAGGAGGTCATCTAGTTCAACCTCCCAGCTCGAAGCAGGACCATCCCCAGCTTCATACTTTCATAGTAGCTAGGGTCAGGAGGGACCTGAACAGATC
>NW_017728992.1:193046517-193053197 GCF_001723915.1 Gavialis gangeticus | reverse complement strand
GGGGCACTAGAGTGGCCCTCCCTTCCCTTCTACAGGGCTGAGCTGAGGGGGGGTTGTGGTCCAGCCCTGGCAGGATGCTATGATTAGGGAAGGGTCCCCCCCTCCCTCCTGACCAGCCCAGCAGGGAATGTTTAATCACCCCTAACTCAGTGTTTATCACCCCATTAAGAAAACAGAGGAACATTACCAGCTACCTGTTGATTCTACCTTTGTCCCGTGTGCCACAGCTCGGAGGTAGCCAGCACGTGGTCTGCTAGCTAAAGCTGAGGTGTCTGTGAGGAATGGGGAGATGCCTGCAGAGACTGCCGGAGCAGCAGCCAGGGAGCAGAGGGGAGGGGCCAGAACTACTGTCTGCCCAAAGAGCATGTTGGGATCCTGGGGAGTCTGACTTAACTTAAACCAAGAAAGTGTCTGGGACAGACACTGCAAAAACTGGTTTGACCCAAATCAGTTAAGTCTGATACCACATTCAACCAGGTTTAACTCAAACTGGTTCCAGCCATTCTCAAACTGGTTTATGTGTACTGAACATCTGTTCTGTTACAGGTTTAAAGCAGTAAACTGGGTTGATCACTTAAACCGGGTTATATATAATGTCTTTCCCAAGTCCTGAAGTGCAATCACATTAGCAGGTACATAGTTACACATTACGCTATGAGCTGCACAAATGTTGATAGGTATTAGTACTAGCTTGAATTTGGAGCCACACACGTTCAGGCCAGCAGGGGCCTGGAGGACTAAAAAGTAAGAACCACCACCCCCGCTTATTCCAGATTTCCCTCCCCCCCCAATTCTTGCCACCCCCTCACTCCTGGGACTCCTCCCACCCTCTGGCTTCCACTTTTTTATGCCCTCCTCCACTGTCTGTCCCAGGGGAGTGGGCAGGGAGGGGTTACCCTGCCTGCCTGGCCACTGGCACAGCTGCTGAGCTGCAGCTCTTCTCTAGGCTGAGCCAAGCCTGGAGAGCAGCAGCAGAGGTGGTGGCAGCGGGACATGCAGGTAAACCCTTCCTTGCCTGCTTCCCAGGATAGAGTATGTGGTCAACTACAAGGAAGCAGGCACCAGCAGCAGGGATCTGGGATGGGACAGGGAGTCAGTGGGCCTAATCTGGCCCAGCAGGGGAGAGGGGGATGGTTGGGTGCTTACACTGGTATAGCCAAGTGGCTGTACCTTAGTGTAGCACAAGCTGAGTAACATGAATCAGACAGAATCCTGCCCTTGAGTGGGGTTACCTTAAGCCACCTAATGAATGATTAAAGCCAGTTTCAGGTGTTAACATGCAGGTAGTCTAGGGGCTAAGAGCTCCAGGAGCTGCCCAAAATGACCATGTAACAAGGCGTATACTCAGACTGTTAACCAGCCTCCGCTATGAAACAGCAGGCATCTCACACCTCAATTACTGTGAAAATGCCGCAAGATGATTTGAATACGTTTCTGCAACAAAAGAAATCCTGCATAGCAGGCTAAATCCAGAAGCCCTTATTGTCATAAAACTCCTAATAGCTTTAGTGAATAACGCTTTTTTTCCAGATTTCACTTATTTTCTTTTTCAGTCTCAGCACTTTCAAAATTGTTTCTCTTCCTATTGCCATGGATGGAACACACCTGCATAACCGATACAAATTTTTGTCTCCAAATATCTTTATTTGCATTAACATCTGTGCATATTTCTGCTGTGCTGAACAATACTGGGGGGAAACACTTCTGAAACTTCCTCCCTATTAAGATAAAATATGCTGCTAGTTCACATATCTCTCCCACTTCTATTTTGTCTGCACCAGAAGCTCTTCTTTGCAGTTCCTCTCTCTGTAAAGTAGATGGAAAGGCATAGCAGAACAGCTCTGTGCCTAAAGCAGTGCCAGTCCTGCTGTGATGATTAAGGCCGCTGCTTTTGCAACTAAACCCAAAGGTAGCAACCAGGGCTGCTGCCTCTGTAGCCTGCCCTCAGTTACACTAACTACTGAGTAGGCGACATCTTCTATTGTTGTCCTTTGCCCATAGGACCAATGCCTAGATTGGAAGAAACAAGCACTCTCTAGGCATAAAGCCTGGCTTCTTGTTAACAACAAGAAGAACAATCTGAGAAGCAAAAGGATGGTCAAGTTAGGGGCCTAGTTGAGGATCTGGAGAACCCAGGTTCAGGTTCCTGTTCTGTCACCATCCTCCATTGTGATCTAGGGCCTCACAATGCCTCACCTCCCCATTTGAAACGGAGATACTAGTACTTCTAAACACATTTATAGGTGTGAATAATTTTACTAAAACTAGACTAGGGAGTAATAGAAGAGTGATGTCATAGCTGTGATGGTCCAGAAATTATAAGAGGCAAGGATTTCTTAGGGTGATATTTTTCACTGGGCCAGCTATGTAGTTGGGTTAAAGATCAACAACCTTTTGAACAGAAGGAAGGACCCAATGAAGAGTGTCTCATCCTAAGAAATCCTTGCCTTTTGCACACAAGGGAGTAAAGAATATTGAGACTATAACTAGGCACCAACAACAAAACAAGAATTAACTCTTTGGCATTTTTGCCAGGCAAGTTTTGATGAGGGGGATGTTCTTTGCCTATGCTGTGATGCTGCAATGCAGGAGTTGGCTTGTACTCACCACCCAGTCTGCTTTACGAACACATCCTAGAGGCTATAGATAAGAGATGACTGCTTAGGCCATGTACCCCAGCTTCCTGCCAAGGCAAGCACTGCTCCCCACAGTACATTCTCTAGTGCTCTAAGTGAGGTTGAGACTCAGCACAGGGGAACAAGATCCAAATAATACAAATCTTTAATAAACCTAAACTCATCACTCTGATTTCTATAGCTGAAATATGGAAAAGGCAAAGCATACAGGTAATATAAATGTTGATGAATTAGTGGCTCAATACTTCAGTCTTAATAATGCTTCAGACCTAATAATCTGAAATGCTAATGGTAACACTGTTACAGATTTAAAGAAATCTGCACCTATCTATAGCTCATCCACAGCCATTTACAATTTGAGACAAGACATGAAAGCTTACTACATGGCACTACAGAGGGGGCAGGAAAGTCCACCAACAATATCAGGAAGGAACCATTAGACAGACAAGAATTCTGCTCCTGAAACTGGCAACAAAATCACCATTGATTTCCATGGGTGGAGCAGGACTAATTTCTTCTACCCCTGTAGTCTGGTACAAAGACTCTCCCCTGCTCCTGCCACCCCAGCCCCATAAGCTGGCCAGTGCATCCTTGTAGAGCCCTATTGTTTAACAGTGAGGCTCCACTGCTGAAGCATACTGACAGGGTTGCAGGAGAATGAGAACAATCCTTACTCATGGCCTTAGGCCTGCTCTAGTCTGCTTGAGTAAGCATTGTAGCATCAGACCCATATAAGCCTTCATTTCTCTTAGAGTTTCACTTGCATTAAATAAAAAGCCCAAGAAAGTGGAACTCCACCTACACACGGAATACCCCTGTGGGCACCCAGACAGACAGCACAGACCTGGCTGCTCAATATAATAAAACACTTTCCAGGAAGATGATAAAGAAAGTCAACTATTTTGGCTGAAATGTGGTACATAAAAACCCAACTGCAAGCAGCATTGTAATTAGCTCAACAAAGCTAAAATACGAAACCGAACAGAGTTCAGTGAACTCCACAGCAACACAAGCCTTCCATGTGTGCTTTCATATCTGCGCTGCAGATTTGCCTGGTTTTATAAGGCCACACAGAGAGAGATCATAAGGTAGTTCAGCTTTTTAGTGCAAGTCTTTTTCCTCAAGGCAGCCATCCTTGCAACCTGCCTGTCATCACAAACAAAACAAAGCAGTTTTATTACTCAGAAATGAGTCCGAACCAAGATGTAAATCTGGAACTTTGGATCCAGCCCTGAGTCTGAACTCTGCTTTTTGGGTCATCATGTTGACTAGCCTAGAAAATGGGAAGGGCAAAAAATAGATCTTGCCTATAGATCAAGGAAGCAGAGGAAGGACAGCTTCTTGGTGATGGACCTAGCTGGGACACAGAAGTTCATGGTTTGACTACTGTTTTTTCCACAGGCTGTGTGTGTGATCTTTGGAAAGTCCTCTAACCTCTTAGTGCCTCAGCTTTCCACATGTAAAAACTGGTATAAAAACAGACCTTTCAGTCTCACTCCTCACCCCCTCGCCTTTTCTGCCTTGCCTTTTTATCTTGTGACTTCTAAGGCAGGGTCTGTTTCTTACTGTGTGTCTGTACAGCTGCTGATAAATCAGCTCCAATCCTGCAGCCGTAGACCTCTGGGCATTACTGTAACAAACCGAATAACATCAAGCAGAGGACACTCTGCAATAGAAAACCAGCTGCATTACTTACCAGGCTTCTGATACCAGCCAAATGGGTATGTATTGGCTTCTGCATCTGAAGAGCTGCAGTCTGAAACCTGCCAAGCACTCCTCGTTTCCTCAGCACAGGTCTGGATTCCTAAACCATTCAGTGTCAAGCACAACACTTTGCCACCTGCCAGAAACATGTCCAGTTACTCAAACCACAGCAGCAGCTCTCAGATTTTAAGTAACATCGTTAAGAAATTGTTCAGTCTACACTCTGGTTCTGCTTTTCTGGTTCTATTGAGTGTGCAAACAAGCAAACCCCTAAGACTCTGAAATCAGGGAGGGAAATGCCCTTTGAACAGCATTAAGACTAGATCCTGGTCCTACTGCAGTCACAAATGAAGCTTTCCTTGATTTCAGTAGAAACAGGACTAGACACCAAGGGCTGTGTCTGAAGCCTACTGAAATCAGTGAAAGTCTCTGTGATAACTTTACTGGGAGCATGATCAGACTGCTCAGGACATCCCCTTGCCAGTGCAGAGTGACCTGGGGAACTGCCTTGGGAGTGGACTTGTTGGGAAGGGAGTGGGGTAGGGGGATATCACCTGCTGCAGCAACTAAACAATCATGTTAGCAGCCTGGTGACAGCCAGAAATCATTTACCCCAGATGCCCCAGGTGCCCACCTGCTTTGTTACGTGTCTGTGCAGCACAACTGCATTTCTGTCATTTAAAGCCTGTTATCACTTCCACTACAGTCAATAATGAAAAGTCCAAGTGAGTTTATTAGTGGTGGATCTTTAAAATGCTAGTGATGACAAATATCAGTGAGAAATATAAAGAAAACTGTGGTGACCAATCTGCAAAACTGGACCCCTTACCCCTCTTCTTTCCTTTCA
Source organism: Gavialis gangeticus (assembly GCF_001723915.1). Lineage (NCBI taxonomy): Eukaryota > Metazoa > Chordata > Crocodylia > Gavialidae > Gavialis > Gavialis gangeticus. The sequence goes on along the minus strand of NW_017728992.1, from coordinate 193,048,010 downwards.
AATTAGAGTTTAAAAACACAGCAGAACTTAAAACAATATTTCAGGAAGAGTTTGGATTTAATGGGATCACAGAACTAGGCAATGTGTGCAATATTGTTAATCTGCCTGAATGGAGGACTACATAAACAGATTTTAAGCATGTGTGGATTTACTCTGAATACAGTTTAGAAAGGAAAAACAAATACCTAATAGATCTTGGAAGAAAATATCATCTTTGGTGTCTCAGATTAACCCCCCAAAACACTCAGGTAAAAATAAGTGGTGGACAATTTGAAAATTTGTACAGAAACGATCTGGCCAAAGGCTGAGACTTTACCAAACAACTAAGGGAAGTAAGTGCCCAGCTCCCAATTAATTTCAGTAAGATCTGGGTGTCTAATTCCCCTATGCATTCAAGCAAAGTCTTAAGAAGAGGGCTAGCAAGTGATACATTGTAACAATATATCTTTTATCAGTCTGCCTAAATACTATCTGTATATATAATATAGATCTATAGCACTGCTAAGAAATCATTCCCATGCAGTGGTATCTATAAGAACTGAAGTGCTCAGCACACTTTGCTTTGGCCCTGAAGAAGGTATGTTACTTATGCTTGGACCTGGATAAGATCTTGCAAGGGTTTTATTATGGTTATCTCAAGCTGAAAGACTAGCAAAGCCCGGTATAATGAATATAGACTGAACAATAAATTATATAGCATCAGAAAAATGTACCTGTTGACTGTGAGCCATTTAAAAGCCCAAATCCCAAGCAACAGGGGTCAGCATCACACCAACGCTCACATTCAAAAAACCTGGTGGGGAAAGGAAAAGAAACACTATGGAGTTTAGTACAGTTGATCAGATGCTGTTGCTACAGCCTTGTTTACAATTGTTATGGGGAGGGGGCTACAGGCTCCCAAGGACAGAGCCAACACATTGTGATGAGGAGTTATGAAAGTCTGCACTACCTGCCAAAAACGACCACTGCCTAGTTCTTTGCATTGCATATACAAGGGCTCAGCTGTGATGTATAACTCAGTCAATAAACATTTGCTTTCTTAATCTAGTTATTTAGAACATTACTTTGATGGCTGTCCTTGAAATTTTAGCACAGATTAATTTGTGTGTTATTGCCAAAATTTCAGCGGGCTGATTGAGTAACTGTACAGCATTACATTATGCATACTAGATAGTACTGTTACACCCATTACAAATTCACTCCAAGTCCTGTGATTTGTATTGATTATTTTCACATACTGCTATTCTTTTCTTTGATATTTTTTTAACAGAAATGCCAGATTCTCTCCACTAGCACATTATAGTCTTGGCATTTGCACATGGCTAAGGCCCCAGGATAACAAAAACTGAGCCACGTTGAAACATACCCATCGGAAATGGCTTTCCCACTCAGGTCAATCTTGTTTCTTACTGTGATTCCTGTTACTTTGCAGAATGGCAAACGTGTGTAGAAGTTCTTCACAGTTGCTCCTAGAGTGACTGGGGGGGGGGGGG
>NW_017728992.1:193044805-193046369 GCF_001723915.1 Gavialis gangeticus | reverse complement strand
TTGCTTCTTGCTTCACATTATTCAAATTATTAAGTAAACATAACATCAAGGGCAAAAGCAATGTTTCTGTGATAGAACTGGATCACATCTCAAAGACATTCAAATACTGTCTACGGTGGGTAAAGGTCTGAAAATTTCTGATGGAGAGACTCAGTGCAATGGGGTTTTGCGAATACCTTTCCAGCAAGAACTGACTTGATATCACCAGCACATTGACCACCAAATGATACTAGATGTTTTCAACTCACTAATCCTAACTCTACGTAGAGATAAAAGGCTATGTCCATAGTGGTACGAATTGTCATTCTAGGCCAGACAAAAAGTCCCTCTGGCCTGGGATCAATGACAAGTAGCAGATGCTATGGATGAAGAATATTAGAAACAGATGTACATCGACTGATCTATAACCTTGCATATGCTCCAAGGCACCAACAGTAGGTTGCATCCTTAATTGTTATATTGAATAGCCTCTGATGGACCTATCCCCTGTAAATCTATAACCCTTTTCAAGTTGGTCATAATACTGGCCTCCACAATACCCTATGGGAAATGGGTTCCACACACTAATTGTGCAATATATAAAAGTTACGTTCTTTTGCTTGTATTGTTGTCTGTTAATTTCCCGGAGTGGTCCATAATCCTTATGTTACCAAACACAGTACATAACAGTGCCTTATTAACTTTTCCCAAACCATCCCTGGATTTTACACAACTCTATCATAACCTTCTTCTGCTGTCTCTTTTCCATGCTAAAGAGAACTAATCCTTTCAGCTCCTTCTTACACAAGCCACTCCTTACTTGTGGTCCCTTGACCTTCTCATACACTTTGAGAGGTGGGGACCGGAATTGCACAAGTATTCAAGAGATGGGAACATCATGGTTTATGGTATAATGGTATTCCTGCTTTGTTTACAGTTCCTTCCCTAATGATTCCCAACATTTTATTTGCTGTTAGACCATTACTAGACACTGAACAGAATTCTCCACAATGATCTGAAGAGCTTTTTGCCCAAGTAGTAACACCTAATTCAGAATCTATCACTGAGTATACACAGTCAGGGTAATTGTTTCTTTGTACTTATCAGTGTTAAATTTCACCTGACACCTTGATGCCCACTCAGTTTGGTGAGATCTTTCTGTAATTCCTTACTATGAGCTTTGGATTTGGTTACCTAGAATTATTTCTTACTTTCTGTAAACTTTTCTACTTCAATGTTTATTTCCTTGATAGAATTCACTTCTGCCTTCTGATCTAACAGCCTTGAAATTAAAAGCTGAGATGCTGGTTGACACTACCAGGAATACACATTAGGGCTATGCAAAGCTTCGGGCGTTGATTCGATTCGGAAGAGATTCAGCCTGATTTGGTGGTCGAATCTCCGAATCCAAATTGAACCAGGAGACCAATAAAAATGTCCAAATTGATTTGAAGCTCTCCAAATTGATTCAGAAAAGATTCGGAGATCTTCGGAGATTCGGGCAGTCCCCACTTGCCGTCGCGTGGAGCTGGACCCAGGCTCCATGCCGGTAAGTAGGGGCGGGGCGGGGGAGGGGGGGGGCTGG
>NW_017728992.1:193021009-193044632 GCF_001723915.1 Gavialis gangeticus | reverse complement strand
GGGGGGCTGGGGGACAGGACCATGGAGGGACCTGCGCCAGGCCCCATCCCTTGCCTGCTCCCCCAAACCTCCTGAGCACCCCCCAACCCCTGCCCACTCTCCCAGCCCTCCCCTGCCCATGGCTGCCCCACCCAGCTCCCCGTTCTTTAAAAAAAAAAGCCCTGCAATAACCAGCTGCTGCAGCGGCTATTGGGGCTTCTGGGTGCTCATGGCAGAGCCCCCCACGCAGTGCGGGGAAGTGGGCAGCAGCGAGGATCACCCCACCGCCCCCACCAACCTGGCAGCAGCCAGTGAGTGGGCCTTTATTTATTTATTTAAAGAGCCGGGAGCTGGGGCTGGGCAAAGCAGCCATTGATGGGGCTGGGAGATCGGGTGGGGGGTGGGGCCTGTCCAATTGGGAGATTCAGCAGCAGCCAAATCTCCAAATCAGATTCGGCAAAACCGATTTGGGACAGAGATTTGAATCACCGAATCAAATTAGTGTCCCCCAAATTGGCCGAATCCAAATCTGAAGCGAATACTAGCCACTTCGTACAGGCCTAAACATACATAGTGCAACAGAAAAATTAAAGCTCACCTCTTTTGTAATGTACAATCTGAGGTTCCCGAGGTAATACAGTCTGGCAGCTGTCAGGGATTTTGTTGATGGAGTTATCACAGACCTGAGCCTCTGGATAGAGGGTGCAGACGAAGTAGGTGCCTGTGGTGCGCTGAAGATCCACCAACTGACAGAACGCATCCTCTTGTGTACAGCCTAGGTGGCAGAGAAGTTTAATTTAGAAAAACAAAAACAAATAAAAAAACAGTGTTTGTTCCTTTCTTCATTCCCCTTCATCTTTGTTAATAATTCTGAATAGCAACCCTATCACCCAGCTACATACTAGTAAATGACAGAGGTCTCTATCATTATGCTCTTATTGTATAAGAAAAATAGGGACAAATTCTGTCTTGTATGTTACACTACTGGAAATCCAGAATAATTTCACTGACATCAATAAAGTCACTTTAAATGGGGGCGACAGAAAGAAGGAGCTAGTTCACAAGTTTTATTTATTTCAGATAATCTTTGAGTAAAAAATGGCATCGTAAAAGAAAAGCAATAGATAGTGTTATCTCCTTACTAGTTCACAACATAATCGTTTCAACAACAATGGATGCGTCAGTGTCATATGTATATTTCTTTGGGTTTAAAAACAAAATAAAAATATGCTCAAACTTTTTTGTAGATGTTTTGTTAGCAATTGACCTTGAAATTCATCCCATGATAATAATGTGCTTTAAAAATAAAGAAACTGATCGAGCCAATTTCTTAGTTATTACGGCACTGGATTTCTTCACCTTTTACAACTAACTTTTTTTTTTTTTTTTTTTACTGTTACTCTATTACTCTCTACCTGGGAGTGAGATGGATAGCCCAAGTTATGAGTAGCTGTGTCTACGCTAGCAAAAAAATGATACCTGTAATTCTCTGAGGCCCTGCGTCAAACAGCGTGCAGCATTCATGTAGAGAACACCACAGGGTTTCTAATGCTCTCATCTAAGCTGCACAGGTGACACGGTGAACACTGCTTATGCTGGTTTCTCTTGCTGCCATACATCCAGAGAAAATGCACTGGTGATAAAGTGCCAGTGTTTGCCACGGGAGGCAAGGGTACGGGGGGGAAAATGGAGTGGGGGCTGTGTTGGCAGCTTTGTATAACTTGGACATCCTCTCAGTGAGGCTTGTGATTATAATACCTGATTCCTACATGAATTTGCTCCTCTGCCTTTGAAAAATCTTCAAGTGTAACAGCCATGACCATGAGAGTTATTCAAACATTTCAGTTCATTGTACATCTCCCCACTCTCCTGTAGAATAGAAGCAGTTAAGACTTCTTACGAGTGAGACACCAGCGTGTTGCCTGCTTTAAGGAAAACTTGTGCTTGAAGAGCCAGTATTCCTGGGATGGGAGGGAACGGCTAGGGTCAATTTGTATCAGGCTGTTGTCCATGACAGAGAAAAGTTCTGCTGCAGATTCTGAGATGGAAAAAAAAAAAAAAAAGAGCAAGTACTTATTTACAAATCTGGAATAAATTAAGAGTGTTTATACATAACACTCTTCATTTCACAGTGTAACTAGTGCACAAGCCATTAAGGACTGGCTTTGAAACAGAGCTGTCTCAGTATTTTTATTGGGCTTTGTGCCACAACTTTATCTGTCTTTATCTTTCTTTTCTCCAAAGTCATTAAGGAGGCTCAACCTCTTCATGACCTAGTTTACTCATAACATCTCCAACATCCAAAAATTGAAAAAGAATCACAACCATCAGCAACAACAACACTCTATTGTTTTATCCAGTCCATCTAGATGTCAAAAAAGGATCGTTCCTTAAAACATTTTCTAGTGTTTTATCCAGGTCACGTTTCACTATCTGAAGCCATGCAGTTTCCATATGTTCTCTGGAAAAGCTAGTCCACACCCCACTGTCAAAAAGTTTTTCCTACTAGTAAGCCTAAATGCATTTTTTATTAATATAATCCCACACTCCTAGTTATGCTCCCATGCACCACCTTATATAATTCTTCTATATCTTCGGTGTACATGTGATTCTTCAAAAGCTGCTTTCTGTGAACTGTCTCTGAGCCAACCTCAGCTATTTCTAGCTCTTTTTTAATCATTTTCCCATAAGTAACAGCCTGTTCAAACCTCTGAATATTTTTTGCTACACTTCAGTGATCTCCTTCCAGTTTAATAACTACCTTCTTATTTGTCAAATAGCATGAGCACACCTCATCAAACATCGCTTTGGCTCTGTTGAACTTTTGTGTTAGTCCCTGAAGCATTAAAGTCACTGAAAAATGTAAACACAAAACCAAAGCAGAGCTAATACTTGAAGAACAAATGCTAACCCATGTGATCATGTCCTAAAGTGCACAGGGTGGTTATGTCTCTTCTTTTATGAGAAAATATGAAAATTTCTGAGTTCTAAACACAATCACACAGGGATAAAGCGCTTGGTTCTTGCATAAACTTCCTCCAGATTTAGCAATTGCTATGTTTGAGAGATTACCTGAATGCCTTGTTACTTGTCAAAATCCAGTTTCAAGCCTTTGGTTTCCTAAGATTCTCTGAAAATAGCAGATGACATGACTAATACTTAAATCATAGTGCAGAAATCTGCATTCCTTGTATTGCTTTGGGATTTAATGATATCATCAGTGGTTGCAGAGAAAATGGAGAACCCCCTAGGCCTAGATTTATGTCTTGACAGGTAACTGAAAAATGAACTTAATCTATATTTTAACTGTACTTTCCCCAAAGATTGAAGTCTAGACTTGTGTTCTGCTAATTGTATGGGAGCTCAAACAGGTAAATAGGAAATATACTTTGCAAAAAGGTGAACCAGAGCAGGAAAATCAAATACCTAACCTGTTTTATTATTGCACATACATTAAACCACATCATCTCCCATAGATACCCATCAAAGCTCAAGGAGAAAGTACATAACAAGATGTGTTAAAATGCTGTTATCATGAGTTCAAGTTCTTATCTTGGTTCTTCTCTGGCATATACTAAGGGCAGATGTCTATGTAAATGTGCAATTGAGATCTGATTAATTTTACCCTGAATCTCAAAAACAGAGAGATTTTTGGGATCCAAGATAAAATTCAGCAGGCCCCAGTTCTGCAAGTGCCAGAGTGAAAGGAGCCTGGGAGCAGACCTTCAAAGGAAACATGACCTCACGGACTCCAAAGATGCACTTCCTGAAGTGTCCTTTCTAACTGGTGGCACTCACAATGCCAGGCTCCCCAAGCACTCAAGCCTTTAAAGATATACTGGGTCGCCCAGCATTGGGGAAAAGGTTCATTGATGCCAGACTTCATGGCATGGCTTTGCAATGGCCAGGCTGTGTCCCATCAATTGCAGATAAATGTAACATCTGTCAGGCACCTAAGAGATACTAATCATTTTGATGAAGTTATTGTGGAATTGTGTTGTCATAACCAAGAGCAGAATTTGGCACAGCAGATGGACTACATAACCCAAGAAACCTCTTCAAACTCCAATGTGTGTGGATGAGAGGTCTGATGTTCATTTTATGCTTAGCTCTGTTAGACACCCCTAAGTTTGCAGGGCCAGGCCATCTTCTAGTGTTAATCTGCATAGCTGCATAAATATGTTGATCTATACCAGCTGAGAATCCAGCCCTTTGTGTTTACTCAAAAGCTTATTTGAACAAGGCAAACTTCCAGCATCTGGAAAATTCAGCTGGAAATGTCATGAGAAGAGCCTTCCTGTGATGTTTCAGCTCTTCCACTTCTGGTCTGGCCTGTCTATGTGCAGAGACATGTGAAAATGAAAAATGATGCGACTCTGGAAAGCAATTTCAGCAAGTTTTGTTTTGAACAAATGTATCTAAACCTAATCACATTCCCCATGGAAGAGAAAATTATTACATTTGGCAGTAAATGTTTTAGGAATACATGGTTCAATTCTACATCTCCTTAATCTCATTCTTCTTGTTTAATAAATAGTACCAGAAGTTTCCTCCTTGTTATTTCTGTACCTGATAACGTTAGGCCAGTCTGCGTTTGGAGAACAGCAGCATCACATGCAGAGGACGGCCTCCGGGTAATCATATTGGAACCTGGAATGCAATGGCAATTAAGCTCATATTCATTCTATCTGAAGTTTTTCTTTAAGACATGGCCATCACTGATCCCTTAACAATTTGTTAACTAACTTATATAGTACAAATTAACAGGCAACATTAGCAGCCCAACTCTATGATGGCAAACTACATATATAAATTTTACCAAATGAAAAAACAACCATATGGATAACATCTTTGCACTGAACTAGTTAAGCCACAAGTAGAGTATCTGTCCCCATACATCCAAGTTATATACAAATGTCATCAGCTGAAGTTAAGACGACTTTTTTTCTCCGGGATGTGCAGTACAGTTGCAATATATTATGGGGGGAGGGAGGAAGGATTTACTGTCCTCTCTGATGAGTCCAGCATTGGCTACTTGTATAGACGCAACCAGATTAGTACAGTCATTAGTGTGCTCTGATAAGGCAATTTCCTTATTTTGATGGGAAATTTTCAAAAATGCTGTAAATCTGTTACGCACTTTTGGAAATCCCATCCTTCTACAAGCACTTTTGGAAATCCCATCCTGGTGAACAAAAATGAATCCAGGAAATTCAATATCTATTCATAATTAAAAACCATTCAATCTCTGTACACTAGATGCACACACCTTATGGCCTTTTAGTCATGGTTACACACACCAGTTTATGAAACTTCTGTCCCAGACCCCAGTCAGGGTTTGGCTAGAGGGGGAGAGTGGGGGTTGGGGGGGGAACCACCCTGCCCTCCAGCCAAACCCTGACTGGGGTCTGGGGCCAGGGAGGGGGTTAAATACCCCTTCCCCCACTCAAGCTAACTGCTGGCTGCAACTGTGGACTACAAATCCCAGAGGCACCTGGAAGCAGGAACCAATGAGCAACCCTGCAGAGTCCTGCTGCTATGAATCTGGACTGCAAATCCCAGAGATCTTGGGGGCAACAGGAAGAAGTAGTGAACACACAGCCAGAGAGCCATGCTCTTTCATCCCCTCTTCCCCTGGCTTCTGGCTTGAGCCACTGCAGGCATGTGGCCCCATTTCCTGAATCAAAGGTAAATGTCTATAATGTCTGTTCACTTCTGTTTCCCTTTAATCTGTTCATCTTTGACTAACCTCCAAAGACTGAATCAATTCAGCCTCAGGCTTTCTGACTGTCTGTACCTAGCCATGAGAAGAGTGGCTTGCATCACCATGGTAGCTTCTTACACAGGTTTCAGAACCATAGAGCTAGTTTTCTTCTCATTAACAACGATTTACACAAGTGGTACCTCATGATCAAACTGACCTCTCCATAGATAAACCCGTTGAAAACTTGTGAAGAATCCTTCTGGCTCTTCTGGAAGCTCAGAAGCTGACAAAGAGAGACATCATTTAGGGTAATTAGTTAAATCAACATGACATTTCTACTGAAATGCTTAGAAATCACATTAGAGCAAATGCAGCAGTTCGGTATCACACCTTGCTATGTAGAATGCAAATCCCAAAACAGAAGAATTATCTAGTGGTTAGGATCTCATCCTACTTCTTTGAAGGCCAGAGTTCAATTTCCTGTTCCTGTACAAACTTTTCTGTGCGACCTTGGACAACTCATATAGGGTATACTGTCACTACAGAATTAATCTACGTTATCTGCATCTATGTTAGCTCAGCCTAGTCCAAAGAGCCACGTTGAAAAGCTATATCCAAGTCACTCTGGGCATTTTTACGTGTGCTCTCTGCGTGGGGGGCGCTTTCATTAGAGTGACTACGACAGCCGCTCTAATGAAAGCGCCCGCAGCATCTTATCCCTGCACTTCAAAATGGTGGCAGGGGCATTTTAACTAAAGCTTGTTGAACAAACTTTAACTAAAGTGCCCCCTCGCACCATTTTCAAGCACAGGGACGCTGATGCATGAGATGTGGGGACTGTCTGGAGCACACTAATTAGCATGCTCAGCAGACTCAATTAATCAAATCTGCTCCAACGCACTGTAATTACAGCATGTCAGAGCAGCCTTCCTGCGCATGTACAGCAGGCAACCTGTTCTCAGGACAGAAACCTGAGCTTGCCTGTGTATGATTCTTTTCTACTGAATTGTCAGAGGAAATATCTGTCCTCCTTGGCATGTAGAAAGAAACCTGGGAAACCAACTGAGGACAAAACAGTTGTGGTCAAACAATGCAGATCTTCAAAACTGAAAAAACTATTCATGGGAAAGAGTCAGCTTTAATTGCACTCAAAATTTTGAAATCACTGAAATATCCCATTTCAACATTTGCAAAACTAAGTTGCATTTTACATTTCAAATACTTTGCATTTAGAAATCTAAGTTAATTTATAAAAAAGAAAATCTTTAAAAAAATAGAAAGGTTAAACCTGGAGCAAAAATGCTTCAAAATGATGAAAACTAAGTTTTCAGTTAGACCTGAACCTAATACAAACACAGACACATGTATGAGCACACACACACTATTGGTATGAATGAATGTACATCCCCTCAAATCTTAATAATATATATGAATATACAGTAATATACCAGGGTGATGGAATATATAATATATAAATATTAGGACTTCGGAGCATTAGTTTTGTCAAGGTTCACCCTTTTATTCTACTTTATGGTGCAAAATAAGTTTGATATTACAGGAAATTTCCCAGGAAAGAAAAAATGTTTCCCACTAGCTCCAATTACCAACCTGAGTAGCAGCAGCACCTGAAAGCTTGTTTATGCCCTAGCCAGGCATTAAAACACTGCCAAACTCAGGTGAAAGGGTTGTGTTTGTGACTATGAGTTGAATTAGGAGAAATACCACAGTCAGAGCCTGAATTAACTCAACAGTGAAGACAGACCTTTAGTCTCTCTGTCCCTTACCGGATTCTGTCACAGAGGTGCTATGAGGATAAATACTAGGCCTGTGCGAATAGGGAACTATTTGGTTCAGGTTCAGATTCGGCTGATTCAGATGCCAGCCATTTGATTTGGAGCTCTGAATTGGTTTCTCACTTTGATTCAGCTCTGAAGCTTCGGAGCCTATTTGGAGATTCAGCCATAGAGTATAATAGGGAATCAATAAAGTATCTATAACTTTGTTGTTTTTTGTCCAATTTGGATGAAACTTGCAGGGATGGTAGCTTCTGGGGAGAGCATGAAGGCTGCCAAGTTTCAAGGAAATAGGTATATGGGTTTGGGGAAAACTGCACCCCAAATTCTTGAAAGCAAAACTCATGTCACGCGTGTGTGTTAAGCCACAATGGGATCAAAACTGCAGGGATGGTAGCCCCTGCTGAGGCTACAAAGCCTGCCAAGTTTCAAGGAGATTAATGATCAGGGGGTGATCAAGTATCCTGGAAGCAAGGACAATAAAAGTACCTCAGACAGATGGATGCATGTTCACACTCGTATCACTATTGCCAGTATTTATCTAGATCCTTATAGTGAACCCATCTGGATGTTAGTAACAGTCAATAATATTGTCTAACCAGTTGCAGAGATAGTCATTTGATATACAGCACTTTTCATTTTCAAAATGGTGCCTAAACCTATCAACAGACTTTCACAGAACTGCTATGAGACAGGCAGCTGCGATCATTCCCTTGCTACAGAAGATATAAAACTTTGGCAAAGAGGTTAAGAGACCCAAGGTCCTTATTCTGAACCAGGTTTTGTGCCAGCAAAGCCTACTATTGACACCTTTCCGAATTCAGTGAAGTTGTATGCAGCTAGGCTCAGCTACAACACAGATCTATTGCAGTATCAGAATCCATATTTTCATGAGTATCCAGTAATATGGATGAAGCAACTTTAGCCATCCAGGCTGAGATGCTACAGACAAGGTTTTTAGAAAGACAGAGTACTCACAATAGGGAACAAGTTGTGTTCTACACCTCTAAAGCAGGCCCTGCCTGGTGGCTAAAATTGAAGGCATCCAAAATTAGTAGACATTTGTGAAACTTTGAGGCTTAAATTCTCAAAACCTGAACCCCAAACTCCACACCCATTATACATGTAAAGGAGTGAAGACAGGCAATTACACACAAACACAGTTTAGAATAAGAAAATCTATGGACTTACTTCCCATGAACACTTGTCCTCCCAGACTGAAAGAAAACTCCTTGCCTTTTTCATTATAGTTCACACCTTTACATATCTCATCTGTTCCAGGTATGGAGGTTTGACTCCAGTCATTTGTATTGCAGATGAGTACATCAGGGTAGCTCATCAGTCCACATAGGATAGTACCTGGATTCAAATGATGAGAGAACTGTAGGCTTCTGGTAATACTTTGCACTTACCCAGCACTTTCCTCTTTACAACCATTTAATAAATCACATTGTTAAAGAGAGATAACAAAACACTGCTACTTCCACATAGAGAAGTGGAGACTCATATAGATAGGGCACCCTTTTCAAATCTGGATTCTTAAAATTAGACAGCTAAATTCATATACAATCCTGCTTCTTGGAGCTGGATGCCCACTAATGTCAAACACCAACAACAATGCTAGGTACTCCACAAGAGGTCAAGGGTATGTCTACACTATAGACTATCGTATAACATAGAGGTGTGCTAACAAGTCATTTTGGGCAAGTGAAATGGTCAGACTAACTCAGTGGAGGACAACATTTTTGGTAGGCATACCACAAGGCAAGCCCTACATCCTCCCCAAGTGTCACTCTGATCCCCTTCCCCTACCCAATCTGTTGCTCTGCTTTCTGCTCCCTGCCTGATCTGTTATATTCGCTGGTCCCTGCCTGATCTGCTGCCTGCCACACAGAGGTTGCTCGTGTCACTTGTGGCCCACATCCCTGGGCTAATTTATTTTGCCTTTTGTCAGCACAGACAGAGAGAAACATTTCCTGCCTCAGACATCTTGCAGCCTTTTGGACCCTGACCCAGTAGACCACTTCAGTTTTTCTTTAAAAGTTTTGCTGGACTTGTGCCTGACTTAAGTCAATTTAGGACTCAGTCTTCCCCAGAGTCATAATATGAGTCAGTGGCAAAACTAAGCTTAAAACCCATGAGGTCTGGCTCTCAATCCACTGCTATAACATCTATTCACAATGTACTCTTGCTTTGTAACTGCTGTCGTGACTCAGACATTTTTGTGGTCTTAAAATCCCTTCTGGCATTTACTGTATGTAAAGAATCCTAACAAATGCCGTAATTATTTAAACAAAATAGCACCCACATTTCTGGCCATGACTGTAAAACAGACTAAACTAGAGCCAGTCAGATTTTCTTGCTGATTTGGTTTTTCATCAGAAAAATCCAAATAATCCAAACCTAAAGTCTACATGGGAAAATACCAGTGTCCACAAACCTGTCACTGGGAAAGTTTTATTCTTAAACCCAGGAAATCCTTGGTCAAAACTGGATAGAAAAAGAGAGGACACATCTCAGAATAGCCATGAAGCTGTTTTCAGTGCCCTCATCTGGGATGTTTTAGACTCATACGCCTGCCTGAGTACAAGCAGACTTGAGAACAGACTTGAGCCTTGACCTCTTGCTTCCTATCAAGCTATTAGGTCTTCTGTCTTTCTCATCTTTTGTGCAAAACTTTCAAAAAGGGCTTGGTTTCATCCTGACACTGATGAGGAGTGGGAAAATGTTTGACATCTCATAAAATTCTGTAAGATTGAAAATACATTTCCCAGTGAGCTTTATACTAAACAGAAATGGGATTATTAGTTTCATTAGAATTGCAACAAATCAACGCAGTAGCTGATAAGTAAGGCTCATTATGCTGCTGCCTTGTTGCATGGATCATAACAGAACACCGTCCTCTGTTCTTCATCGTTATTCAGGATTTTAAAATGAGATGAGCCAAAAGCCTAAGCAATGAAACATGTGATGAAATTTAATTTAGGAAACAGAAATTAAAACCAAACATCAGGATAGCAATCCAGAAAGGGAGGAAATATAGGCATACTGCATAAACACAAATGTAAGTATTTTAAGAGGAGTTGGAAATGTTAAAGTTACATGCAAAATGTGGGGGGAAAATAGTTCTGGTAAATATACTCTCCACTAATTGTCCTTCATCAGTAGTTTAGACTTTGTGTGCAACATACATAACTCTTTCACAAGAATTATGGTTGCCAGAAAAATGGCACCTAGAAGGCTAGCCAACATTCCTTTTAAAACTATTTTCACACATTTTTTCACAGTACACTAACATTTTTCCATATTTAGAGCACAAAGAAAAAATATATCCAAAGACTTGCAAAGCCCTGAACTTTCACATGAAGATTATAAAATATGCATTTAACTCAAGAAGGAAATCTCATACTTTCTAATAAATACCTGGGTGCTAAATGAAGCCAATATCTTACATGACATTATCTGGATAATCAATGATGGGAAAGTAGGGTTTGGCATGTGAGAAGGAGGAGTGTGAGTGGTTATGTCCTGGCAGCCCTCTCAAGAGCACTGGAGAGGCAGATATGAAGACTGCCCACTGAAAGCAGAGAATAAGGAGCAAACCAACATGAGGAAGGCTGGCACCATCTGAACCTTGCTTGATGAACGGAGGGGTGGGGGTGTTTCTGATGTGGAAGGCTAGAATTATTTTTCAATTATATATATATATATATATATATATGCGCATGCAAGGTAAATTATGTATAATGCAGATGAATGAAGAGAACGAAGTAAAGATGGAAGAGGGGCAAGAACTCAATGGATGTGGACAAGGCAAGGGAAGATGCAGAATGCAGGGAAGGGCAGTCAAGAATGTTTCTACCATTTCAATGACCTCTGAAACACAAGTTGGACATTTTACTCTATCTACCTCCTGCCTTGCAGCACCAGCAGATTCCACTTTGATGCCAGAGCCTGACCATCTACACTCTAACCTGACAGAAAGCCCAGCTAAATGTATCCTTCTCCCATTGTGTATAAAAAAAATGAAATCAGATTATATTTGGAACACACTTTTCCTATTACATTTTTTCCCCATGAATTAACAAGTATTCACTTCTGTCCAAGTTATTGGCAAGCCTTATTTGTGTGCAAAGCATTTAAAAGAAATAAACAATATAGAGGTTCACATTAGTGCCCAATATTAGACATTCCTGCTTGCCTCACATATAGCCCACATAACACGGTGAGATTGCTTCCCATAGGGAACTCTATGGACAGGCCTCGATAACACTTAAGTCCCACAGGTGCCTGCTGGCCTCCCACGCTGGAATGAACTCAATGCAGTGGTTTACTTTGCTAAAATCCACTGTGATACAGGAGAGCTTTTCTACCATCACAGCTTGAACACTGTTACCTCCATGAAGTGTGATCTGGCTCAGGATGAAGCCATCACAGCAAGGATCCTGGCTGCAGGCCTGACGGCAAAGGAGATGAACATCCGTCAAAGATGTACTAGCTGCCGAGAGAACCATAGAGCTGTATATGCCTGAAAATACATTCTGAAAATCAGTCATCTCAAAGGTCTTGAGGCCGGATGTGGTGAATTCTTGTCCTGTGAAGAGAGGGGAAAAAGAAAAGCATGTTCCAAAGAGTACAAGAGGGAAAGAAATATTTTCAGCATAGCTATGGATCAGATCTGGCTGGAAGTTTTATAACAAAAATCCAATCAAAGTAAAATCTTCCTGGACTTAATGTTTCATTACAAACCTGAAACTCATTATGAATTTGTCATCTGGTCTTCAGACTTCAGTTTGTTGCGATATTAAAAATGCCTGGTTGATACAGGGATACCAATGTGCTATACCACCAAAGTGCTTACAGTGCAGACAGCTGTACTGACAAAGCTGCACTTCGTACTTGTACAACAATGTGCTCTGCTGCACTTTAACTGAAATCATTTTATACGCATACATACATACAAACTGCTGCACTTTAACTGAAATCACATATATGTATACACACACACACACACACACACACGACTTCAAGAGGGCCAGCTTCAATGAGTTAAGGAGATTGGTAGGAGAGGCACTGGGGTCCTAGAGGGTAGGGGAACTGGGTGTCTGAAATGAGTGGTCGTTCCTCAAGGAGATGATCCTCCAAGCCCAAGGGGTGACGGTCCCAATGAGAATCAAAAGCGGGGAAAGAGAGCTCAAAAGCCCCCCTGGCTCACCAAAGGCATTCAAGAATGCCTGAAAGCCAAAAAAGAGGCATACACCCAGTGGAAGGAAGGGGCTATCACCAAAGAGGAGTATACCTCCACTGCTCGGGTCTGTAGGGGGGCGGTCAGGAAGGCTAAGGCAGACACGGAACTAGGGCTAGCATCAAGGATCAAGGACAACAAAAAGTCCTTTTTTCAATACATAGGGAGTATGAAGAAAGCACTGGGTAATGTGAGGCCCCTGTGGGATACGCTTGGCAATCTGGTGGTTGCACCAGAGGAAAAGGCAGACCTTTTTAACAATTTTTTTGCCTCCATTTTTTTGTGCAGAGACTGGGACTCCCCCACTGAGATTCAGGATGGATGCAGGAGAGACTCTGCCAGGCCTAGGGTCAGGGAAGTCTGAGTTAGGGAACTTCTGCTAGAACTGGATGTGTTCAAATAAGCAGGTCCAGATGCTCTCCACCCCAGGGTGCTGAGAGAATTGGCAGGGGTTAGAGGGACCCCTGGCACAGCTTTACGAACACTTGTGGTGCTCTGGCCAGGTGCCAGATGACTGGAAGAAGGCCATTGAGGACCCAGACAACTATAGGCCCGTTAGTCTTACTTCCATCCTGGGGAAGCTGTTTGAGAAGATTATCCAGGAGCACATCTGGGAAGGACCAGCAGGGGGAACGATGCTCAGGGGCAACCAGCATGGGTTCATTAGCATCAGGCCCTGTCAGACCAACCTGGTGGCCTTCTATGATCTGGTCACAAAATCATTGGATGCAGGTGTCACCGTGGACATAATCTTTCTGGACTTCAGGAAGGCCTTTGACACCACCCCCCACCCCATTCTCATTAAAAAGCTAGGTGACTGTGGCATTGATGCCTACACAGTCAGATGGGTCACAAATAGGCTGAGGGGCCGCACCCTGAGAGTGGTGGTGGATGGGTCATATTCAACCAGGAGGATGTGGGCAGTGGGGTCCCCCAGGGCTCGGTCCTTGGACCCACACTGTTTAATCTCTTTATTAGCAACTTGGACGAGGGGGTGAAAAGCACCCTGTTCAAATTCACTGACACCAAGATCTGGGGTGATGTGGGCATGCTAGAAGGGAGGGACAGGATACAGCTGGACCTGGACAGGTTACAGGGGTGGGCACATGAGAATAGGATTGGATTCAATACTGACAAGTGCAGGGTGCTGCACTTGGGCAGTAAGAACCAGCAGCATACCTACAGGCTGGGGAACTCCCTTCTCGAAAGCACAGAGGCAGAAAGAGATCTTGGAGTCATTATTGATGCCAAAATGACCATGGGCCAGCAGTGTGGGGATGCAGTCAGGAAGACCAACCGCACCTTATTGTGCATCCACAGATGCATCTCAAGCAGGTCCAAGGAGGTGATCCTCCCCCTCTATGCGGCACTGGTCAGGCCACAGCTGGAGTACTGCATCCAGTTCTGGGTGCCGCACTTCAAGAGAGATGTGGACAACATGGAGAGGGTCCAGAGGAGGCCACTCGCATGATCAGGGGGCAGCAGGGCAGGTCCTACGAGGAGAGGCTACGGGACCTGAACCTGTTCAGCCTCCACAAGAGAAGGCTGAGGGGGACTTGGTGGCCACTTACAAACTTACCAGGGGGACCAGCAGGGAATGGGAGAGACTCTGATCACCCGAGCACCTTCCGGAGTAACAAGGAATAATGGCCACACGTTCTTTGAGAGTAGGTTCAGACTAGACATTAGAAGGCGCCACTTCACAGTTAGGTTGGCTAAGATCCAGAACCAACTTCCAAGGGAAGTGGTGCTCACTTCTACCCTGGGGGGCTTTAAGGGGAGGCTTGACAATTACCTGGCTGGGGTCATACGAGCCCAGTATTCTCTCCTGCCCAGAGCAGGGGGTCGGACTTGATGATCTACTTAGGTCCCTTCTGACCCTACATCTATGAATCTATGAAGCTCAGTATCACTGGTCAGAGATCATGTGCTCTGTGAAATAACTATGTAATCAGAAGCCTATAAGGTAATTTTAAGCCTCAGGTTTATGGTGAGAGTATGAAACCCTAAAAAGATAGAAATATCTACTAAGTTTCAGATGAGAAATTAGTCTTGAGAAAACCTAGGCTCATTTGATGGCTTCTGCTATGGGACAAATGAAACCTGTGGAAACGGAGGTTTTTGACACGCATCTGGTAAAACCCTGCCATATCAGTTATTTTGTTTTGAGCTCTGGAGTTGGAGAAAACCCTAACCTCAAGAAGTGAGAAGCCACATGCCTGAAAAACACAAAAGGAACAGAGCAGTGGTGAAAGGTAACTTGATTTTAATAGGATTTATTTATGGTGCAATGAAGCTATTTAAGGAGCAACAAAGCTCTCGTTGAGAGCAAATGGTAGGACAATGCAGTGCAGAATGATTGAAAACAAACACATAACGTGCATGTTGGTCTGTAATAAGGTAGGTATAGTTCTACCACGGACCTGATGAAATGGCTTAATCAGCAGGGATCTTGGTTTTCTCTGATAAAAAAAATCCCCAATTTTCATTTTAAAAAAGTAACCCCAAATCCACAATTTTCCTTGATTAAAATGAAACACCACTATACATGTATATTTATATATTAGTGGTGTTTCATGTTAATCATAGAAAAATGTGGATTTTGGGTTACTTTTACTTTACAATCCAAAAATTGGGGATTTTTATATATTTTTTTTTGTATTCAGAGAAAACCAGAATCCCTGTTCATTAGATACAGAACTTTTAGTTATAGGCCCCAACATTTTATTATGATAAAAAAATGGAAGTACTAAATCAAATCCGGCTAAAAATATTTTCATGATAGCAAATATATTTTGATGGGTTTTATTTTGATTCTGGCCAGAAGTGTTGAAAAATGAGGGAGTGCCTGATAATCCAAAACCGAAAGATTATAAACTGAAAGTAAAACTGAGCAGCCTAGTACTTCTACCAAGGCCAAATAAGCTAGCAGATACTTTAAATGGACACAAAGGGTGAAAAGTAAATATGGTTATTTTCAATTTATTTAACTTGAATGACTTCCAGCTTTAAGGGGAAAGAAAATTAAGGGAATTTCCATTTTAAAGAAAGTGTTTAAAATGTTGAGACAGGTTTTTGAAATTAATAAAAAAGGCAGAAATTCTGGCCTAAAGTAAAGATGAACATTTTGGCATTTTAAATACAGTATAGAAAGGTACAGAAATCAAAGTAAAGACTCCAGCAGATCAATGCCTTGCTGTTCTCATTTGCTCCCTCCTGCCACCCTCACACCCATTAAAACACTACAGCTACAAGAACCAATGATGAAATACTATCACAAGCACTTAATGTCCCATAAAATCCTACTCAGTCACTCAAGCTTCTTACATGTATTCACACTACAAGACAATAACTAATGGCTTCAAAAACCTTTATCCCTTATTTCTAGGAGACTGACAACAATGGAGAGACTTACTGGGGACATCACAATACTATTCAGTGCTTGACCCTGAAATAAATTATGCCTCCAGATCCAATTAATCTCAACCCAATTCTCTGTAGAGAGTTAAGATATAACTATCCAAAGAATTACAAATTCAGATTTTTGTTTGTTTTGGCAGCTAAGCTATCAACTCATGCATGTTACATACCTTTCTTCAGGTATATAGTTACTTCATCCTTCTCCTGGTTTCTCACTTTAAGTAGGCAGCTAAGATGAGCAATATTAAAAGCAGCAGAGTTTCCCAAAGCACCTTGTATCTGAGAAGGATAAACACACACTCTCAATGCCTTTTAATTCACAGCAAGAAAAAGATTAGGTTGCATCAGGGTCAGACACAGGCATGGGCGAACTAGCCCAGACAGAAAGGGGGCCCAAAAATGGTGAAAATAATAATTATCATTATATATGATGAACGGGGGCCCGATACTAAAAGTTCACCCAGGGCCACCAGGAGACTAGGTATAGTGCTGGGTTGTATTTCCCATGTTTAGATGGAAGCTGAAAAGGACGATATGGCAATTAGTAGGGCTGTGCGACGCTTCGGGTGGTGATTAGATTCAGAGGAGATTCGGCCCGATTCGGCGGCTAAATCTCCAAAACCGAACTGAATCAGGTAACCAACTAAAAGGTCCAAATCGATTCAAAGCTCTCCAAAGCTTCAGAAAAGATTCGGAGAGCTTTGATGATTTGGGCAGTCCCCGAATCTCCAAATCAGATTCAGCCAAAGCAATTCGAGACAGTGATTTGAATCAACGAATTGCATCACTGTTCCCCAAATTGGCCGAATCCGAAGTGAATACTAGCTGCTTTGCACAGGCATAGTAATTAGTACACGTGTCATAACAGCCCCAAATCCACAAGCCCGTAGTTCTGCTATCTGTTTAGAGCCCTTCAGGCTGGATTAGTGGATGCTACCTTGTTGCTTTGGAAATCATAGTAGCTTTGTAAGTAGGGAACTACCAAAAGTAAATAGCAAAACACCCATGAAATGGATGAGGAGATGGCAACTAAAACCGTAATTTGATTCAGCGGCATTTTTGAAAAAAGGGAATTTGTGATGGATGTGGGTAAAGCTGCAGTGAAGGAGCACATGGGAGCAAATGCCTTCCAAGAAAAGTCAGGGTGATTAGCCTTTTTCTATGTTCAACAGTGGCAGACACTGCATAAGGGCATGAGAATAGCCAGGCCACATTCTGTTCCTCCCCTATCTCCCCTCTCCTTCCTCATCCTCTTCTTTTCCCATCTTTTGCATTGAAATCATTCACTCTACCTTATATGCTGTCCTACGCTGTCCTTTCACAGCATCTGATGAAATGAACTTGAGTTCACAAAAGCTTTTGCTCCATATAGATCTTATTTAGTTAGAATCTATGATGTATATCTACCTTGACTTGTCCCTGACTGCCACTGACTCACCGTGACACCTTGGGCATGTTGATTCATCTTATTCCCTGTTTTAGTGTCACTGTGCTGCAACAAGGGTAAAATATTAATCACTGCAGGCATGTGGAAATTACGTAGGAATTACTAGCATCACGCAACAGCCATCATGTCCAGAAGTAAACTAGTGATTAAAAAATAACTAGCTATTTTGGATGTCTGCATTCATACCCTTAAAAAGACACATTGTAGAATGTGAGCTGCTAGCCACTTTCTAAAACTCAACTTTCTTTAAGATGTTCAACTAAAAGGCAAATTATCCAAAATCACATCTGGAAAGTCTTAACCATAGCATCTTTGCTCATCCATCAACGCTTCACCAGCATTATACATGAGCCCACTGACTAGGGAAACCAGCAAATGCCTTGTCATTTTATCTAAATGACGTCTAAAATGGGATCTCAGGCACCCTCCCGGTTATTAGTAGCAAGAACATTGTTTTTACCAGTCCAGATGTTGTACAGTTGAAATTGGTTTCAACAGCTCTGTATAGTTCACACAGCACTTTAGAGCCTGTAGTAGATACTGTGACAAAACCGCATGATTCGTCTTTCACACAATCTGAAAGCATAAATAAATATATATATATAATTACACAATTCTGTGCATTTACAGCTGGGCAATGCATGGAGGGATTTGTGGTGGAATCAAAGTAGGTCCCGAGTATAATGGCCACCCTGAGTGGTGCTTCCTAGGTCAGTGGGACTGTCCAGGTAGGAAAGGGGAAGGTGTTGATTGTTAGTGACTGGTGACTCTTGGATCTAATCTTAGCTTTAATTTGCCTTTTTTTTTAATACAGGTTTTTAAGTAGGGTCAGAGTGATGTTTCTGCCATGATGGTCTAGGAACTGTTTTGGAGGAAATCATTTTTTGTGAAATCTTTTATTGGACAACTGTACCTGTCCCTCACGTCCAGCCAGACCTGTGGAAGAGCATTTGATGCTTGAAAGCTTGTCCAGCATCTCTCCTGATTAGACAGCTTGTCCACTAAAAGATATCCCAGAAAATCCTTGCCTCTTGCACTGGCTTTTAAATTAGTTTTGTTAACTGGTGCAAAGGTGTGGACACATTTAAATCAGCTTACACCTAGTTTATAATTAGCTTCAGCTGGTAACACCAGTTTAAACTGGTTTCATTCTTCAGGCAGGGCTTTACAACAATGTACAGTACAGTAGTTAAATCAGTTTTAAAACATCTGGTAAATAAAATCAGTACAGCTTGTAAGAGAAACAGGAGTTGCCACTCTGAATCAAATCTCTAGCTAGCTTAGTATCCTTACTCTTACAGTGCCCAGTTCCTAAAATCTATATAACCTAGTAGCCTATCTCCAAGTGCCTGGTGCCAAATGCATCATAAAGGGCTGCAAGAGACCTAAACGACAGTTACAAGATAATCTGAACTCAGAATACCCATCACCACAAAGCAGACCAGTTTCCAGTGCAAATGAGGGATTTAACAAAAACAAAGGGTGCCTACACTTTTGAAAGCCATACCAGTGTTGCCTTGCCTTATGCAATATGATGAAAGAAAACACGTTCCCAGAAACAAGACCTCCCTCCCCTGATATACAAGGAAAGTGACCAAAAGCCGGTATCACTTGCTCGTGGCGTATTTGCTGCTGAACAGCCAGACAGGTAACGCTTATCTAAGGGTATAGCAGTAAATTTAGTGCAAGGAAATAATTATCTTTGGGAGCCGTAACTGAAGGCTGCACACATTCAGCCACCTCTCACCTGAAATACACTGCCAGAAAGGACTCTGAAGGTCTTCTTGGTCTGTTTCAGATCGAAAAACCTCAGCATTGTCCGTGCTGTAGATAATTTTGGATGTAGGGACTCTCTCAAACTTTCTGAGCACTAAAAGAGAGACAGGGTGGTCAACTCTTGCACTGGTGATTTCTACCAGTTACACTTACAGTTGCCAGGGAAACACAAGACAGACTTCAGTGAAAAAGGAAAACTCAGGATGGCAGAAAAAGAGTTAATTGGTCAAATGAATAAACAGCATCTATAAGTGGGTTTTCCATTAAATATAATCATATTCAGGAAAATGTCTGCAGACAATCTACGACAGAGCTCTCCTGTGGAGCACTGAGTGCTCAAGACCAAACCTCTCTGTAGCATGAGTGGCAATTGGGCAAGAAAAGTATATCCTTGCTTTTAAATGTGCAGGGTTACCCAGGGCTAAGCTATACCTGTGGATAAGCTGCTATTTTAATGTTTGGATGACAAGGTGACAGTGGGCTAAGAACTTAAATTATAAGGTTATTAAGCTGATATGTCATTGTACCAAGCGTACATAGGATCTGGTACCACTGAGAGTCGTATTTTTTCATGACTCCCTATACAGTATTGAAGAGACAAACCCTGGGCATTCTTTTGCTCATGTGCACACAGATGTTGTGGCAATGGACAGCCCAAGTGACATGTCAATGGCAATGGGAAGAGCATGTTTCCCAAGGCCCACCCAGGAAATGCACAGATTAACACCATTGCTGGTCCTTCCATGACTGGACGTGCTGAAGGCAGAGCAGGAGGATGATGAGGGACATAATCCCAGAGTTGTTCTGACATTAGCACTAAAACAATCAACCCCAGGGTGAACTCTTTAAGTATTAAGTATCTATATTAAATGGAAAGAAACAGGAAGAACAGACCCCAGGTTAAAAACTATTTTAATCACAGAGGATCAGCCCCACTACCCCTGAGCAACTGTGACTTTCATCTATTTAAGATTCTTACCAGGCACTGCTAGATGATATAGCATCTCAAAAAGATGAGCTAATTAAACCACACCATGCCACAGAAACTTGGATAACTGATCTACAGGTTATTCTTTTAGCCTGGACATGGTGTCATCACTATCAAACAACTTCCCTGTTGACTGCTGTTGACAGATGGTAAAAAATGAATTGGAGGGGAGCTAGGCTCTCCCTCCAAACGTAGGTCCTTCCAGGTCAGGGAGCTCCCTGCTTTATAGATAAATGGCCAGAGACCATAGAGCTGTCACTTCACTGTTTTTCAGAGTTACTAATTCAATTTTAAACTATTTTAAAAGATTTTGAAATGAACCCATTGACAGCTTCCCCCTCCAAGTCTTCTCAGGTTTCACTGCATTCAAGCTAAATTTAGTCTCATATGTAAATGGGAAATTTTGGAAGGAAAAAAAAGGAAGAGAGACCATTTTTCTAAATTTCCTCCCATAAAATGCAATCCTAAAATAAAACCTCACTATCATCTTTGTATGATTTAAAGTCATTATGTGCCCAGCATCAGTAGTTCAGTTGCATTGTTTTCTTTTCCCCCAGGGAAACACCGGGTCCAAACCATTTGCATGGACTAAGCCATCTTGCTGAAACTATATCCCAGAAGTCATCCCCAGCAAATGGGAAGTTCTGAGGTAGTGGAAACCAGAATGTGGAAAGCTCTATGGAAATAACAGAGCTTTATTTATTAATACATCTTATTCACAGATGCTAGGGTCGTAAGGGACCTCAACAGATCATCGAGTTTGACCCCCTGCCAAGGCAGGAAAGAGTGCTGGGGCAGATGACCCCAGCCAGATAACTATCCAGGCGTCTCTTAAAGACCTCCAAGGTAGGGGAGAGCACCACCTCCCTTGGAAGCCCACTCCAAATTTTGGCCACCCTTACCATGAAGAAGTTTTACCTGATATCTAGCCTAAATCCACTCTCTTATATTAAAATACAATGAGGTACTTGGTAATAGGTAATGAGGTAATAGTGTTCTTAGAAGAAAAGAAAGCAGTATGTTTTAAAGGCCAGATCCAGTTATTCATGCATCTGCTTAAGCAGGACTTAGGTAAAATTTAGTCCCAATGAGTGATTTAAAAACTTGAGTTCCAATGAGCGATTTAAACTGACCCCGTTCTGTAAGCCACAAAACTCAGGAAGCAATTAAGTTCATGCCATCCTTCTGTTTTGGGCTGAAAAGTTCCCTAGGTACATACACATGGCCTTCTGAGAATGCCCCGAAGCAATCCAGTTCTGTCACCTGGATGCCCGACTTCCACCCATGTCGTTATGATCCAGATTGGGGCTCGCGAATTGTACAAGTCCCTGAAGAATGACTTTGTAGCCTACAGGTTAAGGCAGTTCCTTGGGCTTGGGGGATCCCATTTCCAGATGCTGCTTCCAAGGTTATTTCTGTTTTATCACCAATGATTATCTAATGCAACTCCAGAACCCAGGTCTCCCCCACTCTTATCAGGGTGCCATTACCACTAGGCTATGGACAAAAGCCTGTTCCCCTTCTGGCTCTTGTCTACTTTGATGCTCTATGGCCCAGCTTCAACAAGAGGAGTGGAGGATGCTTAGGTCACACCACTGTTTTTATATGGCCCCTAGACATCCAACCCTGGTCAAACTGGATGACCCTGCTGTCAAAGGCAACCTAAGATGCAGACATTCCAGTGCTTAAGTGCAGGCACCTAAGTGACCAAACCGACCATAAACCGTTGGACACGGTAGATTTTAAAGTGTAACGATTACCTAGTTTTACTCATTTGTTTTGATGCAATTATAAAGACACAAGGACAAAGACACAAAGAGCAAATTCATTGCCATTAAGAGCTGAACAGTGCACAAAGATGGAAAGGAAGAAATATTTTCCTCTTGGAATATTGCTAAGAGTAAGACCCTGAGACGACATAGCAAGGAGGAGCCAGATTTCAAGTCCAAGAGGTTTAAATTATGGTACAGTTTGGATGCCAGTTACTCTGTGACCTGGAGAAAGTGAACCTCGAGGAAGGACCAGTAGTGACACCAACAGGTCTTTCCCTCTGGGTTTACTACCAAATGGCACAGACCCTCTGGTGGTGTAAATAAGGAGTAGCATTGAATTCTGGCCCATAGTGTCCACCTGTCTCTGTAAAAGCATTGGCAATAAAGGCTGAATGGGTAGGGGAAGAGTACCCTGACCTCTTTCTCCCATTGGCCAAGGGCAGCTGAAGGCAGGTTTTACCAGGTGCTCCTTGGGGTATAAGCATGGACCCAGGGTTGGTCTCTGCCCCTACAATAATGCATAGGAATGGATGTAAATTGCCACTGCATGCCAGGTTGGAGCTGGCATCCAACAGGAGAATCTTGTGGCAAAATTGTGCTCAAAAATGTCTGGAAAAACCACAAGATGATAGTCTACGATTCATTTTCAAAACAATCATGTATCCTCTTAAAGCAAAACAGCCAACACTAATCAGAAACGAATGTTTGTTGTTGTCAGAGATGAGTCGGCAGGTGCTTTTGATAAAACTGTCATTTCTGCTTGGAAAGAACACGGGTGAGCCAAATATATAGCACAAAAACCCATTTTGCTTAAGTTCAGCTGCAGAGAGGGTTGAAAGATAAGGAATACGGGGGAGGACGTTCTTCCTTTCGAAAGCAGGATTCCAAAACCTTCTTGTGCATAATAGTCACACGATGTCTATTCAAAGACACAGGCTAAAGAACTGTTGTAATCTGGCCTGGTTAAAAAGAGGGGAGGTAAGTGCTCCCTCCAAGAGTAGGTCCCTCCAGATCAGGAAAGATACAGAGAGAGACAGACAGCTCTCTTTGGTTTCTGGTCCTCAGGGAGGACTATACTACGGTTGCTCAGGGTTGCAGGGGGAAGGTCAGGAAGGCCAAGGTGGAGATGGGACTGGGACTAGCTTCCCAGATCAAGGACAACAAGAAGTCTTTTTGCCGTAGGGGGCAAAAAGAAGGTTCCGGGTAACATGGGGCCCCTGCAGGACACGCTAGGAAATTTGGTCGTCACACCAGACGACAAAGCTAACATATTTAATGACTTCTTTGCCTCCATTTCCTGAACAGGGACTGGAACAGCCACCCCTCTCTGGGCCCCCCTCAGACCCCAGGGGAGGTGCACCTAGGCCAAGGGTTAGTGAGGATCTAGTCAGGGAACTTCTGGAGGGACTGGATGTATTTAAATCAGCTGGTCCGGACAATCTCCACCCCCGACTGCTGAGGGAATTGGCTGAGGTCATTGCAGGACCCCGGCACGGCTG
>NW_017728992.1:193013687-193016009 GCF_001723915.1 Gavialis gangeticus | reverse complement strand
ACGCAGAGGTTAAAAATTAAATGAACTTTTTTATCCAGTTACATTTTCAAGTTTTAATTTGAACTCTTAAGGAGAGTTCTCCATTTTCTTTCCCTGCCTAAGAAAGGAAAAGTAAAATATTTTAAACTTACAATCTCCTTCCCAAATTTTTCAAATAAATGTACTTAATTTTTTTCCTAGAAACGTTAAAAAAAAGGAAAATTTGTTCTGCTCAAAAAGATATTTTGGTCCAAGAGTATTCAAAAAACCCTGCTTTTAAAGAAGTTGTTCAGTGACTGAATGACACTGAATGAAAACATAACTCCAGTACTGAACTGTGTGTTACAGGTCCTGTCTTGATAACAACAGATTATTGCTCATTCAAATGAAAAGAATCAGTGCTTTTGGAGAAGGATTTGGGTACCAACTTCTGAGTATCTGTGATTTGCACAGCTTCTGTTGTAACAACACATGCTGGTATAGTTAGAAAAACTGGTGAGGGAGGGAAAAATAAGTAATGCTATATGTATTTTTTCTTTTTTTCTTTACTTCAAAAATTTCCTTAACATTTAAAATACTGTTGAAATTTCATACAGTTCTGTTGAACTGTTTATGTGAAAATTATCTTGACATTTTTAAGGATTTATTTCTATTTTGAAATGTCAAGACTTTGAAATGAAAACAGAGAGATTTCTTGTAGTGGTGTTGTATGGGGACTGTTCTTCATATGGGTTACTGACCCCTCCTGGCTGGAATTTGAAGATCCCCAATAGCAACAACTAGATCCCTGTCTAAGTATGTGCAAAGCTTGCACATTTAAAAAAAAAAATCAGCCTTTCTGGGTAAAGAGAAATGCCCCAAACACCAACAAGAGGGAGGCCAATATTTCCTGTTCAAGTCCCTTGTATAGCTTATCCTGTGACCATAAAGCCTCCACGCACACAACTCCATCTCCGTAGATTGTCCTGTCAGTTCCTTCACTCATCATAGTCTGACATTGCATGCAAGACCTCTCGCAAAATACATTGCCCAATCGATGGTCAATGATGCCGCACTGCCACTTTTTAAGCAGAGATCCCCATTGTATTCTGATGACATAATGAAGCCCTACCCACACTAAATTACAGGGTTAAACAACAGCTTCGGATGAGGGGGAGGTAGAAGCTTTCCCAACTCACTGCAAGCATGTTCTGGTTGGTTTGATGGTTGATTTCCTGTAGTTATTGAAATCTGCTTGCATATGCTGCAATTAGCTTGTTGTAAACCTTCTTTTTCCCCATCCTGTTTGCAGATTTTTTAATGGATTGTCTCCTACCCATCTGTTTTCCTTCATTCATGTACAAGATTCCTGTTCCACTGCTCTGGCTGCTGCAGCAGTAAATTAGTGTCCAGGCACTTAACCATCAGTTGCAATGAGCTTTTTAAAATATTATTATTTTTTAATTTCGTGCTGTTTATCATCACAGGTTAGATCATTACAGGTTAAAAGCTTATTCACGCTGGAGTCGAGATCCCCACCCTACACTGAGCTACTTACAGACTAAGGTACTACACAATGCAAGCACAAAATATGTTGCTAAGCAGTGACCATAGATTCATTTGTTAATCACAGTAGTTTCTGGTCATCTCTATGAGTATTTCTTATATTACGGAGCCCACCTCTATGTACCCTTCTTGCTAGTCCTTACCATATACTGCAATGACTCCACTGAGAACAAAGCTGGAACACAGAAAAAAAAGTGTCAAATTACCCAAGAGTGCACATCAACCTATTTCCAAGAGTGCATTATCAACCTCTCTTTTCAGCAAATCCTTTCTTCAATGTAGCAAGGAAGAATGTGATGTGAGGAAAGGTTAAGCATTACTGGAAAGTGAATTCCTGTAGCTTCACAGACCTATCTCCTGTTCAACTTCAGTCTTTATGTAATGAAGTGCCACCAGCATGGGATCAAGCACGTGCAATTATTTTTTATGCCTACCTAGGCATTGAGAATCTGTAAGCAGGTCATCTGTTTCTGTCCAGCCCATTGTCATTCCAAGATTGTCAACACAGAATGATTTCTTAGTGATGGGATCTTGCTGGGAAGGTCTATACTGGCCCTCTTCATCACACTGTAAACTCTGCCCTTTCCGCTGACAGTCTGTGATGCCTGTCCCAAGTCAACAGAAAGAAAAGAGTTGGATTACTATATCACTTGCTTCCAGTGCATGTGCTTGACAAAGACCTTCTAGAATGAAATAAAGCCTTTTCTGCCTGGAAGGGGGGCTCTCACATGCATTTAACAAATGGCATTTCTTAACTGAAGCCCTGAGATTTTAAATTATTATGACATATTATTGTTA
>NW_017728992.1:193005203-193008687 GCF_001723915.1 Gavialis gangeticus | reverse complement strand
TCCAAGACTGTCAACACAGAATGATTTCTTAGTGATGGGATCTTGCTGGGAAGGTCTATACTGGCCCTCTTCATCACACTGTAAACTCTGCCCTTTCCGCTGACAGTCTGTGATGCCTGTCCCAAGTCAACAGAAAGAAAAGAGTTGGATTACTATATCACTTGCTTCCAGTGCATGTGCTTGACAAAGACCTTCTAGAATGAAATAAAGCCTTTTCTGCCTGGAAGGGGGGCTCTCACATGCATTTAACAAATGGCATTTCTTAACTGAAGCCCTGAGATTTTAAATTATTATGACATATTATTGTTATTTCTATTACTGAAATGCCTAGAAATTCCCATCAGGGCTCATGACTCAATTATGCCAAGTGCTTTGGCCAAATAAAGGACAAAAAATGGTCTCTATCCAGAACTTACCATCTGTATGTGATGGATTTCTGGTTCCCATAAGGTCTTTCAACAAAAAAAGGGGAAAATTTCTCATAAAAGGAACTCTGTTTTCATAAACGTACGTGCAGTACCTAGTCCAATGAGGCCTTGTAATGTATTACTGAAATGCTGTATTACTGCAAATAACAGCGGTAAGGAACAATAAGATCCACCAAACCAATCCACTGCTGCTATTTTCCCCTTGCTCTTGAAGAAACAAGCCCGCATTGCTGCTTTTCGACTGTAAAGAACTTTGTTTGTGGTTGAAAGTGCTATTCCGAGTGCTAATTGAAACTTTTAAGGATTAAAAAGTCCTGTCCGCTCCACAGAGAAGAAATATAAAACGAGAGTCAAGATCTCACTCTTCACCTGACCCCCAGCTAAGTGAATTGTCAACACTTTTTAAGACACAACACTGCCAGCAGAAAAATCTATCAGGAAAAGAGAAGAAATCCAAATGCATGCAGAGTGTAAGTCACCTGTTGGCCTCTGAAAATAGCTTAAGTAGGAGTTAAACAGTGTATTAGTTTTGCTCTGGCCCACTGTACTGTGGGAAAGTAGATCCATATATCTAAAATCCTTTTTTTGCATTATTACTACTCAGTGGGCGCATCTACACAAGATGCTTCCTGGACATTAGCCTAATAACACTGCACAGTCGTGTTTCACGGCAAAAACAGTGCTAATCGCCTATTGCACAGTGTTATAAGGCTAATGTGCAGTAAACATCACTAAATAACTGCACCGGTGCTACTGCACAGTAACTTTAGGTACTGCACATTTAGTTAATACTTTATTAACGAAGTACTAAACTAAATGTACAGTATCTAAGGCATATTAATGAACATGTAGATGTGCCCAGTATGCATTACAGTATTTTTGAGTTCTAGAGAAGTTCTGTACCCCTGTAAAGTTGGAAAGCATTGCGCATTCATGTCAAAACCTGCAAGTCACCTCTTGGATTGCCAAAATTTTGAATGAACTGATGGCTGGATATAAAGGAGTTATGCTCTGAGGTTACAGCACTACCCAAAACGATGAATGGATTAAACACCCCACGTCCTATATCATAGACTCTTTTGAGAGAGAAGGTTTTGAGCAAGTGGTTCATCTACAAGGCTAATCTAATACCAGACTCCTCTGAAAAATCTCTGTGAAGTTTTTCCCACCCTCACATGTGTCTGGGAGTAAAGCCAATTTTATCACTACTTGGAAAGTGTTTTTGCCCCTGCCGCCAGGGAAAAATAAAAGTTGGCACCTATCCAATATGCCTCCAGAAAACCAAGGTACATGGAGCAGTTTCTTACCATGGTGGCAGGGGCAGCCTAGGGATAAATGCTGTTGCCACCAGGTCCAACTTCCCCACATGTGTTGAACTGGGAAGCAACTGCAGCAGAACTGGCATGCCTGCCTCATTGGGTTCATATAATAACCCTAATGCAGGCAAGAACACTCACTCCTGCTGCAGCCCTATCCACTCCAGTCCCACTCATACCTCCTGGAAACAGAGGCATGAGGGACAGTTTCACAGGGCAACGACACCAGCAGCAGAGACATCTATTTCCAAGTTGCCATGCTGCCTCCATGGTCAGATGAAACTGCCCCGCATCTCTGTTTCCAGGAGGCACGTATGGCGCGGGACCAGGAACGGCTGCGTCTCCCTGTCCTAGGATCATCACATAGGCCTTAAGCAAGTGTGGGCTGCACACAACGCATGTCGGGCATTTTTACCTAGTGGTGGCAATGCCAGAAGTGACAATGCCTTGGTTGAGAAGCAGTGAGGTCAGCTGAGGCAGCACAAACAGCAGTTTTTCAACTTGGGGGGGCTGCCAAATGCAAAAATGTTGCGCAGGGTGGCCCTGACTTAAAACATTGAGAACTACTGCTTTCAATGCTAGCAACAGGTATAAAAAGTCAGTCTTCAGTAGAATGGTTGTAGCACTTACAGTGATCAGCTGTGAAAGCGCCAGTGGAGACGGTAGTTTTGCCTGAGGGACACTTGATGCAGGAGGGACTTCCAGTCTGCGACTGATAGAACCCGTGAGGACACGGAGTGCATTCGCCATTCTGGAAGAAGCTTCCTGGAGGACAGACAACTGGAAAAGAAATAGACATACTATATCTATAGACTTACTATGTCTATGGACACCCATATGCATACAAATTCAAATAAATTCCATCAACAAAACCACTCTGGTGGACCTTTCCATTGGCTCTGGATGGCTTTGGAACAAGACCTTAATGTGCACGTGTGTTCCTAGGAAAGGTTTTTGTTCCATTTAAAATATTTACTGGAACCCCGCACTGAGTACAGAATATCGGCCACGCTCTTAATTCTGATGAGGCTAAAGGAGGCTCTCAAATCAAAGCATATCGTACTCTGGCCAAATCCACATGCAGGCCAAACCAAGTGTGACTTTTGTGGGTCCCATTGTTTTTTAACAAGACAACTCCACTGTGGGGGCAGACTCTGAAATTCAACACTAGCTTCCGACAAAAAAAGGAAAAAATTCATTTTAACAGAAACTCAGAGGATACCTAGTGGAAGGACATCATGTGGTAATGCTTTCCATCCCAAATGTCTGGTAATGAAATCACAGGTAGGTAGGTCCAAGCAGGACAGCAATTGTTGGATTAAAGAAAACTAATCATATACATGACAACTGAAAAACAAATAGAGATTTCTCCCTATAGGCTAATAATACCTCTCTGAGTTCAGCATTTCAGAACAAACCAAGAGCAACATTTCCAGCTGACATTCTGTGTGTTTCAAAGATGATTCATTGTCTTCTCACCAGTCATGTAATACCATTTTTCTTTTGGGTCATTCAGACCAGCATCACCAGCACAGATGAATCCCAGATACATTTACAGGACAATATGTTGACATGCAATTTCACAGCTGCCTTCCAGATGCAGATTTCCTTCAAAAATGATCAGATGTGTATTTTGGGACGACAAGGTGTAAAATTTCACCTCTTCTCTTTCCCAGTATACTGACAACTACTTCAGCCAGGCTTTTTCGTGCTTTTATCTAATAGCTGATTGAATTAGCT
>NW_017728992.1:192993879-193000203 GCF_001723915.1 Gavialis gangeticus | reverse complement strand
GACGACAAGGTGTAAAATTTCACCTCTTCTCTTTCCCAGTATACTGACAACTACTTCAGCTTGTACCAAAGAGTAACTCTTGTGGAAACCTGGCCATCACCATTACAAACCCATAAGGTGAATATGTTGTGTTTGTATCTGAACAGCCAAATCACTGCAATGTAAATTAGTTTAACTTACTGGAATGCTTCAATGATGATAAACTGGAATGATAGATAGTCTGAAAATGACCATCCTGCTCCATTCCTCACCACATTTGTCATGTTCCAGTGGGAGAGCCTGGAGTCACAGACAGTGGTGGGATGGGAGAATTATTTCCAAATAGGCAACAAAGCAACCACAGTAGGCACAGCACATATCTAAAATCAATTAAGAAACCACTAAATTCTAGAGGAGACAGGACACTCATTTCTCATGTATATCTGTCCAAAATGCCAAACTATATATTCCATTTTTAAGAGGGTTTCCAACAGATGCAGATACCAATTCCAAAAAAGCTCAGCAGAAGAGATGATATTTTCCTTACTGATGAAACAAAGAATATGTGAACTATTGAAGGGCAGAAAACAAGGGATAAGGAAGAGATGTACTAAAGTGCATAAAGCTTATAAAGAGAAAACAAGCTTTTCAGAGCACTCTTCTCCTGGAGCCTCACATCCTACACATATAAATGAGCAGATTCACATCTTGCCTCTGCACTTGTTGTCTTCCTTTGCTTCTTGCTTTTGGTAAGGAGGGGAAATGGTGCGGGGGGGAAGTTGCAAAGATAAAGTTATCATGACTGGGTGGTTTTCAGAAATATAGGTCCTAATTCAACCGCAGGTGATGTCAGTGCAAGGATTTGGAGATGGAACATTACCACCTGCATTATGCATTACAGAAGTGTACACTAAAGTATTGTGATGGTGTCTTTCAAGCCATAAATTTACATAAATTAACCAGGCTGGAAATTAAAAATCAGCCTGAACCTAAATTCCAAACCAAAGTTACAGAGCTGGCCCCAAATTCCATACCCGTAAAATTGGACAACCCTAAATGGCTTGGATTCAACATTTCTGTTTATGGGGTTTGAAATCTGGTCTTGTTCCAGTTCCTCTCCAGCTAAGATTCTCATGTACAAGGGGCACAGATTTCTCAGCATGCAGGCTCAGGCTCTGGGTGTCTTATTGGAGGAGCTGCACCCATCACTTGTCTTAGAGGAAACACTGTCCAGCAGACTTGATCGATTGAGTCTGCTCCGACATGTTCTAAGCAGAACACATCAGAGCACGTGTACAGGCATCCCCAGACCTCACAATGTGCATAAAACACAGTGCATACTTAAGTCACTCAATGTAATGATCAAACAAAGAAATGTAGAGAGGAGTAAACTAGCATATAGCAAACACTAGCAAAGGAATAGCTGTCTTCCAGCCAGGAAAACACACTATTATAAGCACTGTCATGAACTCAAACTTGAAGCAACAAATGACCAAAAGAAAACCACAACACAGATGGAAAGGCAGATTACTGCAGAGATTATCTCTAAAAGGAATATGCAAAGCACAACAAATTACTGAGACCACCAGAATGGCTGTCTGCCATTAACAGCTATCCAAACCACTCTCCATCAAGAGGAAAATGTCATTGGACAAGGGAAATAACATAAGTAGTCAAATAAATAAGCTCGGAGTCTGGAAAAATATTTTGTAGCTCAAAAAATGAACCAAGACAGGAAAGGAAAAAGAACAAAGGCAATTGTCCCTCACTGCTAGTTCTGCCTGCCATGTAAAGGTAAATCTACTGAGGGCTCGCATTAGTAAAGGCTGCAGACCTGGACCCACGTGGTGTTTTGTTCCCCTCAAAAGAAGTCTATGTAATAAATGAGTGTCATTACCCCTATTTTTACGTGGAGATGCTGGCTTTCCCCAAGGCACATCTTTGAGGAAAAACACTTTCCAGTACACTCATTCACTCCACGTCCCCCATGCCAACATCACATTAGTGTCAATGGTGTTAAAGGAACTCCAGATCACAAGTAATTTTGAGGAACCAATGACAAACATAGGTCCCATAGAGGGAGACTAAGTGACTTATTCAAGGTTACACTGGATAGCAGTTGCTGGGCAGACTCTAGGCTAACACCTTTGCCACTGGACCATCCTTTCTCCCCATTACTAATTACAATAGACGCCATTCAAACTAATTCCATTTAATGTAGAAGCTAACTGAAAGAGCAACGCATAATGTCTTCCTGATGATGTCATTTGGTAAGTTTTGTAAGATGGCCGCATAAAAAGTCCAGTCCACAAAAGTTGATAAAAAATGTTACTGAATAACAACGAATTGTTTAATACATTGGGATATAGAGATGGTTAGGGGAATACAGTTTGCAGCACCAGTTGTTAAAAGTTGCCACCATATGTTGGACGCTCCATGAAAACTAAATGAGGGTTTTCTAGTCCATTTCTTAGACTACCGTATACTGCTGCCGCCTATGATGAGATCATGCTCTTTATCACGTTGTTTAAAGATAAACAGTTTTGCTGACTAACAAGGACAAACAGGCCAGAGGGGCTCATGAGTTCTCATTGGGATCATTGCTGGAAGGATGGGAGGAGGCCTTGCGGAAAGAGCCTTAAGTAGCAGCCAGCTCAAGAAGGAGCTAGGACTGAGCGCAGTTGAAAATAGCTAAATTGGAAAGAACAGCAAATATTTGGAAGATGCCATTTTACACTGTGCACATCCTGATGTGTGTCAATGGGGTGACCATCCAGCCACTGTTACATCAGCTCTTGGCTCCTGTCTCCATTAGTTTTTAATGGGAGTGAATTAATTGCCAATTAATGTGAGGTAGTTAGAGTGATGGAAAGAGTGGACACCCTCCCAGTGTTTCTTTAATGCAACAAGTGGTTT
Organism: Gavialis gangeticus; assembly: GCF_001723915.1. Taxonomy (NCBI): domain Eukaryota; kingdom Metazoa; phylum Chordata; order Crocodylia; family Gavialidae; genus Gavialis; species Gavialis gangeticus. The sequence goes on along the minus strand of NW_017728992.1, from coordinate 192,997,308 downwards.
GTCTTAGAGATTACCCTTATGTAAACCACAAATATTTATAGCTGGAAACAAATGCTTGTGAAGTGTGCCTATTAGCCTCTAATGCCTTGTCTTTACTTTGAAAAAAATGATGCAGTCCTTAAGTCCATGGGTGCAGAGAGAAGTAACTTGAAACATCGCCAAGTGAGACTGGCTTGGACATGCATCAAAAGGGTATTGTTCAACCTTAGGACACACATGCAGCCCCTGTGGATCCCCTGGCTGTTACTTTTCAGAAGTGCTGCACCGCATGCAATCACAGCTCTCCAGCCAGGGAGAGCAAGAGGAGGCAGCAGGCAGCTCCGGCTCCACCCCACAGGGAGGAGAGGTAGAGGGGAAGGGAGAACTCAGAGTCTAGGCAGGGCGCCAAATCCTCTGTACCTCTCCTCCAGAGAGGATTGGACTTGAACGGCCTGGCTTGGTGGGGGGATCTAGGAGTTGGCAGCTGGATGATGATAAGGCTGGTTCCAACTCCAGGAGGCCATCTCCAGGTCTAGGTTGGCTCCAGCAGCAAAGGGACAGCAATTCAGACAGAAAATCTCTGTGCACAAGTTACAAAAAGTGAAATACTTCAAAACAGTGGCTCATTTCAAGAGAGACTTTTACAACACTGGAGAAAGGCATGTACATGCGTCTACTTGGCCATTTGAAACGCTTCAATTGTTACTTCTGTCTGCACCCCATGTTAACCAATCTGTGGTAACTAACATGAGGTACACTCCTAGCAAAGAAAAGGCATTTTGTAGTTGTAACGTGGTAGCAGGTAAACGGAGGTAAGCTGCTACCATCTCACAGTCCTTTCATTCCAAGTGCCCATGAGTTCAGAACCATGCCTTCCTCTTAGCAAAGATGCACCCATTCCTTTTTCATATCAGTACATCAATTTTATTCAGGGGTAGGATTGTTACCAAAGCAGTTAGCCCAGTATAACTCCAAATGCAGACACAGGGGGCACTTATAAATGTGCCCCGGGATGCAGGGGAGCACTTCAATTAGCGAGCCACGCTAATTAAAAGCGCCCAAGCATCATGTGCATCAGCATCCCCATGCTGAAAAATGGTGGCAGGGTGCTTTGAACTAAAGTTCAACGAATGAGATTTAGTTTAAAGCACCCTACCACCATTTTTCAGCATGGGGACGCTGATACATATGATGGTGGAGGCTGCTGGAACATGGTAATTTCTGTGCTCCAGCAGATTTGATTAATGGAGTCTGCTCCAACATGCTGGATTTACAGTATGTCAGAGCAGCCTTGCTCCACATCTATAAGAGCCCAGTAATAGCAGTATAGTTTATGCCCTTTCTGTTACAGAAAAAGCTACAGAAGTTTAAAGCAATATAGCTATGTCCACATTTGAGAGCTGTATCATTTTAACAATTGCAAGATGGTAAAAAAAAATAAATCTGACTTTCAAGCATAGATGGACTTTTAGACTTCAGACAGCAGGGCTTTCATCCAAGCACCTTTTGGCAGCATCAAATTCCCACAGCATTTAAAACAACCAAGATAAACTATTTTGCCAGTATTCTGAGTGACAGTAAGGTAGGAGCTTCCGCCCTTCACATCTGGCAATGCCCTGTTACTTATTTTTATTGTCTGCTTTTTCCTCCATTTTAACATACAAAATGGATCAAAGGGTCACAGTGTGTTCATGACTGAAAAACAATGTAAAAATTCAGCTTGTTACTTCAGCCCAGCAACCAAGTGGGTATCATAAGGAATTAGGAGTTGGGTTTTTTAATAAAAAACATTAAATAGAACAATACGAGAGTGAAACCAAGTAAAGATGTTATCAGCATTATCTAGTGTGGGAAAACAATGACACAACTGCTTTTTATTCTCTGTGCTCAGACATCAACAGAGTTCACTTGCACCAGACTACCATGAAATCACAGCAGACCATGGCTGAGGTTGGACTATTGACTGTGGAAGGACGGCACCAGCTCACTCTGCATGTGAACTACCTGTAGGTGAATTTCTTCCTTGTTCACCACTTCAAACCACTGAAAATAGAGGGAATTAAGGCAGTGCATAAGCTTTGTGCTGGCCATCTGCACAGGGATCAGTCACTGTGGTTATATATGCATTTCACTTGCTACTGCAGCTGTAGCACAGTGTAGACTAGTAATTCTGAACCAGGGTGTCACAGCACCCTGGGTGCCGTGAGATCTTTTCAGGGGTGCCGCTGGCTGCCACACAAATGTTAGCACTGCTAGGTGTGCAAACAGGATTCTCAAGATAAAACCCGAGATTTCAAATAGGAATTCACGATGTTCAAAACATCCTGACCTGCTGTGCTCTTTTTGAGTTCTTTGCAACAGAAGAATGGGTCTATTTTTTGTAGCCAAAAATTAAGTGAAAGCTAAGAGCTGACAATTTCTGAGGAGGACCTTTAGTTGTAAAGACCTTTAGACTTGTAAGGAGGGGTGCCTCAAGTCTAAAGAAGTAGAGATCAGTGTAGACACATCCCTGCTGCAATATCCCCCTAAGAAACCGGATGCTCACCTAATTAAGTCCCTGCTGGACTCTGTGCTGCTGCAGGTAGCACACTACGGTAACCAAACTAGTTTATAGGCACTGCCAGCAGTTCCTCTCCGATGCTAAGAAAGGGCTCTCAGTACACAACAATGAAGTCATAGTGACATCAGATTGCTCGACTATACTGGCATCAACATGGGTGCTGCTTGTTATTCCCTGTAATAAAGCCAACCAGAGGAGAAATTTCCCCTCCACCACATGGCAGAGGTATGAATGCTCAGTATGGCAAACCAGAGGGTCTCTTCATATAAACTCATCCAGTATCAGGACCTTTGATAGTTTTCAGAGTTAACAGGAACACATCAAGGTTTGCTCACACTAAGGTTGTCTCAGCTCATTAGAAAGTTGACCGAGCTCCTCTCCCACTCCTGCACTCAGACCCAAGCAATCCCAGCACTTCTGAAATAGCTAGCTGGGAGGAATTCCTGTCTAAATGGGAGAGGCTGGGGCCATGAACAGCCGGTGAGAGCCAGCGGAGTTGCGGGAGCCCTAGGGGAGGGTGGCAGATGTCATTCTGAAGAAGAGAATCTGATGCGTGTGAGTCTTTCTCTGGGGACTGGAGGCAGCTCCAAGAATCTGGATGTGGAGGCAGTTTATTACAGGGAAGACGTGCAAGAGGGGCTGAATCAGGTTTCTGAGGATGCTGAGGACAGCAAAAAGTCTCCTTAGCTGCACCTGTTACCCGATCTACTCACCACTGGGTTTATGTAAGCATGCAACACATTTGGAATCATGACATGGACATGAACTCAATGATCGTTGTGTCTGTTTATTGCTGAAAGAGGGTGTACAGGTAGCTGATTGCTGCTTGTTCCTGCTACAGTGTCATTTCCCTTCCAACCAGAATTTACTTTCCCCAAAGTATTCTCCTC
>NW_017728992.1:192984789-192988879 GCF_001723915.1 Gavialis gangeticus | reverse complement strand
GGGGATGAAGAATGGGGCAGACCTCCAATCAGATTTTGTACTGATCATTACCAAGACAGCTTCCATTTGCATGTCCTACTACCTCAATCCAGCTGCCTCAGGCTTTGTCCAAGGATACAAAATCCAACAGTTCCTGCCAATTCTGCAGCCAGGGAGAGCAATCTGGTTTCCAGTCTGGTTCCTGCATCATCATCAGAAGTGCTGTAGTACCACTGCAAAATCTTTACTGCTAGGGATGATGCACAAACCAGAAAGAGTCTGGCCTGATGCTCAGGTCCCAGCTGAGCTTCCAATTATAAAGATCTTTTTACTTCTTACTTTAGCAGATTCCATACAGCATCTGAGAAGCATGTGCAGAATCACCAGAAGCTCATTTCATCCACCTGGCCGTGTGTAACAGCATCCTAAAGTGAGGAGCATAGGAACAGTTCTTACCACTGCTCCCATTCATATTCTCTTTTCCATGCATCACCTGGCAAACCGTATCAAGGAAAGTTTGTTGTTAATTTTCTACCTCTTAGCAAATATTGTAGCGTAGGAGGAAAAGCTGACAGAAAACATACCACATCCTTGGGAATTTGAGATTGCGGTCCCAGGTGATGAACTTCTTCGGAATCCACTCCTGCAGCCAAGCTGGACATTGGGAGATAGGTCAAAATCTTCATCTCGGAGGAAACTAATGGAAGTAGCTGCTGGGAATTGCTTGGAGTCCAAATGTAGAAGAAAGCCGCCACTCTCGATCAGTTTTACAAATCGCCCAATGAGGTTGTCACCAACAATTGTGTTTTCTGAAGTGAAAAGAAATAAAACTGAGAGTTTTGAAAATGGCTCCAACTGGGGAAAAAATTAACATGAGACTGATAATCTTCAGACGAAAGGTACAGGTACATCCAGATTACACACCCAATGTGTACAGACAGCCACTACCAATGGGGCCTCAGCCTGATGGGTAAATCACCAGTTTTACATGAATAAATTCATATTCTAAACCCTGCATCAGGATTAGGAGAAAAGTTAGAATAAGATGAATTTCAGATAGTTCAGGGACAGGCTAAACCTGATTATCTGTACCTCTTGTTTCAGTGGGCACAGTTTTTTCTTACCTGAGTTAGTTTTTGTGACCCCTTTGCTTCTGTGGGTTTACTGCTTGCTTGTTTGCCTCCCCCCAGCACTGCCCCCACCCTCCCCTCCTCTCTCCCCTCTCTTCTGCCTTTGCATTCAAATGTACCTCCTTTTATATATTACTTTGCACACATCCTTCCTTTCACAGCATCTGATGAAGCAAGCTTCAGGCCATGAAAACTTGTGCTATACAAATGTTTATGTGCGTGTGTGTATACACACACACACACACACACACACACACACACACACACACACACACACACACACGAGACAGAGAGTGTGTACGCACATGCTATATGTATATAATCTACTTTGGTTAGTCTATAAAGTGCAAGTCTACCCTGCTTTCTGCTATATATTACTATATGCGTGTTATAGTATTGCATGGGTTTTTGGTTGTAGCTGTCTTGGTCTAAGGACATAGGCAGGCAAGGTTCTTTGGGTAGATATGATATCTTTCATTAGACCAACTGAGTAGTTGGGGAAAAAAGGTTTTTTGCAAGCTTTTGGGCAAAAAGCTTTTTTCCAGCTACTCAGTTGGTCTAATAAAATATATCACATGTACCCAAAGAAACTTGTCTGCCTATGTCCTTGGACCAACACAGCTACAACCAAAAATCCATGCAATACTATAGCATGCATACAATAATTCATAGTAGGTATGCTTTAATACAGTGATTCTCAATCAGGGTGCTGGGGCACCCAAAGGTATCCTGAGATCCTTTGAAGGGTGTTGCAGAAAGTGTGAGAAGATAAACAGATAAGAGCAGGCTCAGGCACTACCTGTCTTGCTGCTCCCCCCACACCCACTGTCTGGCCCCTCTGCAAGGAGGTAAGCACTGTAATAAATAAAGTAGCTTTTGAAATGGGGTGCTGCTCAATTCAGAAAAGTTACGGAGGGTGCCATGAGTCTAAAAAGGTGGCCCTAATATATTCTCTGCATTGTCAGTATTAAATAGCCAACTGTACAGCTCTGTCCTAGAGCTCAAGATTAGGATCAGTGTTAACTCCTTGCTTTACAAAGAAAGGTGAGTGCACCTTTCCCCTTCCTGTGTGCTGATCTCTCCTATCCCTTCTATAGGACCAGTCTCCTGTACTAAGTAAATATGAAATCCTTGGTTCTCCTGGTCCAGGCAAAAGGGAGCCGTGCTCCTGGAAGAGTGTGCTTGCTCCTCTTATGAAGGAGTTTTATTTTTCTACACAGGCTTACAGCTTTGTTTGAAACGTTCATATATTTTGTGAGTTTGCAACTTGAGAGTTGTCATGGCCCTGGCCGATGCGCAGCATAGTAACAGAGCAAACAGGAAGTCGTCCACAAGCACAGTCTGTACCGTACTCAATTCTGCTGCAGTGACACACGCAGGCTTTGAACAGTGGGCTTTCAAAGGGAGCGTGTTAAGTGCGTAAACAGAGTCAGGAATGCAAACGTTTGACTGCTACACCATTTCAGCAGAGCAACTGATGTGCCCAAGGCAAACAAATCACTGTACTGCTGCACTTCTATGTGGCTTTGTGCTGTAACCCATGAACACGTTTCCAGCTAAGCTAAGTGCCCTCTATGGGAAAATTTCACAGGTAAGTGAAAGCCCTTAATGACGCAACTCTGCACAGCTGCTTGCACTGAATAGACTATAGAATTATTATGCTTATTCTGCGCACAAGCATTTGTGGTCCTGCTGTCTTATCCAGGGTCCACAAGTTATTGCTGCTATGCGGGTGTTATTCACCTCTGCACAAAGGACTAACGTAAGACCCACTTCTGGGTCTGTGTAAATCCCACTTCTGAGCTAACGTGGTGCACAGACCCTGCATTAGTGGAATATTTGCAGGTCTGTGTGCTTATGGTTTCACTGCTGTTATTCATTTAGCTTTAACCAATATATTTTTTCTGATGCAAACATACACACTTCAAAGCCCAGACCCAAAGAATAATATGGAGATCACAGTATTTGGAATTCACCAAGCAACCAATACCTCGGCAGTGTTTTTACCAAGAATTGTCTGCATAACTGAAGGCTCAAAGAAGTAGGTTAGCTTCTTACATAAGCAAATGCTCTTCTGAATTATCCTGTCATTAGCTACAGCAGATAAAAAGTGGTCTAAATGACATCTGTAGGCATAGGCACCAACTTTTATTTTTGCCGGAGGACCTAAGATGATGGATACGTGGAAAGTTTTACACATTTCAGGTGACAGCCGTCTTCCTGAGGGGGCCAGGGCCCTTGGGCCCCCACATACTTAGTGCCTCTGGCTGCAAGAAAATCATATGTGGGAAGGCAACAGAAAATCAAATCAGCAAGCACAGGCTCTATGTCTAAATTGCCTTTAACTGAATATCATTTAAATGTGTCGTACAAAGCCTTAGATTTGTAGCTTAGGGAAATATCTATCTGCAGGTACACACATATGTATGCACTAGCACAACAAATGCATATACAGCCATGTCTGCATTGATGGTACAACAAGAGGCAGAATAGTTCATTGGATAGGCCACTAGATTGGGAGTTGGGAGGCCAGGTTGTTTTCCTGTTGTTGTTGTTGTTTGTTTTTTTTTTAATCACCCTACTATAGGACTTTGGACTCTAACATTTCCATGATTCGGAGTCCTCTTACACTCCCTGCCTATATCAATTGTAAGCTATCAAGGGCAAGAGTAGGGTATTTCTTCCTGTGTGCATTTGTTCAACACCTAACACAATAAGCCCAAGATCTTGGGCTCCTAGGCACTACTAACAATACAAGTCATGTGTCATATATTCATTCAAATCCCCACAAATGTTGCAAAGATTCTAACTACTTCTGCTCTTCTACTCCATGAACAAATTAACTGAGGTTCACTTTAAGGGCACATCTGCACCAGAGCAGCAGTGTGCCCCACCAGGGACATTTCAGAGCACCCCCCCCGCTCACTCACATGCTCCAACCCTGGAAGTGCAGTGGTGATGATGCTTGGAGCATCCCTATG
>NW_017728992.1:192937600-192979789 GCF_001723915.1 Gavialis gangeticus | reverse complement strand
CTATCCCTGGAAGTGCAGTGGTGATGATGCTTGGAGCATCCCTATGCAGCCACTCTTGAGACACCAGTCTTCAGTGCGTTCCAGTGCAGCCGCTGTGGACAACCGCGAGTGGCCTCACCAGCATTCTTCCAGGTCTGAAGCATGAGAGCAGGAGCTCATTGGCAGGATGTGCTCAGGAACATCCCACATGGCCAACACAACATGGACGTACCCTGAGATTACCACTGTTTTCAACAGGAACCATATAGGAACCTGGTCCGGAGCCGGTGTCACCCAAAGGATAAATTGTCAGATGGGGAGGGACCTGTCGACACATCCATTTTTCCGTTCAAAAAAGCCAGGATCAAGGTAGTTTTGCCTTTGTTCAGCCTGCATAGCAAGCATTTCTGACACCTGTACCAATGCACATACAGCCCAGATGCCATTGCACCAGGTGCGTTCAAATATGCTTGGCTGCCATTAGCTGCAATTGCTATAAGTAACACTGCTAAACCTCTCAGGATTGGGGCTCTGCTCTGCTAAATGCTGTGTAAACTGTTAGAAAAACAAGATGACCCATGAGAAGCAGATGACCCTGAAGAAGCATATGATCTTTCCCTAAACTTAAAGATAGCCTTTTGCTGACAGTAAGCAAACTTGTTCTGTGTATTTTGTAACTCTGTAACAGCAAGCAAAAAAACAAAACCCCAAAGCTAGTGGAAATTCCCCAAAGATGCACACGCATATATGCCTTATGCCTATGTATACCTATATTTGCATATGTATGACCTGTTAGTACAAAAAGTGCTACCAAACTCAGACTGGGGGGCTTTTTGTCTTTGGGCATTGAGCACCCCTCTGCAGAGTAATAAATCATCTTGCCGACACCCCCTCGTTCTCTGCCTAATTGATCGCGGCTAGGAACAAGCCCAGAGACGGGAGGTGACCAGTGCTTCTCAGTATATGAGCACACTCTTCGGTGTATGGGTGCTACACAGTAGCTGGTCAATTTCCCCAACAAAACTTAAGAGACATCAGTAGGGAGAAGATGCTTTATCACACATGAGCAAAGGAGCACCTGATTCACAAGCAAAACCATCTGCTTACACAGAGAAGTAGATCTACACAAGTGAGCTGCCTCACTGAAGTCAATGGGGCTGCCTGTGTGAACAAATCTGGACACGTTCATTGATGTTTGTAGTACTGGGGCCTATGCTAGAGCACCAAGACCTGTTGAGTTTGTAATACTGGTTGCACAGTAAACTACCGTCTTATAATTTAATACAGAAGCAGCAGCAGATAGGGTGCACAACCAGGGGTGGATGAAAGCATTGAGACAGGCCCTTGGTGAGAGAGAAAACATTTAGAGTAGTGAGAGGTGGAAACTACTATAAGAATGGTTGAGCTTTGCATGACTTCTGCAATCATTAAACTGTACAAAATAGCTCCAGCATGAAAAAGCAGGACATTTTACATCAGCCCTAATTAAATTCATACTTTCAACTGCTATATTATAGTGTGTTATGATAGTGTGCCCTAAAAATAATTTTAGGGAAGAGGGAAAATTGTAGTGTGGATAGGGCCAAAATGTAATCCCTGTGGTCCAGAAGACTTTTCTAAACACACTTCAATATACAACAAAATGCAATTTGTGCTTTGATCTACCATGTACAGGCAATTTCATATTCGTATTTCCTTATAATCTGGTCCAGCTGAATGGATGTAAACACAAACAGACTGTATGGCCAGTAACCACATAACCGCTACAACCACAGTCCAGTTGAGAAGACTTTTAACCTCAGTTCCGATCGGGCAGAAGCTCTGGAGGACAAACACAGGCTCGAAGCACCAAAATTAGAAGAGGGACCATGTCCAGACAGGGTTTTTTATTTTTAGGGCTGGGAATAGCACTACAAAGCCAGAATGCTAGACATGTGCTGGCACAAGAGGCGCTGGAATCTGGGATGCATTCTTTACATCTTATTTTAGGTTACAAGGTAGTAGAAGTGCTCCCAGTCTCTGAAGGGAGGAATGCCTTAACCGCCTCTCTTGCTGGCTGGAGAAGCCAACAACGATGACTCCTTTATTCAGTGGACACTGTGGGCACTGAAAAACAACCACCCTGCTTTACCAGAAGCAGCAGCACATTAGTTTGACCCAGCTTTGCAGCATCTGTATAGACTGGGCCCTTCAGCAGTGCTTTATGGAGCTTTTATCTAAAGGTGATTCAATCAGCTATTAGATAAAAGTACCAAAAAAGCTCCAGTAAGGACCCAATCTATACAGGTGTTGGGAAGGCCAGGTGCAGCTAATGTACTGCCTTTTCTGGGTATGCACTGGGCTCAGCGCAGGAGTGTGCCAAGTTTAAAGTGAAGCGCCATTTTGTTCAGTTTTTTTTCACATCTGCAAGCAGCCTGTGTGCTTACCCTAAGGTGTATGAAGTAAAGAGTTAAGCATGCAGGGCATTTTTACACGTGCTCCAGGACATGGGGGGCATTTTAATTAGAGAGGTTCCAAGAGCCACTCTAATTAAAGTGCCCACAACATCTCGTGCATCAGCATCCCCACACTTTAAAATGGCAGCAGGGTGCTTTAACTAAATCTCATCCAAACAAGCTTTAGTTGAAATACCCTTCCCGCTATTTTGAAGTGCAAGGATGCTGAAACACAAGACTCGGAGGCTGCTGAAGCGCGCTAAATAGCACATGCCAGTAGACTCAACTCACTGAGTCTTCTTCAACATGCTATAAATACAGTGCATCGGAGCATCCTCAAATATTACAATGATAAGACTAGTATAAGAATAGAGTCAGATAGAACAGAAGAGAGATATGATGGGAGGAAATAAAGTGAGGCTAACAACCAGATCAAGTCATTTGTGGCAAATCTGTCCCCACTGTGGGGGACATGACCAGTGGAAATTAACAGCTGGGATGAGCCTGCCCCTTGCACAAATAGCAATTCTCAAAGCCAGGACTCTCTATGTCTGGGGTAGAGGGTCCTGTTGTAAATCATGGCTCCTTTCCATAGTGTAGAAACCAGCCCAGAAGTGGACACATATTGTTCCTTCTCCTAGCTCATTTCCAAAGACTCTAAAATTCAACTCTGATGTAGAGAGAAAATAAAATGTTTCAGGAACTCCCCCTACCCCGCTCTCCCCCTTCCCACCCCTGCAGCTGCTCACATTTCTGGTAGTTGTCTAACTCATGAATAACTCCCAAGAGCAGGCAGCAAATTGCAATTCTGCAAAATAAGCCATGTACAAAGAAACAGCAGAGAAGAAAACAAGCAAAATTCATACCAATGTCATGTAAATCAGGGAGAGAAGCTGCTGGGATGTCTTCAAGCTGAGCTTTCCAAGTGATATTCACCCCTAAGCGGTCCACGGTTAAACAGTTCACCAGCACAGTAGAATCATCACACACAGACACTGGCCTACTATTTCCAAATGCATTTACCTTGATTTAAATTCAAACAGATTTAAGTTAGTTGCCTTTTTACATTCACTGCTACACGTATACCAGTGTTTTCATAGCGTTGTGTTCAAAACACATATTTCACATGAGGCAAAGACTTAAATAAAAAACAAACCCAAAAAACTTAAAGCAACTTAAGAGTTGAACTAGGCAAATATTTTTCAGGAAATCATTTATTCTCCAAATCATTTATTCACTGCATCATTTATGCAGTTTTTCAGGCAGCCCAAACCATCCACAAATTCAGGTTGAATTTGACAGGTATGTTGAAATTGTTGAATTAGTTTATTTGGATGTGGTGGAGGTGCTTAGGGCACTCAAGTGGAAAAATGGAAACCAGAATGCAAATCCTCTCTCTGGTTGATTTTGAGCAGGGAATTAAAACTTGAATTTTCCACATCAAAGCAGAGTACCACAGTTATTAGGGCCATGGGATATTCTGGGTTCTCTCTTAATTGCATCTATTAAATCTGTTTGCATAAAATAACTAGATAGCCATTAGAGAAAGCACTGAAATCCATGAGCGTCCTAATCTTTGCTGCATGGGTTCAGTCACATTCTTTTTGGTATAATGAGTATGTAACATGAATGTGGAACAGCTTCAATGAGAAAGACTAAGACATGACCCATCGCATAATATTCTGTGAACCAGTGGTTAGGGCATGCTCCTAATTCAAGTCAAATCCAAGTCATTATTCTGGATACTGCAGAAAGGAAATTAGTCTGAATCTTCCTCATCCCAGGTGAGTTATTTTGGGGCTTTACAGTAGAAGGCAAGAGAATGACACCATTTCCACCTCCCCCTCTTTGGATGTCTCACTGGCACCTGGGTCCTTTGTCAGTACAGCCATTTGTTTCTAAACTCCTTTTCCCTTGTTAAAAATGCCCCAGATGAAAATAAAGCAATTAATTTCACGTAGAATAAAATATTGCATGCGACTGGAATGCTCACCTCTTCTGCCCCAATCCTGTCTCCATTCACCTCAAAAATCGTTCAGTCAAGCAAAAACAAACTCGACTATTTTGCAATATGCAAAATTGACTATTTTCATAAATTGACTATTTAGCAGCTTAAGTCACGCAGGCTTTCAGTGAGACTAAAGACTAGAAATAGATGTTGCTGAATGGAGCGATTCAGCTGTGCCGCAGTGTGTCGTGACATGGCTGATTCGCTTCACCAGGCATAACACGTCGCCCCTGGTCCCACCTTTGATAGAGCAGAACAAGAGGCAACGTGATTTTGCCACTTTCCCTGTGGATCTAGGGTGCTGGGGTGAGCAAGGAAACTGCCACAAGGCAACAGACGTCTGCCAAAATGAAGTGGCAGTCTATTACTCTGTTTTGTAACACCACCTGTCATGTGGCACAACAAAGGATATGGACATCTATTTGTTCAGCATTTGTGCCACCTGAAACATTTTTAAGGCAGAGCAAATGAGGACATCTATTTCCACCCTAAGGACATAACTGCATGGCCTCCATGGGCTGCCACAGAGAATCACTTCCTCCCAATCACTCAAAATCCCAGAAATGAGTTGGCGTAGAGTAGCCCCAAGCGCATGCCAAGAAGCATGCCCCCAAAAAAGCCTTGGAGCAGTGCTGAGGCACACACTCAGGCTACTCTGTCTGCCGTTGCTGCTTCATTCCCAGTTAGATGTACACCAAACAGGAGAAAGTTGGCAGTTTGTGCTTCTCACTGGCAGGTGCTCCTGGGCCGGCTTCTCATTCCCAGGGGCAGCACAGATGTAGTGCAGACAAACCCACTGACACCTAAGCACTTTTCCAAATTATGTCCTGTTTCTATACAACGATATACCAGAGATTGACTGTGAGATCAGGTCCTGCAAGTAAAACTCCATTTACCTACAGAATCACCAGAGCATCATGCTAGAAATTATAACACACTCTGTCTACTTTAGGACATTAATCTGCATTTATGACCATAACATCTCAGTAGTTCCCAGTTAACCAGACCAGCATGATATGGTTCCTAACATGCGTCGGAAACCCTACCTCCTTTTCCTCTTTTTTGAGCATGGAAAGCCCTACACTAGCTCAGAATTGTGGAAACAGAGGGGGAGACTGGAACAGGGCCATTTTTATTGTACGTCCCCTGGTTATAGTCCCATTGTGGGGGAAGTGTTTTAGCATTATTTAACGTTGATCATCATAGTGCAGGAACTCTTTTAAATATCCTTAATGGTGTTTCATATTCCTTATGTACTACTGATTTGCCATATCTGCTTAAATATAAGATGAGAGGTTTTCACCCCAATCAGCACAGAGAAAACACATTCCTCATCTCACATTTGCACACAAGGAACCCTCAGTGAGTACTTTGTCTATTATTAAACTGCCGCCAAAAGCAGCATGGGCTCAGCCATGGAAACCAACTATGGAGTTGATTAAATACAGCCAACATGGAGCATAACTGTAAAACACATGACCCATATTACGCAAACACGCTACTGGGAACCTACCATAAGAATAGGCTAGTGCAACCCATCTGAATAAGACACATGGTAAAGCCCAATGCATTGAGTCCCCCTAAATGCTGACTCTTTTTCAAGTCATGGTAAACCACTGCACTGAATATATTTCAATCTCTTCTTCTCTCCCGCAGCTGAGCTGTGCCTGTCTTTCCCATTTCCTGTTTCTTCACCATCCTTAAATGCCCAGCAAACATTACTGAATGGGGTCCCAAACAGTTCACTCAGAATTTCTCTGTCATCTCCTCTCTCAACCCGTCACATATGATTAGGGTGGCCCCACTCTCCATGACCTGGAGCCAGACCAGGTTGCCCTGTACCTCATCAGCATATAAACTTTTGGAGGATCCCAGGAGTTGTGGCAAGGACACTTGGTTCCAGGCATGAGTTGTAGGTTAATTAGCACATGAGGGAAGGGGGGTATCGGAAGTACACACATATATTAAGCAGTGCTGAGCTGTGGGGTCACTATGGCTCGAGACACTGTTGACACTGCAGGGTCCCAGTCCAATGAACTATATGGAAAAATCGTGAACCTTTGGGCTTTGGACTAATATCATGCACAGTTTGTATAAGTATATACAAAAGTGCTGCTTAAAAGTGTATTAGGCAATATGTGTGCTAGAGCTTACAGCAGTTTCAAAGAAGGTAAATGTCTCAATTCCAGATGAATTAAGTCTGTGTTCCCATAGTAATTTGACTATGCAAATTACTACAGGCATGTTTATTACAAAGTCAGTAGGTGCATCTACAGGAGATGGTTACTGTGGAGTGGGCCAATTAGCTCCACAGTAAACATCTCGGCATCTACACACGCAGGGCTGCTAGGCTGGAATAAACTAAAAAAATCCTCAGTAGAGTAGTACTAGTAAATAAATACAAGCACTATCCTGCTCCGGAGTTTTTTACTTTGTAGCACCGCACGTGTAGACCCTGACCCAGCTGGCTGGGCCATGAGGGTGCTTCAGTGCGGGGGCTGCTTGCCAGCTAACCCCATACTGGAGCAATTTTATGCCCCAGCCAGCCCCTCCACAGTACATTTGAGCCAAGTCAGGCTGGCAGGCTGACCCCCTGGGCCCCCTGCCGGCTGGGGCTGCTCTGACCCAACTCAATGTGCTGTGATCCCAGGCCCATGTTCAAATGGTGCACCATTTGTAGATGCACCCAGTGTTTTCAAATTTGCTCTTCATTTCTATGTGCTCAGGGACAGCAGGGGCTGACAGTAAGTGGGGAGGGGCCACCAGACCCCCTGTAGCAGTGGGAGGGAGACCAATTCAAGGCAAACCTCTAACAATTAGATTCTATACCTGGAAAGTTGCAACAAATATATAAAATGTCCAGATATAGAATCTAATTATTGGGGAGTCATCGTATACTCGGGGTCATCTTGTATTCCAGCAAATACAGTAACTTTACATTGCTAGAAACTCAGACTGCAAGTAACATAGGAGAAGGATGGGGGTTAGTTTAGGAAATAAAATAACTTATGTACAGAAGAGTGAAAGTCACCCTTGCACATGGTACAAGTGCCTGTGTACCACTAATGCCCACTGAACAATGCATACACTTTTTTGCTGGCCCAGCATAGAGGGATGAATTTTCCATGGGTAACTGGACTACATAAAGAGAAAAGATATTAGGGTTTGGTAAAAGCTCTTTCACTGCAAATTTTTAAAATTAGGCATACCAAATTACACACTATGTAGAAGATGGAGAGATGAAAGTGAGGAAAGCTGAATGTGCCCAAATATCAAAATAAACATCCTAACAATAACATCACATAATAGTTTGCTGATGTTGCCCAAGTCAGACTATAATACAGCTTACTCATCCATAGCTGAATATGGTATGAGGCCAAAGCCTTGGGAAAAAAAAAATCTAAAAAAAAACAAAAAACTAATGCTAAATGATGCCTGGGAATTCTTAGATCAATTATCAGCTCTGAATAGGCTCTCTAAAAACACCTATGCTTTGTCTCTATCCTTTCAGGTCCACAGTACAAGCTGCAAATGTATTTATTTTTTTACCCACAGAGAAGAATAGAGAAATACCTGAATATGACAGAATCCACGGGCTTTCAGTTCATCTAATATAAAGATCTGGAACGCCTGTAGTAATCCAGAGTAGTCAGAACTGCAGGCCTTCCCAGAAGGCAGCAGTAGCTGGAACTGTGTTTGAGCCTGGACTGTTTGAAACAACTGGAGCTCTAAAGGAGAAAAGAGAGTTTATTATTCATAATATTCATGACTCATGTATAAAAACTGCCTGTCAGAATTACCTTGGGGAAATATAGTTACATGATAGGAAAGCCTTCAGCACTGTCATACAAGCTTTGATTGTGTATCAGCAGCATTGGTCCATGAATAGTTGGAAGAGGTAGAATTGTCAATGATAATGAAGGAAGACAGAAATTCAGAATGAATATTTCTGTTTTGTGTTAAGAAAAGGTTTGCTGTGATGATAATGACATACTTTCCATTGCAACAGTAACCCAGGAGGATGAGGTCTCCAGACTGCTGATGTTGATTTTTAGTAAGTCTTCAAACAAGGAAAGTTTCAGAGGAATGGAAAAAAGCCTAACATTGTGCAAATAATTCAAAAAGGATGACTTTGTAAGATAATGCATAGCATTTCATTGATAAAGCTAAAACAATACAAACCCACTGTGATACATATGTGACATGTATTAAAAAGCTAGGTAACTCTAAACAAATGGTGGAACTGGCCTGTCTGGATACTGGACAGATGCAGGGGTGGTGATTGCCAACCAATGTTCAGTGTTGAACTGGTGAAGGAGCACTTAAAGCAGCTGAAAGTCTTCAAGTTGGCAGGACCAGATGGACTACACCTGAGAATGCTGAGGGAAGTTGGCTGGAGTCATTGTGGGACTGTTGGCAAGGGTATTTGAGGACTCATTGTACTTGGGAGAGGTCCCAGAAGACTGGAAAAATGCCAATGTGGTGCCAATTTTTAAGAAGTTTGACCTTGATACTGGATAAAATTTTGGAAAAAATTATCACAAAGTCCATTTGAGAGAGAGTGGCACAGAGCATGATGCTGAAGGATAGCCAACATGGTTTTGTTGCAGACAGCTCATGTCTGACCAGCCTAGTCTCCTTCCATGATCAAGTAACCAACTGCTTAGATGTGGAAGACATGGTTAATGTCATATACTTGGATTTTAAAAAGGCCTTCGATATGGTCTCCCCATGATGCTCTTATAAAAAAACTGGAGGATTGTGGGTTGGCAGAGTCCATAGTCAGGTGAGTTGGGAACTGCCTAAGGGGTCAAACCCAGAGAGTGGTAGTGGATGGGTCTGTACCATCTTGGTAGGAGGTGGCCAGTGGTGTCCTGTGGGGTTTGGTTCTTAGGCCCGTGCTGTTCAACATCTTTATCAACGATATAGAAGAGGATGTGGAAAGCACACTGGCCAAGTTTGCGGGAAAAGCGGGCACACTAGGGGACAGGATGTGGATCCAAGAGGACCTGGACAAGCTGGAAAGGTGGGCAGAGCAGAACCAGATGCAGTCCAATAAAGGTAAATGCAGAGTGCTTTATCTGGGGAGAAGTAACCAGCAACATGAATATAGGTTAGGAGGCCAGTATGATGGTTGAAAGGGGCCTGGAGTTATGACTGATCACAGGATGAACATAAGCCACCAGAGCAACACTGTAGTCAGAGCTAATAGCATACTGGGATGCATTAGCCGATGCATCATGAGCAGGGCTAAGGAAGCGATAGTTCTTCTGTATACAGTGTTGGTGAGCTCCTAGCTGGAGTACTGTGTCCTGTTCTGGGTATCACACTTCAAAACAAGACATGATGAATCTTAAAAGGGTCCAGAGAAGGGCCACAAGAATGATTAAGGGCCTGCAGGACAAACCTTATGAGGAAAGACTAAAACTTCTGGGACTGTTCAGCCTGAGGAAGAGAAGACTAAGGGGGGACTTGGTGGCCATCTATAAGTATGTAAGGGGTGAATATCAGGAGCTGGGAGAAAAACTGTTCACAAGGACACCCCAGAGGAGGACAAGGAGCAATGACCATAAAAGTGTTAGAGGATGGTTTCAGGTTGGATGTAAGGAAGAACTTCTTTATGGTAAGGGTGACCAGAATCTGGAACAGACTTCCCAACGAGGTGGTGTACTCACCAACCTTGGAAATCTTCAAGAGTACACTGGATGGACACCTTGTTGGGATCATTTGGTCTCAGCAATATTCCTGCCGGAGCAGGGGGATTGGACTCGCTCTTTCAAGGTCCCTTCCAGCCCTTAATTTTTATAATTCTATGAACTCATCTGTTTCAAAATTTAATTGTAAACATGGCATCCTCATTGACTGAGCATGTTTCCAGTAGGAACCTGCAAGGATAAGTTCTTGGTCTGACGCAAAATATGACACAAAATAACATTTTTAGTAATGACCTAGAAGAAAAAGTATTTTCTGGTGGAGTTTGCAAATGACAAGGATTGGGAGGGTGGCAAACAATGAAGAGGACAGGTTACTGATTGCAGGTCAATATGGGTTGTTGGGTAAGCCAGACACAAGCAAACAATATGTATTGCACTTTGGCTAAAGTAAAGAATTCAAGGCATCATTACATTAGATTCAAGGCAAGAAACTATCCTAAAAAGCAGTGATTCCAAGAAAGACCTGAATACTGTGCCAATTTATCATCTGAGCATGATCTCCCAGTGTACTGCTGTGGACCAAAGGGGAAATATGATCTTTAGATATCGGAACAGATAAATGTGTGTATGCATTTGGATCTGATGCAACTAATACTGGACTACTACACCCAGATCCAGTGCCCACAGTTCAAGAAGGATGTTAAAAAATTGAAGAGGGTTCAGAGAAAAGTCACAGAAATAATGAAAATAATAGGAAATATGATATATAGAAAAGGATTCAAAATCTATTTAGTTTACAAAGAGAAGGTGGAAGTTTGACTTGGCTACACTTTTAGGCGTATACCTGAGAAACACAAAACTCAGGATAGAAGGCTCTTGAGCCTACGAGACCAGAGTATAACAAGTTCAAAGGGCAGAAAGCTGAAGTAAGACAAATTCAGAAACAAAATAAAGTTTAAATCTTTTCAAGTGGGGATCAGTATCCATTGGAACCACTTACCAAGAGCTAAGGTGGATATTTATTTTTCTACAAGTTTTTCTCTAGTTGAAGCAGGAATTAATTCAGAGAGGTGCTGTGGCCTGAGCTTTGTATAGAAGCTCAATTAGATTCTCTCAGTGCTTCCCTCTAGCCTTATATTAATGTATAGATTAGGGCTGTGCAAAATTTTGCCAGCTGTTTCGATTCAACACTGTTTTGATTCATTTCGAGCTTGAAACAGCAAAACCACAGGCTTCAAAACAGCCTCGAAACAAAATGAGGCTAGCTGAAACATTTCAAAAGTTTTGAAATGTTTCGAGTTTCAAAGCAGCCAGCTGGTGGGAAACAGGGGAGAACCAGGGCTGCACTCCCAGTCTCATGCCGCTGGGCTGCAGGAAGCCGATCACAGTGGCAGGGAAGGGAACTGAGCCCGGGGCTCAGTGCAAGGGAAGGGAACTGAGCTATGGTGGGGCTGTGGAAGGGAACTTAGCTCAGCTGGGCTCAGTTCCTTTCCCCAGCCCAATTGTAGCACTGGGGAGGGGAACTGAGCGATTGGGCTCAGTTCCCTTCCCCAGCTCCCTAGTCCTAGGCAGCAGCACTCGGCTTCCCTTCCTCATCTGGCAGGCAGATCAGGGGTCTCCAGCCCCGGGAGGACTGCCACAGCCCTCCTGGTGTTGCGGGCCCCCATCTACCTGCCAGATGAGAGGGGCTGTTTCAAGTTTCCCCATTATAGCGAATGGGCAAAACGCTGAAACAGCATCACCGTTTCGATGAAGCAAAACGGAACAGCAGTTTTGAATTGAAATAAAATTAAAAACAAAATACTGTTTCATGGAAACCTCAAAACTCAAATCAAAATGGAATGGTGCCATTTCGCACAGCCCTAGTATAGATCCATTTTTGTTCTGGAAAGGCTAAGATCACTTTAGAACATATTTAAAAAAAAAAAAAGAGGCAACTCTTTAGGCCTTGGATTAAGGGTGGGCATGGACTTCCAATTTCAGATTGATATATGAAACCACAAATTTACCCGCATTTTTATGAGAAATACATTGGCAATATTCTTATATTAGGTCAAGGCCAGCTACAAAGATGTAATCCAAAACCGGAGCTATATTGTTTTGAAGTTCACGTATGTTCAAATCTGACATTTTGATCACATCCCACCTCTGTTTAAAAAGCACTATCAAGACCAGCTGATCACCCAGGCTCCAAGCAGATATCTGCAGCTTCTATGTTTTGAGGTGCTTTTTATACTTAGAAGAATGAAGGTTGAGGGGAGTGGGGAAATACCAAGAGGCAGCCAGTAAAGATGGCATTCGTCCTAGAGAACAGATTGCTACAGAAAGATGCATAAGTAACACAAAGTTACTTGATTATGCGAATAAACAGTCAACTTCTGCCAAATCCAAACATCTGGTGTTCATCTGCTCTGTCAGGAGTAAGTGGTCCCATCAGAAGCATTTTACGATGCCAGCATCTTTTCACTTACAAAGGAAAATCTGCATTTAGATTAAATATTCATCTATTTAGATCTATATTATCACAGAACTGGGAGATTGTTCAGGGCACAGGAGCCAACTGAAAGAAAGCAATGATATGAAGACAGAAAGCAAAATTTACCTACTGTAAGCCCCCACTTAGAAACTAATCTGATTACTTCCACCTATAATTAGAACTAGCTTCATTTCTATTCACTTTCTTTACTTTTCCTGCATCCTAGGTTGGCAAAGGCAAAAGCAATAAACGTCCATGACAGCTGAGCAACTTTCTCTCAGTCGGTAGGACAGAGTTAGTATCCTAGCAGTTGCACATACTCTGACAGGTTTGAGAGAGGGGGGGATCTGAAATCCAGCGCTGACTTTCCACGTCACACATGAACTTCTTGCTGGAAAAGGCACTTTGGAAGCCGTGACGACAAACCAGTTGGCACTGCTGGGATTTCCGATTTTGATCCGAGATGGTCTCACAGAAAATCACTCCATTGACCACACGCGAGACATCGAATGGCAGGACACACTGAGGACCTAGGAACATGAAGAAATGGACACACGACAGAAGAAAAAAAATTAACTATTCAGGGTAAAATGTCCAAGTAACAGCTATGTGTCATAGCAAGAAAATATATTGCATCTCACCCAGATACATAGTGCACACACTAATGTCAATTTGAACTGGATTTATGTTGCATGCTCTAAGAAGCCAGTGAAAGGACTTGTATAGTCTCTGCTGGGCACTTAAGAAAACAAATCGGTAGAAAAATGGCCCTGTATAAATGGAACTAAGAGGTGGTTTGTAACCATCAGAGCTGAGTTTCTCAAAACAGGCCAAACAGTGTCTCAGTAGGTCTATGTGGACCGTTTTGTACATGGGTGTAAGCCCACCAAGTTACATAAGGTCAAAGCCTCTCAGTAGGAGTTACGCAGACAGAACATACGACTAATTTTAAAATGGAGCCTGACCGGTTTCTAAAGAGGATTGTGATTACCAGAGCTAACGGGCCTGAAGCTGATGACCCAGGATGACACTTGGAGTCCTGTGCTTCTACGAGAGGGTAATATGGCCACTCGAGTGGAAAAACATGAGCATCAATTCCACCTTGAAGCAGTACGGATAGTCTATTATAAAACTGTTGAGTTGTTGTAGTTATTACAACCCCATCATTTTGCTCAATATTAGTGCATTCCTAACCCACCAAGCTATAATCAAATACTACAGGCATTAGTTACATTCCTCCCAGCTTCTGGAGAACAAGATGAGAGAAAATAATTGCCTTTAAATCAGAAGCAGCCATAAAAGTAATGTATTCTGCCTCTCCGGAATGTCTCATCAGAGGGCTCATTTTCTTTCTAAAAATAGCCGTTTTCCAATCCTCACATCTTCGGTGCAGGACACTCCACAGCACCCGATACGACAGCGCTGAGCTACGGGAACGGTCAGCTGCTCATTCCCTTACTTTCAAACTCTTATGCTACTTTATAAATCTCGATAGCACCTTTATAAAATTACGAATACAGTAAAAAGATCATCACAAAACTGCTTTACATTCAGTCTGAATGGTTGCAACTATTAGCTTTTTCATTCACAAGGCTGAAACCAGACTCTCCACGCTATCCCGTGGTATATGGAAGTTAAACTGTAGTCACTTAGCAGTTGTTCCATCTGGGGATAAACTGCAGAGATTTAGATCCCACTTACAGTGGGTTAGAACAAACATAAAATGATATCACAGATCAGCTGGGGTCTTTTTGCTGCTGTTGTAAAAACACAGCGTCTAGCACCTTCCACCCAGTCCCTGGCAATTTATCCATAAGGCTTACTAGTCATTCAGTACAGCGTTGAAACTTCTTCCCCAAGCACTTCTAAAAGAGATCTGTAGGGAAAAGCTTCCCTCTGAACTCGAAGCATTCTCTCTCTCCCATTTCTGAGCTGTGGAAAGTGAGCATCAGGTTGGAACATGTGTGCTAGGGAGTATTAAGATACTTGGCATCAAAGCACTGACATACGTTCGCTAGAAGTTGGAGGGGTTCGACCAAACTCCATTATGGAAACGCTTAGTTTAATGAAAACCTTATTGTGTGCACCAGGCGCTCTAAAGTTATTATTTCAGTTTACAGCTGTCTGTTTGGATACAGGAGAAGAGATTTATTGCACTCTCCCACCACAACAGACTTCCTTGCTGATGGACAATGTGTCCAGAATAATGATATGACTTTGGCCTACCCCTTTTCTCTTCCACAGAGCTATTAACAATAATGCTGAGGAACCAGGGGTACAGGCTGGATGGGCCGAGGGAAATAAACTACTGAACCTTTACCCTCAGCACTGCCCAAGCTGTTTACACTGGAAGAAGTCCCATTAGCTTTTCTCATCCCATTTTCCCTTTCCTCTGTGCTTCCACAAGCAGATGTGACAAAACACCACAAAAAAGATTATTCTCAGAGTATTTTCCCAGCCTCACCACAACCAGAAAGTAACAAAAATCTCTTATGTGAGATTTTCAAATCAGCGTTTCTAATCACTTGGAGCTGAAGCAGCATCTCATTTAAAAACTTCTTGTCCACTCTTCGGTTGTTACCGCGCCTGGTGTTCAGGACAAATCGGAGAGATCCACGTGGCACTGACATCTCTGAAGCACTATCTTGCACCCGACATCTTGGGCTAAGTACAACCATTCAAAGAGCCCAAGGCAGAAGTGCTTGAAATAAAGCACTTTACTTAAAGCGCTCTAGATTAGGTCAGGACAGAACAGAACACACATGCGCTGTTCGGTGAGGGGGGTTGGGGGCTCAGAGGCTGCCTGCGGCAGCTGAGGCCAGCAGGCTGGGGGTGTTTCTGCATGCCTCCCAGGAGAATGCCAAGTCCCGCCAAGCCCAGGTTGTGGGCACAGGTCTTGGTGGGGGCCAGGCTGGTCCGCACAGCAGAGAGGTTTCATTGCCCCAGCTGCAGTTCCTGGATGCACTGCTTTTTCACCAGGAACTGTGGCTAGGGGGGAGGGAGTGAAGAGAAACCCCTCTGCCACATGGACCTGGACCTGGCCCCCATCCAGACCCAAGCCCACAAGTTGGGGGGGGGGGAGACACATAACAGAGAGGCTCTGTTCCCCTACCCCCCTGCCTGGCCTGGCAGGGAGGAGACAGAGCCTTTTCTGCCTCCTCTCTGTGACAGCCCAGGGGGCAAAGCTGGGCTGGTGCCTGCCTGGAGCAGACAAGCGCTGGCTGAGGCTCGCTAGACACCCAGGGAGGGGCCCCAGGATGCCAGCAGAATGAGTCCTACTTTGACTCAGGATGGGATGCAATACAAATGTTTGATAAAGTGCTCTAACCTGAAGTGCTTTATTCTGATACCACATCCATCCAGTGTTATCTTGGAGTGGAATCCACCATTTTTAAAGTGCTTTATGTGCTATGAACTTCTCCTCAGTTACAGTTTAGAGCACTTTCTGTACACTTAATGCATAGTAAGTGTAACCTATGTACATGCCCTTGGATTGCAGCTCAGAGTCATTAGACCCTTAATCCCCACTCAGTCCACTCTCACAGTGAACTCCTATTGACCTTCAAGGAACATAAGGACCGAGCAGAGATTTCAGAGTTTCAGATCTACTCTGGATCATTTCTACACCTTCCTTCTGCCAACTCAGGCTCTTCTTCAGGCCTATCTAGAGCCCTTCCAGCTTTCTCAGTTCTTCCCGACACCCTCATAGTATCCTATTCTCTTAGGGTCCACAGACCTCCCGGCTGCTTGTAAGATCACCCCAACAGGATGGTTCATTATTGCAATATAATGCAACGGAAACAATGCAATACATTAGCTTACAGCTTCACCAAGGATTCATCCATGTGGTTATTTTTTTTCTTGTTGCAGCAGCCTGCATTAAGAGTCAGGTATTCTCTTTGGTATATGAAGCTGTAGAACTTTACAATCCCAGAAACATATAGGAAATCCTAAATACATTCTTATTGTGTGGCCTGCTTTAGTCTACCAACAACAACATTCATTTAAAAATAAACAGAACACAGCTTTCAAAGACATCCTGCAGAGAATACTGCTCATTTTGTAGAGGGGTTTTAAATTTCTATGAGTCACTGCAATATGGAGCACAATCCTGAAGAAAGTTTCAATTGTTCTGCTTCAGTGATAGGGAATCTACAAGAATTATTAAGAAATTAATTTTATCCATCTCTCTCCAGTTTGGAAATAGTATTGGAATCCTTGACAGAATTCCAGCTCTGCATGTCTTTATCCAGGCAGGAAATATTCTCTGAACAAATAGTATTTTGGCACATCCATTTCATAAACCTGCTTGACAGCCAAAAGCAGGAATTACAGGAATATGTGTTTTTTAGTATCTACTAATTTTTATATATTTATTTATTTATATTTTATTCTTAATGCATTACGGCTCAGACCAAACTCTTGGGCAAACATTTTGGTTTGGTCTTAATGTAGTTTAGCTGGCTCATCCATCCTGAGTTTTTCTTGCCACTAAGATTGGCCCTTGACTTCAAAACTGTCACTCATACTCAACCAAAAGCACAACCTTCTGAACCCTGAAGAGGTTTGGGCCATAGACCCAGGCTGGCTGGAAGATATACTTACTTCTGTAACGCAAATATAAAATTAACAAGGACACTAATCTCTCTGGGTGCAGATACAAAACACGTTTATGTAGTAAACTGACTTTGCTATACTGTGAAACCAGAGCAGACACAGGACACTACCCTGTTATATGCTAAACTACTCAAATCCAGGGTACATTTATCCCTTGAAAAAAATGCAGCAACTTTATTATGTGAGAAAGTTAGTACATAAATGCATCATATGTTTAGTCTCCCATTTGTTTTCATCCCCAGCTGCCCCACCACCTAACACCAGTTTACATAACAACACCTACAACAGGCAACTTGCTTGCTATAGTTGGCTGCATGCCCTCTCCTTACTTCAGAGTAAAAACTGGGATAAATTACTTCATAGCAATTGTGTCATGTGTCCAAACCATATGACGGGTTGAAGAGGAACCTTAAACCCAAAGGCAGCAAAACATTGGGGAAGTTTAGATCTAGGTCTAGTTCTGCACTGAAGTGCTTGACTGCAACGGCAACTCACTTTCACACGCAGGCCTTTCTCCGCTTACTCGTGATCCAGGCACTTCTTCTCCACTCTCAAAGACACACCAACAGCTTTCCTCATCCTGGCTGCATTGCACTGGTGAGAAGCTCCCATTGTTCCCCTCACACTGAGGGATGTACCCTTTGCCGATTTCCCGTGAACTCGTTTTTGGCTTCAGCATGCTACAGAGAGCAGGACCTTTAAAGACAAGAGACTGACTATGGGGGGCGGGGGGAGTATAAAAAAGAAACTCCGAGCATCTGCAGAAATGAACTGCAGTACTCGCTGCGACTGGTTTGAAACACCACACCTCACACACACAATACTTCAATTTGAGGGCTTTTCATGGTCAAGAAAGATAATAAACACTGACATGAGATCACAGTTAAGTTTGCATCAAAACAGATACAGAGCAGATACTACTATAACTACAAGATAAGCATAATAAAATGTAAGTTACTTGAATCTGCACAAAGTGAGTTTTGTATAAATATGCGACCTGGGCAAATATAATATTGACTGTTTTTCTCTGGCTGTGTTTAAGTCCCTTGGTTCACCTCCTATTGCCATTCTAGTTAATGAACTTTCTTAGTAGAGCTGGAGATGAAATAGGACAGAAATTAGGACCAAAAACAACAAAAATGTCATGAACTAATAATCTGGAGGAAAAAAAAAAAAATCAAACTGTCATTTGAAGCATTTTGTTTTGAGAACTTTGAAAGGTACTGTTTGGGTTTTGTTATATTTTTAATTAACACTTTAATTAATATACACATACTATAAATTAAGTAACATTTCTAAACAAAAAGTCATTTCAAACTGAAAAGCAAAATGATTTTAGAAAAAACATTTTAAAAGCCCATCTTGACTATTTAAAATTGGGGTGGGGGAGAGGCATTTAAACTAGGATCTTCATCAAAAATAACTCTTTCCTTCAGACAGTTTTGTTTTTCTTAAATGAACCTTTTCTGATGAAAGCAGGGCTCATAAGAACATGTGGCACAGTCAAAGGGGTGGGATGTGACTGCATTGCTGTACCCCTCCGAATCCACCCCTGAAGTTGTAATAAGGATGCTGTCATATCATGGTTTGACTGTAGAACAATCTGTTTGCTAACAGGGTTGTAAAGAAACTCTTCCAGGGACAATAACGAGTCGGTAATGACCATCTAAAGAGAACCTAGTTTTCTCCACCTTTGCCGCAGGAAGCAAACAAGAGAAAATCCCCAGCAGCAGAACAAAGGAACCAAGGTATTGATCCTGCCTTTAAAAAAAACGAGTCAAAGCATCGTAGAAATCATAGAAAATTAGGGATGGAAAGGACCTCAAGAGGTCATCTAGTCCAACCCTCTGCTCAAAGCAGGACCAGCCCCAACTAAATCATCTCAGCCAAGTTCGTCTAGACGGGTCTGAAAAACCTCCAAGGATGGAGGTCGCACCACCTGTCTGGGTAATCTGTTCCAGTGCCTTACTACCCTCTTTCAAACCCCCCTTCAAGTAGCCGAAGGTGGCTATTAAATCCCCCCTCAGTCTTCTCTTCCCTGGACTAAATATGCCTAAATAATTCCCTCAGACTCTCCTCAGAAGTCATGTCCCCCAACCCCTCACCATTTTTGTTGCCCTCCGCTGGACTCTCTCCAATTTGTCCAATTTCTGTAGCGGGGGCCCAAAACAGAACACAGTACTCCAGAGGTGGCCTCACCAGTGCTGAATAGAGGGGAAGAATCACCTCCCTCGATCTGCTGACAATGCTCCTATTAATGCAGCCCAGTATGCCATTAGCCTTCTTGTCAACAAGGGCACACTGCTGCCTCATATTAAGTTTATTGTCCACTATGACCCCCAGGACCTTTTCTGCAGAGCTGCTGGCCAGCCAGTCAGCCCCCAGCCTGTACTGGTGCATGGGATTGCTCCGGCCTAAGAGCAGGACTTTGAACTTGTCCTTATTGAACATGAGATTTATTCTGGCCCAATCTGCCAACTTGTCTAGGTCACCCTGAATCCTAGCCCTACCCCGCAACAAATCTACTGCTCCCCCCAGCTTGGTGTTATCTGCAAACTTGCTGAGGATGCACTCTATGCCATCTTTCAGGTCACTAATGAAGATATTAAACACACCTGGCCCCAGGACCAACCTGACAGGCACTCCACTTGATACTGGCTGCAAACTAGACATTGAGCCACTGACTACTACCCTCTGAGCCTGATTATCCAGCCAATTTTTTATCCACCTTACAGACTATTCATCCAACGCATACTTTCTTGGCTTGCCTACAAGAATGTTATGGCAGACCATATCAGAAACCTTGCTAAAGTCAAGGTATATCACATCCACTGCACTTCCTGCATCGCAGAGCCAGTCATCTCATCACAGAAGGCAATCAGGTTGGTCAAGCATGACTTGCCCTTGGTGAATCCATGCCAACTGTTCCTGATCACCTTCTTGTCCAAGTGCTTAAAAATGGATTCCTTGAGGATCTGCTCCGTGATCTATTTGGGGATTAGGGTGAAGCTGACTGGTCTGTAGTTCCCTGGATTCTCCTTCTTCCCTTTCTTAAATATGTCTGCCCTTTTCCAATTGTCTGGGACCTCTCCTGATCACCATGAGTTTTCAGAGATGATGGCCAGTGGCTCTGCAATCACATCAGCCAACTCTCTCAGCACCCTTGGGTGCATCCTGTCTGGCCCCATGTCCAGCATTTCTAAATAGTGCCTAACCTGTTCTTTCACTGCTGTTGGCTGCTCACCTCCACCCCAAACTGTGCTGCCCAGTGCAGTAGTCTGCGTGCTGACCTTGCCTGTGAAGACTAAGGGGAAAAAGGCATTGAGTACTTCTGCCTTTTCCTCATTATCTATCACTAGGTTGCCTCCCCCATTCAGTAAGGGACCCACACTTTCCCTGATCCTCCTCTTGTTACTGACATACTTGTAGAAACTCTTCTTGTTACCCTCCACAAACCTTGCTAGCTGCAACTCCTGGCATCATAACATCAAGCCACACAAGAAATAGGGGTAGAGGACAGGGTCATGCTCTCCTAACAAGGACTCCTGTTTAACTGCATCTCCAACACTGCAGTAATCTCTTCATACCCTTGTCTGAGGCATGCCCTAGAGCATCAGGGAGTTGGAGAGGTACCCCTGGAGCAGCTTTCCTACCTCATTTTCAGGTCTGTTGCATCTGAACAGGGAGCAGGTAGTGGGGGCTGTGTTTCTCAGAAACATCCTTAAGTGCACTGGGGAAGCAATGCAGTCACTCTCTGCTGATACTTACACTGGGGTTTGTCATCTGAATCCTGGCTACTGTGCTGAAGCACTTCGCCTGACATGGGATCCACACACTGCACATCTGAGTCCAATTTCTGCACCATGGTGTATTCACCAGTCTGAAAAGAACCAATTACAATATCACTGCCGAGCACAACACTTTTTCAAAAGGCTACTAATAATGCACACAGCATGGGCCAGAACCCACTTTCAAAAGTCCTGATTAATAGATGTTTGCTTAGGATTAAGTCTTCAGTTTTGCATTAAAAGAAAGCAGTGACAAGATGAACCTCCATAATCGGAGCTGCTATGATAGCCTGATTCCACACAGGAAGCCAGGCTCTAGCAGAAGCAGCTCTCGCACATTTAAAAACTATTCATAGGACAACTGTATTTTTTTTAAAAATGCAGGTTTAAATGCCATGGTAGCCCTCATCCCCTTCCAAAACTCCAGTCAAATGAATGGAAATCCCACTGGACGTTTTTCTGGGGACAGATGGCACTGACTTCAGTCTTTCAGGTCCAGCTTTTAACTGCTATTGGTAGAATACATTGAAATAGGCCACCTAAAAGTCAGTTAACTTAACTGTGCCATTGAGATCTGAGAACACAGCCATGTTATCCAGGGAAAGCTTGGCTGGGAAAAATACCTCAGAGGATACTATCCCTTCTCCATTACCTGTGAACAACTTAAACCATCTCTGAAGGAGAATGACAGCCATTCTCCTGCATGCACCAGACTTTGCTCAGAGGCCTGCCTCCCCCTTAAGAGTGATGTGACTGCATGAATGGAGGAGTCTGGGAGCTCCTCCGCCCTGAAAATGCAAGTGCCCAGGACTTCAGAAGCAATAAGCTAGATGGGGAAAGCTTACTCCCCTCCGCCCTCCACACCTGGTCACATTAACTTGCCTCTAGACATGAGGGGATGAACAGGTCTGCAGGAGCAGTGTTGAATGGTGCTCCACTCTGCTTCCAGCTGGAAATTAAAGCATTGGCTCGAGACCGCTGACATGATGTCTGGCCTTTGAGAGAAAGAAAATATTCATTCCAGCTCTGTTAACACAATAAATAAATCTGATCTCCTGCCACTGCCCAAGGGCATAAAAGTGCACCACATTTACTACTCATCTCCTTTGGACTCTCCTATGGTCCCAGACAGGCATCTCCCAAAAGAAACCTTTGTGTCTACACAGAAAGTGCTCATTCTCCTTGGCTGCATCAACACGTTCATTAATGCACTGTGATTACTGTGCATGAAGTTTAGTACTTGGATAGCCAAGTACTAAATCAATATGTAGTAACTCATGCTACTGTGCAGTAGCACCACTACATGGGCTTTTAGTGATGCTTGCTACACAGTAGCCTGTGACAGGGGGCCATCTCAGGGCCAGCCACCTACTTCAGCCTGCCCACCTGTCTAGGGCAGTTCGCCCACCTAACTCACCTGCCATGCCTTTGTTATATTTGAAAAGAAGTTGTTTCTAGGCAGGAAGCTGACCATTTAACGCCCTGAGGCCAACGGTGTAATACATGGCTCCATAGCACCCCTACACTGTGTGCTGTGCCTCACAGATGGCATCCAAAAATTATTTCCAACTCCCCCAGCCCCGTTGCTGGGCTGCACTCAGCCTCTGGCCCAAACTTGGCTTTAGATGTCCTTAGACATGCTCCAGCTACATGCCTCCTCACTGGGGCCTATGAGTAGTCCTTCAGGCCCCCTTGGGCCCTACTGAAGGCAGCCAGCAGTAGCCACTTCACTCCCTCACTGAGGCCACTACTCTGTCCCCTTACAGGAGCCTCCCGTCCTTCTACGTGGACTTTGGCCCTATCTCAGATGCCATTCAATAGACCTGAACCCTGCCTCAGGCCCCACTCAGTGGACCTGGGTGCCTGTGCTTTTCTGGCGGGGTGTGCTCCCCTAGCCTTTCCCCTCTACAGAGCACCTGCAAGGCAGCAGGGGCTGAGGCTTTCCAGAGCCCCATACTCACTTTTCACTAAGGGGGCACAGGTGTGGCATTTCCTGGAAGCTGCCCTCCCATAAGCAGCCCCACCACACCATCTAACCCCAGCACGGTGTAGTTTCAGGTTATGCCCAAGGACCAGGAACCTCCTCCATCCCCTTAGTTCCTACCCTTGACCTCCAGGTGTTCTGAGACCAGAAGTACTCTGGCCGAGAGGACTTCATCCTTTGGCTCCCCAGTTGCAACTGGCAGCCCTGCTCTTTGAGTCTGGTCTTATAACCTGGCTGCCTAGCCCTACACCAATCAGGCAGCCTCCTGACTCCCATGTGACCACCTGATTGGGTCTTCTCCCACCTGCAGGCTGGTCTACAGCCCGCTCAAGCTCTTAAAGTGGCAGGCAAAGGTGCCTTGACACAGCCTAATACTACTAGGCAATAGCACATTAGCATGTTTTTTGCCCCACCACACTATCGCAGAGTGTTATTAAGCTACTGTGCAGTTAACATCTCATGTAGATGTGCCCTTTGTGTACCAGCAATTGTTGCAAACCAATCAGAATAAAGAGGTAAAGGGACAATTCCTTCTCAGAGTAATGTCACTGACTTCAAATGAGTTAGCCCAGCAATGAAAACAGACAAGTCCCCTCTGCTGGCCTCTGTTGAAAGGTGCTGGGAGTCTACCGATACAGCTGGAGTTGCACAGGAAACTAAAGGACAATCAATGTGGAAAACACCTCAGCAGAATGCTTAGTATTTTCATCCATGCTACAAGGAGACAGCAACCAGGTTTCAGTGCGTTTAAAGGTTGAAAAGGAAAAATGGTTCTTTAGATAACAAGAATCTTGGAGGGCCTACGGGAAAGGAGACTTCTCAGATGTAAATGGAATTATACTTTAATTAAACAAATCTGTTGTCAGTTCTCTGTAGCTCCAAGAGGCTTAGGAGATGACTCAGATTCTTACAACCAAAAACCTATGTCCCTTTTGCTTGAGTGTCAGTCTGGCTTCACTTAAGTAGATGCTTAGCTTCAATTGTTCTCATCACATAATTAAAGATGGGAATTATTCCAGTGCTTAAAAGTATGCCTATGTATTATTGCAATACAATCACAAAGGACTGTTTGATGTTAGCAGCAAAGGACATCTGAAACTCAGCTGGGCACTTATGATTCTACTCAGTACTAGGTTGTAGTGAACGTATAGGCTAATACAGTTCATGAAATTGTGAACTCCATAAAACAGAACACTTTCTTGAAAAATGGTGCCCACTCCTAAATCACATCAAGCTAAAGGATAAATCAGGAAATCAAAAGGACTGCCAAATATCTGAGGCAGCAGCACGCAGGCTCTTCCAGCTACAAAACAAAAGATCAAATTAAAACTCTTCCTTCGGTTTTCTTCTTTTGGTGTGGTTACAAGAAACTTGTGTTATGCTGTAGGCTACTTAGTAAATATCTCAGTAAAGATTCAAATCTATACTGCAACACACTAATAAAGGTTAATTGCTTCTCTGTGTCAGCTAAGAATGCGGCAGGTGGAAAATGTAACTTACATTTTGGGAGTTGTGCTGAGCGTACACGCAGAGAATCCATGACATAACGTCCCTGCTCGTCCACACACCAGCAGTGACCTGGGCAAGATAACAGTAGCCTTAGTCTGGAAACTGTAAGTCCCTTGACTGATTTATCATTAGCTAAAGTTGACCTGAACCCAAGAAGAACTGTATTTATTGTTTTGCAGGAATGCTGCACATGACCTATAAGGCAGGGTTGTGATGAACACAACAGATTAGGCTAGCTGCTCTATCCAGATCCCAGAAAAGCAGCTGTGTGTAATGCTTGCAAACACTGGCATTTCCAGTTCTGGTCCCCAGTCAAGCTTAGAAATGCAGAAGCATGTGATTTTTGTTTTTAATTCATAAACTCACCCAAACTACACAAATTCTTAATATCTTGATCATCCCACAGGCTAGTCCATGCAAGCCTATGGATATGCCAACTAAGATTCAACCTCAGTATCATGGCTCTAGTTTGTAGTTTAGCCAAAGATCCAGGGTGTTCCTTGTTCTGTCAGATATAACTCAGGTGACAAAGAGCAAATCCATATATGAACCATACAAGGCCCTGTTTAACTCTGGTTTACAACTGATGAGACTTCACTGGAATCGCTTGAAACATCTGTCATTTGATATACCAGATCAAATTTGGCCTGTGCATAGTGTTTATAAGAAGATTCATTTTCAAACTCATATCCTAATAGACTCAAAATGTTCTTTTTTTGTTGTTGCTGCTGCTGCACAAAACCATAACGTGGGGGAGGTTAGGAGGTAAATGAGGCAAAGCAAGAGCTGGTATCAGAAGAAAAAGGCAACTCTTAGGTCAGTTCTGAGCCATTCCCTTCGATAATTTAGAGTGGCTTTGGAATTCCTCCAAATTGCTTCAGAGGAAACAGACTTCTGGTGATTGCTTCACTGCTGTCCCACTCTGCAGCATGTGCCACAGCTGTGACAGTCAGGGACCACCCAGTGATTCCACCCCAAAGTACACTTAGTGGGCCATAATTTGGCCTAGTATCTTTACATTGTCTCTATGGTCTTTCCCCTGGAAATGCAGATGTAACATAGCAGCGGACAAAATAGTCTGGAGTAAGAAATAACCCCTGATGCTATTTCCTGTTTTGTTATGTTCAAACACAATGGCTAGGGACAGAAATTACACATAAACCAGTATAAGTGACTGGAAGCCAATTCAAATCTGTAATACAAGAAAAGTTCAGTGCATATAAACCACTTTCAAAATGGTCGAAACTGGTTTAAGATAAACCTGGATGGTTGTAGTGTCAGACTTAACTGACAGGGTAAATTGGTTAATTGAACTACTGTCCAGATCCCCTCCAGATTCAAGTTAACTCTCAGTCCCTTAGCATCCCAGCATGCCTTGCATCCCCCCCACCTGCAGGGTGGGCAGGCAAGCCTTGGCCCAAGCTGTCTGCTCCAGCTGAGCAGGGAGACATGATCTAGCATCCCACCCAGCTTCAGGCCTGGGCCACTGCAGGCATGTGGCTGCATTTCTAGAATCAAAAGTGAATGTCTGTTCACTTGCTTATCAGTTCAATCTATGCAGTTTACACTAACCTATGGAGACTGAATCAATTCAGCCTCATGCTTTTTGACTGTCAGTTCTTAGCCTATCTGACTTGCCTTTGCTCAGCTAATACAAGCAGTAACACTTATTTTGCTAATGGACCCTCACCAGTACTCTCATAGCATTGGACTGGTTCCCAGTTCCCCAGTCCATCACACTGGGGAACGTAAGGATGAAATCCCAAGAGCATGGCTTCTCCAGCAGAACTTCTTGAACTGAAACGATTCCTCCAGTAGAAATGCAGGGCTACAAAACAAAGGCCAAATATTAATGGAGCTGATAAAACACCTCATGTAATGAAAGCTATTTTAAAAATGGATATTTACAGCACCTTACTCTAGTCCCTGTTTAGAAGGGACAGGGGAAAGAAACCGTGGGAAATGCAATGACTGAGAAATATCCAGATATTAATGGCACTCCCTGCATTACATAACAATTCAGATCTACTTCTGGTATAGGGAGGTGAAACTCCTTTAACTGCAATGGAGAAAATGCCATTTTCAGCCAGACTGAATTTGGTCTAGAAAGTTTTAGTACGTAAAAATAATGTTGTGGACTCATTTGTGCACTAAACTCTTGTAAGCAAAGACATTCATCTCAAAGGGTTCCTTATCAGTCCCAATTTACCAATTATACTAGGGCTGCATTTCCTTCCAACCTACTTGATTGTGCAGCCAGTCGTATTGCATAATCACTGCCAGTCAATAATTTTTCAGAGAACGTGGTCCCTGACTGAAAGGATTGAGTAAAATGAAGGAGGTCCTGGTCCATCAGCTGTATTCCTTTTGCCATTAAAAAGCTCTCTCCAAACGGGAAGTGGGAATCATCTGAAGCTACAATGAGTTGCTCTGCTTCATCAATAAGCTGCATTGCTTCCTTTTTCATGCTTTCACATGCACCAGGGCCTGTTGATAGTAAAGGGGGTGAGGTGAGTATTTAGTTTTATTTAATCCAGGAGAGGTTAGTAACACTCACACTGGACAGCTTTAACATACTTTAGTTCCTTTGTATGTGTGCATTGGTTTGCACAGTTTCACAAAGCACCTCTGTAGCAACACAAGGAAGCAAATGAGCAAAAAGAGCTCATTATTATGGTTTATCTGCAGTCAGGGTGGATCCAGAGGGGGTGCAGTGGCATGGTCACACCTCATTTTGAGTGTGCTACACCTGAGCTTTTAATATAGATCTGGCTGGAGCCTCTCCTTTCAGCTCCTGAGTACAGGAGGTGAACACTGCTGCTGCTCCCCGCCTTTCCCCAACTTCTGAATCCAGCACGGAGAAGGGAGGGGAAGGGTGAACTGAAGCAGCATTCAGCCCCTGAGCTCTGGAGACTTGTGCAAGCAGGGCTCTAGCTAAACCCAGCTCCAATCAGTTGGTGAACTTGGAGCTCACTGCTGACAACAAGCTCTAGCAGGAGCCCAGGTAGCAAGCTCAGAGCTCACTGCACATACAAGATGCAGCCAAAATGGAGTTCACCCTGCTTTGCTCCATTCCTGGCTGTGTTACCAGGTACAACCTAAACATATGGAAAGATTCAGCCCCTTCTCTGAAGAATCAACAATCAGCAAAAAAAGAGGCAGCATACAAGCAAAGTGTCCAGGGTGATGATTGGCACACAGCCTCTCATTTCCATGTTTATATTCTTTGTTCAGATGCATTTGTTAAAATCAGGGACATGATAAATGAGCTGTCCAACCTGCTCTGCTAAGACAGCTCAGTACTAAATCTGGAATGTCACTACTCCCCACCTGCCTTTAGAGCACACTGGAGTTCTCCAATATTCGTTCTCCTACTGGAGGTCTTCTAGCCATTGTCTTTCTCTCCTTCAACCTGAAAACTATGATATCATGATGAACTATCCATACGCCCAAGTGATGTAAGTATGGGATCCAGCTACTTTAGTGTGATGTGGACTACCTATGCAGGACCTTCAGCAGGTGTGTCAGGCTGACCTAACTATAGACTTCCATGGGAGTTTTATTGCCGACTTCATAACATTGAGCTGGGCCAACGCTGAATGCTTTTGAAAAACTCACACAGCTTCAAATATTTAGCTATATTTAGAATATTTCTATGATCCTCGTTAATCTTGAATCTCACTACACTATGTTACTCTAGCCATACATCAGAAAAATATTTAAGCATGTGCTTCAAGTCCTGTTGACTTCAGCAGAACTCAAGAACATGTTGAAATGCTTCACTTAATTGAGTTGTTTTCTGAATTAAAGTCCATAAAAGACTGACTAATAAGAATAGCAAAGGAAATTCCTCTCTCTGCTTTGCAGTTCCTTATTAAACTGTTTATTTTATCACTGTTAATATACATGAACTTTCCATACAAGTATAAGCAAATCTTATTCCTGCATTTCATTATCTTTAAAAGACCCAACTGTGTTTGGTCAACCTTTTATCTGCAGATTTATTATGTTCAAATTTCAAAACGGGGACCATAAATGATAACATCTATTGGACTCTGACAAGAGTCATTCTTTCCTATTGAAATATGTAAACATGTCCCATATTTTATTTCTCCACTTCAATAAACTGCAGGGAGAGGGATCTCTTCTTTTCTAAAAACAAGTGCTCTCACATCTGGATGTTAGCATCTTAGCCATCAACAGACTCAATTACAACCCTTTACTTGACCTGTGGGAGTGATCGTCCTTGACTGTGGGGGATTGCCAACAACGACGGATGCTAGCAGTATTGGTTGGGTCAGTGGGTCACTTATCTCCTACTGTGCAATATTTTAAAATACTTTTTCTTACCGGGATAAAGAAAGAGCCAGAAACTGTGTAGTTACTTACATGTTGGCACTTTGTTCACCTCAGTCTTTGTTCCCTGCAGCTCTTCTCCTTTGTTATCCACACACCAACAATTGCGAAGATCAAAGTGGCCTAAAAGGGCACTGAAATCAGTGTAGGACCCTGGGTAGTAGTTCAGCTGACCCTGCAGAAGCTGCCAAAATGTGTATGGGTCCAACAAAATGTTCTCTGATTCAGTTATTATATTGCCATCCAGGACTTCAGCAGGAAGAGCATCAAAGAAAGGATACTTGGTGAATGCTGGGAAGATATTTTGGTGGCCAGCCTCATACAGATTCTTAACAAAGGCTGCAAAGCGTTGGGAAGATGTTTCTTTATATTCAGTTAGTATGTTGAAAAGGTCAGTAACAGGCAGAGTTTTGCCTTCATTGTTCTCACTGATCCATCTCTGGTACCATTCAAAGGCTTGCTCGGGAGGGCCATTGCACTGCACCGGTCTCCAGTTACCACCAGTGCTGCACTGGGGGATGTAAACTCTGGAAATCTGGGAGAGGGCACTTGCATCTGACAACAGCAGTTGTACTGTCTCTAGGAAAACCTGACCAGCTGTTAACTGGCAAGGGCTTGGGCCTGGAGGGAAGAAAATACATAACTCAGTTATTTCAGGAATGTACTCCAGGCACATGACACAATCTCACCTGGACACATTTGCTTTGCAAACACACTTACACAAATTGTTTGTTACTAATGTGCATTATTACAATGGGCATTGGGACAATTTGTGGTGTTTGGTCCATTATTAAAAATGGGACCAAATCTTGAGATTTTTACCCCAAACCAGATTTTCAAAATACCTACGTACCAAATGCCATAGACAGGAATTTAGAAAGATTTACAGAAACAACCAAGCAGATTAGGTGCCTAACTCCATGGATTTCAATGGAAATCAATGAAAATTAAGCACCTAATCCTACTTGGTGCCCATCTACATGTTTTAATTTAATTACTGCAAAAATATGACCTATAGTCTTTAGTCAGAGAAATTCTCACTGAACTAACTAAGCCCCATGGATAGCAATGGGATCACTTGTATAGTACAGCATTACTGAGCAGTAGAATAACAAGGTTGAGGAGAATAGGGCACCTGCCCCAGGCACCAACCTGGGGAGGGAGGTGGAAAAGAAAGGCTGTTGCCACAGCTGCAAAATCACACTGGCGGCAACCGGAAGTCACTGCTGCTCCCACGTGTGACAGCTACCAGTGCCACATCATCATGCCTCTGCCACCCAACTTCTCTCTCCTCCAGGAAAAAGAATTTCAATTCTTCAGAGACACAATGGATAAATTGGAGCCAAAACTCACTGTACTGGCACTTGCTACTGCAGGGTCAGCAAATAAAGTAAAGGCAGCAGCTCACGTTCTCATGTGCAGCAGACTACTATGAACCTAGATCACCAGTAATCCTCGCTCTTTACTGGATAAAGCACCTCTTTGCTTCTGTTTATAGCCCAAACAGGCTCATAAATCCCTAAGTGCTCCAGGACACACATCATGGCCATGTGGGTCTGTTCAAAACTTTGCTATTATTTCCTAGCGTTGACCTCTCCAAAGTGAGAGTTCAAGAAGTTAGGTAGGGGACTGTGCTCCTGGAACCTGTTCCCTCCACTGGTCTGCGACTGTTCAAGTTCACTGAGCTTCAAGAGCCAATAAGACCTTTCCATTTAGGCAAGACTAAGAAGAAGGACAGAGAGATTTGCATTTTTTGTTTGACAGCTTCAATCCTACTGTTAGACCTAATTTGTAGAACATCTAATCGTTACAGGTGTGCAAAGCTTTGGTCAACGATTGGATTCAGAGAAGATTCAGCTCAGTTTGGAGGCTGAATCACGGAAGCTGAATTGAATAGGGTGACCAAAAAAACCCTCTGAATCGATTTGGCGCCTCCAAATCGATTCAGAAAAGATTCTTTCAGGGAAACAGACACTGAGAAGAGTGAGGGGGAGTAGGGGGAGCAAGACAGAAATCTGTAGCTGGCCAGTGACTGTGATCTTTCCCTGAGTCTCCTTCCAGTCACAGTT
This sequence comes from Gavialis gangeticus, assembly GCF_001723915.1. Taxonomy (NCBI): domain Eukaryota; kingdom Metazoa; phylum Chordata; order Crocodylia; family Gavialidae; genus Gavialis; species Gavialis gangeticus. The sequence goes on along the minus strand of NW_017728992.1, from coordinate 192,948,914 downwards.
CTCAGGGAGAAGGATATAGAAACAGCATATAAGCCTCTGTCTGCAGCCTTTCTGTCCCTTTTGTGAGCTGTTTCTGCCTGAGCAAAAGAGGTGGGTGACTGGCCCAGAAACAGGCAGGTGGGTGAAGATCACCAGGAAGGCCCCCCTGTTACAGGCTACCATCCCTGCTGTTTTCATCCAAATCTGCCTTAACACACACAAATGACACAAATTTAGTTTGTAGCAGTTTGAGGTGCAGTTTCCCAGAAACCCCTAAACCTATATCCTTGAAATTTGTCAGGCTTCATGCCCTCAGAAGGAACTACCATCCCTGCTGGTTTCATCCAAATCTGATAAAAAATGACAAGGTTATAGGTATTTCAGTGACTCCCCATTATAGTCTATGGCCAAATCACCAAATCTGTCCAAATCAGCACCAAATCTTCCAAAGCCGATTTCGCTGAATTAATTTGGGACAGTAATGAGAATCTCTGAATTGAATCACTGTCCTCCAAATCAAATACTTCCCTATTCTCGCAGGCCTACTAATCATCTGTCCCACTTAGTTTTCTACTAATTGATCTGAACTGAGTATGTGACTTGCATTAACAGTGTGTTAGCTTTTGTCTCCTGGTCCACACAAGAACTTCAGCCTCCTGTAACGTCCTAAACTGGAGGACATAATCCTTTATCGCATAAAAAAGAAATTTGTGATTTTGCCTCTGAAGGTTCTGGTCCATCAACTCCTGCCCTCAGCTTATGGGAGGCCTGTGACAGCCACAGATTATAGCAAAAGCTGCGTTAATCGGCACTTTATTAGCTGGAAAACTCTACTAACTGGCATCTGAGGGACGCGGCAAAAGTGAAACTGGAAGTACCACTTCCTGGGGACTTCTCACTTGGCTGCCGTGAGCTGAGTTTTTCTTTGCCACTTCTTTGGCACATGGCCCAGGGCAAAGGAGCCTGTGCAGGGCCCCCCCCCCACCCTGTCCCCTGGCACACTGACGTGAGGGAGCGCATTTGATTAACTGGCATCCCCCATTCCCGGATGTCAGATAACAGAGCTTTTACTGTATTTTGTCCCAGGAGAAAAATAGATTCCACATCCTGCAAGAACACAGGCCAATCTAGGGAAACATTAAAAAGTCCATAGGCTAACCAGCTGTAACACATAAGTTAGCCACATGCACTTCAACAAGGCTAGAACTGAGGAACATGGTCATTAACAAGGATACAGCTTGGATCGTTCTGCTCTGTACATGTGGGCGCTGCTCACTTCTGCTAGGGGGGAAATCTTCCTTATGTCTCAGCTTGCCAGGGGTTATATACTCTGGAATTCCTGGACTACTAGGAATCTACAGAAAACCAAGTCTGATGTTCTACCCAGCACAGGGATATGGTGCTCCCACAAACTAGCATACTTTTCCAGTCTCTAGCAAAACAAGAAAACACAAATACAGTCCCTTCAAAATGTGCAAAAAAAACCCCAAACACCCATCAGATACCAATCCCCAGACTCACACTGCATGGGCTTTCCAGATTTTCTTTTTGTTCCTGGAATAGTCCTGCCATCCAAATCAACACAAAAGCAATCTGGTCCATGACACTGGACTGGTAGAAAATCTCCTTCCTCAGTACAAGCGGGAATAAATGGATCAGACCCTGCTGGCTCGCTTTGCTTCAAGCTTTGCAGATGACTTCTTTGCTTCTCACATGTAGTGGCACACCTCGGACGTTTGCCTTGAACTCTTGAGCCTGGGACCTCCCTTCCTTGTGAGTCCACACACCAGCACTCAGCTGCATAGCACTGGATTTCCTCATATCTCCCTTCCTTAGTGCATGTTGGAACAAACAAATTGCTGGACTCCTCAGTACAGTCTTTGGACCTCAAAACTATTTTCACAACTTCCCCTAAATCTTCAGAGATGTCGTCTGGGACAGAAATAACATGTTGTAAAAAGGTAAAAAACTCTGGAAGTTCCAGCACGGAAGCAAGAAATTTAATTGCATTCTGATTGTCTTGCAAACTAATGGTGCGGGCAAAAGTGTCCACAAGAGGTTTACTCGCAATGAAGCTCTCCTCTGATGTTTCCAGTGAAGTCTCCTTTGCTAATTTTTCAAAGCTCTCTCCACTATCCATTCCTCCTTGCTGGGAAAACTGGCCAATGTTGAATTTCCCTCTAGTGCCGAGAGCTCCTGTAAAGTTAAACTGAATCAGGTTCTTCAAGAATTTTCCTCCAAAGAGATTTTCTTGGAAGCGCTTGGGATTAGAGGCGAACTGAAGAGCAACTCGAGCCAACTCCCTGGATGGAAACATGCCTCTGACAGCTTCACTCAGGACTGATTCAAGCTCAAGCAGCTGATTGAGACCTGGCCTTTCTGTAAGAGGAGACACCAATCCAGAATCCACAAACAACTCTTTGAAGGAAGGAGGGCAAGACTTCGAGAATATGCCTATTTCCTCTGCCTTCATTTCTTGGGTGTTGAATAAACTATGCTGGCTGAAGTGTCCAACAGGTCCATAAAAAAGCTTGGAGAGAGCCTGCCGTCTCTCCGAGATGCATGTTTGTTCTTCACCTAGACAAAGGAAAACAAGGAGATAGACATTTTAGAAACCCAGAAACCTGCTGCATCACTGTTGCCTTTCATGGCACCTTGACCCAAGTTCTCCGATCAGGTCTTCCCTTTACCTTTCATCCTTTGCCTTTGACTCTGGCTCATGCTCCTGCTTTTTCGTTTTGCTCTCTCACATACTTGGTTATCTTGGCTGCCCTTCCTCATGTGTGGGCCTTGTCCTTTACTGCTGGTAAGATCTATCTACTCCTTCCTAGGATTCCAGCAGGCCACCCCCTCATTCTAATCTCTCATCTTGATACCCCTCTTGCTCGTCATCCTCTCACCTACGTTCCTGTTCCTGGGGTTGAACTGCTGATACGTCTGTATAGACTCTGATGTGAGCCCAGGAGAGCAGTCAGGAGATAAGCGTGTCAAACTCCCGCCCAGTCTGCTCATGTCTGAGCCCACACTTCAGGCAGAACTGAAGTCAAACACGGAGAGTTGGAGGCACATGTTTAGGGCCAAGTACCTGAGCTATTTACTTGGCCCAATTTTCAGGCTCCATCATTCCCAGAGGAGGCCAGGCTTACTCTCGGGGTGCTCTGGGCCTCACTCCAGAGGCCAAACAGACATAACTTCATTTTGCTATAATTATTGAATCATTGCACTTTCAGAACTAGCCCATTCCATATTTTCAGTTGTGCTTTTGGTTGACAACTCTTTGAGAGACTCGTGTTTCCCTATGGGGACCAAACAGGCCATCACTAACTTCACATCCTCCTAAGTGTCAGCACATAGAAGAACATGTCAAGACCTCTCCTGTGCAGTACCTGGGAGTGCCCGCATGCAGAAGGACTTGCCCACTCATTCCTTGCTCTTCCTGCCCCATATACCAGAGACAAGGCAGAGCGGGCACCTGAGAGTGGCCCCGAATGTGAACCAATACACCTGCTCAAGCCAGAGACCGCAGGAACCTCTCATGGTTCACACACTCAGTGCTGCTTGGACGCAGCTCCACTGTCTCTATTTCAGGAGCTGACATGCACCAAGCCAGACAGGAGGGTGGTGGCACTTCATGGTACAGCAGCAATACAGACCCTCCCCACACAAACAGCAGTATCAATCAAGCGTCACGTTTCTTTAATGCTGTTTTCCTTCCCACTGAACCAGATTACCCAAGTGTGAATAGAAGAAGCAGACAAAGCCCCCTTCTGATAGAAGGGCGTCAATTTAAAACAAAATAAAGGGGGGCTATCACATCACATGTAGCTGCCTGAGCACAGACTATCTAAGAATAATACGTCCTTGTGAAAATTCCTTTTCAGCGGTTAGACTGCAAAGCTGCCAAAGTAGCCTCCCGGCTTAGATTTCCTGAGTCTGCCAATAAAAGCTGCATGGCTTAATTGCAAGCAGCCTCAAGTTAAGTCACAGAAATGATCAGAAGCAGTCAGCAGAGCACGCTCAGCGAAAACAACGAGCCCTGACATATGGAGAGGCCTCTCCAAGGTTCCCTTGCAATATCCTTGCTGATCAGCCTGGAGGGCACACTACCATTTTCATTTTACAGTAAGCCTGTCTTGGTCTAAAGCATTTAGTGACTGCTTCATGAGTGACACCCAGAATAGATAATTTCTTTGCCTACATAGTATGTCTATGGTCTGAGAGACACAAAAATTAACTTCCCCAAAGGCTACCTGTCTTAAGCCCCCGTACCCCTCCCTGACCGCATAAATTCAGGCATTTATCCTTACTTTGACTGTTTTTAAACAAATCTTCTCCACCCCCATTTGACCCGTTAGCACCTTCTGCTGTCATCTTCTATTCCAGTCTCTGACTTGATGCTTTTTTTGGAATGAAATCTCCCTCTGTTCACAACATGGACATCCGCACACCTTTTCTTCATTTGCTTTTATCGGATTTGACAAACTTCACAGCCAAACACCACAGGGACAAAGACGAGGAACAACTTGACCAGACGGCTAGACAGACACCACAGAAGCAATGCAACACCACACCAGAAGCTTCACTATATAGGAGGGTCAAACCACATAAAATTATGCCGATGACACTGTGCATCACAAGCACTGGGATTTGAAGTGCACTTTATTAAATATTTGGCTCCTGGAGTCAGGTAATCACATGTGAATCTTGGTCTTTCTTCAAAATCACAGCGATTTTCTGGCTTTCATGGTCACAGAGATAAGCTTGAAAATGTGGAACTTGAAAGGTATGTCTGCGCCATTTTTCCAGCATATCCCCGTATATGATCTAACTACCCATTCCTGCTCACCAAATCTAGATATGTAGCAGTGAAGCCACTTTGAGGATGTGTACAAGTGGGAACTGGTGCTTGGGGATGTTCCTGCTAGATTATACTGGGATATGTTGTAGACATACATTAGAGACCTCGAAAATCAGGAGAGAAACTAAAAAGAACCTAACATCCATTCTTACTTTCTTTCTTTCATACATTCAGAAAGAAAGAATGGATGTATAGAAGAAAGTCGGGCAGAAGGGCAGGGCAGAGTTTGTATTACGGATGACAGAAATCTGTAGCATGACCATGAGGTTTTATCCCAACATCTATATGAAACTTCCAGAACTGAGAACTAGGAGCATGTGCATGAGCATGTGCACATACATGAGAAAGAGAGAGAAAGAATCTGTATTTTACATGAGATGAAGCACTGGTTTGTTAGCCTGATAACTACAATACCTACCACAAACTGGAAGCTGCCCTTGCCTTCTTGTTCCCTGAAACTCCTGCCCCTTGTTGCCCACACACCAGCACTGCCCATCCTGCTGGCACTGCAGTGGGTTATAGTCTCCATGATCATCACAAGACGGCCTGTACGTGTGCCCAAAGCGAACAGCTGTTGACCTCTCAACCTCACATTTAGAGGGGCCTATAAGAGAAATGCTGTGCGTTAAGGAGGAGCAGCATGAGATGCTGAAGAAAATCTTTCTTTTACTGAGCCTGAAAAAACCTTTGATTGTTTTTCCACAAAGATCCCAAAATCCCAGCCTGAGGGTTCTATTTTTGTTCTTATTCTTTTTGTTAGAATTCATTCTTGAAAGAAAACACTAACAACAAACGCTGTGACACTTGACAGTCATTGCAATACCACTGCAGACAAAGTAATTGCTCATTCGATATTCTACATTGCAGGGCTGCAACAGGGTTGGGCTTTTTAAGTTAATTTAATGGTAATGAATTAACCCATTAATTTCACCAGCTTGCTCACGGTTCTTGTTTGAGGTGGAATTCTCCGCCTGCTATTTGTAATGCACCCGCCTAGTACACATAGTTGTGCCTCCTGCTACTGGCCGTTAGAGCGGGAGGGGCAATCCAAGTCCCTGCTTTGCTCTCCACTGACAACTTACATGGGTTGTTAAGATGCACACGGGTTCACTCCATAGCACTGCACGTGGGAGGGGGAAGATGCCTTCCTGACCCCCAAAAATAGATTAAATACCAGAAACATGGCAAGCTTTGCTCCCCCGTTCAGCACCTGAGCTCAAGAAATAGCAGCTCACAGGGGCATAGTTAAAAGGCGGGCAGGGGGGCAATGGACTGGACACCACTTGTTCAGGGCAGCGAAGCATTGATCTGTAAGCCATGCTCCATGATCCCCCACCCTTGGGCACCCTCCTACTGCCATTCTGTCCAGAGAGCACACCCTCTCATGGCAGGGTCCCCCCTACTCCCCACAGGGCATGCTCCCTCTCTGGCAAGGCATAGTCTCCCAACAACCAGGCTCCACACCACCCTTTTACCCCTGCAAAAGAGGCCACCTGAGGATTTTGCCCCACCAGCAGCCCATCTACACTGCTGGTAGCTCATACCAGCATTCCCAGAGCTCATCAGTTCAGGACCAGTTTGCCTGCCACCCTGGCAGCCGTCACGCTTGAGTTCCCATATTTCTCCACAACTCCCAGAGCTCCAGTTTGGTGCTACTTACAGCGAAACCTGCCCGAGGCAGCCAGCTGCACCCCCAGAAACCTCCTCTGAAGAATCCGATACACGCTGGTCTCAGTGAAGGTGCGGGCAGGCTCCAGTGCAGAGAAAATTGTGTCGTAAACTTCTTCAAGCAACAGTTCCAACCCTGAGAGAGAAGAGAGCCTTTTAGCCCAGGGTTCCCCTTTTAAAAATGAGAGATTTCACCTCCTATTCATGCCTCTCTGAAAGCTGCTGCAGATAGATGCCAGAAACACCTGCACTTCTGCACTGATCAAGAAACAGGGATTTATGCAGTACAGCTACTCCTCGCTTAATGTCATAGTTACGTTCTTGAAAGTGTGACTTTAAGCAAAATGATGTTAAGCGAATCTGATTACATCACAGTAGTTACCTACTAGCAGGCGGTGGCCAAACAACATTATAATCAAAAACTGCGCGACTTTATAAAAGAGTATGTTCTCTAATAGACCAGTGATGTAACAATGAAACAACATTAACCGGGATGATGTTAAGTAAGAAATACCAGTATGCACCACAAGGCAATTCCCTGTGCCACAGGCTGGGTTGGGCTGGTTTTCAGTAGCCTATCTACCAAGTACAGGTTTCTCTTGCCTACTACAGTTTTGCCAACCACAGGTTTGAGTGTCCATGCTTAATATTCTATGTACCATTTTAGCTACCATGAGTAACCATGGTTTTCCATGGCCGCACATCAGCCCGCCACCTGCCTTTTTTCCCCATAAGCCTTTTGTCTTGCCAACCACGGTCTTGCCAACCACGGGAACTTTCAGGAACCTAACCCCAATGGTTGGCGGGGGAAACCTCTATTGAGAACTGGTAGCTTCAACTTCAGGATCCAACCTTCCCTTTAAAGCAGGGGTGCCAAACATGTAGCCCCAGGCGAGATTCAGCTCGTGAAGCCATTCCATGTAGCTCACTGGGCTACCAGAAATTGCAAGTAGTTGTAAAATAGGGGCATGTCCTGCTGCAGAATTGCTGCTGATAGAAAATGCTATTGGTGGCAGGGTTGAGACAAGCAAAGGCTGGGCAGATGCATCCCCACCACTGTACTGGACCTGGCAGCTGCTGCTGGCCCTGTGAATCCAGTCTGGAAGAAGCCCCTGCAGTTCAGATGCAGCCAAGGAGCCATGGTGAGTTTGATACCCCTGATAAAAGGAGAAGTATCTAGCTATTATGGATGTGGAGATGACCAAATGGTTAGCCAGAAGTAAACAGATACAGTGGTACCTGCTGGAGTCTGCAACCGAAACCACTTTTCTTATTCATCTCAATTGAGTGCTGAGAGTTTTCTGTTGAGCTTAAGATTCTTCCACTATCTCTTCCCCTCACTGTTGAGAGATGAGCTTAAAACTCACTGGACTGCTCACTGAACAGCCAGGAGAGCGATTTCTACCTAATCCCACACCCTGATCTTCCTGGAAGGTCCCTGATTGCAAAATGTGTCATGTACCATTCAATGGGAATGCACCCTATGTTTTCTCACGGGCAAAGGCTATTCCCACTCTTACAGGGAAGGGTGTAGGTCACTCACCAGGTCTGTGGTGTTCCAAGGAGAGTGCTGATAACTATAACTAACCATGATGGTGACTCTCTCATAATGACTGTGGCCAGTAGGGACCAGACAGTCAACTAGATCAAGAAAAGAGACTCCCTGGGACTGTTACCATCAGGTAGTAACTGCATTCATTGCCAATGATTGGTGCTATTCCTAGGGGAGAAATGTGCCTTTCTGTGAAATAATTTAGCTAGTGATTTCCAACTCCAACTGGTCCTGCCATGAAAATTAGCTGCATGGCCAGGTACTACGTCATAGCGGCCTTGGCATTATATAGCTGTCTGCCCTCACTTACCAGTTTCTGCTAATTCCCTCCCTAGGCTGTCAGCACAGTAACAGTACCCAGAGACCTCTGGGAACATGCTTCTGAAGGAGCTGAATGTCTGGAATGCTTCTGGGAACCTAAAAGAAAAGGCAGATTGTTATAAAAGGGAGAGTTTGCAGAGACTGTCTGATCACGATAAAGAAATGTTATTGCTCCTCCCAGGACTTCTACTGCAGGGTTCGTTGCACAGCCCAAAGTCCTTATGGGCCCGGTTATGTCACAGCAAAATTCCAAGGAGATCCAAATGTCAGGGTTTCCTCTTATTACTGAAGCTCTATGCTGTGAAACTGTGTCCTTCAATCAGGTTACATCCAAAATTGTCACATTCATTATATGCACCCAAACCTTCCCTTTATACAGCCTTTTTGACAATAAAGCAGCAGCACTAAGAACCGAGAAGCCCTCTCCTGAATAACAGACATCAAAACACTTAAATAAGGAAAAGGCAAGGGTGTCACATCTCAACAGATTTCAGTTCACTGTAACCACTTAATATACAATGATGATGAGGGCGGACAGGATGTTGCTAGCTAACTTTCAATCATATCCTCAGCTTCGAAAGATTGTCAAAGATTGTAAAATACGCGTTGGTTTACTTAATTCAATTATACATATCCATTCATTTGCTGTTTTCCACAAATCCTCAGGAGATGGCAGAAAGCCTACATAAACAGGCTGCTTCCCCTTCCACCCCGCCCCAGCACATCTACTTTCTCCAGTGAATTAAGCAGGGAACAGCTGATAAAAACCTCACTAATCTGCTACATTGGGAGAACAAGGCTCCATGAATTAAAGGGAGAGTTTATGTTTTAAAGAATATTACAAATGATCACTCTTTTTTCTGGAGATCAAAGGGTCTTTTGATGCTTTAAAAATATTCTAATAGTGATGATAACTAGATCCTAGCAAAGGAGAGACTTAAATAGGAAATTTAACTTGGACAGAGTTGGGAGAAAAAATGTATATGATAAATGTCACCTTAACTGATGGATGACCTAAAGCACCTTCAATCAGAAAGAAGATAAATTTTCAAGGTCCAGGCAAGGTCTTCATGGCAAATGAAAGAATTGCACCAAGTTCCCTTGCAAAAAGATTAGCATTATATAGGATACGTATGATCCAGGCACACACCTTCCAGCTACATGCAGTTTCACAGTTTCATAGTCACATAGTGAAATTCAGTAAAGGGGTATGCAATGCATTGCATCAGAAGCTAAAAGGGCCAGCCTTCCTAGACAGGCTTTTAACAAAGATGGATTATTTTAAAAACTGAAATGTTGTATTGCAGAACAGATACCACGGTGACAGGTGCAATGGGAGGAAGGAAGGGAGGGAGATTAATTTAGGCCACAGCCTGGGAAGCTGGAGGGGTTTTGGGCCAAAATAATTTTAAATTCTCCTTTCCACTCTACGTAGGCCCCTGTAGCTAGACAGAGCTAGCGCTTCATGCCAGGTGACAGTAGTCTTAGGGCTATTCTAATTCATACCAGCCTACAACCTTCTCAACAAACTGAAAAGGCAGCCAAGGATCAGGCTGACATAGCCCTGCTCCTAGCATGTGAAGTGGTGGAAGATTCCCTCTTTTATCACTGGATGGAACTTAGATTTGGGAGCTAGCCTTCCTGGATCACCTTTGGACACCATTTCTGTTGGTGGGCAAGTCCCACCACAAGAGAGTCCATCCCACTGATAATAATAATTGCATGGTAACAGTGACCACCTGTCATGCTCCAGGGCACAAATGGATTATTGATGGGATGAGGAAGGAATTTGTTTATAGATTATTACATTTTTTAAGGCCAGAAGAGATCATTGTGATCATGTGGTTTGACCTACTGCAAAATAAATTCTTCCCCTTGTCCTCCCCATACAGTGTGGCATAACAGACTGTACATTTTAGAAGCTTTCAGCTTCCTGTGACCAAGAGGTAGGTCAGCACAGCTGATAAACAAAAAGTGTAACCTTGTATGGAACATTTTTTATACATACGAGATTAGTGCAACTCTATCCACTGGAAGACTCAGCCTCTTAGACTGGGACCATCTCCAGGGCATCTGAACATGTAGATGTTTGAAACAGGCTGCTGTGTAAATGATTTCTGTAGTTCACCTTGTTCGGCATTCAACTTTCTAAAATATAGTTGCCAAATTGCATTGCATTGGATGTGTGGCTAGACATGCAGTCATACTTCGGGGTTGATTATTCTTGTCCTGAGCTGACAGTATGGTTAAATAAGATGCCAAAGGTATAAATTAAGCCCCCACAAACATATGGATAAGATTTCACATGCCTGGTTTTGAAAATCCACTTCTTTTTTGGTTCTATTTTTCTTAACCATTGTTCCAGCAACAGGTAATAGCAAATGTGCTGGACTTTAATTCTCAAAGCCTGTCACAAAAGTGGCTACAGCATTTGTGACTCTACTTGAGGGGGTCAGAACCATGACTTTAAACACATTTCTCTGATAAGTGTTTTGAAATAAGCAGACGTGTATAGAAAATGAGAAAAGGAAGGAGATAAATAATATGGATTTGCAGGCATTATCCCTGAGAGTGGGGCTCTGAACTTCACTTGCAACAAAGATAACAGTTTTTGATTTTTAAGACTGGTTTTAAAAAAGGCCTTTCCTACCTTCAAACAGTGCAATGCAAATCATAACCACTCCTACACAGTGCCAGCTAGCAAGCTACAGAAGAGCAACTGAATCTGGCCAGGTGCCAGATGATTGGAAGGTAGCAAATGTGGTCCCCATCTTCAAGAAGGGGAAGAGGGAGGACCCGGGCAACCATAGGCCCGTCAGTCTTACCTCAATCCTGGGGAAACTCTTTGAGAAGATCATCAAGGAGCACATTTGTGATGGGCCGGCATCAGAAATGATGCTCAGGGGCAATCAGCATGGATTTATTAGGGGGAGATC
>NW_017728992.1:192934327-192937321 GCF_001723915.1 Gavialis gangeticus | reverse complement strand
AACTACTTCACAGTTAGGGCGGCTAGGAGCTGGAACCAACTTCCAAGGGAAGTGGTGCTGGCCCCTACCCTGGGGGTCTTTAAGAAGAGGCTGGATGCCTACCTGGCTGGACTCATTTGAGTCCCGTTTTTGTTTTGGGGTTTTGTTGTTCTCCCGCCCTGGCGGGGGGTCGGGCTAGAAGATCTACTAGGTCCCTTCCGACCCTAAATCTATGAAACTATGAATTGTGCTCCATAGATCAACAACAAAATATTATAGAGAGGGGAAAGTCCTAAAAAGAGCTATAACAATTAACCTCAGCTGAGAATCTTTATTGTGTCAAATGAATTGCACAAATCAATAGAAAGAAAATAGGTTGATTTTTCAGATCTCACGCTCTCTTACTAGTCTGCCTGAGGCTTCGATGCTACTGCTTGTCACTGTCACAGCTGAGTACCTTCCACACAAGATGAACAGCAATAGCAAAATCCCTAAAAGGGCCTCATGGAGTCTCAAGTCCTCTCTTTTCAGTGCAAAAATGCAGCTTGGGGATATGGTTCATAAGGGGGGGAGGTTAGATGTGATTTACTTTTCTTGAAATGCTGATTCATTCATTTCAAGATAATTTGGTGGGGAAGGATCTTGGGGGCTGTTTTAGAAGGAAATGCCTGTCCACATTGTGCATTCCTTCTAATGGGCAAAAGAAATTAGTGTCAGATACAGTCATTGGGGCACTAGGCCAAGACTCAGGAGGCCTGGGTTCAAATCCCTGATAACACCCTGGGGGCTGGGAGTGTCGCACAACATCTTTGGCTCAGCTTCCCATCTGCAAAACAACGGCTGCTGTGAGAGCACACATATAAAAGGCTGAGAGGCAGTCTGGAAATGGGGTCAAATACTTAGCAACAGTTAGAAGCTGGCAGCAAAAAGCCACTTTCCTTTGGTTGATTAGGTGATTCAGAAGCTGCTAAAACCCAGTTCTGTGACCCTTTTCCCGGCAAAGGTCCCAAGGGGAACAGCCAAATGTCATGTTAAAGCATAGATTTTTGCCCTGTTAGAAGGTCAGCACACCCCAGCCCACTAGAGAAATTGCCAAATTATTCTGCACTTACCAAAATAACCTGCAACTCATTTGCCCTGGGCACCTGGCCTGCCATGCAACACTTCAAGCAAAAGTGAAAGGACAAAACTTGAAATAGTCAGATTCACATTTAAATGAGGATCTCTTCACTGCAGCTGGGTTCAGGAAAAGCACATCATTCCGTTTATTCTACTGCCCTCTCGTGGAAAGAGACAGTGGTGAAGACAGGACCAGTGAAGTATACTGGAAGGCAATTTTGCTTTCAACTAGAATAAGGCAAAGTTGGGACAAATTAAACTTGGACTCAACCTCAACAACATCTGCAGAAGGAAAGGGGCCCTGAATCTCTCCCTTTTGCAAGCCCTCACATCTCCGTGCGAGCATTACTTCCTTCCCTCTCTCAGCCCCACAAAGGGGCTGCAATTTCCTTGCCCCTTTGTATGTTTTTCTGTAACGCACTGTTTTAAATGCTCCAGTAGCCTGATCCAACCATTAAAAAACCCATGCATTTCTGTACTATGCCTTCCCCCTGTATCTCTCTTGTTTAGCATCTTATCCCTTCAACCAACCTTTCACTTTGGTACAAAAGTCTTCTGCTGTGCCATGTGGGACAGGCTCTTTGTTCATCCCCCCTCACCCACACTCTCCTTGTTTCCAGATGCCAGCTGCATCTATCGTTCCAATTTTCTCGTTACCTCTTAATTTCTCTCCTCTCAATGTTTTGCCCATTGTGTTCATAGGAAAGCAGGGCAGGAAGGGACTCCTGAGATCAACTAGTCCAGCCCCCTGTTCAGGGCAAGATCATCCCCGATTAACCATCCCAGCCAAGTGTCTGTCTAACCTGCTCTTGAACATTTCCAAAGAAGGCGATTCCACAATTCCTTTAAGTAGCTTGTTCTGATGCTTGATCACACTCGTAGTCAGACAGTTCCTCCCAATTTCCAGCCTAAATTTCCTCTGCTGCAGTTTGAAGCCACTGCTTCTAATCCTGTCCTCTACAGCCACAGAAAAAAGCCCATCTCCGTCATCTTTATAATTGCCCTTCAGGTAATTAAAGACTTATTAAATGCCCTCTTAGTCTTCTCTTCTCCAGACTAAATAACCCTGGCTCTTTTAGCCTTTCAAGTCACTTTTCCCAGGCCTCTAATCATTTTTGCCACTCTCTGCTAGACTCTTTTCAATCTGTTCACATATTTCTTGAAGTCTAAGGCCCAAACCTGGACACAGGACCCCAGGTGAGGCCTCACCACTGTCAGACAATGACAGAATCACTCCATTTCATTTGCAAGTGACACTCCTTGCTGTTTTTTTCCTTGTAACAAAAGCATACTGCTGTCTCATATTTAGTTTATGGTCCACTGTAATCCCCAAGTCCTTCTCTGTAGGACTGTATTTGTGCACGCAATTATTCCAGTGCAAGAACAAGACTCTGCACTTGTCCTTCTTGAATTTCATTCTGGTTGATTCTGGATCATTTCTCCAGTTTATCAATGTCATTCTGGATCCTGGCCCTCCCCTCAAGAGTGCCTGTGACTCCACCCAACTTGATGCCAGCTGCAAATATGCTAGGTGTGCATTCAATCCCATCCTCTAAATCATAATAAAGATATTCATAGTTTCATAGTTGGTAGGGTCAGAAGGGAACTGAGCAGATCATCAAGTCCGACCCCCTGCCAGGGGCAGGAAAGAGTCCAAGGCCTTGGACCTGCTCAAGATGCATCTGTGGATGCATGACAAGGTGCAGTTGGCCTTCCTGTGTGCATCACCACATTGCCGGCCCACGTTCATCTTGGCATCAATGATGACTCCAAGATTCTTTTCTGCCTCTGTACTGATGAGAAGGGAGTTCCTCAACCTGTAGGTATGGTGCCGGTTCTTCCTCCCCAGGTGCAGCACCTTGCACTTGTCAGTGTTGAATCCCATCCTATTCTCAT
>NW_017728992.1:192904138-192929327 GCF_001723915.1 Gavialis gangeticus | reverse complement strand
GTCATCTTCTTTAGGAACAACTACTCTTCTTGGACACCCAACTCCCCTCCCCTCGGGGACCTCAGAGCCTTCCCAACTAGCTTCCTTAGCTCAATGAAATCCGCCCTCCTGTAGTCCAGGGCTGCTGCCTTGCTGCAGGTCTTTGCCACCTTGCACTGGATGGTGAATCCCAATAGGTGATGATCACTATCGCCCAGGTGGTCGAGCACCCGCAGTCCCCTCACCAGGTCATCACCCGTGGCCAGGACCAGGCATTTCCCCTGGTGGGACTGTGCACTTCCTGGGTTAGATGGAGGTCCTGTAACTCAACTAGGAACCTATGTGAATGATCAGAGCTGGCTGACTGCTCTTCCCAGCAAATGCCCGGATAGTTTAGGTCACCCATGATGACCACACCTTTTGACTTAACAGCCTCCGCGAGCTGACTTGAGAATTCCTGGTCCAGCTCTTCTCCCTGGTTGGGTGGTCTGTAGTAGACCCCCACCGTGAAGTCCTTTCCCCCCCGAGCCCCTTGTATTCTGACCCAGAGCACTTCAGTCTCAATACCTGATCCACGACAGATCACTTGGGAACTCCACTCAATAGCTCTTTCCAACTAAACATTAAACCACTGATGACTACTTGTCAAGCATGATGATCCCACCAAATTTATTATTATTATTTCATTCCGGGTTATTTTACTCTGTTAAGCAGTGAAATTAAATCAAACACAAATTACACTGTCATAACCATAAATATGTAAATACACTCTGATTAGGTTGTCTAGCTCAAAGGACTCAAGGGCTAGTTTAGAAACTAGCCTTTACTGTATGAACTCCCGTGGGTCTATTAGCTTTAAGGTAGTAGCTGACCAACATAAAATTCTTTCCCTGGTCCATCCACCCGAAGGAAACAGGGCTGGAATAGGTTAAAATGGAATGGGCAAGGAGATAAAGGCTTGGAGACATCTGCAGAATTACTATGTAATTTCAGATTTACCTGTTATAACTGTGAACAAGATCAAAGACCATCATGTTGGTCATGTTGACAAATTTGCACTGAACAGGCAAAAATTCTCCATCTGCTGAACACTGTGGTGGACTCCTGTCCCCAACTCCATGCAGAATACGGCGGTCTCGGATCTCACAGCTCCCTGGACCTGAAAGCAAACACTTCGGTATTGTTGTGTGTTCATCTTCTGACCAGCACCTAGAGACCAGCCCCACAGCTTGGGGCTGAAGTTTCCAGCACTCAACATTTCTCCTCTCAGGATTTCCATTCCCTTCATTCCGAACAGACCAAACCCACCCTTTGCTAAACTCCACTTACATTGGGTTGGCGTCCCTGTCTGCCTGGTGCCATAAATCTCCATCCCTTCTGAGTCCACACACCAGCATTGTCCCAGGCCCATGTCACACTGCACTGGAGCAAACTCCCCCGAATCCAAGCACTGTGGGATGTAGGAGATGGTGCTGCTGTTGATGTAGCGACTTACCAAGACCTGCTGCTTTTGCAGCTGACAAAAGGATAGACCTACAATACCAAAGAGGCATTGTTAAAAGAAGGTGCTTGTGAGGTCCATAATCGCTTGTTTTTTCAAGAAGGCAGTTGACTTGTATGAACTGCGCCAAACCAATGAACAGATTTGGTCAGTCAGCAGCTTTGCCAGGGATGGTGATGGGCTATTGAAAGGGAGCCTGGGATGAGTTTCATACTAAATTCCCTCTTTATCAGGGCCAGGAAGGGATATTCAAATCTGCTGATATTCCAAGGCAGATGCTCCCCCAGTGTTACCTAAAATCAGGCAAAACCCGCTGGTATCAGATGAATTTTATTCTGCATTTTCAAGGCCAGATCATCAGCTAATGTAAATTAGGATAGGCCTGTTGGAATCAATGAAGCCATGTGGATTTATACCCACTAATGATCTGGACCTCAAAACCCAGACTCAAGGGAGTGAGGCCAGGTTAACAACATTGAACCAAAAGGCAGTGAAAGCAAAGAGTGGCATTTTCCAAGGGGTATTTTGAGTCTAAAAAGGTGGAGAACCACTGGCACAGATGCTCTACAGACAGTGAATGTTTCTGGCTCCAAAGAGCTTACAAAATAATGGTACGATCTTACACCAAGCCACAAGTCAGCCCCTTGATTACATTGGTGTAACCGGCACAAATAGGGGCTGCTCACATAAGTAAAGTTTGTGTGTACAGGTTCTAAGTCACTTAATTCAGAAATATGGATAAGTCACAAGAAGCCTGCCTTTCCTTTCACTGATTTCAGTGGCAAAACTGCTTGATTTCATTGGTTGCCAAGCTGGGCTCTCAATGAGTTTTCTAACCCTAGCCACGGTACTCACAGGATATGGGAACTCCACTCTGTTTACTGCCTGGTACTTCAGCTCCCTTGTCATCTACACACCAGCAGGAAAGGTTGTTCTTACTGCATTGCACAGTCCTAAGGAAGCACACACACCACATGGTTTTTTATTAGCAACACAACTGTAAATCTGTATGAAAAATACATGTAAAAGGGAGGTTTCGCAGGGCAAAAACCTAATGCAAAGACTGCAGTAGCCTCAGAAAGAATAGTATTCTGAAAATGGTTTATAGTCTATTCAAATCCACCAGATGGGAGATCTTCTGAATTCTAAAAAAAGACCCTCAAGTTTGTATTGAGTTCAGTGCTGGCTGGATCAGTGCCTACTAAAGCAATCTCTTCTATAATCCACAATACGTTCACATTAGACATGAGCACGAGCTTAAAGCACAAGCCTGCACAGCCACAAGCTGTGGCAAGTCAAGATTCACTCTTTTAATAATGCATTCGGTTTTAACTGTAGGCTTTTCTAGAACGCCCCTTCTCACAGTAGAGTGTAAGCCTCCAGATACAGTAATGAACTTGTATCACAAACAAACAAAATATTTAACACTAGTGAAATCAGTATTACTCTGGTGGCAAAAAAAAGTGCAAATGGAAGATACAAACACCTCAAACCAGGGTAACTTTGCCCAATCCAGTGTAAAATTGCCCTTGAAAGAATCAGGTAATTTTACCAGTGTAAATTACACCGGTTTAGGTTTTGTCTGTTTGCATCCATCCTGGAGAGATGCTTGCTGAGGACAAACAGGATATTTGCCTGCTTTCTCCACCACATCTGGGTAAGAGTGTAGTAACAGCTCCCACATCTGAGTGAGAATATAGTAATCCTATGGAGCCCTTCCCCATTGTTTCAGGAACCCCTGGCCGCATAGTATGAATGAAATCTGGCACACTGTAGCCACAGAGCACTCCAAACAAGAAGGAATCAACTCATGTCACAGAGTCTGAGTCTGGAGCAGAGCTGGCTGGGTACCCCCTTCCCCACCTTGCCACACCATTAGGGCTAATTGTAATGCAGGACTGGGTCTCAGGATGGCTGAGGTATTACATTACCGGAACTGGCCATCTTCTGAGCACTGGGGAACATGATCTTCTCCTTCCAGAAAAGCCTTTTCCCTCTGAAGCTCACATGGACGTAGAGGCTGGGATTCAGCCTGGTACTCTGTGTGCAGCCAAGAGGAAAGGAGATTATTGCAGTTCCTCTGCTGGGCTGTGAACCTGCTCTCACCAAGCCAATGATCTACATGATGAAGCCTTTAGTACATAATTCTTCCCACTCATATAATCCTCTGCTATTTCGAGTCTAGTTTTACAATAGGACTTCACCTTCTTTGGTGGGATTGTCCCTGGTCTTGTAGACCCCAGTATAAGAAAAGTACATTATTCCAGATCCAAAGGAATTAAGAAAAAAAAAAAATCACCAAATAGCATGGTGCTCTCAATAAAATCATGAGAGGTGACAACTAGATAATCAGTCTTTAATATCCTGTGTTTGATTCATCACTTACCAGTTCACATCTAAACAGATCTTCCATTTTTGTAAAATTTAAACCTCTAAAGACCTCTAGCTCAATATTATATCCACCTCAGAGAAACAACGTCAAGGAACATTAATACTATTCCATAATATACATTTAAGTTCTTATTGAATCCAAGTCAATGGCTGGAAGTTGGAGTCCAACCAATGGACACTTATCTTGCTGGGATCCTTTGACCCTAGCTGACTTCCTGTCCCTGAGGCAGGGGGCTGGACTCGATGATCTTCTGAGGTCCCTTCTAGCCCTAATGTCTACGAAATCTATTAAATCAATCTGTATTAGAAATACTGCCCATTTTTTAAATGGCAGGAATGATTAACCATTGGAAAAAAATACCAAGAGAAGTGGTAGTTGTCCATCTTGAAGTCCCCAAAGGAACACTAGTCATCTTTCTGGAAGATACATGGTACTTTGGCTACATGCAAGTTTTGGGGCTCACAATAGGAAGAATTAGTTGCAATTATATGACCTTGTTATGCAGGAGTTCAGACTAGAAGATCTAATGGTTCTTAAAAGCTGTGAAAATAGCAGTCTCACTCTAATTTGAATCAGGTCTGATGCTATCATTTTTTCACTGTATATCCAAATTCTTTATTCAGTCACTTTGGTACCTAAGCATCTTCTATTACTTGGATGATGACTCCCTTCCTTTGATTGCCGAGTGGTTGAGCTTGTTATCCATATGACCCTGAGGCTGCATATTACAGAATCTCATGCATGAACATCAGTCGTGCCTAAAACATGCAATTTTAGTCGTATTCATTTGCTATTAGCTTGTCTCTCTCCAGGGCTGCTGTTCCTCCACGTTGTTCTGAATTGGTGTCTTCTGTACTTAATCAAATAAATCTGTCACTAGCTATAAATATGATCAGATCATCTTCTTTTTATTTGTAATTATTAAAAAGTATTGGTGTGCACCTGTAGGAAACTCTAGTTCAGTGGTCTCCAAGGTTTTTAAGTAGGAGATCACCTTTGGCATTTAAAAGCAACCCAAGATCTACCGTGCACCGCCACCCCCCCAGCAGGTAAGTCTGTGGGGAGGGAAGGGTGGGGGTGGAGATTGAGGCAGAGAAAAAAATATTTGGGTGTGCACCTCCCCAGCAGGTAAGTCCCACCCGCCCAGGGCCCCACTCAGCTTACCCCTGCTCCTACCTCTACAGCACTGTCCCTCACCATGAGGGGCCTCGATCTAGCCCCTGCCCCTTCCTTCCCCCATGGACTGACCTGCTGGGTTGGGGCACGCTCATGCATGCACGTGGGCACTCAGTCCCCAACCCCAGCCTTGGATCAACTCCAAGAGGCTCCAAGATCTACCAGTGGATTGAGATCCACTGGTTGGTGACCACTGCTTTAGTTGCTATTAACATAAAGTATCAAAGCTAAGAATCATTACAATCTGGCAGGAAATGCCATGGGCCACAGCATCAGCTGAAGTCAGCATATCTTTATAGAAATTTAACAGATGCTGGCATGGCCCAGCAGACAGGTCACTGAACTGGCTAGGACTCAGGAGATTGGGGTTCTGGTCCCTCCCATCACTGACCTGCACTGGGATTTTAAAAACAATCTCTTTAACCTCCTCCTTTACAATTCAATGCATCTCATTTACCCACTCCTTGGCATACCAATTGTTCTCTGCTATGGGTAGGTACAGCACAATGGAATTCACTCGGAGCCTTGAAATATTACTAGAATAAAAATAAATCATCCAAATCCAAACTCCAGGCTCACCTATACTCCTATTCTGCTGGCAAAACTTTGAGTGTGTCCACACCCCAAGCTGTTACTGATGGAGGAAGGCTTCTGACCCTGTCCAGCAGCCAGAAGGCAGCTCACGTGGCAAGTGTGGGGGTCCTTTCAGCAGGTACTTGGGTCTTGGTTCCAATCAGGAAGAGCACACACCAACTGCTAATGCTTCCTCAGCCTGATGGAGGGTATTTATACCCAAAAGCTTGCAAAGAATTTTTCCAACTATTTGAGTTGGTCTAATAAAAGATATCAGATTTACCCAAAGAACCTCGTCTGCCTGGGTCTTAGAAAGCACTTCGGGCTGTGGTAGAACAGCTACTGCAGCGCAGCCATAAGCAGCTGCCAACTGGACAGGGGCAACTGCCACCTGCTACCAGAACAAAGTAAGTACAGGACAGCCTCAGATGCTCCGTCTGGCAATGCAGCAACCACTAGACCAACTGAGACAGGAGCACCTTGCTATGGTATATAAGGACCAAGTCCTGTTTCATTGTGCAATTGCCAAAACAATGGGCACCTTATCTCCTTTGAGCCTCAAGGTAATGCCATAATGCACCTGCTAGGCAGTGAAGTATCAATGCAAAGGTCAGAGCAGTGTGGCGACAGGCTGATACAAATCAAAGGAAAGAATGGATAAACTTACCAAAAATATCAGCTGCTGCTATGCTGATTAAGCAGAGAAGGGGACTAAGAAGGACAGGGCCCATCTTGTGATGCAGGAGCTATAACCCCTGCCTTAGCTGAAGGGGTAAGACCCTGCACAGCTCTGGGCTAGTCTCCCCCAGCCTTTTATAGAGCCATTGTTTGGACATCTTCACTTATGAGCTGGTAGACTGCCCACTAAATTGGGTGGATGACGCATGCTCTGCTTCTAAGAAACCCATTTGCCTGGAACGGCCCTGGTGCATTTCGTCAGCAAGCTCCAAGTATTTCCCAGGAGGCAATAGGACATCCAGTCACCCGAAAGGAGAACAAACAGGTCAAGACTGCCAGCCTGCAAAAGAGGAGGCTGGAGGGCTCAATTAAACCAACACACAAATGGACTAAATCCAAAATGTCATTGCACAGAGCTTACCTGCTAAGTACTGTGAACACCCAAACCAATTTACGAACTCAATAGGGCTGAGTGAATGGAGGGTGCTACACTTTCAAGTCCTAAAAGGTATGTACCTTGAGGAGTGAACACGCCCATGTCATTTTCCTGAAGTGCTCACTTCTTGAGCTTTATTTAATCTAAAGCAAAATATACTCAAATACATATATAGGTATATCTACAGATATATCTAAATATAGATATATCCAAATACCTCTCTAACTATAGAAAGATACAGATATACTCAACACATAATCAGTGCTCCAAAGCAAAGAATAATGCTTTTTCTACCCTCTGAAAGTTATCTGACTCCCTCACATTTCTCTGTGCCCACACAAAACAGCTTCAGGGTCAGTTTAGAACTGCATCAGTCGTGGTGTTAAATGCATTTACTCAAGTAGAGCAGTCTGGAGGCAGAAACTAAACCTCCTCTCAGTCTGGCTTGTCCACCTATATTGCGAGCTCTTCTGCATAGGAACTGACTCCTATGTTGTGTCTATGCGGTGCCCGGCAAAACAAGACCCAGCAGGAAATTGTCTGAAGGACCTATGATACAAGTTAAATGAGAAACAAGATGCTGGAGTTCTCTTCTAATGTCTGCCTTCTATTTCCACCACTTTTGATATGACCTTGAGAAAGTCACGGCATTTCTGTGCACATCTAACAATCCTAACATTGTGTGGCACCTTGCAACACCCTTGAAAGGATCTCAATGCACCCTGGCTGAGAATCTCTGATCTAGAGACTATATAAAGTTGAGCAGTTGTTACTGGAGTGATAGGAAGAGGAACAAGCTAGGCACATTGATAAAATGATTTACTGAAGCCACAAAACCTTTGAGATAAATAAATCTCAGTTTCTGTGCAGCCTCAAGCCTTCACGTGTTGGCGCTGCACACACTTTGCTCACACTTTAACTTATACTTTATAGAAACACCTATTTGCAAAGTAGTGATGGGGTTTGCATGCAAAAATTCCTTCCCCCCGATGAAAAAATGCCTGAAGTGTCTGACTATACATAGGTGACTTCCACTCAAATGTTGCTCAGATTTGGGCCAGTATGTGTCAAACAAAATGGAAGTCTACAGGGTGAACCAGACAAAACTATCTGACTTTGTAACACCAAACATTGCCAAGCAATACCTACACAGTGGCCACTTTGTAAAAGGTGTTGCTGCTTTCTGAATTTGTTAGATCAAAGATATTTATCATGGAATGGAGAGCTTACATGTGTGCACAGGTGGTGGGGGACAGGATATTTTAATTAAAGCAGTGGTTTCTGGGCAGCCACTCTAATTAAAACACTGCAGTCATGTGCATTAAGCCCCCACAGATTTAAAAATGGCTGTGGTATGCTTAATTTAAAGCATTTCAACTTTAAACCTCATTGGACAAGGTTTAGACAAAGTGCCCCGTGGCCATTTTAAAACATGCAGGGGCTTAATGCAGGCAACACCAGCGATGCTGCAAGGGTCTAATTAGAACCCGGAGCAAACTCAATTAATCAAATCTGGTCCAATGTGTTCTAATTAGAATGCCAACAAGCACGTGTGCAAGTCTTACAGAAAGGGAAGCTGAACCCTGTTATCTTACATGCAATGTAGATACTTAGATTCTGGATGAGATAGTTGTCTATTTCTCTCAGAACTTTTTCCCCCCCTCACATTTTTTAATCGATGTTTTATTTTGAAAATGAATAACCCTAGCTAAATTGAAAAATCATGCAATTAGAAAAATGCAACAGCAATGAAATAAAACAGCCTCACTAGAAAGTACTAATGTGTGTCATTTCATTACTTAGACGTTACACCAGCAGTGGGCACAAGGCAGCCTGCCAGGCCATTCTATCCAGCTCGTGGGGCCCCTGAAAAATTTAGAAAATTAATATTTATCTGCCCCTGGCTGCCTGTCATGTGGCCCTTGATGGCTTGCCAAAACTCAGTAAGCGGCCCTCCGCCCGAAATAATTGCCCACCCCTGCATTACACCCTTTCCAGACTGCCTAGAAGTGAAGATGCAACGCTGAGAATTTGTTTGCTGTAATTTCGTGCTCATTCTAGTTTCCTGTTGGGTGCACGGAGGCTTCAGTGCTGTGGATACAGAACATCCATGTCAGTATTTAAGCCTACTACTTTGTAGAGCAATATGGAGAGTATTTTGGTCTGGTAGAATGGCTTTCATCTTGTGTATCCATTTGGAGACCTTGTACAGTTTTCCAGGTTTCAGCTGTAGGTATATTTTAGATATTGTTGAGGCTGATATAAAAACCTGTATTTTAATCCATGCCCACCACTGAACAGGCAAAGAAAAAAATAATCCACTGGATTGGGAGTGAGACTACAGCAACACGCTGATTAAGACAGTAAAAAAAAAAAAAAAAAATGCAATTCCGTACATGAAAAAAACCAAAACAGTGCAGCTACTTACACTGAGGTCTCAATTTGGCTGCAAATATATTTTACATCTGACAACTCTGACTGAAAGGAAGTATTAGAAAAAAGTTGAATAGGTTTTTTGCCAAGTGCTCTAACCTTGAGCAACAACTATAAGGCAGGGGTTGGAGCTTGTGACCACGTCCTTGATATGGGATGCCCTGCCCTGTCCTTCTTGCCTCCCCCCTTCCACCCCAAAGAGATCTCAAACTGCCTGACCTTATTCTTGCTGCAATATCTGGCTCCTCTACAGCTAAGGTAAGCATGAGCAGGGAGCACAGCAGAGAGGCCTACTGAAGAAGGTGCTATAAAGAGGAGAAATGGCTTGGTGCAGCTGCATGCCACCTAAAACCCCCGTACCAACCAGGTCGGCTCAGACTTTCTTGAGCCAGATCCAACCTCTTTGCAGGCCAGATCCGGGCTGGGAGCTGTAGGTTGCTGACCCCTGCTGCAAGTATTCAGGCAGTCTCTTTAGCCCATTGCATATCCCATTGATCCTTTCTTTTAGCAATGTTTTGGTAACTTGTTGCATTCATTCCTGAATACAGATGTCAGATTTCCCCTTGCCCACATCCCAATACCG
Source organism: Gavialis gangeticus (assembly GCF_001723915.1). Lineage (NCBI taxonomy): Eukaryota > Metazoa > Chordata > Crocodylia > Gavialidae > Gavialis > Gavialis gangeticus. The sequence goes on along the minus strand of NW_017728992.1, from coordinate 192,919,576 downwards.
CTTTTTTCCCCCCCTGGAGCAGAAGAAAAGTAAAGGCATAGCTTGCTCCCTGGTGTGTAGGACTTCTTAGCCAAGTTCACTGCTACTGGTTTGTATGAACAAGGTTTGAAGCATCTTAAACACTGAAATTCCAAGGTAGAAGAGCCACCATACACACTGCAGCCATGAGAAGCAGACAGAATATTGGCCAGAAGAGCTACAACTTCTCATTTCATACAGCTGCTATTAATGATGGGTTCAATTTAGGAATTCTACATTATTTGGGGACAACTGTCATTCAACAATCTCAAGAAGCCCTAGTTACATTTGTCACAAGTTTCAAAATGGAGAATCCCACCAGTATTAACATTTAATATAATGCTTATTACTTCTCTGAAGAAAAGGATGAATTTCAGTGCTATCTTCCTACTACTAGGAAATTTAGCAGTGACATAGTTAATATTCACTACTCAGTACCTAGCAAATGTCATTTGACCCTTCCTCTTCCTTTAACTACTTACTTAGTCATTTCTTCACCTGTTGCATATCATCTATATCTTAGCTGATCTGTTATGTGAAGCAGGGACTGTCTTTGTACCATGTCTATTACAATGGGACTGGATCTGGGTCTTTAGGTACCACTGCAATACAGATAATTAACAATAGCAAATGTCAGTTATTGTGTAGCAACACTAAAAGGATAACAAAAATCAGTTGAAGGAGATATGTCCAAACACAGCGAACATCATCTGTGCACAGCTTTTGAAAGACAAAACACCTCAACACATTGGACAGCACAATAAAACATGTACATTAAAAAAGTAATATCAATAATAGTTGAGCAGCAGAAAAATGTTCTAAGTACTATGCCTTAAAGTTGTATGCTATCCTAGACAGTCATCAAAAATCCTATACAAAAATCAGTCAACACACTATTTGTAATAAAACGATGGTTCTCAAAAAGCACCTTGTTGAAACTAATAGTTTATCAAAAGGAAGCCCAGGCATTTAACCAATCTCAATAGGCCTTTATTGTGAGTATATTAGAACATAACCAACATTATTGCTATTATAAAACAAAGTCATGAAAGAAAATACCTTTCTTCTCTCAGGGAAGATTTAACAATTCAGTGCTGACTCTCTCCAACCTTCTAATGACAATACACTGACACACACAGCTAGGTTGAATAACTGCATGGAAACAGTCACGAGCAGGTCCCAAAGCTGAATAGCCATTCAAAGGCAATTAAGCGATTGAACTGGATTTTAGTTTCTCAACAAACCCACAGAAAACCATGTTAGCTCATCTCCAGGTGACAGAGCCCCCAGTGCACGTGCAAACTGTCCAGATTAAATAGCATGTTTTGGAAGTTCATATTTTGTCTTTTACAAATTGTTTTGTTTCCTGGATGCGCACTTCAATTCTTTTCCAGTAGTTCTGAGTTGCCCAGGCTGGTACAGAATAGCTGCCCAATCAACACTGCTTTTTGTTCAAGTGTATTTTCACCATCGTCAAATGCTCCTCTCCTATTCTGCACATAACAAATATACACACAGTGTATAATACTTATTGCTAAAGATGGACCCCACACCCAGTGCTAAGGACATCACATAGCATGATAAAAAACAATATGAAATCATTGTAACAAAAAACATCCATGACCCAATACAAATGAAAAATATACATAATAAAGTATAGGGCTAGCAACAGTCGATCAGAAAATATGAAAGCCCTTTGTCTTTAATAAGCATTCTAAAATTCATGGACTGAAAGATTTCATGAGGAGTAAAAGGAGGGAAGAAATAGGTTCTACATTTGGAGAGCCACACTGCAAAGGCAAGTACTCTTACACATTGTGTGCAATGGTAGGATAAGTAAAGAATGAGAGTTTATTACCTGACACCCTTCAGCACATTTTCCATGATAAAAACCCCTGTTTTCAGTTGCTTACAACTTTGTGAAACAGTTCAGCTGCAATTTTCCAGGCCCAGGCTCTCTCATCACTTTTTCTAGGTATTCAAGTTTCAGTAGAAAGAGTTTAATTAGAATTTAACCCCCCATGAGGTTATAGGGAAAAAAAGCATATTGTTTTTTTTAGATGTTTTGAGGTTAGAGGCAGGCGGTAGGGAGAAGGAGGAGGATTCCCAAATCCTACTACTCTATGAAGTCTTTAGCACATACATAAGAAACCCACTTACAAAGTGTGTCTCATTCTCTGCATGACTAACCCAAAGAGGATAACAGCCAACTATTGCTACCAGTGACTCCACAGCTCAACTGGTAACTATCTATGCTGTGGATCTAAACGTTTCACTACATGGCTAATTAGTCATTAGCCATCACAATATGGCTCTGTTGGATGGAAAGCCTATTTTTTCAGCTGGCTTTAAGAAGTTACACAACATATCGCATTCCAGAAAAGCTGCAAAGTCAAACACTCAGGAGTTGGGAAGTGTCAAAATTAAATTAGTCTAAGAACGCTGAATTTGGCCTCTGTATACATATGCATAATGACAGCCGTTATTCCATCATCACATATTATTCTCCCCAGCACTCCTAAATGATGCTCTTGGAATCAGTGGTGTTCAAAACATGGTTATGATCTGTAAGATCCCTGCCTCATTTGTTGAGAAAGTTGGAAGCTACGTGGCAAATGAGGCAAGGGCTTCTGAGAAGAAAAAGGACAGTTTCAGGATTAAGACTGACGAATGTCTGCTGGAGAGCCAGAGTTCCTTACTCTACCACATGAATTCTTTCACAGAACCCAACATTTTCACAGGTAGCCAACTAAGCATGCGCTTCCTTCTCCAGGGACCCAACCGAAGTGCTGAGCAATTTGAACTGCAACTATGTTCAATGCATAGTACTAACATCAAAGTGTTATAAAAATGCTACATGACCTGAAAAAGTGCCAGCTCCCAAGCATCTCAAACACCGGGCATTTGAGTAACAGAGATTAAGGCCTAAAACACATTTGGACAAGGAGGATGAATGTAATTAATATCAATTAAACCACAACTGTGGTGAAAATTAAAGCCTGTAAACCATTCAGACCCTACAGCGACCTGTTAAAGTATTGCCAGTAATACTTTAGGGTTTGGACAGGGTTTGAACTCTGTGTACCAAATATGAGATGTTTTACTATACACTTAGTGTGGACACAAAAAAAATGTTGAGCAGTTAATCAGTGGGTTCTGTCCATCATATATGGTGAATGGGGTGTGGGGAAGACAGGGGAAGAGGGTACCCTACAAGGTAAAGGGTGTAATCATGTAAATGACAGACTACAACAAAAACGTACAAGCAGAAGGCAGAGGAAGCCAGCACCTTAAAGACTAACTTGTTCAGAAAGGCATACACTTTAATAGGCAACAGCCTACTTCATCAGTATGTTTCACAGCAACTGGCAAAGTAGGCTGTCACTTACGAAAGCTTAAGCCTTTCTGAACAAGTTAGTCTTTGAAGGGTACCACCTTGCCTTGCCTTCTGACTGACGTTAGATTAAACACAGCTAACTACCCCTCTCAAAAACATGTAGAAGGAGATTTAATTAAGATTGCATGAGCAACGTTAATAGTTCAATTTTTGTTGGACTTTGCAACCATAACAACATTTTAATGGTGATTTGTTGTATGTTTCTTTCTCTTCAGATCACATAAATCTTTCCAGTTAAAGTGTACCAGATTACCATCTCCTAAACTCATACAACTATCCCATTTTTAAGTGATAATATTCTTACAGCTCATTGTACTGAGAAGAGAACCTCCTTTCTCCTACCCGAAATCTCTCTGTCCAGCTCTTCCTTCATTATAGTTATTTTGCACGCATACACATGCCCACACACACAGACGCACGCACTCACACACACAGAGTAACATGGCTAGTGTGTACTGCATTCATGATGTAAATACTACCTACTTGGTTTCAAGTGGTGTATCTAGATTTACATTTCTTCTATACAGTACACACAGTACCACATTCAAGGATATGCATCAAAAGAATAATATACAAAAATGTCTGGCACACTGAAAAAGCAAGTAGATCACTTCCAAAAGCTATTCATTATAATCTTAAGCACTTATTTAAGCATCAAACTATATAAAAAACATTAACAGTTGCCATTAAAAGTCATCATGGTTCCTTTACATTATGGAGTTGACAGTCCTGGCTCCATAATTAAAGTTGAGTTGAGTTTTGCACTCACAAAGAGTAGTAATATTTCCAATACTATGATGTGGTAACCAGTGGTAAAAGAGACCTTTAAAATAGCAACTACTCTGTAACTGGGGTTGACGTGTTTACTTCAAACTTTAGATATTTAGAGTGATAACTTACTTCAGACATGACAGAATCTGGAGACCTCAATGTTGGTACTTTTCAATAATCACTCAGCCACGCTACTGTCTTACATTTTTATGATGAAAGTTCAATGTACCAGCTTCAAAATCTTTCCTACACAATCCATCTTTGGCACTTTTTTCACCTGTATGAATCCTCAAAAGGCATTCAAGAAATGGTATGGTTTTGAGGGTCTGTACATTATTTTAATCAGCTTCTTTTTCTTTTTTCACATTTGTATATAGGACAGGAAGAAAATTGGAAGATGTAGAATATGCAGAATAGTTTTAATAAACAGTTTTACATACAGTACCTTACATATAGAACAGTGTGTTTGCAAATTTAAATAATTTTTGAATGTACAGTGGCTTGTACTCTTATCAAAAAGGTAAATTCAAGTTTACTGTCTATCGGTTCTAAAATGCGTTTTATACAGATAAGTAGAACTGATAAACAGCTGAGGCATAAAATGTTCAAGTATCTTAATGTCATTAGTTAAATAGCCTCCTTTTAACAGTCGTATTTTACAAATTTCAAAACCTGTACATACATTATTTTCAATTTTAGAAACTGCTTGTTAAAAGGTAACATTTCATGTTAACCACCAGTCTTTAGTCTATTGTAATAAAACTAGACATGTGTAGATAAATAGGTATATAGTATGTACATAGGTATATGTGTGTATATGCACATATACATGCACATACATGTAAATGTAAGCACTGGGTGCAGCGGCAACTCATGAGAGCACAGGCACAGAGAAAGTCCTTGGCTCAAAATCCAGCAAGAGCTAACAGAGCATCTAGGTTGCCTTTGGTTTCATGATGCTTTTTTCATTTATAACTGAAGCTAAAAGTTTTATAAAAACATCTCAGATAAAGTCTCTTTGTGATATTTAGTGGTTTAGTTATTCAGAGCCACACACAGTTTTTGCTGCTCTTGTCATTATTCCTCATCCCAGCTGAGGTTGGTAAAATTTCAGAGGGCTAACACCAAACAGAGCTACCCAGGACACAAATTGTATTTTGAATCCTGAATACTGCCAGAAAACATAAAAAAATATAAGCTAGATACAATTTTGGATGGATTGCTGGCACCATATAGGACTTTCAAATAAAATAAAAGAAGAGAAAACCCCACAAAACAACCCTTCATGTATCTTCATTATATTCAAACTCTCATCTCAGTGGTTTTAATATTATTTGGCACATGTGACCACTATTTGCCACTTACATTTTAAAAGAAGCCTATGGGTGCTGTAATGAGGATTCCATTTAAAAATACTTACATAAGACCACCACCACAAATACTTTCTTTCCCAAAAGAAGCTAGTGTTTTCATTTTCCCGAACATTCATTAGACAAGGAAGTAAGCCTGGACTACAAAAAATAAGTTCTCTGACTATGACCTGATTTTGATAGATGGATCGATTATATAAGGGATACAAAATCTCCATGTTTGTATTTTGCTAGCAACGTAAGAGGAAATCATCAGAAATTTATATTTTTTCCACCCAACTTAGTTTTATGTGAGCTGACACTTGTGAATTTGGACCTTTCTGCTATACATTATAGCACTTTTCTTTGTAGAGATTTCTTGAACCTTCTCGTATAACCACAAAAATCTGTCATTAACCTGCCTAGTCTTTCAGAGCATGTAGGTCTATGCTTGATATACCGTAATTTGCTTGGACATAGAAAATTATCTTCACTATCAATATTCTTACTTTAGATTTCATCTCCCCTCTCTAGAGCTTTAGGTTAATAATATAAATCGGCACAGAAAAGGATAAATGTTCAGCTTTTTCCTGTCTTTCTGTCAGTCTGGTGGCTAATACACAAATTCATTGTAGAGAGCCTATTTTTATTCCTTTATTCTTCCTCTTGTCATACAGAGCAGAGTGTAGCTATCTCCTGTACTTTCCCCATGTCAGTTAAGAGCTGTTTGATACGTCGCTTGAGCTGAGGAAGTCTTGCAAGAGGATCTGGTGGTTCCAGTTCTCCAGTGAAGTCAAGCCAGCTTTCTAAAACTACCAGGAAGAGAAGAATGTAATTAGAAAGCAATCAGTAGGAAAAAAAATGAGTAACCCTCAACAGCTTGGATCTGTAGAAATGGAATAAGGCCCATACTGCAGTGCCACTTAAGTTAATGCCAAGACACTTGGTGAATTCAACATGTTTAGGATTTGGCCCCAAATTTCCAACCCAAATTTATATGGCTATTGTCTCTTAAGACACAATTAACTTTAAGTGGTTAAATCATCCCTTAAGTGGTCACCCAGCCACACAATCAATTAATGGCATGTTGAAAAGAGGATACAAAGTTACTCCACAAAATAGCTTTGTAGTTGCCTCCTATCACAGCATTAAATGAACATGTGGTCATGGGCCACTGTGGCTGGAAGCCCTGTCAACTGATTGGAGATCCCAACTGGGAGTATCCATGTGCACCCTGGAACCTGGGAGCTCCCAAGCTAACAGGGCTCCCAGCTGCAGAGGGGCCCCAAGTACCCAAGCCTGGGAGGCTGCAGCTGCTGCAAACTTTTTTCTTTTTTCTAGAAATACAGGCAATGCACATGCACTCAGACTTGCCGTGCTTCTGCTACCAGTGCTAATACTATCTTGTATTAGACAAGAAATAATTAAGTAGACTTAAAACTACCCTGTGTTTTAACTTCATCACTTGTAAAGCAAGTCTCTAGAAAAATATTCCTCTATTGTAATATTTAGTCCTACTGTATCACTTTAATGCTGCTTTCAAACCAATGGGCAGTAAATCAGATACACAGATAAGGTGGAAACATATCTTCTCTTTACTACTTTCAGATACCACTAAGCCAACATTACCAGCTTTACCTGATAAGATAAAGGGAACTGACTCTCAGGTACAGTAAAAAAGCTGAAGCCTGATATTTCGTGTGCTGTGTGATCTTGGGCAACTCAGATTGGCCCAAGTTTTCTAAATTCAGTTAACATTGTGCAGGGGTTGTGTGCACACTCAGTCTCACCAGGTGCTGCAGACATTCAGCCTTTTGAAAAAAATCAGGCCATCAGTGTCTAAAAACGGACACCCAAAACTACAGGTCCAAATCTGAAATTCTGGGCCTCAATTACTGTTTCAGTTACTTTCCTGACTTGGGGAAATAGAACAAGTGCTTGGAGTTTGTCTAAAGTTTTTAATATAAACTCAAGAAAGAAATCATTATGCAATATCTGGATTAATACAATTACCATCAACTTCTTTTTCAATCAGGTCCATTCTGCTGGTGACTTCATTCTGCACATTCTCTATGTGGGTAAGGAGATTTAGCTGCCATTGAAGATGCGCATCCACTTGTTCTTCTGATCCTTTTTTCTCATTGCAAGCAAATACTGTATTCCCTTCAGCCGAGGTCTTCTTCATAAATACAAGGAAATAAAGTTAACACCTAATAAAATGCTAACTTTCAAATTTACCATTTGAATCCTGTCTCTGATTTCAATACTTAGGGCAAATGCCTTGAACTATGTGATTTTAAATCAAACTACTGGCTACTTAATCAAAAAGCCCCATATAATCATAGTATTTAGCTTTTTAAGATAGACTGAAACAAACTGCTAAAAAATTAGGCCAATCTGGGTTTCAGTAAACCCACGAAAACAAAGTGTGTAAGAAAAATTTTTAAAAAAAAGAAGGGGGGAGGACAACATTGAACAATTCTTGCATTCTGTTTGATAGGATAGTAGTGGCCTATGTCTCATCACTCTGCTGTATAAACTTCTAGCTCTTTGTTCATCAAGTGCTGATTGTACCAGTGAACTGTTACCAACATAAGCAAACATTTAAGGGTGTTTTGCTCTTGTTGCAGCCAAAGAATGAAGTGAAAATACCGTCATGGAATAACAAAGCTGGAATAACATCTAAAATGTCAAAGTTTACTGGTCTACTTCAAATTTGAAATTTTAATGGTGGGCAGATTTAAAACTAAGATTGTATTTCTTCTTCCTACAGATGTAACTTGCTGCCACAAGGATATATCAGTTATATAACATAGCTAACACTTTAAAAAGGGCCAGATAATTAAGACTGGCTGCATAGATGCATTCAAATGATCTGGGAGAATTCTCCCAGGCTTGTTTTCATGGTAGAAAAACTTATTCAGAGATACTTGAACAGACATTTGAATGCTCGACCCTTGAAGAGCAGAGAGTTTGCAGTGCTGACCCTGTGCAGACAAGAGGCCCCTGTGCACACATCTTAGCGTGTTCTTAGGGCTCCTTCAGTCTGCCCAGAGACAGATGGCAGCATCACACAAGGTAGCCCTGACTGACCAACCCAAACTTCTCAGAATCAGCCTGCGTGTCCCTGTGGGATTGTGAAGGGGACATGTTCTGCTCGCTTTCTGGCTGCAGCAGCAAAGTCCAGTGAGCGACACACTGTCTCCTGGGGGGAAAGGAAGAGGCAGATGCAAAGCGCCCTGGGATGCTGGAGGATCATGCTGTGGGGCTTATTCTCAAAAGAGAATGAGTACAGTCATTTACTCTCCCAGGAGAAACTCTCCTGGAAATTATTTAACTTTGGTTGTTCCAGGATTATTTTTCTCCTACAACAGCCATTTTTGCTCTGAGAGAAAAATCCTGAACAACTGTGCACTTGCGGTTTCTCCTGGGATAGCAACAAATCTCCCAGGAGAAACTGAATTCTGAACATGGCCTGTGTGACCAGTGATATAAATAATCATGCACAAAATAAATTAAATGTTTCAGAAAAGATTTTTTTCCCTTAACATGCTTATTTTTCCCTTGCCTGTGACACTACAGAAAATAGCTATGACCAAAGACAGGATATTTAATTTGACAGCAAAATGGGACAACAGTCCCTTTGGTCTATGAGACAGGTAATTTTATTTTTATAACTCTATGTTCACACATCTACTGCAGCTCATTGAATATAAGCACACCTTATATTTCATAAACTAAACTCAAAGAAAGTACTATGTTGATTGTACTGTTGTTAGTCAGATGCCAGAGAAAGGAACAAACAGTACTGGAAATGTGTCATACCTGTTTGAAAAAGCTCTATCTTAAAGATAATACACAACTTTTATTAAAAAAAGGATTCTCTACTATTTTGCTTCTGAAAAAGGCACGTGTGGTTTTGGGGGTGTGGGGTTTCTGGCAAAGGCGGCATGAAATAACATTATTAGTTTTAATGAAGGATGAGTTCCTCTTCTCTGCTTGATTTTCGTAAGCCTTAGATAGAAAATAAAACGTCAAGTTTGGTTTTTCTCTCCTTCTGCTGGAGGATCTGTAGGTTATACCTTTTAAGATGCATGTTGCTAGCACACATACCTTAACTAAGAGAGTCAGAGGCATAGTGATTAATTGCTGAAGTTCAACAGATTTAAAAATAAACTAAAGCTTAACTTTAACTAAAAATTCTTCCCTCTATCAAACGACTTTCTTTTGTTTCTTCAACTCCTGGCATCATTTCTTTGGGTCTCTTGTTTTTCGTTTGTATAGGCCTTTATATATAAACCAAAAAAAGGTTTATATATAAAAGTATAAACCAAAAAGTATAAACCTCTACTTTCAAGACCCAATGGCACACTCCTGAAAACATCCGTTTCTAACTTTATAAATTACACACTGCCATAGGTAAATAACAAACTAAATGTCTGTCCATCTTGAGAGCCTTAAAAGCTATCAAGGCTACAGAGTGTAAAAGGGAATATAAAATAAAGTGAAAGTCTGTTTTTTTTTATAAGTATATGTCATATTAGACCCATTTTTGTATGTTTTTTTTATAATTTATCCTTTATTAATATGCCACAAGAACACAGGTCAGCCTTTGAAAGGTAGTTGCAAAATATGGACTTTGAGGAAAACCATGCCACAGGAGAAGGGAGGATATTCAAAGGACAAGACATCAAAAATTGCATTAATACTTGATAAAGAAAACTGCAAAAAAGTGGTATTAAAATGCAGAGGCTAAAGGTACAAGTTGAGAAGTTAAAATGAGACCAGATCCCAAAATATAGGAAGGGGCAAGCTTAGCTAAAGATCCAAAAAGCAAGAACGCCACGTTTAAGGAGATGCACAGGAACTCAACACTAAACAACAAGATCTGAGCATTGTTTGGAGAGGAATATCAACACGAATCTAAACAACCAGACAACAGGGGTTTGCAGCAGTCTAGAAGTAAGACTGCTAAGGCATAGACAAGGATTTCTCAAGCAGTGAAAAGGGACACCTTTAAAAAAGGCAGCTGATCTTGAGTTAGTTCAAACAGTTAAAAAACAGCATCTTAAAGCAACTACACAAAGCTGATCTGAAATGAAACTCAGGATAAATGGAGAGTGGCTCACATAGGAAACAAGGCACAGAGTACAATGAGGCTAGACAGAAAGCTGCAATACGAGTACAGAGGAAGGTCTAGGCTGACATTTGCCAATGAACTGTTTTATAGAGGGGTAAAGGAGTATAGCAAAAAGGAAGGATCTACTTGACTCAGCAGGTCCCTCCCTCCACATCTAATAAATAAATGTGACAAAGTCAGCAAAGTCAGTTGAATTTGCCCAAGATACCTTAATTCTGCCCCAAAGTCCAGATAGATTTTTTTTCATGATTCAGAAAGGCAATTTTTGCTACTTATACAGGTGCATGCACTTCATACTCCTGCACAAGACCTGCAGCAGTCATTCCATATTAATTTCATTATTTAAGAAGACAGTTACAGCATAATGCTGCCAGTCAATCACGTGCGTTTCTACAGTGCACGTTTCTCTCCTTCCCTTGAAGCTCTATAAAGAGTTTTTGTTCCTTTTTGATTAGGAAATCTCTAGCTATTTGAAAGAGCTTGAAAAAATACCATTCTAAATTCCCTTATGTGTTAACAAGCTACTTGAAAATATGTGGCTATGGACAACAAAGGTAACTTTTATAGTTAAACATTTATAAATATATTTATAGTTGTTTTAAATCTTTAAATTCACCATAGCTGGCATTACAACCTAAACCTCTGCCTACTTTGTCAAAGAAGTTTTTAATACATCCAACTTCATTTAAATGGGCGGTTCTGATTTCTTTTGGCTACTTATAGGATATACACAAGCAGAAAATTCAGAAATGGGCATTTCTTACAATTTTGAATTTTATTTGAGAGAGAGATTTGAGTTTTATTAAGAGATTATTTAAGAGTGCATAAGAGATGATGCACTAACTCTAAGAATCTTCAGAAATGAATAATGAGTTTTACCTGATCACTCATGCCATCTTCTTTAAAAGAATATTGTAAATAGGTTTTATTCTCTGAACGGAATTCCTGATCTTCCTCAAAACTACTCGTATCCTCATCATCTGAGCTCACAGGGTCAGTAACTGCTTTGCAGTCTTGACCAAAATTCTGTGGTTTTTGGTAACTGTGCTCACTTGTAATATATGTTTCTTCCATCTTCTGGGGTAAACTAGGGGGCTCTTTATGGTTTTGACTCTGACACGTCCTTTCAGGTGGATTAACAGTATCTGGCAAAGTCACTATTTTTTTCTCCACTCCGAGGGATATCTGCTCTTGCTCTTTTCTCATCCCTGAACAAGCCCAGAGATGAAGGTCAGGGTGATGTTTATTTCTGGAAAGAGGGGAAGAAAGAAGTTAGGATTCAACAATAGCTCATACCACTGAACTCCATTTAAATTCTCATTTCTGTTTCGTTACAATTAAAGAAACAATAGAAAAACATTTGGCATCAGTGTTCACTAAAAAACAAATGTTTCATGCAGCATTCTCACAGGCTTCTTATTTCATGGAAAATCCAGCACAACTCCATCATCTTTAATAAGACTTTTAAGATGCAACAAAAACACCAATGATCCCAAAAAAATCTGATCCTGTTGGTGCCAGGCCCACAGCTCTCACTGAAGTTGAGGATATGGCCTTATCTTGTAAACTGCACACTGAAAACATAATTAGGAAATGTGATCAAAAAGAAGGTTAGCCACTCAGGCCACTGAAAAGACTAAATTAATTTGTAATATAATACTCACACTAGATTATTGAGAGCCACGAAGACTACTGTTTAAAAGTACAGGATAGAAGAGTTAGAGTCTGCTCCATACTTACTACAGAGTATACAGCAAGTAACACCACTCTACAATGCGCTGTGGCAAGTATCATAACCAAACCATGACTTGGTGCTCCTTCTGTAAATTTGGAATAGTAATTTGCAGCCTCACAGGGCATTAAATTATAATGGTTTGTTAGTGCTTTGCAACCCCAGGTGGAAGAGACTGCAAAATGGCAAAATTTAAAACTACTGAAGCTTGCTTTTAAACTACATTTAGCAGATACAGACATGTAAGCTTCTCATCCAAAAAGTCTGTAATCTCTTCATAATATTTTTCCTTTGCATGAATACTGATCAACACCAATCAATAGCAGGAACACAAACACATTTTAGTGCTTAATGGAAGAAAGAGTTTATTTAATTCCTATTTACCAACAGTTTTTGTACAGCTTAGTCAAAAAAGACAAGCAATCAACTTTTCTGCATTGAGATGTTCAAGAGAAACCTGGCATCTGCCCTGTAAAGCTGTGCTACATCATTCTCAAGAGCACACTGGTTAAATATGTGTTGACTACCAGGTCTATAATATAACCTACATTTTAAATGTCTGGCAGAACTCATGTCCACCTCTCAAAGGGTACAAAGATGGGGAATACGAGACCACACTTACTTGAGTATCCCAATCTGCAGCTGCAAGCCATGTAATATTTCAGTTACTCCATACACATCAGCCAACAGGTGATGCGTTGACACAATCTTTTTGGCATTTAGGTGAGAGTAGTTTTCTTTCAAAAAAGATAATCCACACATATGCCCATTGTTTAACCAGTCCTTATCATAAAGATATTTGGCACTCCATCTCTGACCTATGAGGGAAGCAAGCAGAAGGCATTTTTTTTTAAAGTGACTGCAACTTTCAAAGGTGTTATGCTGAAAATGTTGTCACTCCCGAGTACTTTAAAATTCAGTTACAGTGAGGTCCAAACCAATTCATTTCATTCTGTAAGATGACTAAGATACTTTACTTTATTAAATAAAGACAAAGATCAACAAATACCAGTAGGAACACATTTTTCCCAGAACAATCACTCCCTCTTGGTCCTTACAATCCTCCTGCTCAAATGGTGCCTACAAAACACCTCTAGAAGACAGGCCTGGGAACAGTAATTAATAATTAATGGATAGTAAAAAATCTGGTCTTAATGTAATCCACTAGCTACATCAGGTGTCTGTACACAAATGCACAGAGCCTGAGAAACAAGCAGGAAGAATTGAAAGTCCTTGTGGTCACAGACCGATGATATAATTGAAATAACAGAGCCTTGGTGGGAGCTCGCATGACTACAGCACTATCATAGGTGGGTATAAGCTGTTCAGGAAGGACAGGCAGAGGAAAAGAAAAGGAGTGTGCTTTATATTAAAGACTTGTGTGATGGCTCAGAGCTCCAGTATGAAACTGGAGACAGGCCTGTTGAGTCTCTGGATTAGGGTCAGTGGGGAGAGCAACATGGGTGTTGTTCTGGTGGGTGTATGTTACAGACCACCAGACCAGGGCAACAAGGTGGATGAGGCTTTCAGCAAACAGCGAGCGAAAGTTTCCTGACCACAGGCCTTGATTTCCACGGGGGACTTCAATCATCCTGGCATCTGCTGCGGGGTCAATACAACAGTGCGCAGGCAATCCAAGAAGTTTTAGGAAAGTGTTGGGGACAGCTCCTGGTGCTGGTATGGAAAGACAAACTAGAGGCCATGCTCTTCTTGACCTCCTGCTCACAAATGGAAGAACTCGTGGGAAATGTAGTAGTAGATGGCAACCTGGGCAACAGTGACCATGAGATGATTGAGTTCAGGATCCTGAGGAAAGGTAGAAAAGAGAGGAGCAAAGTAAGGACCCTAGATTTCAGAAAAGCAGACTTTGACTCACTCAGGGAACTGATGGACAGGATCCCCTGGGAGGCCAGTCTGAGGATGATAGAAGTCCAGGAAAGCTAGTCGTATTTTACAGAAACCTTACTGAGGGCACAAAAATGAGCCATCTCTATGTGCAGGAAGACTAGCAAGTACAGCAGAAAACCAGATGGGTTTACCACGAAACTCTTCAGTGAACTACAACAGAAAAAAAGGAAGCTAACAAGAAGCGGAAACTTGGACAAACAACTAGGGAGGTGTACGAGTACTGCTCAGGCACGCAGAGAGGAAGTCAGGAAGGCCAAAGTGCAACTGGAACTGCAGCTAGCAAGGGACACGAAGGGTAATAACAAGGGTTTCTACAAGCCTGTCAGCAAAAAGACAAAGATTAAGGAAAGTGTGGGTCTCCTACTGAATGGGGGCAGCAATTTAGCGACAGATGATGCGGGAAAGACTCAAGCATTCAATGCCTTTTTCATGTCATTCTCCATGAACAAGGGCAGTTCTCATGCTACTGCACCTGGCAGCAGTTTGGGAAGAAGGTAAGCAGCCAACAGTGGTGAAAGAACAGGTTAGAGACTGTTTAGAAATGCTGGAGGTGTACAAGTTTATGAGGCCAGACACGATGCACCCAAGGGTGATGAGAAAGTTGGCCATTATGACTTTCGCTACGGGACAGGGAGGTCCGGGTGAGGGAGATCCCCTGCCCTCCATAAATGCTGACCTGGTGAAGGAACATCTTGAGAAGCTGGATACCTTCAAGTCAGCCGGCCCTGACAACCTACACCCCAGGGTACTCAAGGAGCTAGCCAGCACCATAGCGCAGCCCCTGGCACAGATCTTTGAAAACTCCTGGTGCTCTGGTGTAGTGCCCGAAGACTGGAAGAAGGCCAATGTGGGGCCTACCTTCAAGAAAGGGAGGAAAGTGGATCCGGCTAACTATAGGCCCATCAGCCTGACTTCTATCCCAGGGAAGGTCTTAGAAAAGTTTATTAAAGAGGCCATCCTTAATGGATTGGCTGACGCCAACATCCTAAGGGATAGCCAGCACGGGTTTGTTGCGGGTAGGTCTTGCTTGACCAATCTCATTTCCTTCTACGACCAGGTGACCTATCACCTGGACAAGAGAGAAGAGATTGATGTCATACATCTTGACTTCAAAAAAGCCTTC
>NW_017728992.1:192887416-192903553 GCF_001723915.1 Gavialis gangeticus | reverse complement strand
GGTGACCACCAGGATCTGGGGGAACGTTTGTTCACCAGAGCACCCCAAAGGATGACGAGGTCGAACAGTCATAAACTACTGCGAGGCTGTTTCAGGCTGGACATAAGGAAGAACTTCTTTACTGTCCGAGCCCCCAAGGTCTGGAACAGCCTGCCATCGGAGGTGGTTCAAGCACCTACACTGAACACCTTCAAGAACAAACTGGCTGCTTATCTTGCTGGGATCCTATGACCCCAGTTGACTTCCTGCCCTGTGGGCGGGGGGCTGGACTCAATGATCTTCTGAGGTCCCTTCCAGCCCAAATGTCTATGCATCTATGACTGCAGAGCCGGTGGCCATTATTTTTGAAAACTTGTGACAATTCAGAGAGGTCCCAGATGACTGGAAAAGGGCAAACATACTGCCCATCTTTAAGAAAGGGAAGAAGGAAGATCCAAGGAACTACAGAAATGTCAGCCTCACCTGAGGCCCAGGAAAAATCATGGAGTAGGTCTTCAAGGAATCCATTTCTAAGCATGTGCAGGACGAAAAAGTGATCAGCAACAGTCAGCATGGATTTACCAAAGGCAAATCATACCTGACCAACCTGACTTCCTTCTAGGATGAGATAACCGGCTCTGTGGATGTTGGAAGAGTAGTGGATGTGTTACACCTTGTTAGCAAGAGTTTTGATACGGTCTCCCACAACATTCTTGCAAGCAAGGTACAGAAGTACATCTGGGATAAATGGACTGTAAGGTGGATAGAAAACTGGCTGGAACATCAGGCTCAGAGGGGAGTAATCAATGGCTCGATGTCTAGGTGGCAGCTGGTATCAATCTGAATGTCTCAGAGGTTGGTCCTAAGACCAGTTTTGTTCAATATCTTCATCAATGACCTGGAAGATGGGATGGAGTGCACCCTCAGTATGCTGACACTAAGCTGGGTGGAGTTGTAGATATGCTGGAGGGTAAGGCTAGGATTCAGAGAGACTTTGAGAAGTTGGAGGATTAGACCAAAGGAAATCTCATGAGGACAAGTGCAAAATCCTGCACGTAGGATGAAACTATCCCATACACAGGCTGGGGACCAGCTGGCAGGGCAGCAGCTCTGCAGAAAAGGACCTGGCGACTAGTGGACAAGAAGCTGAATATGAGCCAACAGAGTGCCCTTGTTGCTATGAAAATTAACAGCATACTGGGCTGCATTAATAGGAGCACTACCACAAGATTAAAGGAAGTGATTCTTCTCCTCTATACAGCACTGGTGAGGGCAGATCTGGAGTACTGTGACTAGTTTTGGGTCCCCCACTATAGAAAGGATGTAGACAGACTAGAAAGAGTCCAGCAGAGGGCAAGGAAAATGATTAGGGGGCTGAGGCACGTGACTTCTGAGAGGCTAGGGGAACTGGGTGCGGATAGGAGAAGACTGAGTGGGGGGGACTGTGGAATCTCCATCCTTGAAGGTTTTTAAGGCCTGACTAGACTAAGTTTTGGCTGGGATTAAATAACTGGAGATACTCCAGCTCTGAACAGAGGGTTGGACTAAATGAACTCCTGAGGTTGCTTTCCAACCCTAATTTTCTACGATTATCAGATCAGCTTTGCTCTGTGGCTGTACGGGACAGAACTAGGAACAATGAGCTCAAGTTACAGCAGGGCAAATTTAGATTGGAGATTAGGAGGAACTTTCTCACTCTGACAGTGGTCAAGCATTGGAACATACTTCCTAGAGAGAGACCGTTTAATCTCCACCCTTGGAAACTTTCAAATGCAAGTTAGACAGACATTTCACTGGGATGGTTTAGTCTAGAATGATCCTGCTTTGAGAAGGGGCTAGATTAGATGACCTCATGATACCCTCTTTCCTCAGGACAGCCCATATCCTAGTGGTCATAACCAGGACACTTAAGTCCAAAGTCTCTGCTCCAAACTGCCAGTTCAGTGACTTGAACCCGTGTTTCCCACATCCCACGCGAGTGGCCTAGCCACTGGACTGAGAGCTATTCTTGGTTAATGGTTTCTCTTGGGCTTTGATCGAAAATTGCACCCTGTTCCTAAGAAGCCTTCCCAGAACCAGTTTCATTGAAACCCATTTGATTCTGTGGCAAGTACACAATAATGCCAATGTGCCAAACCCAGGAACACATTTAATTAAATTCCCAACTACTTCTATTCCTTATTTTTTTGTAAACTGGGTCACTTATTTACACATTATAGATTTAGTTACTCAGCTCCATAAATCAAATCTGTAAATTTTGTCCTAGTTTCACTATTCTCTTTACAAGGATGAACTGGTTAGATACATCTCCAATATCAGTTTTTAGAAGATTTAGAATAGTTCTTTCCAACCACAAACAGTTCTTTTTCAAAAGAAATACAGTAAATAACAGTACCATGAGGTTACTTGTATTACCTACTGATTTCCAGATCATGTGTGTTCCAATTCTAATTTCAAGATCAACAGACCCAGCCCAGAATCTAAAGTTTAAGGTATGTTATTTCTGGTGCATACAAAAACACTTAAAAGTCTAATTCTAAAGGGTAAACTCTGCCCTATGTTACACAGTGCATCTAGAGGTTGTAGCAAAGCAAAATATTTAACCCATTACAATTTACTTACCTCATAATTTTGTTGATGCACAACTAAGAACAGAATCCAAATCACTTGCCTATATTGTTGTACCTTCAAAACTGCTAACATGGCTTGCAAGATCCCATTTTATCAAGTAATTAAGCAGGCATGATTCCAAATAGATGTAGGAAAGTGAACTGCAAGGTGATATTGTTTACATACAACAGTCATTTTTCAGACTAGAATGTCACTTGTTGGGAACTAATTTTTCAATAAAAAATATACACCTCTTGAAAAATCTAAAGATCCACAAATTAACAATTTGAAGAAATTAAAAAAATATATCAATATTAGGAAACTAAAAGTTACCATTCAGAACCACATCTAGGAAGGAGACAAAAGAACTCAACCATAACAAACATAATGCATGACTCAAAACAGATTAAACACTACTGAAAATTTGGGTCCGATTATGGGGCTGTATACCTTTGCTAAAATCAATAGTAAAGATAAAGTATTAACAATTTTTGTATGAAAGCAATGTATTCATACCTGGTGGGTTTCTGCAGATGTAACAGATGTACTGCTCTGGGATGCTGTCTTCGAACAATCCCATACAGATACTGTGTTGCCAGCACAAGCATTCTTCACACTATCATCCAAAACCAAGATAATTCATAATGTGTCAATCAGTTCTATTTCTTGTTTCTATAAAATGCAAGGAATAGCACCTTTTCTTTAACAACTGGCTTAAATTAGGGCAGTGTTCCCTGACCTGTGGGCCACTGATCACACTGGGCCCCATGTGCCTTTATAAAAGTTTTCCATTAAATATTGGAGGACATGAGTTTGTGGTAGAAAGAGGTCAGGTGATCCAAATAGCTTTGGATCCATGAGATAGGGTATCATATTCATGCAATTTAAATACGATGTAGCAAAATCAACCCCAAAATAGCTAATCTTTAGTTTTGAAAGCGACTGCCCTGTCCTAAATTCCAGTCTGGTGAACAATTTACATGCCCAGCAATTTAACAGATAAATACTTAGCATTTAAGCTTAACAATGGTATTGGAACATGGTAAAGGAGAAAGATCAAGTAAGGTATGGCAACATAAGAATGAAAAGAAAAATACATACTTTTAAAAAGCACCTCTACTATGCTCTAGAAAAACTTAGTTTTAATACTAAGCCATAGTAAGGCTAAATGAAAAAGAAAATAAAGCAAGAAATTGTTGAAATAAAGATGACACGAAGAGAGGAAAACCAAGATGAAAGGGATATAACAGCCTAAGAGACTGGTTAAGCTGCACTGCAACAAGGTACAAGAAGGAAATATGGAATTTAGAAAATCATAACAAATAAAATACAACGTAATAATGGTGCTGGGTTTCTGGTTGTAGCCACGTTGGTCTAAGGACACAAGCAGGCACGGTTCTTTGGGTAGACATGACATCTTTTATTAGGCCAACTGAGTAGTTACAAAAAAGTTCTTAGCAAGCTTTCGGGCCCAATCACCCTTTGTCAGGAAGAGGGAGTCTCTGCTGGTTGACTCCAAGGAATGAGAGAACCTAAAAGTGTGGCAGGATGTCAGTGAAAATGTAAACAGGTAGAGATAAGAGGCAGGCTGTGAAAAAGGGAATAGCTGGAGATCAGGAAAGCAGGAATGGGAGAAGCTAAGTGTGACAGGATGTCTTCCTCCTCTCACCCCTGCTTTAACTTTTTGTTTTCCTACTTCTACCCTTTTATATTTTTACTGACATCCTCCAGCTATTCCCTTTTCACAGACTGCCTCTTTTTCACATTGTATTTTATCTCTGTTGTCTCCCTCTGACCTTCCCCCCCTGCTCACTTCCCCCTCCCTTCCCCACTTTTGTCTTGCTTATCTCTACCCACTTACATTTTCACTGACATCCTGCCATACTTGTAGCTTCTCTCCTTGGAGTCTCAGACCAGCAGACTCCCTATGCCTGATGAAGGGTGACTGCACCCAAAAGCTTGCTAAGAACTTCCTTCCAACTACTCAGTTGGTCTAATAAAAGATATCACACCTACCCAAAGAGCCTTGCCTGCTGATGTAATAATGGGGTACTTCTCAAAGGAAGAGAGCAGTGTAATCAAATTCAGTATGTCATGGTAAAACAGGACAGCTGATAGTATGGAGGCATTCAGCTCAAGGTTGATCATTCAAATCCATCCCAAAATTCAGTCATAATCGCAAACTGCTGAGATCCATACCAACATTATAAATTTAAGAACTGATCAGCTCAAGCTTGTACACCTTCATAACAGCCCTACAGTCACTCTCCTCATTGTCTCCATAGCTACACCTGCTATATTAACTATTTTTGTTCTGACACCTAGCAGTGTAGCAACGTAGCTAGGTGTCTGGAGCACAGGGCCAGCAGTGACTTCCAGTTGCCACCAGGCTGCCAGCACACTCACATGGCTACCAGAAATGTCCATTTTTTTTCACTCCCTGCCCTCCTCATCCCCAGGCTGGCACCTGGGTGCAGTTGTTCCAGTCATCCACTCTAGTTACACCACTATTGACACCCATTTTTGACTATGTAATACATCTAAAATGCTACAGTCAAAACCAATCTCCCTCTTCTGTCTCTAATATCAACTCTTCTTTCAGGGTCTTTCAATGACTTGCCATCCCTTTTAATATTATGATTCAGTCTTATTCTCCCAAGGCCCTACATTACTTAGCTCTTGCCTACTTCTCCAGCTTGGTCTCTTCTTGCACCCCCATCACACATTGCCAATCCAACAATGCCAGCTCGGGAACCAGGTTTGAGTCCTTTTCATTGAATGGTTTTCAATGCTGCCCCCCTTTATGCCTGAAATACTCTCCTAGAATTTATTACCAAACCACCAACCCCTTGCCTCATTCAGAACAACCAAATGAAGTTAGCTGTACTCAACAGACTGTTAACTTCACACAGATCTGTTAGGTTTGTGATCTTTGTTTATGTAATAATCCCTTTCTCAGTTCTTCACTGTTTATGTCTCACTTAAATACTGGATAAGTACACTAAGTCAGCAACTTTAATTAATTATCTGTGGTGAAGTGCTTAACATAGTTTCTAGAGTACTGCAAATAAAATAATCATTAGTAGAAGCCATCTGTTATTTGTCCAATGGATTATCAGCTGCAATTTTTGACAGTGTGGTATGCACAGGACTTGCTACAATCTGCAAAAAATTGTTCAGAAAATGGCAGTTCCTCTTATGTTTCCATTTGCCACATCATAGCAAAACTTAAAAATGTAAACGTTCCCTAAGAATAACTGCAACCGTTTAGGGTACCCCTGGGAAGTAATATGCTGGAGAAACAGTGCCTGTAAGACAAGTCTCTCCATAAAGATATGAGCTACACTATGAAAGTCTGAGAATGTGGGTCTTCATGAAACAAGTCCTGTTTTCCAGAGGCTATACACTCACACTGGGAATATTTGACCTGAATTGAGAGAGAAACCATTCCATGACCTAGAAATGGTCCTCTGGATCAGAGCGGAGGTAGACTAAATCCAGCTTGAGTAAGCACAGCAGTCTCTACAACTGCCACTGCTGTTGTCACGCTTAGAAGTGGAAAGAACGGAAGCAGTATAAAAACTGTGCTGATGTCAACCCAGAGAGGTAGTTCTGCATAGAAAGGACAGGCTATGCAGGAAGCTTTCACTGCTAACATCCATTTCTGACCTTTTCTTTAGATAATGTCAGTCTCCAACAATGTCAGAAGAACACTTAGCTCAGAATTTACAGAAAAGCATGCAGAAAAAGTCTTTTACCTGAATCATAAAGCCATTCTCCTCATCCATTTCACAGATGCATCTAACTATTTCATTGAGGGCATCATCTTCATCCTGAGACTCTTCAAAATTGGTTGAATCGAAGTCCTGATTGTATTCATCGCCACTCAGTAACAAGCTCTCTGTGGAGGAGTCATCCAAGAACTCCACATCTGAGAGGTCTAGAAAAAACAGATGTATATGAAATGGTATGTATACAAAGACAAAATATTTTATAAACATACTACTACATTTTTAGGTGACCTCAGCTGAATATATAGCAATGAAAGGCAGCCACTTCAGAGGTGAAGAGACAGTGTCCAACCAGAGCTCAACACAACACAGAACAGCATAGGGAAGGTGTGCATATGTTTAATTTGGCATGTAGGCATTTGTGTTATTTTAGACAATGCACTATAAAAAGTTATCCAGCAACTGGAATTCATTGAGATGAGCTGTTCAGTCATACACTCTTACAAGTCAAGAGGCTCAGGCTCTGCTCATCCATGTATGAGAATATGTTTGCAGATAACTACTTGAAGGAGAAACTCAGTTTCATATTTTGATACCACAAGCAGAATTGTTTGGCTTGCATTTCTCTTGCTATTCATCTTTTTTTTTTTTTTTAAGAAATGTATCTTTTTAAACCAAGAATTTCATACAGTTCAGCAAACCTACTTTCTCCGCTAAGGTCGACAGACAAAATAGCCCTTGGATACTGGTATGCAATGTTCTTCTCTGTAAACATGCTGCGCAAAGTCAGAGAACTCCCAGAGGAACGGGTGAGTGGGGAGGAGCACCTTTCCAAAAACTCAATAGAACTATCTTCATAATCCGAGTAATCTGCAAAATTAAGGCCCACAATAGTTATTAGAGGTAAGAGTAGTCAGGAAAAAAGTTTATTTGCGAGGGTCACAAAGGCTGCTAATGAACGTTTAGCAAAATTATAACATTGTGTGTAAAAATAAAGGAGGTGGGTTTGCCTCGGATATTAAGTGGATCTGTGGCATATAAACCTGACACTGCCTGAGTTTCTTCCACCTATGTTTACTGAGTAACATGTTAAAAAATGCTGATTTTGAAGTTAAGTATCTGAGAAAGTTAAGGTAGTACATGAAATGTCAACCATGTCTCCTTATGTACGTGTCAAAAGCAAAGCAAGGATGCACCTTAACAACTAACTATGTGTATGTAGTGTAATAAAGCTCTATTTTCTCAGTTCATATGGTATACATCTCAGATATATGTAACATACACCATGAAAAATATCTTTAAGAATACAAAAAAAAATTATATTTTTTTTAATAATCAGAATCCGCCAGTTTGTTGATAGTCTTTCTGTACCTCTCCCCATTTCTACAGATGTTTTCATTGACTGTCTTTTTGCCTCTTTTGCCTCAATATTAGCATATTTACCCAAATCCAAGACAACTTCAAATATAAGTTGACCCCCACTAATGAGATTCTATACAAGGAAAAATTAGGACCTGCCAATAATGAAATGCCCTATGTGGAAAATTATAAACTTTCCCCACTGTGGCAGCGAAAGCACTGGCAAGGCAGCCAGACCTGCACTCCTTGCTCCCCCATGCCTGTGCCTGTCCCCCTGCTGCCGGTCTCCTTTGCCACTTGCTGCCCCCAGTGCGTGACCTCCTCTGCCACATGACTGTGCCTGCCCCCTGCTCTTTCTTCTGCATGAGCCCGTTATTTGTCCCCCTCCTCCCCCCATGCCTGCTCCCTGCCACCTGCCCCTGCTGCTTACCTTCCACAATGACTCTTACTTCAGGGCAGTCAGTGGCGGCCTCCACCCCTGCCCAGGCAGGCAGAAGCAGCAGCAGCGACAACTCTGGTGCAGGCAGGTTGGGACCAGAGGTAGGTGGAGGGCGAGTGTCTGCGTGTATGTGTGGGCACGCAACTCCTACTGTGTGATCTCCCCCACACTCTTTCTGCTGTGCACGTCTTTCCCCACTGCACAAGCTATACTAGCCAAGGGCAGGTGGCAGCTCAGCTCTGAGCCTGGAGACAGGGCTGCCACAGCAGCAGACCCCTGCCCAGGCTGGTACGTGAATCTAAGAGGTTCTTCTTTCCCCATGTTGACTGAAAGGGGGCTGGGAGGCAGAGAAACCTCATCCTGGATTTGAGCAAATATGGTAATTACAGCATTAACACAACCAATGCCAGGAGCAGCTGAGACCCCAGCTCTAAACAAGACTGCTGGGACCCTGAGCTGCAGATACAACAGTCTTGTGAAACTATGAGTGAGGCCATCACGCACAATCAGATTAAAAATCCCTGGACAGTATTAACTAAGATTACAACTGTCCACAATTATGTGTTTCCCTTCTCTTAAATCTCTTCATTGACTACTCACCTTGATACCAACCGTCTAACCCACCTATTTGAATTATTCACTGGTCATACTACTACCCATAAGTACAGTCTTTGCACAGATGCACATATTTATTCTTTTCTCTGAAAGGCTCCCTTTAACAACAGTGCCCACTGTTAACCCTGCAAGTTCTTTCATGGCCCTGATGACTGCGAAACAAGCTTATTTTTCACCTCCTTTCTAAAAACCACCCCCTCCATGACAGCCATGATCTGCAGCGTTATACCACTCACTCTGCCTGTTTCCAAGGACTGTGCACTTAGATTACAGCTTCCATGAGAAATCTTTGTCTATGTATAATTTTACTGAGGTAAAGCAGCCTGCTCATGCAAGTGTTACAAATAATGATGAAATATATTGCGACCCAAAATAATATTTAAATAGATGAGCAATATATGAAGTAGGCTGTTCTTTCGGACAAAAAGTAGCATGCTTCCACATAACTGAAGCAAAAAATCTTCACAGCAGTTTCTTCACATCTAGAATGTCTCAACAACCTTTTTTTTTTTTTTTTATCTCCTTAAAGTTAGCATTTCGAATGCAGCATGCAGGAATGTTAAATGAGTATTCTGTGGTAAATAACGTACTACCCTTCCAATCTTATCAATCGACTCAGAAATACCTGATAAACTGAAGGCACAGTCTGAGGGGAGGTGAGCAGCCAACAGTAGCAAGAAAACAGATTAGGACTATTCAGAAAAGCTGGAAGTGTATACATCCGACCCGGTCCACGGGGCCAGATGCGATGCATGTGAAGGTGCTGAGGGAGACAGCCAATGTGATAGCAAAGCCAGTGGCCATCATCTTTGCAAACTCATGGCAAATGGAAGAGGTCCCAGATGACTGGAAAAAGGCAAATATATTGTCCACCTTTAAGGAAGGGAAGAAGGAGGAGGGAACTACAGACCAGTCAGCCTCACCTCAGGCCCAGGAAAAATCATGGAGCAGATCCTCAAAGACTCCATTTATAAGCAGTTGGAGGAGAAGGTGATTAAAAACAGTCAGCATGGATTCACCAAGGGCAAGTCATGTCTGACCAACCTGATTGCCTTCTATGATGAGATGACTGGCTCTGTGGATGTGGGAAGAGCAGTGGATGTGATATACCTTGGCTTTAGCAAGGCTTTTAATATGGTCTCCTACAACATTTTTTCAAGAAAGCGAAGGAAGTATAGCTAGGATGAATGGACTGTAAGGTGGAAAGAAAACTGGCTGGATCATCAGGCTCAGAGGGTAGTAATCAATAGCTTGATGTCTAACTGGCAGCTGGTATTCTGGAATGCTCCAGGGGTCAGTCCGGGGACTGGTTTTGTTCAATATCTTCATCAATGACCTGGAAGGTGGCACAGAGTGCACCCTCAGCAAGTTTGCAGATGACACCAAGCTGCGGGGGGAGTAGACATACTGGAGTGTAGGGCTTTCAGAGAGACATAGACAAATTGGAGCACTGGACCAAAGGTTCAACAAGGACAAGCACAAAGTCCTGCATTTAGGATAAAACAATCCCACGCACCGGTCCAGGCTGGGGGCTGACTGGCTGGGCAGCAGCTCTGCAGAAAAGGACCTGGGGGTCACAGTGGATAAGAAGCTGAATACAAGCCAGCAGTGTGCCCTTGTTGCTAAGAAGGCTAACAGCGTACTGGGCTGCATTGGTAGGAGTGTTGCCAACAGATCAAGGGAAGTGATTATTCCCCTCCATTTGGCACCAATGATGCCAGATCTGCAGGTGTGTGTCCAGTTTTGGGCCCCCCACTACAGAAGGGATGTAGACAAATTGGAGAGCCTCCAGCAGAGGGTAACAAAAATGGTGAGGGGCTGGGGCACATGGCTTCTGAGGAGAGGCTGAGGGAACTGGGCTTATTTCATATGGAGAAGAGAAGACTGAGGGGGGATTTAATAGCAGCCTTCAACTACCTGAAGTGGTTCCAGAGAGATGGAGCTGGGCTTTTCTCAGCGGTGGCAGATGACAGAACAAGAAGCAATGGGCTTAAGTCGCAGCAAGAGAAGTTTAGTTTAGATAAGGAAAAACAACTCTCTCACATGGAGGGTAGCAAAGCACTGGCACAGGTTACCTGGAGAGGTGCCAGAACCCCATCCTTGGAGGTTTTTAAGACCCCAACTAGACAAAGCCTTGGGTGACATGATATAAATCGGGACTCCCTGTTCCTGCTTTAAGCAGGGGGTTGGGCTAGATGACCTCCTGAGGTCACTTCTAGGCCTAATTTTCTCTGATTCTATATGAGATGGAACAGGGTTTTTGAAGGGACTTTATTCCATACATCAGATGAATATTATGCCATACTGGCTGCATATACAGCACCAGTTGCACACACAGTTCCTGTATATTTTAAAATTTACAAGACCCAATATAAATTAGCCTTAAAACCAAACTACTGATCTTTAAATTTGCATTGGGCTGCTAAGCACTTGTATTCCCAAATCTGTCTTTTCACACGCATCTCATCATTTTTGTCTGGGATTTCTATTGCTGATTTTGTTTAAAGTATGGTTTTTGTTAATACTCTAGCTTTTCTATAAAACTCTTCAGAATTCTTTTTTAAATTATGGAAAAATCCTGGAGGTGGTTTGGGGGATAAGGCTAATTAGGTGGTTATGACGCTCTGCTTCTGGCCTCTTTCCAAAAGCAGCATAAGCAGGGAAGCGATTATACAACTCACTGTGCAATATCTTACCACCTACACGACACACCAGCTAGGTCTACAAGGATTTTTTTTTTTTTTTTATCCAAATGGCAGCACTTCTGGGCACCCACTATTTAATAATATGCCCCTGAATAATTAAAAGAAAAAAAGGCTTCTCCCCCATAACCCAGAAACAACATTACAATTTTCAGATAAGCGTTTTAGTAGCTTCTATCATTATTTAAAATTATCCTAACCTGGTAAATAGCTAAGAAAGTTACACAGACCCTAATTTAAATGCAGGGTTCACTGCAATTTTGGTGGGAAATTTTCACCTTTTGGTATTTGTTTCCCCTAAACAATCACTTTAAGGTTCTGAAGTGTGCCTTGTAGAAAGCTTGGGTCAGAAACTACAATGAAATTAGGAAGTGTTAAGGTTTTAGAACAGCAGTTTTCAACCTATGCTCTGCAGACCCTGGGGATCCACAAACTATGTCTAAGGGGTCCACAAAAGATGACCATGATCAATCAAAAGTATGAGAGTGGCCTCCACTCAAAATTTCCAAAGGGTCCACACCTCCATTTGAAATTTTTTTTTAAAAGGGTCTGCAAATGAAAAAAGGTTGAAAACCACTGTTTTAGAACACTTTGAGTTCTCAATGCTGATATCTCTTTCCTTGTAGCTTTTAACTTATTACTAGGGTTCTCCAGAATTCATGCCAGAACTGAGTGGCATAGCAGCTTCTTTAATCTTGAAATATCTCCTGTGCGCCCCCTGGCAGTGATTGGCAGAGGGGGGCTGTCACTCACTGCTTACCACCTGCACCTGATGGCCAGGAGGCAAAAACCACAGCTGCGATTTCAGGCATGAGCAGCAAGCGGTCGGGCCCCTCACCAACCAGCAGTGGGGACACATGCCAGGGAAACGCCAAAACGAAAGAAGCTGCCGCACCACACGTTTCCAGCACAAATTCCAGAGATCTCTACCTACTATTTCTCCACAGTATCAGGAAGGTTTCCTGAATCACACTGAGTACTTTAATCAGAAATATCATGGCTGTGACATTTACTAAATATGCTATTTGATAGGCAAGGGATGTCAATCTGATAGGAGTGCTAGAAGGTAAAATAAGGCAAGCTTGCATAGTGTTATAGTTTCTAGGGTTGGAAGGGACCTAAACAGATCATCAAATTCAACCCCCTGCCCTGGGCAGGAACGAGTGCTGGTATCATAATACCCCAGCCAGATATCTATCCAACCTCCTCTTGAAGAACCCCAAGATAGAGGACAGCACCACCTCCCTGTGTGGATTATGTACTGTAAAACTATGGTGGGTGCACAGCTGAATGGTAAACCATTCTTAAAGTTTAATCATCAGTGGCTAACTGACAAACAAAAGACATATCAGTGGAGTAATACAAGGGTCCATCCCAAGTCCAGTACTACTCCATGTTTTCATCAGTGACATCGATAAAGGAATAAAGAATTTACTTATTCAATATGCAGATACCACCAAGTTGTAAAGGGTTGCAAGCATGATAGAGGATACTACTAAAATTCAAAGTCACCCTAACAAATTGGAGAAGTGATCTGAATTTGAAAAGTTGCATTTTAGCAAACACAAGTATGATAATACACCTGGATAGGAAAAGCAAACTGTGCAAATATAAAATGGGGAACGACTGAGCAGACAGGAACTCTGCAGAAAATGACCTGACAATCATAAAGTAAATACAAGTCAACAGTGACATTTTGTTATAAAACATCATAATGGGATGTATAAATAGGGCTGTTGTATGTAAAAATCAGTGAAGTAATCCTTCCTTCAAGCTCAAAACTGGTTAGGCCTTGGCTGAAGTAATGTGTCCTGTCTCTCATACCAAATTTTAAGGAAATGTGAACTAACTGGAAACAGTCAAAAGGACAGCAACAAAAATGATCAGCAGTTTAAAAAAGTATGACCTATATTTAGCCTAGAGTGAGAGGAAAGATGATAGTAGCCTTCAAATATGTAAAAGATGAATGTAATAAACAGTTCTCCCTGTCCTATTTTCAGGGAACAGGCAGTAATGGACTTAAGTGGAAGAAAGTAAAGAGATGCAACACTGCAAATGCAGTGGGCTAGGAAATGGATCTCAACTGATATGAACGATGCAAGGCTGTTGGTAACAGTCGTGTTGGTCTAAGGACATAGGCAGGCAAGGTCCTTTGGGTAAATGGGATATATTTTATTAGACCAACTAAATAGTAGGAAAAAAGTTCTTTGCAACCTTTCAGGCACAAACACCCTTCTTCAGGCATTGGGAGACTGTTGTTAACAGCAGAAGTCTCCCAATACCTGAAGATGGGTGTTTGTGCCTGAAAGCATGCAAAGAACTTGATTCCAACTATTTAGTTGGTCTAATAAAAGATAGCACATCTACCCAAAACACCTTGCCTCTCAAGGATGCAAGACTGCACTTATCACAACCAGAGAAAAGGCCACAGAAATAATTGAGATGTGAGATGAGAGTTTTAGCTGCCTGGATACAACCATGTCATACAGGAAAAGAAAAGCAAGATCTAGACACAGAGATTCGTTGGAAAAATAAACGTAGGTTAGCAGCAAGATTCTCAGGAGCACTTGTTTGAAAGCTGAAATGCAGAAGTGGGTAGAAGGAAACTGGAGTGGCAAGCTACATCTTCATTATCATTGGTTTGAAGATGGTAGTTAAAGTTATATGAACAGAGATGCTTGCCCACAAACACAATGTAAAGGGAAACAGAATTTCCCACATGAGAGTGCCTTTGAAATGTGAACGGTAGAGAGCAAAAGCTTCATTCTGATGATAACTAACACTTCAGAACTTGTTTCTGGGTGGTACGAGCATTAATAACTAATTGGTACCACAAAGAGCATAGCTGAGCTTTACTTTGTCCTAATGCCATGCATATTATACTCACCATACTGTTTAGATTTCTTCTTTTTTTTCTTCTTCTTTTTCTGTTTTGATTTATGATCTTTTTCCTTTTTCTCTTTTTTCTCTTTATCCTTTTCCTTCTTTTTACCTGAATTGCAAGCAAACATTTTAAAGTGTTAACATTATTCTAGACTTCTTGCTTTCTTCTAGTTATCTTAAAAAAAAGATTTAAATTTTAAATCAGCTGTTCCAGTCAGTTGCCCAAAGTAGAATGATTCAATTAATTTGTTCAATTCCATGACTACAGCCCTACTGATTAAGTGACTGTCAGATAGCACAGAGGGTCCTCCCATATCTGTGATACCCTGAAGTTAAAACAGGTATTAGTGAGAATCTTTCTATAAGACTGACATAATTCAGTTTCTCTTACTATCAGGAAATCAACTGTATCCCAGATCTTGACAAATATCACTGGATAGCCCTGAGCATCAGACAGACATGACTTCATATGAGCAAAAAGACCCAGTTTTAGTAAAATATAAGTTCTGTCTGTCTGTCGATATCTACTGATATCTAGTACAGATAGACAGATATCAGTACTTGATATCACCTTGTGTGAAAAACAGAATATTCAACTCTAATTATTTTCTAGTGTTTGCAAATGCTTTAAAAAAAGAGGAAAACCCTTGATGGGACTATTCCCTCTCTTAATGGGCTATTCTTCCGATCCCATTTACAAGATTACGTTCTCAAAACAAAGCATAGTCAGTGATCTAGTACGGACCTTTTAACAACAAACAACTGAAATTGCTACAGCCACCATCAGTTCTTACAAAACAGCTTGTTCCTCGTACGAAAGTGTATAGCTTCTGAATACGACTGAAAGAACACCCCTGAATGACTATTTTCTGCATTATTTTGTCTATATTACCATGTGATCTTCACTTTGAAAGAATCAATTTGCCTCTCCTGCTTACTCTCCACACCAACACTAATCAACAGCATGTGACCTCCACAGTTATTTCCAAAGCAAGCAGTTGAGGGGTAAAAAGAGAGAACTTACTTAAAAAAAAAACCCTTTAGGACCTACTAAAGAAATGTTTCTGTGTGTATTTCCCTTACCACAGAATGAGACACACAAATAATACTTCAATAAGATAGTTATGTGTGTTTTTATTCTCTCTTCCTTTTGCAGGTTGCTGATGTAGCGGGTTGTCACTCAATTTTTATTTCCCCAGGACAAACTTGTCCCCACAGGAAACAACATCAATAATCAAATACACAACACAGAGGGAACTCAAAACCTGTGGTCCTTCCCCAGACCTGGAGAGGGCAACCTCCTCAGCACCACAGCCTTCCCTCTCTCCTCAGCAACCCTACCTGGGAGCTTTTAAATTTCCTCTGGGCCAGGCAATCATCCCTGTTAACTGGCCCCATGCCCCTGA
Source organism: Gavialis gangeticus (assembly GCF_001723915.1). Classification (NCBI taxonomy): domain Eukaryota; kingdom Metazoa; phylum Chordata; order Crocodylia; family Gavialidae; genus Gavialis; species Gavialis gangeticus. The sequence continues at coordinate 192,887,829 of NW_017728992.1, read as the reverse complement.
GCATGCAAACAATTACTCATTTTACTCATTAACCAATCCCACGCTCATCATGCACACAGTTACTGAGCTATTAAAAGAGACAGGGGTGAACTTGTGTAAAAAGTCTAAGCTTGCAGGTGGAGGAAGAGCGAGCCCCAGTAGATTAATCCCCATCTAACCACTAACCATTCCTGTGATATCTGGACAGTGGAAGACTCAATGGTTCTGAAACTTTTTATACTCAAGGCACCCCAAGGAAAATGCCAGCTTTTAGCTTTTACTTGTTTTTTGACTATGTTTTTTAACTCTTTATTGCAAAGAACTCAGAAAGCCCCACAGCAGGACAGAAATACTTTTAACACCAGGGATTCCTATCCAAAATCTCTGACTGCATCTACACATGGTGTGGACATTTGGTTATGTGAGGACAACTA
>NW_017728992.1:192870134-192882416 GCF_001723915.1 Gavialis gangeticus | reverse complement strand
TTTGACTATGTTTTTTAACTCTTTATTGCAAAGAACTCAGAAAGCCCCACAGCAGGACAGAAATACTTTTAACACCAGGGATTCCTATCCAAAATCTCTGACTGCATCTACACATGGTGTGGACATTTGGTTATGTGAGGACAACTAGCAGCAGCACACCCTGCACTGCCACTAGTTGTCTCAAGGGAATGCCCAGGCCACACATCCTCTGAGGCATAGCAAGTTACCCTGGGAGGGGGCAGCAGAAGACGGGGCCAGCAGTGTGCTCGTCCCAGCAGCCTTACTAGGGGTCCTGGAGGCCTTCCAGGGCTGCAGCAGAGGCGAGTCTGCTGTGCAGAGCCTGGCCAGCAGCCGCAGCACAGCTCCAGCCAACCCACCTCTGCTTTTGAGCCATGTGCACTGCCTGTGCATGTGCCACTCTACATTTATTCTCTGCAGGTTTTTTGACCCCTGGATATCCAGACATGTCTGCAGTGCCACATACCACACAGCCATGCTCATCTTGACATGGCCTCTAAGTTTAATCTCATGTATCATATATAGGTGCCTACATACCTAAACAGTGCTAATATTGCACAGCACCCTTTAAATGATCTCAGAACACCCCAGTTTCTCAATTTGGGCACCGTGGTGGAGAACCACTAGAACAGGGGTAGACAAAATACAGCCCACCTGGCTCAGGCATTGGAGGCAGCCCAGCCCAGGGAGCGTGCAGCCACACTATTTCAGAGCAGCCCCGCTGGCAGCAGTTCCTTTGGTCTGCTGTTGCTACTGCCATCCCTGCCACTGGACCTGGCCCCATTGCCCAGGCACCCCAACCCATCCGCCCCACACCTACCACTGGAGCACCAGATGGGCAGGGTCTCCATGGAGATGGGTCCAGGACCGGCACAGGCAGGGAACGCTCGGCCAGGCAGATGGGACAGTGATGCAGATGGATGGGAAGTGGCATCTGGGAGCAGGACAGGTGGCTGGGATCTTGGGGTGGTAATACCACAGGGCTGGGGCACAGCCATGATCTGCCACTCGCATGTCCTTGCAATAGGCACCAGTTCTACAGGCGGGGCAGGTGGGAGGTGTGGATCATGGCTCTGCACCAGGCCCTGGCTCTGTGCTGTGACCACTGCAAGATCCTGGCCCCAGTCCTGCAAACCTGTCCATCCATCCTGCTCCCAGACTTCTCCCTGCCCACCTACAGCCCCATCCCATTCACCAGGCCGAATACACCTTGTCTGCAGGAATCCAAGGCCTGACCCAGGGTCGCTGGGTGGTGACAGCACAGTGCTGTGCCCTGGCGGCAGAGCCACTTAGGGAGTTTTGGTGAGCTGTTGTGGAGGGGACAAGGGGGTGCTGACCTGGCCCACAACAGCTCACCAAAACTCCTTAAATGGCCCTCCAGCCCGAAAAATTTGCCCACCCTTGCTCCAGAAGGACCGCAGATCTTAACTATTTATATCTGTTTTTGGAAATCCTGAATAAATTGCAGGAAACCTAGCAGTCTACTATTTTCCTTCACTAATCCCATCTATAGGTCCAAGACCAACAATCACACACATCACTTACTAGATTAGAAAATGTTTTAAGAGATACCCTGTCACTCTTCCTGTTTCCTGCTTTGGGCTTCTTGCCCTGCACTGGCAGTCCAGAAACGGAAATAAATGAAATTATAGCCCGACAACTGATACCTGCCTGATCCCTCCATATCCTCACAGTTTACACACCCATTTTGTCAGTCATACGTTTGCATGAGTTTACTCCCAAGGAGCATTTATGCATCTCTGCAAGTATATAGCTTTAACTACTTCCTCTAGAAGTATTAGAACAGATGAGCATTTATACCTAAACATGCATAACTGTTTTAAAAAAAAAAAAGTTAGGGGCAGGCTATGTACTTGCTCTCTCAAGCCTTAGTCTTTTTACTTAAAGATTTATTTTCTGGTCATACCAAATGACGATGAGCTTTTCTCTTCCAGTTTCCCTTTTCTTTCAGTTTTCAATGCTCCTGAAAATTTAGGGAAAATACACAAACTTAGCAGACCCTTGGCTGACAACATGCTTATTTGTAAAAGTCACTAAGTTGTAAACATTCCTATCAGTATATATTTTAAAACACAAGCAACAATGATTTTAAAAATCACTTTACAATTATTTTACTGACTTAAGCACTGGAAACAAAAAGCACTGTCGTTTACCAACTTAGAATTCTTCTCCTTTTCAATCATGTTCTTTAATATTTTCTCCTGCAGACTCTCAAAACATTTCTCCTTTTTGGGCACAGAGAACTGTATCTCTGTCCCTTCAGAGCTCATTGATGTGGAAGACCTCTATTTTTTACTATTCCCTTTGGATAACTTTAGACTATTGGTTAAAGGCATTTCCAGATGTAAAGCATGTACGTGGCACGAGGGTGCTGAAAACAAGACGACAAATTTACTAGGCATTCAGTAAGGATTGCAGTCACTGGATGGGTCAGACTGCTGAAACATCAACTACGGGTAATATTTTCATCATGTTGAACATGTCATTGCTGCTTTATGAATGCCTTGGTCTCATTATGTCTTACAACACAGTAAAACGCTACATGCCAAAAGTCTGTTCCCTTTACTTTTTTCGTTTTTGAAAAGTTGATGTCAATTCCAAACAATAATCTTAAATTTAAAGTTGATCTTGATCCTCTACTATTTAAAACAAACTTCCTTCCCCACACTTGTCCTTCCCAATTTCATTACGGAGGAAAGTGATGGCAATGGTAATAGTGACGAAGCTGATGCTGCCACAGTTAACTAAGTGCAGTTACTTATGAATGGACCCCTAAATTCAACTACAGTATTTTTGCACCCAGTACAAAGTTCACAACCTCAAAGTTTATTGCACATTAAGTTGTATTTGCTTTTTTTTTTTTAATGGTGCTTCACTGTTAACCTAATACTAGTTCATTACAAATTTAACTGGATCCTGAGAACTCAAGTCAATATAGCAGAGCAAAAGAAAATTTGGAATATATGAAAAGCTTATCTCATATATCAGAATTTTCTTACCACACTTGCACAGACTGTATTAATCCAAAATATTTACTCGAGCTTTCAGTGTTAAAATGACCTTTCCCCTCTCGATTCACTGTGATGCAGGGAATCGTTAGGTAACTGAATAAAGGTAAAAAACCTACTGTAATAATACGGCATTATATTTGATTATAAATTTGAAAGAAATTTTCACATAATCAAGCCACAGACAAAAATTAATTTTGTTGGAGGAGGATATCCACTTAACTCCCTATCTTGGAAAAAATGCATAACAGGATAAAGACTTATTAATACCATCTAGATCTCCTGCAAACTTCATTGGTCAATACAGGGCAAGCTCTACAGTTCTTCCTTATTTATACCACAGAAAACTTAGCTCAGTTTAGAAGGTCTCTGGAGAGTGCCACCGCCATACGAAAGAAAAGAAACCATACCATACTGTTTTTACGATTTAAAAATAAATCTGTGCATCATTACGATATGAATGATCAAAGCATTCATTCCAGTTTAATGTAAATGTACAAGAGTAGCTACGTTCTTTGTCTCTTGACCCTGAGATTTTCTACTACTTAGGTAGACATAGCAACAAGAGCTTTTAGGAAAGCCTCTTTCAGAACTGGCTTATCTCTGTTGCCTCAATATTTTAGGCACTATGTAATTTTGGATGCCTAATGTATCATGCTTGATGGAGCCAATTTTCAGATGTTATGTTCTCAATGCTTGCTGAAAAATCAGGCATCTTTTAGATGTCCCAAAAGACAGGCCTCCTTAAAAAGCAATATCCAAGAATCACTAGTCATTTCTGAAAATCCAGGTGTTTGATAAGAATCATGAAAGATGAACTGAAAGACCTCCCTCAAAACTTATTTCGTCTATCCACACGGCTTTAGCATGAAAAGCAATACAGTTTACATTTGGAAAATACAGAGCCAGTACTGGGCTACTTTTCCGGAGCCAGACAGTTCATCACCTTTTCATGAGGACACTGTGCTCACACTTAATGAGGCTGCCCACCTTCACAGAAACCTTTCCCCTGATTGTTAACCACAGTACAGGCAGTCCTTGACTTACAATGTTTTGCACTTACAACATTTATAAATCGACACCCTGTTTCAACTTTTTGACATCAGTTTCGACTTTACAACGCTTGATCCGATGCCACGCCAGCGAACAGGTTCACTGCGTCGCTCACCTCCCTGGAGAACATCTGTCCAAACTTCCTTGGACACTTTTTCTTTAAGAAAGCAGACAAAACTCCAGAAAACCTACAGCCAAGACTCCTGAGAAGACTCCAGCCAAGAACCGTTCAATAAGTCCAACCAAGAGCCCTTCAAAAAGTCCAGCAAAGTCACCTCAAAGAAGTCCTTCCAAATCAATATGATTGCTATTTACAATATAAATACATCAATGTAGCTATATTACTCATCTATAATTGATCGAGTACAAAATTCTGGGGTATTTTTAGTGAAAATACGGTATTGGGCCTTGGTTCAGCAACTAATCACCAATTTACGTCCCACAACGTTTCGAGTTAAGACACAGTTTTCAGGAACCAATTGTGTTGTAAGCCTGAGGACTGCCTGTACTACAGAGTGAGAAGGGAACAGAACAGTTAGGCCACCACCAGGAAATGCAAGGAGACCATTAAATGCTGCCCCTTCCAAACTGCCAGATGGAAAGACAGCTCCAGGTTCTGAACATAACCTGGCCAGCAGCTAGGAACAGCCTCTGGCACAGGGTCAAAGGAAGGAGCTGATGTACTTCTAGGTCCCAAAGTTCCTCTTGGAGGTGTCCTTACTTTTAACATAGGGTGCAAGCTGTGCATTTGCCATGAACTACTCAACCCTCCAACTAGAGCAGTATCTTTCTTGGATGCAGAATAAAGCTTTATACCTCCAACATTGTCTCTAGGCTGCTGCCCTTTACTACTTGGGGCAGATGATGGAGGAGCATGCAACAATCTGTGCACTAAATGCTCATAAAATATTAAATTCCAATACAGAACTTGATCTGAATTACTCTCTTGGGGCTTCCCAGTTTCTCTGCCTCTGCTCAAGGATTTAAGCAAGTTTTTGCACTTAACCACCGAAAAGCTAAACAATTTTCACACTGCCCTCTCCTTTAAGAAGAACCACATCACATTAAGTTTCCTAAGGAATTTATCATGAATAAATGCTTAATACTCTTCTTCACAATTAATTTTTAATCATTACCTTTAAAAAGTCCTGGAAATTGGCTTACAATTTCCTGCACTAACGTCCTACATTTGCCGTTACACAAACAGCACTATTTTGTCCGAATGGCTCCCTCTGGAAATAGTCTTGGAGATATTAGCTATCATGATGAATAAACTATGAAATGTATTAAGTTAAGTTAAAAGAAAACAGTACCTTTTTTCCTCTAATCTTAGGGAAACCGGCATTTCTCTAGATCTTAGTATTACAGGTCCATCTGCAAGTGCATATTTTGGATCATAACAGGAATACTAGTAATATCCTATTCTTAAAAACAACCTATAATTCCCTACACATATTAATTTAGTTTCATTTCATCTTAGAGTGAGATCATCCGGTTTTAAAGATGAGGGAATCAATGCAGAGACGTAAAGAAGTAACTTGCCCAAAGCTGGGAAATTTGTTGCGAACCTGGGAATAAAACCCAGGTCTCCAGCTTCTAAGCCTCGAACCCAAGAGCTAATAGGATGCATTTCAAGCATATGACATCATGGACAAGATGGACTGTTAGAATGATCTTTAATATCATACAGCTGAATTATGTGCTTTGTCAGTTCCTTTTTTATCCTTCTCTTCCCCATTCTGACAGTACGCCCTTCTTCAGATGCCATAAAGCACAAAAGCTTTCACAACAATATTTACAGTCATGGTACATGCGCTTCTTCAATGAAAGATCTAACCTCTCCCGTAATTCCTGGGCAAATTTGACAATTCTTCATACTGTTATAACTGCCAAAATGGATAAGCTGGAACTGAACAAGCCAATGTGTCATTCTTGGAAGTTTTCAGGTTGCCAGGAAAAAACAATAAAAGGAAAAGTAGCAGGAAACTTTAATACTCTAAAGAAAATCAGAGCGAAAAAAATACTTCATGAATGGCATTCTTCTCTTTCCAAGTTGAATACAAATCTCTATACCCATGCTCTCCCATAATAAAGTCTTACACACACAGGTTTTTGCATGTACATAAATACAGAGACCACTTCAAGCCTCTTTGCTAGAAATCAGGAAGGGAAAGACCGACATCCAGCCACTCTTGGGAGACCTTAAAAAGCTACTGTGGTGAGCATCTACAAGAAGCTGGAGAGAAAGCATGTTTAACCATAATGCTCCTCATATGCAATGCATCTGAAAGGAAATCCATAAATTATTAGTGAAATACCAGATTGTTAACACCGCACCAAAAGGGAAGCTATACTGTTACTCAGCAACAGCGCTCTCACGTTTTCATGGCAATGATAATATTTGGCTGAATATCGGCATTCTCATCTTCTCCCAATGACAGCACCCTGGAATCTTGTATTTCTTTCCAGCTTGTCAGAGATAAGAACAAATCTCCCCAAGCATAAAGCAAGCATATCAAATGCTTCAGCCATATTCCTGATTATTTTGGTGGTCTTTGCTGGCCAACCACTTAAAAACAAGTACTGAATGCTACCAAACTGAGGAGTCTTATCTCCAAGTCCAAAGACTTAAGTCCTTTATTACTGAAATGCAACAGCATCCATCTACCTCAAGTGAATGTGTCCACTACATCCAAAAAACTGAAATGAAAGATGTGCTCCAGAATAGGGAGATTACTTACTGGTGAGCCTTCTTCAGCTGCATTGCCTCAGTAGACTTATAAAATGCAGGATGTGCATTTTATAAGTCCATCTACAGCTGTGGTTCTTAACCTTTTTTTAGACTTAGAGGCACCCCTCAATAAACCTGAGGCACCCCTTGAGAGACTCAAGGCACTCCTTGGAAAATGCCAGATCCTTGTTTTCACACATTTTCTGACCACAGAAAAATAAAAGGGCAATTCTTCTGTTGCAAAGAACCAGAAAAACCAAAACAGGTCAGGATTCCTGTTTGAAATCTCTGTGTTTATCTTGTGAACGGTGTTTGTGCACCTAACAGTGCTAACATTTTGTGGCACCGTGCTGCATTGCACCCTTGAAAGGATCTCACGGCAACCCCGAGGTTCCACTGACCCTGGTTGAGAACCACTTGTCTGGAGGAACACCATGCCCTCTACTTTTTAACTAGAGGATTTCATAGTCAAGAATTTTAAGGTCAAAAGGGATTTTAAGGTCAAAAGGGACCATTATGATGATCTAATCTACTCTTCCATCTGACATAGGCTATAAAATTTTACTCTGCCATTCCTGCCTTGAAAACAATTGATTACAATTCTGCAGAGAGAGAAACCTACACAGAGTCAGCAGGAATCTGACCAGGTGTAGGCAACCCCCAGCACAGGAGCCAGAGCATAGTACACAATGGCATTTTGCTTGGCATGTGCATCACAGGATGGATGGTGGAGGAGTCATAAGGGGCCTGATCCTTGTTGCTGTAGTGGCAATACAGCCCCTGCTCTTTCCCTGCCATCCACTACAAGGCGTGTGGGCACCCCCCGCTGGCAACGAGCCAGGCCAGGACTCCCCAGACCCAGAACAGCCACTTTAAGTCTCCCTGCCACCTGCGGTGAGCAGCTCAGGCTCTGTGGCAAGTGGCAGAGCCCAGGCTACCGGTGTCAGGCAGCTGGGAAGTTGCCAGCAGGTGCATCAGGGTCCAGAGAGCCCCAGTCCAGCTCACTGCTGGCAGTGGATCCACGCACACCTAAGGGCAGTCAGTGGGGAAGGGATCAGGGCTACACGGCCACAACAAAGATCAGGCCCTTTGTGGTTCCTCCACCGTCTGTCCCTGACATGCCAACGTGTTACAAGATGAGGTTGCAGGTGTATTTGGCACGCTGCCCAAAAATGCTGCCAATCCCTGACATAAAGATAACTGAGTACAGTACTGAATGATTGTTCCATATACCATTACCAAACAGTGCAATACTGAAACATTCTGACAGGCCCACACAATCTAATCTAAACACAGTACCTAAGTGCCATAAAAAGTGTAAACACATAATTAAAATTATTGCACAAACTTGCAATGACAAGATATGCTTTTTAAATGAGAATCTATAAAGCTATACCATTTCAGGGGTGTATTTTTAATTTTTAGTAATTTAATTCAATCAATTATCAGACTTGTATCACATGTAAATACCACACTGCTAACCAATCCTTTAAAAAAAAAAAAAGTTGGTAAATCTTATCCTTTGTAAAAGACTCATTTTTAAACAAAAACAGTAAGTGGAAGCAACTTTCACCAGAGTGGAAAAGTCAAACAGGTCCTAAAATATACTTTCATCCTCAAGGTGCATCAGTTGTCTTAGGATGAAAGTCTCTAATGAAGTTCCCTCTCAGCATGGATCTGAATGCCTTACGTGGGTCAAAGTATCCAGTTCTAGTAACTTCTGGGGTACAGCCCCAGAGCATGGCTCCAGATGCATGGGTCGAATGTTTTTATAAGATACAGGTAGGATTTTCTAAAAGTGCTTTGCTGTAATATTTCTCCCACTGAGGGACATGGCAAAACTCCCATTGGTTTTATTATTAGAACAGAACTAACCCAATGCCAATTGCATCTAAATATCCTACTCTAAAAGTGTTCCTGGGTTTTCCAAAGAAGTGGCGGGGGTGGAAATGATATCAATATCTGCTAAAGTTAAATACACATTCCTGAATTTGACATCTAAAGAGAGATAATGAATGGGAACTCCTAAACCATTGGAATCAAAGAGCTAACACAGTTCAAAGTTGGAAGAAGCCAGAGAATCCAAAAGGATCCCAAGAAAGCAGCAGACTTGAAAGCTTACAGCACAAAAACTATGCCTTCATTTTGGATAACAACACATGCAACACATTCATACATACCCTACAGCTATTAACCTAACTGCTCGTAAACTGAATCTCTTTACCTGACGCTGTGGTGGCTACTCTTCCATCAGTTACTGTTTTGGAAGAATGATATGTAATCATCTGAATATCTTCCTTTTCTTTACTGGGGTATTCATTACGGAAAGTGGATTCTGTGGATAATGATGTTGTAACTTCCGAATTACGGCTTAAGTCAAGAGGGAGACATGGTCCACGCTTCTCAAGTGACATGTGAGCAACATCAGGTACTACATAAAAGAAAAATGTAACATTAACAAAGATATAAGGACCCAACAAACAACAGTTTGGGCTGCAGTGTTAAACAATAAATGAATAGCTTGCAGCTAGGGTTACTGAATGTTAGTCTAAAGGTGAAAAAATGTGAAAGGTCTTTTTTTTATGATTCAGTTTCTCTTATTGTTCTTTATTAGATTAAAATACATTACCCTCTGACATGGTTGACTGTTGATTTTGGGCACTGATGGAGAACACTTTTCCATCAGTGACTGGAGAAGGAACCTTTTCTACAGAATCATCAGGCAATGGGCAAGTGGCCAAACGCTGCGATCTTCTTCTCCGCTGGCTATGTTTGTAGGATCTAGGGGGATTCACTGGCTGTGATGGACCTAAAAAAAGATCTTTCAATGTTGACGAAGCAGAGGTATCTCATCATCTTACTATAATAGTTTAAGATGGAAAGAAGGGACATGCTTTAAATAGTTCTCATCTGCAGTACTAATTACACCATGATTTGTAAGAATGATTAAAAATTCTGAGTATGAGAAGAAGGTTAATGTTTGTGGCAGGATTTGGGTTTTTGCTTAGCATACAAATTAAGGGATCTACTCTCCCATTGATAAAGAGGAACTCATGTAAATCTTCTATTTGCAAATTACAGGAGTCAACCCATCAAATAAAGGAGAGAACAGATCACTTGCAATGAAAGGAACAATAATATCTCAGTAAAGGAAACGAAATCATCACACTTATAAATACTTGAGAAAGTATGGACAGTATTAATGTAAAACTGTTAAAATAAATTCACAAAAGTAGTTCATTTTAGTTCTCATATCCTCACTTGCTGCTGAACTGATATCAACACCATGGTTACAGCCAGCACAAAACTAATGTCAATGCACTACATAACAAGAAGTCTCAACCCCAGCATTAAGAATCTCAAATGAGAGTACTGTAAATATTTAAGGCCTGATTCATTAAAAAAATAAAACGTGATTTATGCACATTTCGTATATTGTACTTTGGGAAATGTGCTTTACCTGCACAAATAATAGTTTTGTTAATCATTTTTCCCCTTGTCCTATCTAGAAACTTGTATGTCATGCTGTAGATTTGCAGCTGAAGGCTTACAGCTTTAAAAAAAGAAAGAAAGAAAGAAAGAAAGAAAGAAGAAAGAAAGAAAAACGAAAAAGCAAACAAGCAACAAAAATAATGTTTCTACTAAAAATTTTCAACAGGTGGAAGCCACTATTTAGTAAACTGTGAAAAGTAACATCTCTAGACAAAATGCAGGTTAAGATTTTGTATTTCAAATACCAGGAACAAAAAATGTAGCTTCAGTCTAAAATACAGAATAACCTCAAGGAAAACTACTTACCGACATCTTGGCGGCATTACAACATGCATGGACAGCAATGTTTTGTGGGGAAAAGTAGTAACATGATTTAAAACCATTGATGTTTCTTGAGTGAACAGAGAACTTTTCATTTACTCATCTCCCTCCCCTGCTCAATTAAAATTTGCTATGAGAAAAGATTGAGAGAGACCGGTATCTCCTGGGAGTAGGCATGTGGCAAAAGGTGAGTGGGGGAAAGAACACAACACACACACGAGGTGCAGTAGTCTTCTTCAATCCTTATTTTGCCACTGCTCTGTGAGTGAAGTGAAACAAGCCTCTGATTTATAGGAATTGTTGTTAAGTGTAGACCACAAACTTAGCTTTCAGAGAGCAAGGAAAATTTTTAAGACATGGGTCCCAAAACAAATATGAAAAGGTTGAAAATGCTACTCTGTCTCCCCCAAAATTTAACATATGAATATTGCAATATGCACAAAAATGTAATAAAACATTCAAGGACGATATGCAACAGATAAATTTCTCTACTGCTGACCCATGATATTTCAATACTATGTAAGTTACTATACATGCTTAAGAGGCTGAGTGACTAAGTTGTATTTAACAGCCTACACAATAGCTTCCCTTGCTTCCCCATCAAAGAGAACCCTTCTTCGCTTGCACACCATAGTGTGATGAAATATCATGTAGGATGAAGAATGGTGTAGCCAACAGGTACGTTACTTCAGTCCACTGCAGGTAGAATTCCTCAGAATTGAAAAGGAAAGATCCGCAACAAAATTGCATGTCTTTTCTTTTTTAATGAATCAGGCCCTTTAAACAGAAGTGTCTATAGTATGGAGATTCAAGCTAGAGTGGAACTTAACCATTAAAAGCTGGGACTTTCTACTGCAAAAAAAGTGCCATTATCCTTTGCACCATAATTCACATACCATGTTATGTGACTTGACTTTCAGTAAGCTTAAGTTATCCCTAGTGCACACACTTACGTTTGATTTTTTTTAAGCAAATTCATTGTAAAAGAAAAAAGCAACATTAATTTACAGTCAAAATGGTTTTTTCGGTATATCTCTTATGACTATAAGTAATTACGGTATTTTTTAAAATGTCTGTGCTCACTAGTTTTATTTATCACAGAAGAAGGAAGCTGAGAGACCAGCGTCAAATCCTCGACTTGTATTAATTCTGGGGAAAGTGGTGATTTAGGGGGCTTTATACACCCAGAAGAATCTCCAGATTCTTGTTTGCATTTCTTGCTGCGAGCCTTTCCTGAAGACAAAGTTGAGGATAACAGTGCAGGTTTCTGAGTGTTGGCAGAACTGCTAATATCAGCTTCATTTTTTTTCTGATTTTGAGGTTTAGGTGAAATCTCCTGAATAAATAATAAGAAATTGATACTTTTATTTCAGTTTCTTCATTGTGGTTCTTGCAATCTACTTTGCTTTTTTTAAGCAACTTTAGTACTCAAAAACAAATTTTTAAACCAACAATTAACATATTTTCAATACAAATGAAAAGCTAAAATACTTTAACGTATCAAAGTAAATACTGAACAATCTGTTTTTAAAGGGACACTACCAATGACTTTCAGTATTTAGAATTTCTCTTTACCTACTACTTGCAATATACTGTAAAAAAAAAAAAAAAAAAAAAAAAAAAAAACGGAAAAAAAAA
>NW_017728992.1:192859440-192869888 GCF_001723915.1 Gavialis gangeticus | reverse complement strand
AAAAAAAAAAAAAAAAAAAAAAGAACAAAACTGGAAAATAACAAAGATCATTTTCTTAGCATCTATCTAATCTCCATTTGACAAACAGTACCAAAACCATTTTCATATCTCTTGCATTGTAAGCCAACATCACCAATGGTGAAAGAATAAAGCATGACCTAGAAAACACTACTGCTACAAACTAGAACTGCTGTTCTTGAGGTTTTCTTGTGATCACACCAAAAAGTATATGAGCAATCAGTTTAAAAATACTTACAGGTTTACTTCAATTTTAATGAAGAACCTGAAGAGGTTGACAGTGCCCCTTTAAGGAAGTCTTAAAACAAATGACAATCAAATTAATAGTGAGCACACACTGAACCCACTTCTGTGCTGGGAGTCTGGATTTCAACAACATTTAATGATTGTGCAAATGCATCAAGAAATCACAACTTCTAGCACCACAGAGTTAAACAGATTGCCAAGAGTAAAAAAAAAAAACCAACATAAAGATAAAATGCAGGTCAAAGAAATGCTTTTTGAAAAACCATTCTATGAGGCATTGCCCATAACTGACTGAGTTTTAACCCATGTTAATGCGTGTACCAAATTATTTTGAAGCAATTCATCTGAATTCAGTGACTGACATTTCAGTTTCCAGCTAGAGGGAAGTTCTTCCTACGGGCTGAGTTTTCTGTTTGAACTTGCCCAATCATGGTAGACACTACTGCATATGAACACAGGATCTCTTAAATCTTTATGCCAGCTATTGCTCGGGTCTCATATGCACCACGGTACTATATAAGCTAACGAAAACATCATTATGAAATCAGGAACTTGCTTCCAGAATGTGTGCACCACTTTCTTCAGCCAGATTTCATGCCTCTGCTGATTTGAGGGTGTTCCCCAGTTCAGGCCTCCATCCTTCAGAGGACTGCATTTTGGTAACTGAATGACAGATTTCTGTTCCACTGGAACATGGGAGCTGCAAGTTCCAGTGGAATTACAAACACAGATGCACACACTATGTACTTAACAGGGCATCCTTGAACGCTCTAGGAGTGGCCTGCTGGAAGTACCATAGGGAAGTCCAGTGCAAAATGTTCCATTCAGTTGCCACCAGTTCCTTCCTTGAAACGGCTGATTCTACTTGTGTAAGTGCAGTTTATTCATTTAAATAAAATATTCCATGAACTGTAGAGCTATGCTGATTATGAAGGTATCACCAGAAATTAATTAGAGGCGCAACTTGTAAATAAACAATTTTATTGTTCATCTTCACATATGTGAAAGACATTACTACAGCATCCATTACTTTCAAATTACAAAGTTGTTTAAACAAGATTAAAAAATTAAATTAATATTCTGATAAGGTGCTTAACCTCTTAACAGGACAAATTAACAATAAAAAACCTTAATGAATTAAAGTTATCATCTGAGCAGGTCTTGGTCAAAAAGAAATAACATGACATAACCCTAATACAGTTAAATAAACTACTATATCTGCATCTAAAAGGCTGAGGTTTTCGGGTTCAAGACAGTTGTAAATTAAAAAAGTTATAAATATAAATAAAATATATTTCCATCAGCACATCATATTTTTGGCTGTTGGCCTGAAGCTTTCTACGGTGTTTTTGTATTATATTATTTAAAAAAAACTCACAAGACATTTTCCCATTCAGCATTCTAGCAGTAGCAGACAGTGTCTCTCATTAAAGGCTGTCAGCTTTGCCATAGTAAAGCCTTTTTAGGGATTTATAACTCGGCCATTTTAATTTGAATTCGGATGGGAACTTGAAAAAAAAAAAAAAAAAAAGAGTTTTGAGGTCAGACATTTTCCCCTCCATTTCTAATCAGTTCAAGTTTTGATGATTTGTTTTTCCTGCACTTAGAAGAAAGAAGGAAGCCTGCTAGGTTTTTGGATGCCCTTTTTAAAAAATATTTTAAGAACTTTTGAAGCTAAAAACAAGTTTTTTAAAAAATTACAATTTCCATACCATTAGCCTGTCAATGGTAAAAGTGCTCTTTGAATTTTTTATTTTTGTCTCTAAACAACACAGGTAAAATGGAAACAGCCGAGTTATTGAAGTCTGAAAAGTTACTTTTTTTTTAATGCACTGTAGTTTATACTGCTGCATAAACAGTCTACGTAAACTGCAAAATCCCATTACTTTCAATGGGACTGTGCACATTAAAATTTACATTGTAATGATTCTTCCAGAAATGTCATGCTGTCGGCCATTTCACAGTTTTTGCACACTGAAAGTATCACACACAGTAGCAAGAAATCATAGCATATTTAATATGCAAAAATTTGAGAAATGGAATATCATGTCAATACATCGTAAACCATTATGCAAAATATGAGTCAATGCATTGACACCATAGCGGCTCAGAATTAACCTTTACAGTGGCAGCATTAAAAGCAGAACCATAATGCTCCATTGTCAGCACCCTGGATTTGAGAGACTCTCAGATCCAATACACTGCCAGTGGAAAACCACAGTAATGCAATTATATATCAGACCTAAAGAACCAGTACAACTAACAAAGCATCAAAGGAAGTTTGGGGCAAGGACTGCTTAGAGAGTGTGCCGGGGCTTGAAAAGAATGTAAGTGCTCTTTTTGAGGGGGGGCTAGTTTGTTTTAAACAAACATTAACATTACAAAGGAATGAAAATGAATACAAAAAAGCTTCATTAAAAGTATATTAAGGCTCTGATTTAAACCAATAAGAGCAAAAGGTGTCCAGAGTGAAGGCTGTCATTTCACCCTTAGCTTGACCTAGTGTGCTTGAGGTATTCAGCCCTTTTAATAGGCAAGATCATGCATATTTGAGATTCAAGGAATGCCTGAACACAACGGAATGAGCCAGAGATGAACTGGCAACCTTCCGTTTCTTCAAAGAAGGGAGTTTAAAAATCAGACCCTTAACATTATTTAAATTCTTTTTTGTATTTATTAAAATATACACCCTAGCAAAATGTATGGCTCATTGAACAGTTCAGAAAACACAGTCTACAACACCAATTCTTACAATATAAAAAAAACAAACTTCTTACAAAAGAAGTTTTGCTGGATGTCAAAAACCCTGATTCAAGCCACAAATTAAATTTGTGTAAGGGTCTTTTTCTAAACAAGTTGCTGTCATGGTTTCAGTTATAAAATTGTACACGGGAATAGAAGTCTCTTAACCATGGGTTTTTTCCAAGACTGTAAATCACGTACTAAAATTCAAGGTACTTGTGTGGTCTACAACAATTTACTTGCATCCTCTGCCAGTGCAGAGATGTAAACTTAAGAGCAAATATTTAGTTCCCTCTCTCTTTCTGAAGGGGCATTTTTCATGTTACTATATCTCCATGGCACACTCCAGTGGGAACCCTGCAAAGGAAACAAACTCTACCATTTCATACCTGCTCCAGGACTGGAGCTGTTTCTTTGCTGACTTCCTTTTTTTCACCACCATCCACAACAACAGCTTTGGATGCCAACAAACCTTAAGAGAAGAGAAAAGTGGCAGAGATTTTAATTTAGAAAGAGTCTGGCTTTGAGCTCACCATTTATCATGAGGATTTACGATGAAAAAAACATAAAAGTGAAAAAAGAAAGGACTTAAAACATTTTAATCTAGAACAAGATTCCTTCCAAAGTCACTTTTACAAAGCCTGAGTTTTTGTTTAGTAGAATAAAAGTGTTGGCATCTGGCCCACAAAAGTGCTTATATTCCACCACCAGAGAGAAAAATGGAACCATAAATTGTAAGGCTTTTCCCCTCCCTAAACAGCAACGCTTCATAGCTAGGCCTACACTATTAGAGTATGGGTTTATTTATTTTTTATTTTTAAGAGCTTATTTAGAGGGTACAGACAGACATAATTATATAGATATAAAAGGATAATAATAAGCTGTCACAATTTAATGTAACATCTGCATTATTCTGTGACAATACAAGCGTAGCAAAAGTGAAGGAACTTCAACCTAGCATCACTGAGGGTCAAAATAAATGTAATTTACCCAACTTCCACTGCTACACCACCATGCAGACACAGCAGTTGCATCCTAACAGCCGATGTCTGCTCCCAGGTAACAGCTCCCCCTCCCATTTTAAAGCAGCTAAAAGGTATATTTGTCCATACCTGGAATCAGCCTCCCTTCCCTCGTAATTTGGTCTTTGCATGCTTTCCTAACGGTGCTAAGGTTTACAGCCACAGGGCTCCTATCAAAAATGTACACTACCTATTCCCACCTCTTCAAAAGGCCCATGAAGGCACAGAGGTGATACTTCCCCCTATGCGGCGCTGGTCAGGCCACAGCTGGAGTACTGCGCCCAGTTCTGGGCACCGCACTGGGTAACCTTGAGAGGGTCCAGGAGGACTACTTGGATGGTTAAGGGCCTGCAGGTAAGATCCTACAAGTAGAGATTGAGGGACCTGAATCTTCAGCCTCAGCAAAAAGAAGCTGAGAGGGGATCTTGTGGCCATCTACAAATTCATCATGGGGACAACAAGGAAGAGAGGATACTCTGTTTACCAGGGTGCCTTCTGGAGTTACTAGGAACAACAGCCATAAACTGACAGAAAGCAGATATAGATTAGGCATTAGGAAAAATTTCTTTATAGTAAGGGTTGTCAAAATCTGGAATGGGCTTCCAAGGGAGGTGGTGCTCTCCCCAGCCTTGGGGGTCTTTAAGAAGAGACTGGACAAGCACCTGGCTGGGGTCATCTGACCCCAGCACTCTTTCCTGCCCAGGGCAGGGGGTTGAACTTAATAATCTACTAAGGTCCCTTCTGACCCTAAAATTCTATGAAATCTATAAGCAAGGGGCAATTGTAAAAGGGCAGCTGGATGAAGTGACTGGAACGTTCATTCTTCAATGAATGACCATCATTCTGTGATTTTTAGGAATGCGGATCTCCAAGAGTAAAAGATACCCACTATGGTCTTGCTAACTGCAGCATCAGTATGTGGTGCTTCAATCACAAATCCATATACGAGACCACTAACACTCAAATTTAAACGTCTGTCAACCTCAAACTGCTGGCTCTTAGCCAAACACTAACTGGGCACATCAACACGTGTCATTAATACACAGCAATATATTCCAGAGCTTACTGCTTCTGGGAAGCTCCCAGGGGCGCCATCTGCACATGCGTCTGGACCACAGCACAATGAACTGGGTTGGAGGAGCCTGCCAACCTGGGGCTGCTCCAGCCAGGCTCAATGTGCTGCGGAGGGGCTGGCTGGGGCACGAGGGTACTTCAGTGCAGGACTAGCTGGCAGGTATTTACAAGTACCACCCTGCTGCAGAGTTTATTAGTTTCCTGCACCCTAATAGGGGCGCACATGTAGATGCTGAGATGTTTACTGCAGAGCTAATTAGTCAGCTCCACAGTAAACAACTTGCGTAGGTGTTTCACACCAGTAGGTGTTTCTAAACTGTGTCATGCAGGAACTCACAAGTTTGGACACATGAACAGACAGGATGAGCTGGAGACATAAGCCTTTAGCAAATCACACTGTGGTACCTGTTCATATATAAGTTATGCATTTAAAAGCATGGGAAACAGGTAGTCTCTGTACTGCAAGGTAGTCATTTGAAAGTCTAACCAATCTAAAGAAGGCCAGACAAGCTATTAAAACGTGTATCCTATCAGCCACTCTGTGCTAACTCTGCCCTTGTGCACACTCTTACACCACAATAAATGCAAGGTAACTTACTTTATTTTTACCGAGGAGCAAGGTACCTTATACTTATTGTAAGGACAGCATATGCCTATGGGCAATTACTGGAGTAGCTGACATGCCATAAATTCAAACCATAGGTTACCTTGTGATAACTTGTTCATCTGTCCAGAATCTTAACCCAAATTCATCTACGGGTGAATCTGCCACTGCAGAAAGCTGGTTAAACCAGTTTTAAGGGTTGTGTCACATGTTTACAGCTTTTTCTAAAACTGGAACAGCTTGACTTGCCACAGGTTAACTCATGTCTGTCCAAGGGCTTATTTTATCTAGAAATAGCATCAACTAACGTTGCGGTGAAAAGACCTAAACCTGTTCAAACCTGCCTAATGTCCACGCTAAGGAGGCAATAAAGTTCCTGGAAAAAACAGGCTGGAAAAATCCATTTCCTGCCATTTTATGGTGGGAGCAGCAGCTGCCTCCTAAGACAGGGGTGGCCAACCTGCAGCTCCAGAGCCACGTGCAAGTTAATATGCATCTTCTTGAATCATTGCACAAGCACATGACATGATGTAATGGCTATGGAAGCTGGTCACCGTGTGCTTGTGCAAAGATTCAAGGAGATGCATATTAACTTGTAATTGCTGCTCTTCAGAAGTTACAATCATCCTCAGCTGCAAGGGATTGCTGAAGATGACAAATCACAAGTGCACTAACAATCAGGGATACAGGTTGTAGCCATATTGGTCTACAGGCAAAAGGAATCATAACTCTGGGTCGAGGCGATATCTTTTATTTGACCAACTAGATATTTGCAAAAAGAAAATAATCTGTATTTGCAAGAATGAGTACACCTGAAAGCTTGCAAATAAAGACTTTTTTTTGCAAATATTTAATTAATTTTATAAAAGATATCGCCTCTACCCAGAGTTCTGATTCCTCATAACCATTGGATATTCTAAATGGCACAGTTTATAAAGTACTGCTACTATATTCCATGGAAAATTAATTAGCCTCCCAAGCAATTTAGCATGTTATTCCCAAAGTGTTATTAATTAGCAAACTATGGGTTTTCCTCATGTCAGCTGTTTAGGAGATGTCCTCCTCCAAATCAGATAGCATTCCATTAAAGACCTGCTATTGACTTTTTATTTCCCACAAGGACTGACTAGAGGCAACAGTGTTATATTCCTAACATTATTTATGCCATATTTATTAGATACATTTATGGAAAAAAAATTTTAAATTAACATAAGCAGAACATTGGCTTCAATTCAAGATGTATAATTCAAGAGTCTGACTTTCTCTCCCTCTGCCTGAAGAAGGGTGTTTGTACCCAAAAGCTTGCATAGAACAATTTTTTCCAACTCGTTAGTAGGTCTAATCAAAGGTACCACATTTACCCAAAGATCCATGTCTGTCTATGCCCCTGAAAATATTCTTAAATTCACTAAGACAAGTTTGCTCTGGGCATTACAGTCATGTATGGAAACAGAAGCTTGAAATAAATAGCTTACAGCGTAAAACAACAGCATGCTACAAACAAAAAAGGGAGGGATCAGGCAGTGGAAAAGAGCAGATGTTTTGTTCTCCCCACTTTTAATTTGTTAGGAATAGTCACCAGATAACTGCCTGCTACTTCTTCAGAACTCATGATGGTGGTGAGACATGTTACCTACAAGTCTTTTATACATAGGTAGTTGACTGGCTGCCATGCAGCACAGCATCATATATTATGGATGTAAAATACCAGATGAACAATAAAAGGTATATGTACAGTAAGCTTTTCTTATGTTTCAATATCTCAGTCAGGTGGATTTTTAAAAATTCTTCTGTGGGAGCAGTCCAACCAAAATGGATTACCCACCCTTAAAAGAATATCTTCAATTAATGCCAAGCACAGTTTCTGCTTCAGAGGCAACTTCATGACCAACTAGGGCGGCCACCATAGACACATTCTGGTTTTCTGCTACCCTATCCTCTATTGATACGAAATCCAACACTGGTTTCATATCAATAGAAGACAAAGAACAATCAGACTGTCCTCTATGATGGCCACCCTATTACCAACCGATAGCTTAGAAATATTTCAGAAGAAGCCTAAATGAGAATGAAATTCTTTTATTTACCATAAAGCTGCATTTCTGTCCATCTGATCACTAGAGACATTTAAGACAAAAACGCAGGCTATAACTAAATGTACATCTACTTTTACAATTTATTTCTCCATCTGATGTTTCATGGTTTCATAGTTTCTAAGGTCAGTAGGAACCTCTACAGATCATCAAGTCTGACCCCTGCCCTGGGCAGGAACAAGTGCTGGGATCATAATACCCCACCTAGATATCTATTCAACCTCTTCTTGAACACCCCCAAGATAGGGGAGAGCACCACCTCCCTTGGGAGCCTGGCAGCCCTAACCATAAAGTAATGCCTCCTGATATCAAGCCTGAACCTGCTCTCAATCAGTTTGTGGCCATTATCCCTTGTTACCCCAGGTGGTGCCCGAGGGAACAGAGCCTCACCTAATTCAGTGCAGTCAAGTATGATATTGTCTTCTGTTTATGACTTCAGATGGGAAACAAAGATCCACAAATACTATAAAAATCTTTTTTAACGAGAGCATAAGTCAGAGGGAAACATATTTGGAGTTTTTTAAATAAGGAAAAATTATTAAAGAATTCAGATGTGGTAATACCATCTGTTCCCCAATCATGCTTTTGCTTTTTTTTGTCATGATCTCTTTCAACACTGCCCTTACTTTTATTAGGGCAAGGAACCAGTAAGCCATTAACAAATGAGTTTTCAAGTCCTGTTTTACTTGGCTTGAACTGAGATCTCTCCAAACACCCTCCCAGCAGTAGACTGTTAGAACCTGAATCCTCAACCCAATCATGTACTCCCTTCCCTCTAACAAGAACCCCCACACAGCTCTTAAGGGGAAGTTGCTGGAATAACATCTATTTATTGGAGCATCTCAGTTTAGCAGCTACAATGCTTTACTATTTCCTCAGGTTCATTCTGCTTGGTATATCAGCACAACCCAACACCTCTGCCTTCAGTCAGGAAGTGAAGGCTGAGGCTCGAGACATAAGCATAATTTTAAAGGGTTAATTGTTAGCAAAGGCATCACAGTTTTCATCTTTAAAGTGCTCTAAGCACATTAAGGTTATCAGTAGACACTGTAACCACAGAAATCTAGAAATAGTTATGGAAAGAAAAGTATTAAAACAGTCCAATCACAATCAAAGATCATACATGTTAATCTGGAATTGATTGAAAGCTTAACTTAAAACCATCCTTAAGACACTTAAAAAAGTAAGAACTAGCACATATTGAAAACATCTTGAAGAATTAATTAACCTATTCATTCAGGCAAACAGGGACTAACCTTTGGCAAGTGAGAGAGCACCAGTGGTTGGAGCATGAAATTCACTAGCCTGAGCTAATGAAACTGATTGGTTAGTAAGTCTCACATTTCTGTTATTGCTCCAATGAGAACATGGAATCTCTCCTTCTCAACAAAAGGAGCACTGCCCCCAGAACTGCAGAATGAACGGTCCTCAGTTGCTGCTAATCATAGGATTCCAAGCACCGATGGAAGGAAACTCGCACCACACTGGTCTGTTTCAGTGTTACTATCAACATCTGGACAGCAATCAAATTGGCCAAAAATAAGTATACTTTCAGTCTGGTACTGCTTAGTGCATCAGAGTCACCACACATTGAGGCACAATACTGAAACTCTTTCATCCTTTAAAGGATGCTAACAAGCATAGCAAGGCACTTTGTGTGGAGAAGGAGAAAAACAAAAATAGGGCATTCATACACATGCTGGGGGTGGGGGCTGGGAGACATGTTTTAATTAGAGAACCCCTAATTAAAGTGCCTGGAGCATCTCGTATCAGTGCTCCTGTGCTTCAAAATGGTGGTGGGGGCACTTTATCTTGAACAAGCTTTAGATAAAACACCTCCACCACCATTCTGAAGCATGGGGATGCCGATACACAAGATGCAGTGGGCTGCTGGAGCGCAGTAATTGCCATGAGTCTGCTCCGACACACTGGAATTCCAGCGAATCGGAGCAGCCTCCGCACTCATGTAATAGGCACCCTGTGCAACACCTATTAGCTAAGCTTAACACAAAACAAAAACCTTTGCTCTGCATCTGAAGACAGCATCCTTCCAAACACTTACAGACTGACAGTTCTGGCCTTTTTCATATTAGGTTCTCTGTTAGTCTTCTGGTTACTAGCAGAGCCCAAAACATTTAACCTTATGCACAACCAATACACTAAACAGAACATACTCAGTTACTTCTTAGAGAAAGTCATATTAACACAAACAAGGAAAAAAGGAGAGTCGTGTTCACAACGTACTCTTGGATTCTAACAGTTCTGCCTAGTCCCCATTAAAGAAGTTTGGCATCTAATTAAACAATTTTCCCTGTGTGATTTAAATTTAGTTTACCATAGCTCTGCTAGCAAACAACTAATTCTTCTGCAACAATAGCTAGTGAGATTTCAAAGCAAGTTCTATGAATTTTCACAAGTCACTAATACAGAAAAAAATAGATGTTCAAAGTATACCACAGGATAGTCTACCACAGCAGTTCAATATGGTTTACAAACACTGAGAACTAAACAAGATCCTTGAGCAGCATTACTTCTAGTTGAGCAAAAATGTCACAACCCAGGCACAAGCTTATTTGCCCATCCAACACAAGAGGACTGGCTAAGGGGGAAGTTACAATGCTGTTGATTGGGGGGGGGGGGGGGGGGAAC
>NW_017728992.1:192855068-192859406 GCF_001723915.1 Gavialis gangeticus | reverse complement strand
GTACAGGGGTGTGGGTGGGGGGGGGGCGAGTGAACTACAGGGGGGTTAAAATGGTTTGCAGAGACTTATAAACAAAAATCTTTCGCAAAGTTTAGAACACGATCCACATTTCAATTCTCTTAATTATTAGACCAGTTACCTAATATTCCACATCCTGCTATGACAGTTTATTTTATTACTGTGTGCATGGTTCCCTGGAATGACTATGAGTCATTATTTCTTTTAAATGTGAGAAATATACCCTTTCTAACTTCTAAAATCCCTTGCAATGGCATGGCATTGGCACTGCCTTGAATTCCCTTGCTTTTGATCAGTGATATACTGTAGGGTATTACTGGCTTTGTACTATGGTCTGTGGTTGTAGTGAATGAAGGATGGAGTGGATGACTTTTAGGACTCTGGATAAATGGCTGCCTGTGAACAAGAAAAATGGACTTTATAGCCCTAAGCCCCAGTGGCCCTTTCCAGTGCTTTAGTACTCAAGCTTTCAATTGAGGGGAGCAACAGGCTACAGCTGGACCTAGACAGGTTACAAGGATGGGCGGAGGAGAACAGGATGGGGTTTAACACGGACAAATGTAAGGTGATGCACCTGGGGAGGAACAATCGGCACCACACATACAGGCTGGGGAACTCCCCTCTTGTCAGCACGGAGGTGGAAAAGGATCTGGGAGTCATTATTGACTCCAAGATGAACATGAGTCGGCAATGTGGGGAGGCGGCTAGGAAGGCCAACTGCACCTTGTCGTGCATCCACAGATGCATCTCGAGCAGGTCCAAGGAGGTGATCCTCCCCCTCTATGCGGCACTGGTCAGGCCGCAGCTGGAGTACTGCGTCCAGTTCTGGGCGCCGCACTTTAAGAGGGATGTGGACAGCATGGAGAGGGTCCAGAGGAGGGCCACTCGTATGATCAAGGGACAGCAGGGTAGGTCCTATGAGGAAAGGTTGTGGGACCTGAACCTGTTCAGCCTTCAAAAGAGAAGGCTGAGGGGGGATCTTGTGGCCTGTTATAAACTGGTTAGGGGGGATCAGCAGGCGCTGGGGGAGTCCCTGTTCCCCCGAGCGCCGCAAGGAGTGACCAGGAACAATGGTCACAAGCTGGCGGAGGGAAGGTTTAAGTTGGACATCAGGAGGTGCTACTTCACGGTCAGGGCGGCTAGAGTCTGGAACCAGCTTCCAAGTGAGGTGGTGCAGGCTCCCACCCTGGGGGTTTTTAAGAGGAGGTTGGATGACCACCTTACTGGGGTCATTTGACCCCAGTGCTCTTCCTGCCATGGCAGGGGGTCGGACTAGATGATCTGCTCAGGTCCCTTCCGACCCTAGAAACTATGAAACTATGAAAAAAATCCCTTTATAATATAATCTTCTAGAAACCACCTTAATTTAAGACAAACTGGGACAGAGTATTTAGCTGCCTTCAAAAGGAATGCTACTGCTACTCTGCCAATTTACTGGCAGTCATATAGTATAATATAAGCCCATGGCCATGTGAAGAGCCAATGCATGGTCCAATTCTCATCCAAAATAAAGGAGAGAACTAGACAGGAGATGAAGCTATTATACTGAAGGCACTTGCTCAAAAAACAGGTCTATTCAGAAAGGTCAAGTCACTGAACTGAGAACCTAGGTCAAAACACAGACTTCAAACTGTGACGTGCACTAAAGTTTCCAATAGCAAAGACTAACAAAAAATAACACCTTTACTATAGCACCTATGTACAAGGATAAGCAGTTGGAAATGATAAAGAGTAGTGTTAATTTCAATTTTAAAAAAAGATAGTTTACCAGTGATCTTGTTAAGACGAGCTCTCTTTGCCTGAAATGTGTTGCCTAGACTACTTTTCCTCTTGTGTGATAATGTGCTCTCTGCTTGCACAAAGGCCATCTTTGGAACATCCACTACAGGAAATCCTACTTTTAACAAAAAAAAAGACATGGAAGAGTGCATCTATAAATTCACATTATAAGCATTTCTTAGCAACATTAAAGATATTCTACAATGTATTTTTCATTGAAAAGTTAGCATAATGTGTCATAATTAGCCACTTAATTTTTTTCTTTGTGATTATTCAAAATAAAAATCCCAAATACCAAAACTGACAGGAGCATGAATTCAACTACTAGCTGAGAATTTCCTTAACAATTAAAAACTGTTAACAAAATATGACAAGTTCTGGGTTAAGTGGATACTGCTATTGTTTAAACAAAAGTGAAGATTTATATATCTAAAAGTAAAAATCTTGAGAGCCCCTGCAATATGAAGCCACTGATATGCACTACAAATATTGTTTTAAAATTACCCATAAGCTACTATTATAGCCAAGCACCTTATGGATTTGTTTATACTAAAATTCTGAAGGAAAAATTAAGCAGAAAATCTCAGGGTGAACCTATTAAGCACAGCTAAGACAATCAGGAAGAAGACATTTGCACTTAAAAATCAAACTGATTAACATTATTCCAGTCTTCAGAATTGACAACTATATAAAGAATGTGTCTCCTTCACCGGTAATACTATTTTGTAATATATACAATAGGGATTCTGAGGTTGTGAATAACTGATGGACAGAAAGAACATATGGCCTATTTGCAATCTTTTGGAAAAGCAGCATTAGCAATTAGTACCAAATGGCTCAATGGATGTTGGCTCCTCTTCCTTTTTTTGGACTTCTTGTATGATTGTAGAAGTTGAGGTTTCTTCCTTTTTTGAAGGTACTTTTAGCCATTTTCTCTCCTCTTTATCTTTATTGCTGTTTGCACTGGTCCGAGGTTTACTTCCAGTTTTAGTCTTGGCAGCTGCTGCTGCAGCAGCTTTGACCAAAGCTATCCAATCCTTCAAGAAGGGGGAAAAAAGGTGGGGGAGCATTAGTAGCCATTTGAGCGTCAACTAGCATCCATCTATAAATAAAGTTCAATTCATCCCTGCAGAAATGATCATGTATATTTGTGTTTAGTTTGGACTATTATGCAAAAAGTCAGCCAACCATATTTCTCACATTGCCTACATATTGTACATAAACTCAAATGTATTCCCAGAACACTATGTGGATATTTAAAAAAAAAAAATGAATTTGCTGTATTATTAGCTTTTCAAGGACTTTTGTCCTTGTTCCCTAGTAACTAGTCTATATTTCCTATAGAAATATAGGAACCTTCACCCCAGACTAGACTGCTGAAATATTAACACCTTTTCATGCTGCCTCCAGGTGTAACCTACACTGTCCTCACTGTTTGAAAAGGAAAAGAACTACATAAAACATAAACAGATTTCTCCTGAGTTCAAACTGATAATCAAGTAAGATCCTGAAGTGATAACTCTTATACAGCCTGCAAGGATTGCTGGAGTAATGGCAGATCCTATTTTTACTGTGATATACTTTGTGCAAGCTTCATCCAATAATCTCAAAAGGCTTTACAAACAGCAATTACATTCACAATCCACCTTCAAGGTAGTAAAAGATTACCCCCATTTTGCAGATCGTAAACTGAATCATACAGTATGTATGACTTGCACTTGTCCCCAGAATAAACAACAGCAGATGTTAGGTGTCTCGACTCCTAATGCCCTCTCTTCCTACTACTCTGCAGTTCTAAATCATTTGTACAAACGTCAGGTAGCAGGGAATTTCACGAAGATTACAGGCTATATGTAGAAAGAAAAAAGCACAACAATCACAGTATTCACCCCAAGAACTTTTTTAAAATTATAAACATATTACAAGAAAAGCATCATCCATTATCAATCATGAAAGCTTGGCTTCATGCATATACCCTGGTACACTTAGACTGCACTCTCAAATATACACTTCTGAAATGCCTAAGGTAAGGACAACAATTTCCTCTGTGCTTTTGGAGCCCGCACCTATATGAGGCATCTTCATCCAGTGCAGGCATGCTGCAATTTATACAGGACTGTTTCCTTACTACCATATTATGAGCAAAGTAAACAGAAATTCTCTGCTACCAGTCAGTGTACTTCGCTCCTTTGTAAACCAAACAATCCTGGTCCTTTACATCCCTTTTCACATGGAACCATGTTTGTCCTATAATTCTTGCTACTTTTCCCCATCACTATCCTGAGGCCTATTCTTTGTGCCTTCTTTAAAGGCAAGAGAAGGATATTACTTCAGTTTATATGAATGCAATATATTCATATTTTTCCCTCTCTTTCCCCATACCTAACATTTTATTCACATTTTTACCACTGCTTTTCACTAAGAGAAGAGATGCAACAAAATCAGCTAGACATGTATCCTTAATTTAACGTGCGAGCCCCCGACTGTTTCAGATTGTGCCTCCTGAGAAGGCAAATGTTTCTCTTCTCACTAACACATTAA
>NW_017728992.1:192834940-192850068 GCF_001723915.1 Gavialis gangeticus | reverse complement strand
CAGGACAGGAAGGTTTGGACACTGCAAGTGTCCTATTTATGTTCATTCTGCACAGTGTTTAAAGACCACTCAACTCAAAGAAGGGAGCTGGCCAAAGACTTTTAAAGTCAATTTTTATTTTATTTCAGCAGAAAGGCTATAAATAAAACTAAAGGCACAAGGCAAATTCTTTATCTTTACCATGAAATTCTGCTACGTGACTGCCTAAATGAACAGTCTCATGGCCCATCACAGGTGGCCTGTTTCCAGGAGTTGCATGGGGCACCGTTCCAGGAAGCGCTGCACGGCACAAGATAGCTTTAGGCCAATTAGAGAGCCGTAATGCAGGGGAAACGCACAGGCATTTGTACCTGGGTGCTGCCACCATGGCACCCCAGTTGAGAACCAGTGAACTAGGATGCACATTTCTCTCTCAATATGCACAGAAAACCCTACTCCAGATGTTTCAAATGTTTGTCTGGAACTGATTTAGAAACCTTTATTTTCCATAATACAGCATTAGAAAGAGAAGGTGAAGGAGGAGGAGGAGGAACAAAAACTTCAGTGATTCCTGAAGTCTTTCTTTACCTGAGGTTGTTATAATGCATCTAATACAATAGCAAGCCTCAACACTGGGATATAACAAGGCTCAAGAACCCTTTATTTAAAAAAATGTAACTCATACTGGCAACTGCAGACTTGTGGCAAACACTGTATATACAAAATGCAGGATCCAGCTATTAACAGGTAACCAGAGAGCAGTCTTTAGTAGTAGTTCTCCTTCCCAGCTCCTACTGAGCATTACAAACCCTTTTTTCTATTCAACTGAAAAGTCCTATTATGGAACCACATCCACTATAGGTACCTCAGCTAATTCATAAGGCCCCAGCTGATGTTTTATTCCCTGTATCTCCCTCCAATGAATATTCCAGACTCCCATTTATGAAGACTCAATTCCCTTCTTCATCTTCCTCCCTCTGTTTAAAATATATGTATTTTTAAATCAGACTGTATCTGAGGTCAAGGGAAGCTGTAACAGGCTACAAAAGAGTCAATGGCTGAACCAGTCAGGTAAAGCTGGCATTCTGGTATAAGTTAGAGCAAAAGATTACCATAATAACTAAACATTAAGGCAAACTGCTATGCTCCAATTGGTTAAAAATGGCTCTTCTTCAGAGCTCAGGGGCCTGACATACCAAATGACTACTGAGAAAGCTATAGAGCAGTGATTCTCAACTTTTCTGGCATCCCTCATTAGCTTCAAGGCACCCCAACTCATAGTTTCCACGTGTTTTTGACAGTGGAAAAGTGAGTGTTGTTCTATTGCAAAGAACTCAAAAAGCCAACTACAGGTAGAATGTTTTTTGACACTATGGATTGCTATTTGAAATCTCTATGTATGTTTTGTGAATGACTGCACACCTAACAGTGCCAACACTGCATGATTAGGCATCGGACCCCACAATGCCCCTGAAAGGATTAAGACTCCTGGGTGGTGTGGCACCCTGGTTGAGAATCACTGTTCTAATGTCATTATACAAAACAGATTGCCTAAACAAAAATGAGGAAAACTGCAAACTTCAAAAATAATTAAGCATCAACTGTCCAGCATTTCCTGTATTTCAAGGCTAAGACAAGCCTTGAAAGTGAATTTATACTCTCAGAACTGCAACAGTGAGAAGGCAAAAACAGTAGCATTTCTAAAATTCAACCCTTCTACCAACACCCAAATTTGTGATGCTCACCTCTACTATCACCTATCAAAACTATCACCTCTTTACTTCTCTATCTAAAATACTTCAGTGATAGCTCTTTCCTCTCTTGCCGTGCTATCCCTCCCACCACATGCACACACAGACAAAGAGACCCATTCAGACACCATCCACTGATTGACTGGTTGTTTCCAAATCAAGACTGCACTCCTCGCTCTCACCTTTAAGAATCTACATAGCTGTGTCCCACTTACAACTCCACTCGCATTCTCTCCTCATGTCACCTCTACTTTGTCTCTGTCCCAAACACATTGCCATGTGCTTTCTCCTCATCTTCCTCTTCCTGAGTGCCAAGTGCCCTCCCTCTCCTTTAAATCCCTCCTCAAAACTCACTTCTTTTGGTTCGATTTCCGTCACTAATCTCAGCTCCGGCGCTATCTGCTCCCTCTCGCGCGCCTAATTATGTTGAAGATAAAACAAAAACATGAAATAGAAAAAAATAAGTTATCTGAATACTTTGGAAATGCTTCCACAAGGGCAGTTTTCATTTCCCCAGCTTTTTCAATGTCTCTTCTCCCCCACTCCTGTTGGGTTTCTATCTAAATTTAAGAGTTCAGGCATTTCCAAGCAAGAACCTTGTCTAGTCTCCATACATGGTACTATACAAACATTGTGTTTTATATATACTGTCTTTCCACCCTCACAACTGAAATGTATGAATGTACGAGTACCAGAGCACTAAAACCGCACGCTTCGAATATTACATTTTGAAGTATCTCTTTAAAAGAGACGTCATCAATGCTAAAAAATAAAATAAAAATCACATTTCCATCTAAAAATACAGCACCTACACTTCTGTTATCAATCACCTTTAAAATTACAGTAACAGATGTGTTCAACTTGCAAGTTTTACAGTATTTTGAGAATACTTGGTGTCAGTGTTTTCCTGGTCAGCTGTACCACCCACACACTGCTCTTAAGTACATGATAGGAAGACCAAGAAATAAAAAGTAGGGAATAGGAAAAGTTGTAAATAAAAGTGTGAGGGAATATTATTATTATTATTATTTAAATAAGGGCACACTATTTTACTTGGGGCTAGAAAACTGATTTTTTTTTTTTAGTCTGTTATAAGGAATCCTGTTGACAGCGTCCCTTTCTCTGATCAACAAAGAAGCTAGAAAATAAATTATTTCTGTATCTGTGCATTGCTTTCAGAATTAGATTCTACATGTTTCAATTTCTTAGTTTAAAATAAATAAAATAATTCCCTTTCAAATGCCATCTCTCAAGGAAATTCTCCTATATTCTTCTTGTCTTAAGAAAATGTTGGGATTTGAATTTAATATATAACATTAAAGATTCATCTGAAGCTGTATTTTCAAATCAATCAAAAATTAGTCTGGGGGCTTCTTGGTTTTGGGGGGGGAGAGGGTTACTTTTTGTCAGATGAAATTAGTCTTGTACACCCCAAGTTCAGCCTCAGAGATAACATGAAATCCATACCCTTTGCGCTTAGTTTTGGAGAAACACAGGATTTATGGTGTTTGCACATATGGCATATGATGCCAGGACTTTTGAAAGCTACATCCCAAGCAGGCTATTTGCAACTAAGCTCGTTCCTCTAAAAGAATCCTATGGCCACAGAGTAGTATCACAGTATGAATGGAGACAAGATGGTTGGGTGGAATAAACATGGAACTAAACAAGTGACTTCTGTGCTCTCACCCCTGGATTAGTCAAGTCACAAATCTGTTACCTCTGTCTCCCTATTTGTAAAGTGAAGTGAAAGAGTATTTATACCCCCACACCAATCACTGGGGGTAGTGATAATTAGTGTCTGAAATGTTGTGCTGTAGTTCATCAAAGCATTCTTAACACTGCAGAAAGAGGCTGAGTTTAAGCAGAGGATGGATTTGTATTTAAATCTCATCTCTTCACTTTTAAACAATGCCAATTACCTATACATGTTGCCTAAGACCCCAATATTTCCTTACGTTCTACTGTTGCATTCATGATTATTATATCACGATATACAGCTACTGGTTAAATAAAGGCTGGACATAAAATTTGCTTCTTAGGCCAATTTAGTTCTCTATTTCCACTGAGCATATCGAGTTATGCCTTTTTATAGTAGTAAGTTCCCAAATCCAAATAGGACATTCTATTTTCCCACATAAAATTGGGAGCTATTAACAATATAAAAATCTGTATGCATCTAGAATATTGAGCTCAGTTTTCATAGACAACCATGTCCTTCAAAAAGCTGAATTTCTCATTATCAACACAACTACTCTAAAAGATTATACCCCCAAGAAATCTTCATGCATACGTGGAGATCTTTTATGGTGAATTTTTTAATTTAGAATTCAACTATTAAACTTAAATTGCATCCCTGCACCTCCCAATCCAACTCTACTTCCTACTAGAATCACCTGTAGAGTGGTGGGGTAATGCCATGAGTAAAGGAATATTTTCCTGATTCTGATTCCAACAGGCCTGGCAGAGCAAACAACTATGGAATGAGGCGGGAAGAGACTACCTATATAAAACTCCAACCAGCAGCAGACCACTGATACATTAAGGCACTTCTGAAACGGATGAGATGAGTGCCTCTTTAGTCCCTGGGGCCCCTCTGTTGGCAGCATTGAGAAGAATATTCAGGATAGAAATGATTCAGTGAAGGAAGCATACTGCAGCCAGAAGTTTGACAGCTAGGGTGACAAATAACTCACTCTTGGTAAATCACCTTCAGTGAGATATGGTGAACCAAGACAAGAAAGGCCTTAAAGTGGATGCAGCAGCAAGTCCAAAAATATTGAGCTAAAAAGATGCTTCTTAAGTGAAACAATCAGCAGAGAATTTGATTACAGACACTCTGGTAATACCCTGTGCCCTTTTTGGTAACCAACAAGAACAGTTGGGAAGACTCCTAATATCCTTACCTGCCCTTTGGCATCTTCAGGCATAGATTTGATATGCATCCTTTTTAGACACCGAATAACACCATCATAGAACTGTACAGTGAAGGTTCCTAGAATAGGATTGACACAATCATGATGAGCAGGTATAAAGTAAAGTATCTACCTGATGACTTCCACACAATCTTTGTCACTTCATTTTTCAGCCTAAGGTCCTACACATGCCAAATCCCTGCTTATGAGAGTATTTTGATTAGGCTAGTAAAACAGGTCTATACATCTCATTAAAACTCTTCCCTTAACAGTTATTATGATTTCTCCTTGAAGGATACAGATTCAGAACCTTGGACAGGTCAACTAAAACTTTTTAAAACCAATTCTTATACATTTTCTACATTTCGCACAGCTTGGACAATCATAAATCAGCTCTTTAATTTGGTGCATAACTAAGTTCTAATAGAGTAACATAAATGTTACATTGTTGAGTTATCAGTACAGAGGAACATTTATATTTACAAGCAAAATCAAGTCCCATTCCATTTGAATCCTACTAAACTATTTAGTATATTTCTTTAATTCTTCTTAAATTCAATACAAATGCTATCCCATTTTTTAAAATGTGCCCAAACCAGTTAACATTTTTTCCTTTTAATACTGCACAATGCTCTCTCTCTCCAACAACCAAATGTCTAGCCCCACTTCCTAATATAATTTGGATATTTAAACATAATCATTGTAAATTCAAATATATAACATTGAGGCATGAATATTCTTCCTATTACCCTGAACAACTTACATGTGCAAGTTCATAGAGGGTAAAAGGAAGATTAGGGAAAGTGTGGGTCTCTGAATGGGGGAAGTTGCAACTGAAGCACTCAATGCCTTTTTTACCTCAGTCTTCACAGGTAAGGTCAGCTCCCAGACTACTGCACCTAGCAGCACAGTTTGAGGAGAAGGTGAGCAGCCACCAGTTGTAAAAGAACAGATTAAGGACTATTTAGAAAAGCTGGACATGCACAAGTCCATGGGGCCAGATAGGATGCACCTGAGGGTACTGGTCAATGCAACTACAGAGCCACTGGCCATTATCTTTCAAAACTGGTGGCAAATAGGGAGATGTCCCAGATGACTGGAAAAGGGCAAATATATTGCCCATCTTTAAGAAAGGGAAGAAGGA
Organism: Gavialis gangeticus; assembly: GCF_001723915.1. Lineage (NCBI taxonomy): Eukaryota > Metazoa > Chordata > Crocodylia > Gavialidae > Gavialis > Gavialis gangeticus. The sequence continues at coordinate 192,844,279 of NW_017728992.1, read as the reverse complement.
AAATCTGAGGAACTACAGACCGGTCCACCTTGTTTCCTGGAAAAGCCAGGGAACGGGTCCTCAATGAATCCATTTCTAAGCACTTGGAGGGGAAGAAGGGGATTAGGAACAGTCAGCATGGATTCACCAAGGGCAAGTCAGGCCTGCCCAACCTGATTGTCTTCTATGAGCTGACTGGCACTGTGGATGCAAACAGAGTAGTGGATGCAGTACACCTTGACTTTAGCAAGGCTTTTAGTACACAAGCAAGCTAAGGAAATACAGGGTAGATAGTAAGGTGAATAGAAAACTGGCTGGATCGTCTGTCTCAAAGGGTAGTAATCAAAAGCTAAATGTCTAGTTGGCAGCCAGTATCAAGTGGACTGCGCCAGGGGTCAGTCCTGGAGCCAGTGTCTTTCAATACCTTCAATGACCTGGAAGATGGGATGGAGTGCACCCTCGGCAAGTCTGCAGATGACACCAAGCTGTGCAGAGTAGTTGATACGCTGGAGGGTAGGGATAGGATTCAGAAAGACCTTGACAAATTGGAAGATTGGACAACCCCATAAACTCATATAGACTAGGCACTGAATAACCAAGCAGCAGCTCCGCAGAAAAGAACCTGAGGGTTACACCAGACAAACTGAATATGAGCTAACAGTGTGCCCTTGCTGTCATGAAGGCTAACAGCATATTGGGCTGCATTAGGAGGAGTGCTGCCAACAGATCAAGAGAAGTGATTATTCCCCTCTATTTGGCAACAGTGAGGCCACATCTCGAGTGCTGTGTCCAGTTTTGGGCCACCCACTACAGAAAGGACACAGACTAATTGGGGAAGAGTCCAGCAGAGGCGAACCAAAATTATGAGAGGACTGGGGAACATGAGGAGAGGGCAAGGGAACCATGTCTTTAGTCCGAAGAAGAGAAGAATGGAGGGAGTATTTAATGAAGAGAATGAAGTCAGACTGTTCTCAGTGGTGGCAGATGACAGAACAAGAAGCAATGGTCTGAAGTTGCATCTCAAGAGTTTAGGTTAGACATTATGAACACCTCCTCAGTAGGAGAGTAGTGAAGTACTGGAACAAGCTACCCAGACAGACTGCAGAATCTCCATCATTAGAGGTTTTTAGGAACAGGGCAGACAAAGCCTTGGTTGGGTTGATATAGATGAGGATGGTCCTGCTTTGAGCAGGTGGTTGGACTAGACATGGAGCGCTCAGCTTTCAGCCTGCAGGCCAAGTGTGGTCCACAGAGATATCGCATCTGGCCTGCACGACACCCCACAGGTCTGGAAATTTGGTGGCAGGGGAGTGGTAACCGTTAATACAACCATCCTTCCCCTGCCGAATTCCAAAATCCCAAGCCTGTCAGGCTGAGCCAATCCAGCCAGCTGGGCAAAAAAGTTGAGCACCACTTAACTAGATGACCTCCTGAGGTCCCTTCCAACACTAATTTTCTATAATTCTATGGAACGCAACATGTTTCAGGGCAGGCATTCTCACTAAACCAAATGCTTCCCAGCTACTAAAATAATAATGCATCTTACAATATATTTGACATTCTAAATACCTATCCTTAAAGATACAGATATGCCATGCTTCATTTGAGTAGACCATAGTTGTGTTCACATTTAAAAAAAAACAGAGTACTTACAGCTACAGTGCACTTATATACATACCCTCCTTGTTAATTGCTTCAATCTTGGCTGGGTAATATCGACAGTCTGTCCAACGAGCTAGCACCTCTTCTCCAGGTTTAAAATCCTATTTAAAATAATTTTAATAGTTAATATCTTGAGCTTCAAACTTCCTCTAAAGAAACCTACATGTTACAAATCTGGCAGTAATATTTAGCTTTAGAAAGCAAATGCAATAGCTTATGCAGGAAAAGAAAGTACTACTTACAACAAATTCTTCATCATCTTTCAGCCCTTCTTTCCGGAGTGCTGGTCGCTCCAGGGGTCTTAATCTATTGCTGTCCCAATAAATCCACTCGTCATAGCGATGGCTCCAGCGTTCAAAATGGACCAACATCTTCCCCTCTTCATAGTCTATCTTCTCAATTCGAGATGGATACCTTGAGCAATAAATGGAAATGTGTCAATTCACCAGCTTTTTCCAGACATGTTTAGCCTACAGAAGTTCAAATAAATATTAGTTCTCATTGAACGGCCATTTCGTACTGAAAATCAGTTTGAAATTGAAATATGTTTTCTAAATATATGTAACTGTTAAGATGACAATACATAACTGAAAAGCTTTCTACATAAATTAAATGAGAGATTACAGTTCTATTATATAGTACTATGCATACACAAATTCAGATTTGCGTTAAATGTTACAATGTGAAAATTAGTTTAATGGGCCTTTTGGATTAAAAGCTGGGAGTTTTACGCTTATAATAAAGTATCCACAGAATTGTTTCATTCATTTCAGACAAATCAAAGCAATCAAGAAAACAAAAACCAACCGGGGGTACACTGATAAATATATTCTTGGCTGATACCGATAGCTGATTATTTACCAGGCATATTGACTGATACTGATCCAATAACTGATTTACAGGAAAGCAGTTGGGCAGCGTGGAGAACAGCACCCTGTAGGTAAGTCTGTGGAGGGGGAGGGGCATGGGAGGAGCAGATTAAGGCCTCACAGTGAGGAAGGAGTGGGACAGGGGCAGGGCAGTGAATGGGACCCTGAGGCCAGATGGAGCTGCAGGCAGTTTCTCCAGGGGATCAACATCTGGGGGCCCCGGTCAGAAGGCACAAAAATGGTAGTGGAGGTGCTTGAATGAGCTTTAGTTCAAGCACCACCGCCACCATTTTGAAGCTCTGGGACACTTTTAACCAAAGCAGAGCTGAGTGGGGTGAGGGCAGAGGTGAGCTGCCCTCTGTGGGCTTGGGGCTTTTTCCCCCTGCTGCCTTGGCCCCAGGAGCCACGTCCCCTGCCCATCCAGCAGCTGGAGGCACAACTCGCCACCACCACTGACACTGGACAGGTAGGGGATGTGGCACGGCCAGTGCATGGCTCCTGGGGCAAGGACAGCAGGGCAAAGAGCCCCAAGCCCACAGTGGGCAGCCCACATTGGCCTTCTACCTCGCCCTGCTTGGCTCTGCCACAGTTAAGTATCTCGCTGCTTAAAAATGGTGGCAGTGGCACTTAAACTAAAGCTCATTCAATAAGCTTTAGTTCAAGCATCCCTACCACCATTTTTAAATGCCAGGATGCTGATCCCCTGGACAAGCCGCTCATGGCTCCATCCCGCTCCCCACCCTGACCCCAGGATTCCATTCACTGCCCTGCCCCTGCCCCACTCCCTCCCTCACCATGGGGGTCTCCATCTGTCCCACCCCATGCCCCTTCACCTCCACAGACTTACCTGCAGGGCATTGCTCTCCACGCTACCCAACTGCATTCCTGGACACGTGCATGAGTGCAGCTGCGAGCATGTACGCAGTGTCTGGGGGTCCCGGTCTGAAGGCATATTGTATTTATCATTACATTATTGGCTACACCGACCAAAAAAAGCTGATCGCTGATAATGTTAATTTTTCTTTGATCGCTGCCAATCTGATATGGCACCAATATATCAGCACACCTCTAAAAACAACCGAAGTCAATAAAGCATTCCTACTGAACCTGAACTATTAACACTGATTTCACTGGCACTGACCGCAATACGCAGCAATTATTTGTTCAGTTTTTAGTTTTTGATTACATAATTATCAAAACAAAGAACTCAGTGTTAAAGAAGTGGGGGGTTCTACTATTCCCTCAACCTCTGCATATACCCAGTAAAACCCATTCTGAAGAGCCCCACCAGAACAAATCATAACCCTATACAATTTAAGGTTCTGGTTACAATTTAGTAAAGATTAAAACTATCCCCTTGTTTTAGTTTTGTAAAAATGGAAGGAGTAGCATGGAAAGAGAGAAAAATTTACTTTTCTGTTTTACAAATGAGGAACGCAGCTTCAAAAATCCACTAACCACTTGGGTAAAGTGTTTTCCCAAGTAGCATCAACAGCTGCAGAAACAGTTTTCTTTTAAAAAAAAAAAAAGAACCCAAACAAGTTTCTAACTAGGGTTATGTAATTAAACTTGAAAATGTTAATTAAATAAAAGTAGATTCAATACCATCTTCCCAGGCCTGCAGACTGCAAAGCTTTGTCTGTCTGTAAACTAAGCATTTATGTAACCGCTGAAATTCAAACCAAGTAAAAAAAAAAAAAAAAGTTGTGTCAATTTTTACTACTAGTGGGAGGCATGTGAATGACTATGCAGCTTACAGGCAGTTTCATTCTGCAGCTACCTGGAAAAGTTCTAACCGTTATAGAAGGCAGGCAATGGAAATACCGGATTCAACAGGGAGGAGCAGCCAGAAATGGAGGATGGAAACAGAGGAGACATCATCCTTGCAGCAACCCAAAAGAAGAGAGCAGCATTTAGTAGCACATTATGCTTGGGGTAAACCTTCCCTTTGGACAAGAGCTTCAATTTCATCAGATACCTTCCAGCTAGAGGCTGACAGAAAAAAGGGAGCCGTTGGGCAGAAATATAAGGCAAACACCAGTCTGGCAGTGTTTTTATCTGCACATCATTCCTGTAACAGCACCTCTTCTTCTTCAGTTTATCACCCTGTGCCTGATCGACAGTTCTCTGTCTACTAGTTACCTGATATAATTTCAAAGCCCTACATACAGGTATATACAGGTAGGAGAAGACAGAGGGATTATGAAACAAAGGGGGACTGTGCTTTTTGGGGGAAGAAATGGAAAGGGAAAGAAAATACAAAAATTAGAAATGCAGTGGCAGAGGGCATAATGTATGGAGAGAAGGAAAAATGAAGCCCAAGAAGAAATGTCACAATGTAGCACATCAACAAAAATGAAAGAATGAAGCAAGATGCACATAAGAAAAAAAAAAGATGTAGCAATCATGATGGGTCTAGTACTATTCATCAAATATATTACCTGATCACAAATCATGCTATTCATTGACTGTTATATTCAACAAATATATTTTTCTACTACTGATCAACTTCTGGAATCAGATACAAAAGAAGATCACTTGTAACAGAGTAGTCTGCAACCAACTTAATTCACAGCAGGTTGCTGAATTAAAAATGCTTTCAGCTGTTGGTTTGGGGTTTTTTTGTTTTTTTGTTTTGTTTTTTTTTTACAGCTTTTACCAATCAGCTGAAACTTATCAGTGGTTTCACACAGCTGATCAGGGAAGATATGCCCTTTGACATAAAAGCTGCTGCAAACAGCTGGAATATCTCAGCAGTCCTACATAACTGTTTCCTGCAGCTCTTTATATACCCAGATACTTTGCAAACCCTCATCTTCACAGGAGACTGAGGAACCCTGCAAAGTATCTGGATCCTATGGTTCACTGCTGGAATTATGAACCATAACATTATGGGCAATGTCTTCTTAATAAGTTACATATGAAAATTAGAATTAAATAAAACTGTTATTTATGTGTTAAATTCCATTAACTTGTGCTCTCAAAATGCACATTATTATGCAAAACAAGTGGTGGATTGAGACACAATGACAAAAAGCCCAGTTATCAAAGCCAAATTTAATCCTAGTCTTTAGGCATAAAAAACTATTCATCTATTGAACTATCCTAGCCTACAAAATGACTGACTGTCAAATTCAACTAACAACAACTTTTTCACAGCTCTAACAAAACGAGAAGATAAAAGAGATGGGTTAAATCCCCTGCGGTAAGGTTACACACTACACAGGTGTACACATTTTAAGCCACAGAACTATGTGGTAGAGACCATTTGGGGCCTTGTGTAATGCTGAGCATGTGGTTAACATGCTCAACATTACACAAATTTGCCATTGCACATTTTGCTACAGAGCTGTTTTCTCTAATATTCCACTTTTTGTGGGCTCTGGTAAAAAAATTAATATGCAAGATTTTGAACTCAAGTATTTTCAAGAGAAATATAAACTCCCCTGATGGTAGCAGAAAGCAGATAGCAACAAGCATCACTTCTGCAATGTAAAAAACAAATAAAACGGCACATTACAAAAATCTTCTCTTCTACTATTTAAGCAACTTCTTTTCTTGCAGGACTCACTTCCCAATCCTTGATTAAGGTTTGGAGGTCCCAATTCAACACTGTCACAACTGACGTAGTCTAATAAAAAAATTAAATGCAGTTTCCTGCATTGTTTTATTAAAAAGTAATGTTGACATTCCACCCAGGGCTGTACTGACAAATGTTGACATACAGGACACAGCTTTTCCTGGCAATAAGATCCATGATACTTCAAAATAGTAAAGCAAAAAGATGGTTGCATCTGCCAGACAGGATGAAACAGAAATTTCCTCAATCCTAACACTGAATGTAAGTACAATGTAGCAGCATTATAAAAAGAAGCAAAACAAGATCTATTTTACATTCCCCCGACCATGTCCTGATAAACAATGGCAGAAGCATTTCTTCCAACACAAGCTCTAGCACACAGTCACAACTCAAAAAACAAATATCTGGCCTAATTCAAGTAACCGGCGCTGATTTAAAATAGATTTGCCACGATTTCCCTTTATTACAGCATGAACTGAACAGATCCAACACAGCTAAAAATGGGCTCCTGAAAATATGAATAAACAGGTTTTCTTTATACTGTTTACCCAAAACCAATCAAGCTGCACTTAATAATGCCTATGTTAGCTCTATCCAACTCTACTCAGTAACGCCTACAGGTGGAAAAGTTTTGTTTTTGAGGGTCTTCCCTCAAACTTTGCAGCTGCGTCCAGATGAGCGCAGGCAAGTATTATGTGATGCCGCAGACCTGTCTGTGGTGCCACACACTGCACACGAAGGCATTCCCCGCACTGCTACTTTGCATTACCTTTCTGGGGGTCAAAAAAACCTATGTTGAAAAAAAGCAGGGTGGCGTATGTGGTGGCACCACATGTTGCCCATAACCAAAGCCTGGCCAGTCAGATCTGTGCTCCAGCTGCCGGCCAGAAGACCTGCTGCAGAAGCATCATGGCTGCAGCTCCCCAAGGCCCCCAACATAGGCTGCCTGGGCCAGCACAGCTGCTGGCCCCAGCATCCCTACCCCACCTTCAGTAACCTGCAACATTGTCAGAGCATGTGGCATAAGCTTTCCCCAGAAACAACTAGCAGCGACACAAGGTGTGTCACTGCTACTTGTCCCTGAGGAAACAAACATCTGCACTAGCACAGGCGCAGCCTGCAAGCGTGCTAGAAACAGCATTCCCAAACCCCAAAAGATTCTATTCAAATGCCAGCCTACCTGAGGGAATTGACTAACTACAGGCAATCCCCACTTAAAAGCGCTAACCAAAACCACGTTTCGCTATAGCACTCATTTAAAATGGATACTCGATTTCACCGAGCACTCAGCCAGTTGTGCTATAGCATGCAGTGGAATCAGCGAGGCGGCGGCGGGGCAGGGAGAAGCAGCGGTGGTGGCGGCGGCAGCAGCAAGTGGGGTGAGTGGCAGTGAGTAGGGGGGTGGGCATGAGCATAGATGGGTGGGGAGAAGCAGCAGCGAGTACAGGGCCCATGCCTGGGGCCAGTGGGGCCTCATGCACAGGTCAGGTCACTAGCACCAGTGCCTGAGCTGGCACGTAGGGCTGGAGTAGCTGGCGGGTGGGCAGGCAGGGTGGGGAGAGGCAGTGAGTAGGGGGGTGAACATGAGTGCAGGGCCCATGCCAGGACCCAGGCCAGTGGAGGCCCAGGGCAGGGCAGCAGGAGCGTGGGTGCAGGCTGGCACGAGGGGCTGGGGAGGCGACGCCGAGAAGCGGCAGCGAGAAGCAGCAGTAACTAATTATTCCTATTTATATTCATTCCTATGGGGAAACAGGGTTTGCTTAGCCCAGTTCCGCTTAATGCTCGGTTTTTCTGGAACCAATTAAGAGCACTATGCAGGGGTTGTCTGTATTGTGAGCTGATGGCATGTTCCAACTTTACATATTGCTCAATTTTGTCTCTCAAGTAGTAACAGCTGCATTGCATGTAAACTACAGAAATGCTGTAAAACTGGCAAAGACATAAGTAAATTACATGATAAACTTATGTCAAATTAACCCAGTCTCTCTCCAATTCACATATTCATCTTGAAGTTTCCATATCAGCATGCATCATTTCTCAGGTATAGAAGTTCATTAATGGCTATTTTCACCAGTATATTTACTAATCTGATATGAATGGTGTTCATTAACCAATAATTGAAAATATTTTACACTTTAGCATCATCTTCTATCTGAGCTTCTAAAAATGTTCTCTAAAGTAATGAGCTGTGTGTGTAAGGTATGGAAACAACTCCATTTAACAGACAGAGAAAACGAGAGGTTCAGTGGCTTTCCAGCACTCCAGCATAAGGATCATAGGAAAGTAGGACTTTCCAAGGCAGGGTCCCCAGCTAAACCATTCCAGCCAAGTGTCTATCTAATCTGCTCTTGAAAACTTCCAAGAAGATCCAACAACCTCTCCAGGTAGTTTGTTCCAATGCTTGATTACCCTCACTGTCTGAAAGCTCCTCCTAATCTCCAACCTAAATGTCCTCAGCTATAGCCTAATGCCATTGCTCCTAGTCCTGTCCCCTACATAAAAGCCCATCTCCATTCTCTCTGTAATCATCCTTCAGGTAGTTGAAGTACTCCAAATGAGGCCTCACCAGTGCTGAACATAACAGATGAAACACTTCCCTTGATTTGCCAGTGATGCTCCTGTTCATATGACCCACTATGCTGTTGGCCTTTTTTGTAACAAGAGAAAACTGTTGGCTCCTATTCAGTTTACAGTCCACTGTTACACCCAGGGCCTTCTCTGAAGTACTTGCAGCCTCGCCAGTCATTCCCTACTCTGTATTTGTACAAACAGTTATTCTATCCAATTGCAGGACTTTGCATTTGTCCTTGTTGGATCTCATCTTGTTGACTGCAAACCATTTCTCCAGTCTGTATAGGACATTCTGGATTCTAGCCCTACTCTCCAGTGTCAGCAACTTCACCCAACTTTGTCATCCAAAAATTCGCTGAGCATACACTCAATCCAATTCTTTAACCAATTCTTCACCTCCGTTTTCTTGTGCAGGGACCGGGACTTCCCTGCTGTGATAGAAGCCGGACTCGAGGGGATCGCCTTCAGACCTCAGGTTGGGGAGGACCGGGTTAGAGAGCTTCTGGAGGGGCTGGACGCGTTCAAGTCAGCGGGTCCGGATGCTCTCCACCCCAGGGTGTTGAGGGAGCTAGCTGGGGTTATTGCAGGACCCCTGGCACGGCTCTATGAGCGATCGTGGTGCTTGGGCCAGGTGCCAGATGATTGGAAGGTAGCAAATGTGGTCCCCATCTTCAAGAA
>NW_017728992.1:192830779-192834748 GCF_001723915.1 Gavialis gangeticus | reverse complement strand
GGAGGTATAGATTGGACATCCGCAAGAACTACTTCACAGTTAGGGTGGCTAGGAGCTGGAACCAACTTCCAAGGGAAGTGGCGCTGGCCCCTACCCTGGGGGTCTTTAAGAAGAGGCTGGATGCCTACCTGGCTGGACTCATTTGAGTCCCGTTTCTTGTTTTTTTGGGGTTTTTGTTGTTCTCCCGCCCTGGCGGGGGGTCGGGCTAGAAGATCTACTAGGTCCCTTCCGACCCTTAATCTATGAAACTATGAATCCCATTGTCCGAATCATTAAAGAAGATATTAAACCATACCAGACTCAGGACAGACCCTGGGGATACTCCATTTGATACCAGATCCCAAATAGACATTGAGCCACAGTTGACTACTTGCTGAGTATGATGATCCAACCAGTTATGTATCCACCTTACAGTACTTTTGTCTAGTCTGTGTTTCCTTAGATTGCTAATGAGAACATTGCAAGAGACTCTGTCAGAGGCCTTGATAAAGTCAAGATGCGTCACACATCCACTGCTCTCCCCCATATCTACCGAGTCTGTTACTTTATCATAGAAGGAAATCAGATTGGTCAGGCCACCTTCATCTTCCTTGTGGTGAATCCATGCTGGCTGTTTTTGACCACCTTGTTCTTCTCTTGGAGAATCACAATAGATTACTTGAACACCTGCTCCCTGAGCTTTCTGGGTATCAAAATCAAGCTGACTGATCTGTAGCTCCCCAGATTTTCCTTCTTCCCTTTCTTAAAGATGGGCACTATATTTGCCCTTTTCCAGTCATCTGGGACCTCACCTGACCTCCACCCATTCTCAGAGGCTAACCACTGGCTCCAAGATTACTTCAGCCAGTTTCTTCAGTAACCTAGGATGGCAGAGCTGGTTTCTCAGTAACCAGCCCTGCCAACTTGAAAGCATCTAGCTCCTGTAAGTAATCCCTAACCTGTTCTGCCATTACTCTAAGCCAGTGGTTCCCAACTTTTTTTTGCCATGACCCGCTGCTGGGAGCAGAGTGGAACAGCAGCCCAGGAGCAGGGGAGTTCCCAGCATGCTCATCCTTTGTTTGCAGCGCTGCTGGCATTGCCCCCGAGACCCTCATTTGGGTTGCAACCCAAGGTTGGGAACCGCTACTCTAGACTGTCTCCTTCCCTATCTTTGCCATCAAACGCACTTAACTGGTAGCTGCCACTATTTGTGAACACCAATATAAAAAAGGCATTAAATACTTCAGCCTTCTCTGCATCATCCACAACTAGATTAACTTTTGCCCCATGTAAGGGACCTATGGTTTCTCTAGCCTTCCTCTTTAACATACTCATAGACTTTCTTTTACTGCCTTTTATGTCCTTTACTAGCTGCATCTCAAATTGTGCCTTAGCCTTCCTTTTCTCCCTGCTTGCCCATGTGCTACACTTATATTGCTTCCTATTATTGTGACCAAGTTTACACTTTTTGTAAGATTCCTGTTTGAGTTTCAACTCATTAAAGAGATTGCTGTCTAGCCAGGCTGGTCCCCTGCTGCACTTCCCATTCCTCTGTCGCATCAGGATAGCTTGCTCCTGCACCTCCTGAAAAAGCAGCCAGCTTCTGTTCTGTACAGGATGAAAGATCCCAAAATCAGCCCAACTCTTTTGATTACCAGTTCTAGGACTTATGGACTGACCCCGAGACCATTTTTCCTTCTGTATCTTAGAGAATGACACTACACCGTTCTTTCCAGACCCCTCCATCTTGACAATCTTCTTTTATTTGCAAGCTTCTTCAACCACTTCTATGGCCACCTTCATCTTCTTTTAGACAGGCCAGTGCTAAACATACTTCAGGTTAGAGATTCATCCAAATTTCAAAAACGAAAATGGTCCCATCACTTGAAAGCTTCATCAAGCAATGAATGGAACTGCTTCCTGTGCATGAATGTTCCTGTCCAAAGTTTACACACAACTTTTTGGGCTTCTCTTTGATATGGGGGAGGGGGGAAACCAATCCAGAGCCCAGACCTCTGATTTGCCCTCTTCACAGAAACAACCATTCTTCTGATGAGCTCAAGACAGTGATCTCTTTCTACCCTATATCTACCCCATACCCTAATTATCCCACCTCTATATCTCCTTCACTCCCCACTTTTTTCCTGAATTCACATTTCTGTGCATGAACAAATAAAGAAGTATGAATTCGTTCTGTCTCCTAGTAGTGGCAATCTTCCTGACATGATAATGGGCATGAACGTGGTACTCATGGAACAAGGAAGGGAGCTGGATTCACAGGATCATGAGAACATAGCAGTGAAGAAAGGTACATGGCATTGCTTACAAAACATTCAGAATAATTTCAAGAATTTTATATACAAGTATAAACCATGTTTCCTGCATCATGGAACATGGTTCAAAGCCTAATCCTGCAAACATTTACGTACCTGTAGAATCAAACCCTGAAGAAAGAGAACAGAGGCAAAGGAAAGGATTTTCTTTAAAAAAGCAAAAAGGTAACCCTTCTGTGCCTTTGCCTTTTGTAAACCTGCCCTATTTAACATACCCACTCAAGTATGTAGTAACCTGCATCTATTCTGTGTTGTATTTTCAGAAATCTTAAATTATCATCTGTTACCGAAAATTCAAACAGGCTTTAGATAAATTTGAACTGATAAAGTAACTTAGGTGCAGGAAAGTATTTTGTTCCAGTAACTTCCTTGTGCAACTGTGCGTCATGTATTTCATAAAAGGTATTCAATTTACAAGGAACTGTTGTGGTTGTTGCCACAACAGTGGCAAAACTATGCCAACAACAAACATATTTAAATACGATCACCAACAGCAGGTTTCCTAGACCAACGCAGTTAGAGACTCCCCTCTTCCCTAGCAATAGTACTAGTCAAGTGTGCTTAAAATAAATTCTTGGTTCATACCAATCAGACACTAAGAAAACAGAACCTACAATAAATTTATTTGACAACAAAACACCATATAATGGCCACTAAATAACCACTACCCAAATAAAAATTTTAAATGGAGTAAACTTCAGAAAGGAAGAAACACCAAGTGGTAGTGTAAGAGTGATTCTGTAGCCATGATGGTCCTGAAACTATGCGAGAGGCAAAGATTTCTTAGGGTGATATCTTTTATTAGATCAACTATGCAGTTGGGATAAAGTTAGACAAGCTTTCAAATGCAAGAAATTCTTCTGCAGGATCTTCCTCAGGTCTCCTGTTGCATTTCCTACTCTTCCGTCACATAGGGATAGCATGCTCCTCACCCTTAAGAGGCCCTCCTAGAAGTGCAACCAGATTCTGTTCTGTACAGAATAGTCTGGTCCTGAGAAGAAATGTCTTGTATTCGAAAACTTGTTTAACTTTATCCAACTACACAGCTGGTCCAGTAAATGATACCAACCTATTAAGTCCTTTCCTCTCTAATAATGATTTGGAAAAACCTAAACTAAGCTGCAAACTAGCAGTTTTCATACTTGTCTAATATTTATTTTTAGAAATACACAATTCATGTAAGTTATGTGTAAAAAAAAAAAGTTTCCAGGTATGGGAATACACTTTTTCTGTGTGAAGATAAGATGGATGCACTTAGCCCCAAAACAGACAGGTGACTTAAAAATCACCAAGCCCCTAAACACAGGTGAGCAAGTCAGGTGGAAAATAACATGTGGCCTAAATTAAACAAGATAGTTTCTCCATGAAGTGAACAGAAATATGAATTTTCTAAGAGTTCATACGCATTCATTTCTTTTCCAATTACACAATGTGTCTTGTACCAGAGCGAGTGGAGGCAGTGGTGCTGGGAAGGGGCGCTACCAGCCAGCTACAGCAAATTAAGGTGGCTGTAGCCCCCACCCCCCACTGTAGTGCTGTCACCCACTGCAGCCTACCTGAGCACAGCCCTGGCCCAACCCCCACAGCTCCAGGGGGCACATGCCCCCCATACTTCCCCCAGAGTACACAAAGCAGTACCCCCCACCCCCAGCTGTGC
>NW_017728992.1:192828324-192830708 GCF_001723915.1 Gavialis gangeticus | reverse complement strand
CCCTTGCTCCACTCCCTCCTTTGCTGTGGGGACCTCAATCTGCGCCTCATGCCCCTTCCCCCCAACAGACTTACCAGCTGGATGCCAAGCTGCCAGACTGCATATCAACAATTGGATCAGTATCAGCCGATATGGCTGGTTAATAATCAGCCATCAGTATCGGCCCAAAAAGTCTTTATCAGTGCACCCCTAATTTAACCCTTCTGTCCCTACAGAGTATCCCTACAGTTAACACATTAAACTGACTGACATAGCTCTATCACAGTCAACACAATTAGGTATTAACGCAAATGACACCACTCAGTGACATGGAAAAAGGAGGAAAATGTATACAGAACCCAGACTCTTCTGCTCCATGGCAGCAACTAGTGACTAACTGATGGAAATCAAGAAGTTTCTACACTGGACTAGACATACTGTTAGTACAGTCTACGACAGCAATACATTCTCTTTCAAATCAAGGCAATACATCCCTACATTAACACAAAATGAACGAGTTCTTATTAGCCAAATTCTGATTAAGCCCAAGGTTTCTCTTTTGTTTTTCCATTTTCTCTCCAAGTAAATAGATGGCTTAATGCAGGACTAAATAGTAAGTCTTTCAACTCTCCCAAAACTTGGTGCGTGACTTGCCCAAGTCACATCTTTGATGTCTCACTTTCTCCAGCCATTAAATGCAGATGCTATTGTACTCACCTGCTTAACAAGCTATGGCAATAGACTAGTTTTCAAACAGTTACTGGGAAGGCACGTAAGTATTATTATGGAAGACTTCATTATGCTTTCAGTCTTACTATCTGTAAAATCTTTTTATGACTTAAAATAAAAATAAGCTAAATCCTTGTAGACTCACTGGACTTCATCACATCAATGTATCTGATTATCTTTCACATAACACTACATGCCTAAACATTCTAAGTTTTCCTTTACCTACTAAATTTACTAGTTACCTTCACACGTAGAGAACTCAAGTGGGGTATAGGCAACTACCAAGTTGGCAACTACCAAGTTGGCATTGACACTCACGGGGATCCCCAGCAAAAGGAACTAACAAGCATTAATTTAGCCTAGCAAAACTACCATGGCCTGGAGTCCCAGGTCTGCTGGCTCCCCAAAACAGCTTTGGCCAGTAGCAGAAAGCAGAGCTAACATATGGTGTAAGTGATTGCAGACCAGAAACGCAAGAAAAACCAAACACACTCAATATTTTCTTTCATTTGGATTTTGGAAAGAAATTTTTCCTAATCTCTCTATCTTTATCTTATCTCTCTTTCCTAATCTCTCTATCTGCTTGCTCTTAAATAACTACATTCATGAAAACTAATATGTGGACCAATGATTGATGATGATACCTTAGCTTTTAATAAAAACAAAAAGCTTTGGCTACAGATAGGTTACAGGTGATGTAAAATCATTTGACCTAAGCAAGTATCATAATTTCTTCCATACCATTTCTGCAAGTAGTCCAATGCCTCCAACCGAGCACCAATCTCGAAGGTGATCCCAGGACGATTTGGAGGTTTTTTACTCATCTTCGTAATGTCTATCCTCTTCTCCTTTTTTTTCCTACCTTTAAAAAAGAATAGTGGGATATTACAAAGAAGGAAATACTGCTTAAATCCCAAGTGGCATCCTAAGCAAGTACCTTGCATGTCTATGAAGAAATATAAACCTATTGGAGATTTACATCCATCGGTGAATCCCAGTGGTGCGCTGAAAGTGAAACCTTTTACAGACAGGACGGTGTAACAAAAAAACCCAACCCTATGGAAATACACTTTATCCATTCCCCCAAAAAACAGAGAAATCCTCAGCTCAAAAACCACCTAGTTTTCAAAGCAGTAAACTGGAGTCTTGGTACAACACTTAACCCCCAGCTCCCTCGATCTCTTCATCATCTTAAGACATTTTCCTCGCCGTTATGTAGAAAGGGGCTTTACGGAGGAAGAATGAAAGGGGGCAGGCATATATGCTGCGGGAACGAACAAATGAAGCCGACTGCTGCCGGCGTCCCTCGAAACTCTACCGCCAGCGAGCTCAAATCTCGACCGGGAAGAAACCCGGGCTCCAAAAGGGCTGCTCTTGGCACCCGGCAAACAGGGAACAACCAGCACGGGTCAGGTCAGAGCTGCCCCCAAACCGGTGGGCGAGGACACCCAGACCACAGGGGGCTCCAGGTCTGTTCAGGGGGCACCGGGCACACAAGAAGCCCCCTTCGCGGTGGGGCCCCTCTGGCTCTTACTAGGCATGAGAGAAGGACAAGGGGCATGGGGGCACGCTGAGGGGAGAACCCTGAAGGTGCCCCAGACGCCTCCAGTGCACTGGGGCCCGGTCTAGGCAACGTGCCACGAGCCCGCCGCGACCCCCGGGCCGGGGGGAGGGGG
>NW_017728992.1:192827491-192827766 GCF_001723915.1 Gavialis gangeticus | reverse complement strand
GGAGGGCGGGGAAGGGGCGGGGCGGGGCTACGGGAGGCGAATCACGTGGACTATAAAAGGTGGGTGGGAGTCGCTGAGCTGTATTGCTGACAGGGAGGAACGCGGGGCAGGTGTGGGGCTGGGCAGGAAGGTGGCCCTCGGTCCTCCGTGGGGGTTTCAGGAGCCACTAGCCTGGGAGTTTGCAGGCTTCCTAATCCTTCCTCTTCTCAGCTGCCTCTTCTCCAGGAACGAGGGAGAAATCCCCCCCCCCCCCCGGGGGGAAAAAAAACCAGGCT
>NW_017728992.1:192823398-192827166 GCF_001723915.1 Gavialis gangeticus | reverse complement strand
GATAACAGATCAGGCATTTCTCAAAAGAAATGTGGGATCGTTACCATTAACGTGAACGTCAAAATCATTCCTGTGAATTTTAATTTGTGCATTTAATATGTTCAAAGGAATTTCATTCCTCGTCCAAATTTGACACGGGATCAGGTGGATGCAGTTGGCTGGTGGGTTTGTACAACGCAGTTGTCGCCTTCCTGATGTCAAGTCGTTTGCGTTGCCGTGGCAGGGGTAGAAAGCTCCCGTGATAGATTCAAATGGAGATGGCGGCCCTGCTGCTTTACATTGCAGGGACAGGGATGCTGGTCTAGAGGTAGCACAGGGTCTGGGTGCCGCGGGCCGGAGGATGTCTGATTAAGGTGTTTGTTTCTCTGTTTGTTTAGGGTTGTCGTCTGCACGACCCAGAAGGGTCGGAAGAGATGGAGTCATGACAGAGCTCGCAATCTGTTTGGTGCTGGAGCCAAGAGAAGAGGCATGAAGGCGTCTGCACTCCCCCTGCTTGGGAACGGCAGAAGAAAGTCGGGGATGGTTCATGCAATGCTTAGACACCTGCTCCTGCTTCTGAAATCCTTCATGAAGTTGGGCCGGACCAATAGTGTTCAACAGGCTGGATAGCCATGCTCACTGGATCCTGCTGGTGGTCCCCATCTGGCACCTTGGGCAGGCATGGCCTCCTGTGGAGCAGGCAGTCCCTAATCCAGCCCTGATCCAGCCACCTAATGGAAAGGGGCTTAGCCTGGCTTCAGCCAGGGGGAAGGGGAGGAAGGGGACTTGGCCTGGTCCCAGTCTTCCACATAAGGCTTGGGAGTTTGGCAACAGGGAGAGGTGGCTGTATTAATTTAATATTAATTAACAATATTCATTAGTTGGCACCCATGAGCTAGACAGTTTCCAATCCAGCCTTAATAAGCAACGTCGCTGTTGCACTGCCCCCAACACAGCATAAAAGTCAGGCAGCTCATACGTCTCCTGCTGCTTGCATCTTTCCAAGGAACAAATGAACAGCAACTAGTCTATATCTGTCCCACAGTATGTGTCCTCAGCATGCTGCTGCAATTGTACAGCTTGGGATGCTGAGAGAGATGGAATTGAGTCTCCGTCTCTTGTGGAAAGTCGGGACCTAATGGGTATGTGTAGCTGACTTCACATTGCTGGAAGGACATTGGATGCAAGGAGGCAAGGGGGTGGCACATCTGCCTTCCTTACTCCCTGGATCAGGATGCTGCCCCCCATTCTAATCTGGCTTTGTGTTTTGAGCACAACTGAAATACAGCTAGTGCAGGTCTCCCTTGCTTTATGCAGGTTCTGTATGTGCGAATTCATTCTTAAGCAATGCCCCTTTTTATACCAAAATTTTATTATATGCAAGGTAAATTCATTCTTATGCGATTGGTGTGCTGGAAGCCCACAGTCAGCTGCTTTATGCAGTGCATTATGGGAGTGACGCACATCAACATATAGTCTTCTGTGTGGATCTGTGCTCCTCGCTCATTGTCTGTGACACGTGTTTCTTTAGTTGCCATCCCCATTATGGTAACTTTCACCACCACCCTGTGCTTGTGTGTACTGTCTGCTGTTGGTGAGTACCAAAATTGTCTTGTAAAAGTGGTAGAAATGGGTCTGGGGATCAGTACAGTTGAGGTCTTGGAACGTATCCCTATTAGTTACATTGTAAAGTGGGTTCCCTTTATGCAAATTTGAGTTATGCGCTATTTTCCAGGAATGCGTGTACAACATAAAGCGAGGGAAACCTGTATATTGCACGCTAGATATGACAAGGGGAAACTTCAGGCAGGCATATGCTATTTACACAAAAGTGTCTTGGATTTTACTAAAGCACATGAGGCCTGAATTCAGGGCATCATCCACATCTGTACTGCAGGCCAGGTCTATAGAGTAAAGTATTATAGTCACAAAGCAGCGACTCCCAGAAGGACTTAAGGAATTGAGACGGCTAATTTGCCTGGACACAAACTTCCACTGTTATGTGCGTCTACACTGCACTTGAGCTTTGGTTTTTAGAGCTCTGAACTAGGCATGTACATTTTGTGAGTGCTTGTATCTACTCCTTCCTTCCTCTGTGTTAGTAGTTATGAGTTGAGGCTTCCAGTTATGAGTTGGAGTGTAACCCTGACTCTCCCCTGCCTCCCACCACTGGGCTGAGCTCTGTGGGGCTGGCAGTGCTGCCCAGAGCACAGCCTGGTAGCAGGAGACCAGGGGTGGGGGAGCCAGGGCTGTGCTCTGACCAGCTCTGCCAGCCCCACAGAGCTCAGCCCAGTGGCAGGAGGGAGGGGAGAGCCAGGGCTGCGCTCCACCTCCCACTGCTGGGCTGAGCTCTGTGGGGCTGGCGGAGCTGCTTGTAATGCAGCCCTGGCTCTCTGCCTCCTCCAGCTGCCTGCATGCCAAGCAACTCCACCACCACCACGGAGCTGAGCCTGGCGGTGGGAGGCAGGGGAGACCTACTGGCCACTGAAAAAATAAATAATACTTATGGAAGTGGTGGAATCTATAAACAATTGCCACAAAAGTTTGTATGGTAGAAAGTTTGCTAGAATAGACCGTATTATTTCCCTACTGTGGCATCTTAGATTCAAAACTTCTGAGGTCCTCCTTTGCTACCAAATACATGCCTGAAACGTGGAAGATGCCGAATTTAAATCCAAAATTGGCTAAATCTTCATTGCTGAACAGCCAGAAAGATTTCTATACCTCCTTGCCTTTTTGCCACCTGATTTCACCAGGGAAGAAATCCTGCCTTCTCTGCACATCAAGGAGCAACTTACAAAGACACTCTCATGGACCCAGAGGAACAGACCTCCACCTTCAGCTTCCTCTGTGCAAAGATGAAGTTTATTTTCTATGTATGGGGACTTTTTACCATCTTTAATTTTCCTTGAGCCGGAGGAAGGGCGCATGTACCTGAGAGCTTGCAAAAAACTATTTTATTTATTTATTTTGCAATTTATGTGGTGGTCTAATAAAAAGTATCTACGAACCAAGAGTTCTAGAGTTTTGCATTCCAGGATGTTAACTGCACTAAAAACACTAGCATCTACTGAGCATTCAAGCAATAAAACAAGTGCTAGGGGCCACCATAGCATAGCAACATGCGGGGGGTTGGACTTGATGATCTGCTCAAGTCCCTTCCGACCCTACCAACTATGAAACAGTAGGGCTTTTCCAGTGAGAAGTAGCTCCAGATGATATTACATAATAGGTGTTGAGCTAACACCTGACTGTTCCGCAGAGGTAATATAATGAGGAAACTTGGGTGTAGTGTGGGGGCTGGGACTGACAGGTATTTATCAATCCCAGCTCTAGCAGCATACTGAAGTCTTCAACAGCTCTGGCTCTCAGGACAGGTTTCATTTAGATGATAGTAAACGTTACAATACACCTGCTCAGAGAACTTTCTGACACAGTAATGCTTACAGCAATCTAAACAAAACCTGTCCTAAGTGTAATGTGCAACAAAGACCGCAGTAATACTTTTTTATTCAACCATAATGCCAATGAATGCCAGTCTTCATCCCGGGAATGCAATTAGGGCAAGCATCAAACATTGCAATGAGGAAGTCAGTGGGAGTGCTTTTGAGCTGCCTAGAAAAAAGGGCTTGGAGCTTTGACCAACAATATCATCTCTTGTTTGGTTGCCACCAGAGGGAAACGCGACTTTGTTCTTTGTAAGTAAACAGGATTACATCGGGGAAACACTTAATCTTATCATTCCATTCTCTTCCTTTTTGGGGTAACTCACAAAACCAAGGTTTTAGC
>NW_017728992.1:192814537-192818398 GCF_001723915.1 Gavialis gangeticus | reverse complement strand
AGGGAAACGCTACTTTGTTCTTTGTAAGTAAACAGGATTACATCGGGGAAACACTTAATCTTATCATTCCATTCTCTTCCTTTTTGGGGTAACTCACAAAACCAAGGTTTTAGCTAGCATTCAAGTCAAAAAGAGGTATCAATCTTATTCCTAAGTCACTATATCTGAAGTAAAAGAATAGGTTTTCGTGCTTTTTAAGGAAATATAAATGTCTGTATAAATATCTAAAGTCATGTTTCATCTTACCTAGGAAAGAACCTGGGCCACATACCTTTAAGCTAGCATTTTATTAGTGCTGCCACATCAAATCTTGGGAGCATTCAACTATATAATTGAGATAAAGAGCTCCTCTCAAAACTTTAACCAAGGTGTCCTTTTTGAGTTGAATCAGATCTAAGGACATATGGATCTAAAATAAGCATTGTATATTATAGTGGTAACACTTGAGAAAGTTGGTGAAACTTGTAGGTTTATATGATAAGGTTTTCTGGCAAAGAAAAATTTATGAGTTAATCTAACAAATTGAGAAAAATCAACAAAGGAGAGCCATCTGAAGTCTAAACAGTGAAACAGCATTTGAAAGCATGAAGTAGGGCTTCCTTCTGACAAAATAAAAAATGGATTTTGTTTGGGTATTTTTTTCTTAAATGAAAACTCTGTTCAGATAATTCAATTGGCAAGTTTATTAAATTCAAACCCAACATGATGTTTTGAAGCTCCTTTTAAATTAAATTAATGTTATAGAACCGTGGGCCCTTCTCAAAATCAAAAGAAAATAAGAACTTCGGAAAACTAGATTACGGAATTATCAAAGCATCTTAAAGTCTATGAGAGAGAATTACAGCTTAAAGGGACACCATTTAAAATCTAATGATTTCAAAGGATTAGTTCGAAGCAGTTTCAACTTTGCCTGCCCTGAGGCCTGATGCCAGTTCTGTTTTCCAACATTTCACAAGATATTTTTTTTACCTTCCTGACACTGTATGAAAACTCAGTGCAAGGAAAAAGAGACTAATGCCTTCATTCCATGCCCAATAAAATCAATAGAGGGCCTGCCATGACTTCAGTAACTTTTGAATAAGACCAGACTTAAATACACAAAGAAAACAAAAAGGACAGAAAGAAAAAGAGGGGTTTTTTCCCCTTTATATTTTTTTCCTTTTCAACTGCAGTAACTCAGGTGTAATGAGCCTGAGCCAAAACTCACTGAAGTCAACAGGAGTCTTTCCAGACTTCAATAGATCAAGCTTTGTTTCACTGACATTCAAAAGCTATGATTGCTACATCAAGCCATGATGACTACATACTCTCTGCTTGTTCACTAAGGCTACAAACAGATGTTATGCTTGTTTCAAATAAACCTAGGACAAAGTGCAATCATTCAGATGTCCACATATCTTGTCCTGTGATAAATCGCAAAAGGTTTATGGGATAAGAAGTACCAGCAGTTCGTCCTGGAACTGCAAAGTGCATCTGAATGGTTATCCCAGGATTGTATTATTCAATCAATGGCAGAAAAGCAGCAGTAAATTCAGCTGCTCACTACATCCTGATTAAAAGGGCAATATGTGTCCCTGCCAAACCTGGAATATTTCTGTCCAGGACAAACACAGGCACAACTTCTCCACGGACAAACTTACAAAACACCTTTCATAGACAAGGCTATGAACTTGACTTCATCAGCCTACTGGATACTAAGAGTCATGGACTCAATATAGACATTGGATTTATGACACATTACAACCTGCCTGACATCTGATTCACCAGCTCCCTGGCCTTTTACATTTTTCTATCCCCCTCCTTTCTCCCCCACATCACTTTTCTGGCTTTTGTCTTCCTAATTTCCAGCTATTTCCTTTTTCACAGACTACTAATAAGGGGTCTGCAGGGAGGGTGGGGGAAGGGAACAGGGAGGCTGCCCATTTAGGGAGAACACTGGGGGCTAAAAAAGCCTGGTGAGGGCTAGGGGAGGGGGAAAGGAGGTAGCAATAGGGCTGAGGTGAGTGGGTGGGCTTTCCCAGCCCCACGGCTGTGCTGCAAATGTGTGCAAGCCACCAGTTCCCAAACTGTAGGTCACGACCCCAAATGGGGTTGTAACATCAGCTGTTGGAAGTCATGAGATTGCTGCACCCACAGTAGGGCATGGGGCTGCAACGGGGCTGGACCAGGTCTGCATCCTCCACCCCTGCCTGAGCTCTGCTCTGGCCATGCTGATACAGGGGAGGGGACGGAGGAGGGGGAGCAGGAGCCAGGCTCCATGCTCTGTTCTGGCCGCAGCAGCTGCTGCTTCCAGCTGGCAGCAGCCGGGCTTGGGCGGCGCTGGGGTGCGGGGGGAGCTGGCTCCAGGCCCTGGCTCTGGGACATCTGGGGGGAGCGGGGAGCTGCAGGTTGGGAGGGAGAGGGCACCAGCAGGGCCAGGGGGCTGTGCATCAGGTGTGAGGGGCACCAACAGGCCCTGGGGGCTGCAGAGTGGGATTGCGAGGCACCAGCAGGGCCAGGAGGCTGTGGGTCAGGAGTGAGGGGCACCTGGGGCATAGAGGGGCTGTGGGTTGAGAGTGAGGGGCCATGCTGAGGAAATGGGGTCAGAAATGGGGTCATGCTGAGGAAAAGTTTGGGAAGCACTGGTGTAAGCATTCACTAGATCAGGTTAACCCTTTATCAGTCTAAGTTAGTGCACCTCTTTAAATTAGGTATGCCATTTTTTGGCCAAATTAAACCCTCCAAATTCCTGCATTGGACATTTAGAAACCTGGATTTATGTTGTGAATCATGTTTGTACATCTAACCATGCTAACACTGCATGACCCTGTGACACCCCCAAAGGGTTCTCAAGGCACCCCAGAGTACCATGGCACCCCGGCTGAGAATCACTAGTACACATGTTCAACGTAGAAGTCTTGTGTTGTGTTGACAAGGCAGTTTCATAAAGAGGGGCAGAGTTACTGTGGAGCGTGTCATCTGTTGCATGCTACAGTTGTGGCAACAGTGAATTGTATTTCTGTGAGAGGGCTTGGGGATACGTGGTGTCAATTGTTTAAACTTGTCACATCCTTTTCTGGCTTTGTGCTAGGTGTTATGTGCGTAGCAACTCTGTTACTGCTTCAAAACAAAGCTTTTTGCATACTGATTCTTAGGTTTGGGTTTGTTTTTTAATGATTATCCAAAATCTGAGCCCTCAGGAGGGTGCAAATAATAGCAGGAACCCCCACCCCTGCTACTTGAGAGATAGGAAGCCAGCACCAAAGGGCTGCAATTAAACAGGCAGCTGGGCAGCGGGTAGCTGCAGAGCTACATGCAGCCAGAGAAACCCATAAGGGGTTCATAGAATCATAGAAGTCGGGTCGAAAGGGACCTTGTAGATCTTCAGGTCCGACCCCCCGCCTGGGCGGGAGAAAAGACTGGACACAAATGAGTCCAGCCAGGTAGGCATCAAGCCTCTTCTTAAAGATCCCCACGGTAGGAGCCAGCACCACTTTCCTAGGAAGTTGGTTCCAGCTCCTAGCCGCCCTGACTGTGAACTAGTTCTTGCGGATGTCTAATCTAAACCTACTCTCTAATAATTTGTGTCCATTGTTCCTTGTCATGCCAGGGGGCACTAGGGGAAACAGTGTCTCCCCCAAACCCTTCTGGTCCCCCCTAGTGAGTTTATAGACAGTCACCAGGTCCCCCCGCAGCCTTCTCTTGTGAAGGCTGAACAGGTTTAGGTCCCGCAGTCTTTCAGTGTAGGGTCTGCCCTGTTGTCCCCGGATCATGCGGGTGGCCCTCCTCTGGACCCTTTCAATATTGTCAACATCCCTCCTGAAATGGGGTGCACAGAACTGGACACAGTACTCCAGCTGTGGCCTGACCAGTGTCGCATAC
>NW_017728992.1:192807910-192809537 GCF_001723915.1 Gavialis gangeticus | reverse complement strand
CCTTTCTGCCTCCGTGCTCTCAAGAAGGGAGTTTCCCATTCTATAAGTGTGCTTCTGGTTTCTACTGCCCAAGTGCAGCACCCTGCACTTGTCAGTATTGAAACGCATCCTGTTTATGTCAGCCCACCCCTGTAACCTATCCAGGTCCTGTTGCAGTCTTTCCCTCCCTACTAGCGTGCTCACCTCACCCCAAATCTTGGTATCATCAGTGAATTTAAACAGGTTGCACTTTACCCCATTGTCCAAATCGCTGATGAAGAAATTGAACAGTGCAGGTCCCAGGACCGAGCCCTGGGGGACTCCGCTGCCCACATCCCCCTAGGTCGACTATGACCCGTCCACCACCACCCTCTGAGTACGACCCTTTAGCCAATCTGCAATCCATCTGACTGTGTAGGCATCTTCACACATGGAATGCCACAGTCGCCTAGTTTTTTAATGAGGATGGGGTGGGAGACGGTGTCAAAGGCCTTGCTGAAGTCTAGAAAGACTATGTCCATGGCGACACCTGCATCCATTGCCTTTGTGACCTGATCATAAAAGGCAATCAGGTTGGTCTGACATGATCTGCCCCTAATGAAACCATGCTGATTGCCCTTGAGCATCATTCCTGAAGCCGGCCCATCACAGATGTGCTCCTTGAGGATCTTCTCAAACAGTTTCCCAAGGATAGAGGTAAGACTGACGGGCCTATAGTTGCCTGGGTCCTCTCTCTTCCCTTTTTTGAAAATGGGGACCACGTTAGCTATCTTCCAGTCATCTAGCACCTGTCCCAAGCACCACGAGTGCTCATAGAGCCATGCCAAGGGCCCTGTAATAACCCCAGCTAGCTCCCTCAACACCCTGGGGTGGAGAGCATCTGGACCCGCTGACTTGAACACATCCAGCCCCTCCAGAACTTAAAGAGCAGCAGGGGAGAAGGCAATGGCTGAGCCTCGGGGCTTTAATCTGCAACACTTGAGAACACACAGAGGACGCCCCAGCCCCAGCCCCAGCCTTCTTAAAACCTAGGTCTGGCCCCAACTCCTACTGTAGGCAGAGCTTCTGCTGTCCTGGATGGCAACAGAGGGGAGCCCACGCAGCACCGGTACCTGGGAAAGCTGTAAGAGGAGGTAGCAGATACAGAGAAGAAGTGGCTAAAGCCGTGAGGAAACCCAGAGAGGATTTAACAGGACATTGTAGCTGGCACAGAGTAACACTGGAGGACTGGATGTGGCTGATAGGAATGGCATGGAGGCCACAGGTACCTAGAAAGCACCCTGCAGCAGGAGAAGCTAAAACCTAAATACAGTCCCTCCAGGGTCTGGGACCCAAAAGACTGTATGGAGGCTAAAGTCAAACACCAAAGGGACTGGGCTGAACTGGGAGAAGCCTTGCCCTGGGTCAAAGACACCAGAGGGCTTGTAGAGACTTCCCTGGGGCAGAGGTGCTTTGGGGCTGGGAAAACATGAGACTGGGCTAAGGGGCCTGGAGACCCGAGAGAGAGGACTGAGGCCAAGAAAACTGGGCCAGAACAAGTGGGCTAGGGCTGGAGGCCTGCAGCCAAGAATAAAGGTAGGCCAAGGCCAAGGGGCTGGGCCCCTACAGAGACAAAGAACATCAGCAAAATAACATCCATGGGGCATGG
>NW_017728992.1:192798926-192802910 GCF_001723915.1 Gavialis gangeticus | reverse complement strand
AAGAAAGCTGGGCCAGAACAAGTGGGCTAGGGCTGGAGGCCTGCAGCCAAGAATAAAGGTAGGCCAAGGCCAAGGGGCTGGGCCCCTACAGAGACAAAGAACATCAGCAAAATAACATCCATGGGGCATGGGAATGGCTGTAGGGGAGTGCAGCAGATTCTCACCCAGCTCTTTATTTTTCTTGGGATATACTCACACCCACATGGAAGACAATGTCCATAATAAAGCCAGTACTTACCAAGCCACCATACAATCAACAAAGGGTTAACTCACAGCTGAAGTCCTTCCTCAGACCTGGAGAGAGAACACCAGAGTTTGACTCAACTCTCCCTTTCTTGGCACTTCCTTCTTCCCTCTGTCCCCCAGCTCCACTCCCTGGGAGCTTTTAACTTCCTCTGTGCCAGACACTCATTGCTCACAGCTGAGCAGGCAGGTTATCACTTTTAACCACCCACAGCTGTGCTTCTGCCACTGAACCACGCACCTGGTGACACATACCACCTCTCTTCCCCTTCTTCAAACCCCACCCCCTCCCATGGCAGTCAGATGACACCCATGGCAGTGCTGTACCATAAGATCAAAAGTTTGTGGAGACAGATACCATCTTGTCAACCGGAGACTGGCCTCTCAAATGGCATTGTCATGTTTTGTGGAATTGGGAACCTAGGAGGTAGTATCAGAAGGCCTTGACCACCCACTTAATTGCTAAGCACTCCTTTTCTATAATAGCGTATTTCTGCTGCCAGGGACGGAGTTGCCTTCTGAGATATGGAATGGGGTATTCTCCATCCTCAAACTCCTGGGAGAGCGCTACCCCTAGGTCTCGCATCCGTCTGTAATATAAATTATTTTGTCAAGTCCAAGCTGTGCAGGACCAGTGTACTGCATAGCAGTCATTTTATTGCCCCATTGGTCTTGCATTTGGGTGACCACTGAATCCTGTGTGATGCTCCCTTCCTCAGCAGGTCAGTCAGTGGGGCTGTGATGACTACATATCATGGGATAAAGCATCAGTAGTAGCTAGCAAGGCCCAGAAACAACTTTACCAGTTTTTTAATTGTTGGCACCAGTGCTTCTGTCAGGGCTTTTATCTTGTCGACTAGGGGTCAGATCTTCCTGTTGCCCAGTATGTATCCCAGGTACCTGGTCTCTGTACACCCCAGGTGACACTTAGGTGGGTTTGCCATTAGACCAGCCACTTTTATTGACTGCAATGCTTCTTATACCTGCTGAAGGTGGTCTGCCTGTGTATTGATAACTATTACTACATCATCGAGATAGGCAGCTGCATATGCCCAGTGTGGATGGAGTATTATGTCTATTAACATTTGAAAGGTTGCTGGGGTTCTGCGTAGCCTGAGAAACAATGTCTTGAAATGGTAGAGCCCCCAGGTTGTCCCAAAGGTGATAATTTCCTGAGACGCTAGCTCCAGAAAGATTTGCCCATATCCCTTGGTCAAGTCAAAGGTGGTTATATTCTTGACGTTACCTATTCCCTCCACCATCTCATCTATTTGGGGCATAGGGTGCACATCACACTTTGAAACCTCATTGACTTCACAGAAGTCAATGCAAAACTAGAAGGTGTGGTTAGGCTTTGGCACTAACACAACCAGGCTACTCCATTCATTGCCTGGTTCCTTGATCACCCCAAAGTCCAACATATTCTTAACTTCCTGTCTTATTGTTTCCCTCAGGCAGGGACCCTTTTGAAGTGTACAGCCCTCAGGCAGGCACCCTTTTGAGTGTCCCTTTTGAATTGTACAGCCTGACTTGAAGATAATCTGGTGCTCTGTTAATGTAGTTCAGCCTGGACTCCCAGTAAACATCTCTTTAAACTTCTCCATTGATTTGGAGTCAACATCCCCCTTAGTTTGAGGCCCACTATTGGATCAGGAAGGGGATCCAGGACCTCTAAACCAGTATCTAGTAGACATGTAGAGATCAGACAAGCCTCTCATGCTTTCCAGGGTTTTATTGGGTTATTGTGGTATATCTGTGAGCCTCACTGTTTCCCTACCAGGTGCACTTCATAATTTATCTGCCCTACCCTCCACAGGACTTCACAAGATTCTTGCCACTTCACCAGTAAGTCACTTGCAGAAAAGGGGAGTAATAGTAGGACACTATCCCCTCTGGTAGACATGGAGCTGAGCATTTCTATTATATTGTTCTTTCTACTTCTGTTGGGCTACTTCGCGATTTTTCTTTGCCCTTTTTCTCTGTGTTGGAAGTACATAATCTTCTCCATTCCTCTGCCTGGGCTGCAGGGATGTTCCAGGTGGCCTTCTCCTCTTGGCCCCCCATTCAAAGACTTTCCTTGTGTCTGGGACCTCAGGGGAGATGGAGTTAATGCCCCTATCAGAAGCCTGCCCAGATCCCTGTCTGGTTTGCCATGGATCCGTGGCTTCCCCAGGGTTCCTGGCAGTCTAATTCTGCCCCCAACAAGTCTTCTACCCTCCATGTGGCTTCCTCCAGGCTGGCCATCCAGTGGTGATACACCCATCTCCAGGCTTTTACTGGGAGGATGGTGCAAAACTGTTCTAGCACCATGAGTTCTAGGACCTCTGCAGCTGAGCAAGAGTCCGGGTTGAGCCATTGGGTGCATAAGTCTTGTAGCTTCTGGGCCATAGCACAGGGCCACACTTTTGGGTCTCACGCCTCCAACTGGAACTACTGGTGATAAACCTCTTCCATTAGTCCCAACTGGTCCAGTATGAGGTCTTTATAATCCTGGGCTGAGTCTGCTTCCATAGCCTGGTAAGTGGCCTGCACCTCCCCAGTTAATAAGGGGCCACCCTCAGCCCACATGTTCTGGGACTCTGCTACATGTTCAAACATGGCAAGAAAAGCCTCTGGATCATCTGCCAACACCATCTTTGTGAGGATTCCTCCCTCTAGCCTTAGGCAGCCCAATGACTTACCAACATGGGTACGGGTCCATCTAGCATTCAACTGCTGTTTCAGGAACTCCTATTGCTGCTGCTGTTGCTTTCACTGAAACTGCTGTTGTTGTTACTGCTGTTCTCTATGAACTGCTGCCGCTGGGTTTGGAGCTGCTGAAATGGCTGTTGTTGTTGCTGCAGCCCCTCCAGCCATCTCAACAGGATTCTGTCTTCATGCCTGGCATAGGGGTTTAGAGTGCCTGCATTCTCCACCATGTGTCATGGGTTCTCACTCAGCTCTTTCCTGGGGCAAACTCACATGGAAAACAGCATCTATAACAAAGCCAATACTCAACAAACCACCATACAGTCAACAAAGGGTTAACTCCCAGCTATGGTCCTTCCTTGGACCTGGAGAGAAAACACTAGGGCTGGACTCAGTTCTCCCTCTCTTGGCACCACCCTCTTCCCCCTGTCCCCCAACTCCACTCCCTGGGTGCTTTTAACTTCCTCTGGGCCAGAAGCCCATTGCTTTTTGCTGGCTTCCTCCCCCACACCCAGTACACAAGTTATCACTTTTAACCTCCCACAGCTGTGCTCCCACTGCATGTGGCTCTGTTTGTAAGTCTGACTACTGTGTTTTCAACCCTTTGGGATAGCCTTCACTGCAGATCTAGATTCCTCGTGGGCTCAGATACTTGGCCAGCCCCACACTACACAAGACCGCTTGCGTCCCTATCCTTACAGTCTACACAGCCATAAAAGATTGTTCCCCAGGGAGAGACACTTTAATACCCAATATGGATTTGCCATAAGCTCCTTTCCCCATGGAGGCTTTAATGACCAGCCTCTAGGTCCAAGCAGGGGCTCTGCGGGCACCAAACACATCCCTGTTGACTCAAACTAAAGTGTTTCAGAAGGAAAAGGCATCCCTGCAATCCCAGAAGATGCAAAGCGCTGCTCCAGTCACCCCTTTCAAATCTGCTCCTCAGCATTCCCCAGAGCCCAAGGTAACCCTGCCCTGTTTGGTTTCATGAAAAGCCAGGGCTTTATTAAATAAATGCTGCCTCCTGTTTTCCCTGTACCCTCAAACTTACCC
>NW_017728992.1:192761070-192793926 GCF_001723915.1 Gavialis gangeticus | reverse complement strand
TGTAGGTCCAAGCAGGGGCTCTGCGGGCACCAAACACATCCCTGTTGACTCAAACTAAAGTGTTTCAGAAGGAAAAGGCATCCCTGCAATCCCAGAAGATGCAAAGCGCTGCTCCAGTCACCCCTTTCAAATCTGCTCCTCAGCATTCCCCAGAGCCCAAGGTAACCCTGCCCTGTTTGGTTTCATGAAAAGCCAGGGCTTTATTAAATAAATGCTGCCTCCTGTTTTCCCTGTACCCTCAAACTTACCCCACAGACAGAGTTAGGGTGGGCCTGGTAATCAGTGCTGACAGGCAATGTTCTTGTCTATGCTTCCACACTCTATCCCCCCACCTTAGATGACCTGGAGAAATTTACTGAAGGCAGTGACCCCCTGTGGATGCAGTCAGCTGAGATTGTTCTGCATGCCCTTAAAGCAGGGGTCCAAATTTGTGGCTCATTATGCAAGGGAATTCTGTCATCTGACTGCCAGTGTTCAATGGAATCAGGCCTCCCAACTCTTCAATTTCCACTGGGGACTGAATGATGGGTTAAAAGATGAGATGGTGAGGATTGAGGCCCTTGCATAAGTGGATCTATTAATGGACCTGTGCATTTACATAGACCCATGACTGCCAGGAGGATAGAGTGGGTGGAAACCCGCACTGAGGTCCCTTCACTCCTACCCCATGATTCTCAGTCACTCCCAGTAGATCAGGCAACTGAGCCTATGTAGGTGGGTATAGTGCAGCCACACCTATCTGAGACAGAAAGGAGCTATGACATCATATTACTTTTTGGTCTGCACAATGCCCCCACTACTTTCCAACATTTTGTAAATGATATCTTTCAGGATGCCGTGGATCAGTTTGTCATAATTTACTTGGATGATGCTGATGATTTTTCCTGATACACGGGAATTACATGACCAACACATTTTGTATTGGAAACATTGAGGCACCAAGGTCTCTATACCAAATTTGAAAAATGTGAGTTTGACAGGATCACCATTGAGTTTCTGAGTTATATCATCTCCCCAAAGGGGCTAAGAACGGACCCACAGAGGGTGGCTTCAGTGACCAAGTTCTGCCCTCCTGACCTGTGGGATGTATGAGGAATGCAGTGGTTCCTGGGATTTGCAAACTTCTATAGATGTTTTATCAAGGGCTTCTCCAAGCTTTTGTGCTCATCACCTCTCTGCTTTTGAAGGTGGTACAATTTGCATGGACCCAAAAGGCTCCCTAGGCTCCCAGCTCATTCTTCCTGTGTACCTGGTGTGACATCAGCCCAAGTATCTAATTGGGGTAGCCAGGCCTCCAGCCTTTTTCTCTTCACCAATGCATTTAAAAGAACCCTCTCAATCTAGCCGGTGAAGCCAGATGTTTAATCTTTCCTGCTTACCTGACCAAAACCAGTTTCTTCTTTCCAGTACACAGCAGGGGGTGTGCTACACAAAAGGGGCTTTCCTGCCTACACGCCAGCACGTTTCTCTTCTCAAATTAACAAACAGGCAAGATACAACAGATATGACCAAATATACATATAGCACATATAAAACGTAATCATATTTTGAAACTAGAACACCTTTGTAGTACTGCATGGCTTGTATCTTTTTGTGTGGGTTACACTTAGATTACAAACCCTTCCTGGAAAGAAACATGCTACCCCTGCCACGCATCACAGTCCAGAGGCATGATGAATATGTGGTATGGCAGGTTCTGGACTCCAAGCAAACGCAGGGAAAACTATTTTATTTGGTAGATGAGGAGGGATATGGCCCAGCAGACAGATATCAGGAGTCCCAGGACAATGTTCACACCCCTGATTTAGAGATTTTCATTTGGCGTATCCAGGAAAGTCTGTAGTGAGTCTTTTAAGGTGCATTTCTACCTGGCCTTCTGCCTGACTTCAGACTAACATGGCTTTTGGCTAACTACCTCTCTCTGCTTTAAATCAGAGAACAATTTATACAGCCCCCCCATTGAAAATAAATGAAGAAAAAATTCTGAAAATTCAAATACACTAGAAAACAGGCAGTTTACCCAATATTAGAACACAGCCTTGAACTACGGTGTTGCTGCCAGGAAGCAGTGTAACCCTAGGCAAAATGTATTCAGATAAATGTGATTTTCATGTAAGATAACAATATCCCTTTAATACAGATTATCCTGTGTTTTTAACATATATGTGCTTGGTAAAATTACAGCAATGACATTTATTCTCAATCTGGAATTGAAACACTGTAATTAAAATAGATAACGGGTTCCTTCTGCTTTCTATTTCCTTTAAAAAGATGTGTTGCTCTAAGTTGTAAAGTTCATGCAAGCATGGAAGCATTTCTCATGTTGGGCTAAATGTAATACTTGGTGTGAGCAGCGAATTCAAGGAAGTTACGGAAGAGAACATTTAGTCCTTTGTTTTCAGTTTTGAGTAAAAGGTCTTTAAATTAAACTGTTCAGCCGTGTTACGCAATACAGAACCCCAGTCACCTGATTACTCCTGGGTTTTTTGTTTTTAAGCTCAGAACTTGTGCTTCTAGTTTTTCTTTGCAAATTCAACAAAGGCAACTTTTTCCTTTCTTCAAGACAATAATATAGTCAATTATTAAATTGCACATTTCTCTCTATACTGCCACGCTATTCACCTGTCTTTGAAACATAAAACCACAGAAGTCAGAAGTACTTACTGGGAACGTGGACATGTTCACTAATGCGCTTTTGCTACTGTGCATTACACTTCGTGACTCTAATGTGAGGTACTAACTAAATGCACATTAGGCTGCCCTAATGTGCAACAGTGAAAGCACTCACTTTTTAGTGACAATGCGCAGTTGCTTAATTTTACTGCACTTTAGTGTATTAGCACTTATTAGGAGGTGGCTTTAATCCCTACAACAACCTAATTTTACTTATCCCATGTGATGGGGTTTCTAAGACTTCCCATGGAAACTATTCTAAGCCAAATCATTCTGATTTGCAAGATTTATACAGACCAAATTTATCCTCACGGTTCAAATTAGTATTGTTTTTCTTGTAAGGTTTTGCGTATCAGTGAGGTATAGTCACTATGTCTCTTGCTAAAAGCTTTTCTGGCCCTGTCCAACTCTGCCCCACTCAACTGTGGTATCTGGGCAGGGATTTACATCATTTAGCTTTACATAAATTAGTAAAAGTATGGTATATTTTTGCATTACTGTGTTATAATTGTCCATTTAACATAATTATTGAAAAATAGTCACCTGCTGTTGAACTGTGAACTATGTACAGATGTTTCCTCTCTGCAGCAGTGCTTTCAGATGTCTCATTAACATCCATCTATCTTTTCAGTAAGGTGGGGTCATTCTGAAATAGGAAAGACCTTAAATTCTCAGTACAACAGAAGTGTATTAAGTGATTTGGATATATGATTGTTAAGCATTCAGAGTCATATCTGTGTCAGTTTTACAAATAGACACGACAAACATATTGTTTCATTTTTCTTTATGAGTATTATAGAAAAAGATGGTGTATTTATGCCATGTGATATAATTGGAAAGGATGGTTATTTATAGCTAGCGTATCTTGCATTTTGCAACACCCTGCAGGATTTTCATTGGACTAATCTTAATCTTTGGTTTGCTCTTCAGAACGAATGCTTCTGATATGAGGCTACTTAACAGGAAGCATGACCTCATTCTGCCTCATTGGTTCTGATTGCACAGTATGTTTTCAAAAGGAAACGGAGGACTTGATAGTCCTGCCTTTCTGAAGACTTCAGAATAGTTCTGTTCCAGGAAGCTGCACAAAGAGCAAGTTGCACCGTGATGAAAAACTTTTTGCATACGTTTGTTAGTCTTTAACAAAGTGGAGTGTTGAGGTTTGGAATATTTTACACATTTATGTTTTGATCGTTCTCTGAACTGACAGATAGCTAAACCCTGGATTTCTTCATTTACGGTCAACTCTTCAAGAAACTTTGCATTTTCTTCTGAATGCTTTTATCACTACCAGCAGATAGAAAAGAGTAAAATACTCTTTTAAGAAATGACACACATGAACAAGTAAATTATTTCTCAGATATTTCTTATCTCTTGAAGATATGAGAAAAATATTGGTATTTGGACTCATAAAATGTTAATGGCTAGTGAGTTGTTTTGGTAGATGCCAGTGTAAATATTTACATTGCAGAGTGCAACATGCACAGAAGTTTAGTTGCCTATGGATTGAGGGCATAATGGGTTTGCAAATTAGTTAATTTATCAGTAAGAGTGATGATTAAAACAAATTGTTTTGGACCATGCATGTTTTTGTGCGTTATGAGTAGAAAGACTGGATTTTTCATGCTCCGATTCAAGTGATTCCAAAATATAGAATTGGGGAATGCTGTTGATTCATAGATATTTTATTCGAGTAATTGCTATTAAATGCTGCTAATATTCATTTGTTTTGCTTTTATCTTGGATACATTGTTTGCTCATAGTTCATCTTTTGTCATGTGTTAATTTAAAGGTTCTCTGTTGAACTAGAGGCCATGTTGCATTTGATGTTTTGGATCACAAATACAATTGTTTTACATTAAAATAACTGGAAAGTGAAAATTAAGATATTTTGTTCTGTAGCTAATACCATTGGAGTTTCAGTTCTGAATAAATGAAGAAAAGTGAAACCCAGTAGAGCATGCATACTTCCTCTAGTTTTTGTAAATAATGATAGACGTTGATCTAGTTATGATTGCCAAAAGTCCAGAATACTAATGAGTCAACGTTTGCAAATTAATAATTTACATATGATAATGTAAACAGACAATTTGGTTTACTGAACTATTTGTTAATGACCTGATGGGCTTTTATAAACCTGACATTAACTTTACTTGATACAATTTGAAATTGAAAAAGCAATTCTGTATAAATTAATTGCACAGAAAAACACATTGCTTTGTAAATGTCAAATGATTTTAAGCTTTTCTTGAAGATAAGCATAAATGATAGAATATTCCCTATCTCTTCTGGTTTTTCTGTGTTCATATGTTTCTCCTTCATTTCGTATTGTAAGCAGATTTATAGTATTGCCTCATGCTGTTAAAAAGAGCTGTTGTGTCCACTTTAAGTTTTCCTGCATATCATTGTTGGATGATGTAATCCCTATCATAGTAAGTCTCTTGTGTTTGCAGGACTAAGACAACTTCCCTGAGTAAAGCTACTAACATGTATTTGCTCAGTAGGAATCATAGTCTGTACATCACTTTATATACTGCACTGCAGTACTTCCTAATGAAAGCACTATTCATATGTAAGCTGTTATATATAAACTTTATTTCTCATTTAGTGCTTGTTTTATGTTCTAATGAGACAATGGCATATTGTGAAGAAAATAAAGTACATGCATTACTGCATTTAGAACAACCATAAGTCCAAGCACACTATATTGCATTGATTTAAATACTATGAAAGAGGATGCATTATCAGATTATAGAGATTGCAGTTGACCAAAGGGATTTTAGGCCTGGTTCTGCACTCCTTATTCAACCAAGTTGGCATGGAAATTAATGAGTTTCACTTCACTTTGAATAAATATCCACTTTCTTTTTCAAAGCTTTTGCAGGTCATCTGAAATACCCGGAGTCCCAAAGGGTATGCAGTACGCCTTTTCAAGATGTATCAAATATCTCATCTAATGTCAACACCAACAGCAAGTAAATGTATGATTCCCTCCACCTCAGGACTTACTGCTTAGATTGTATATTTTGAGTTATTACTGAGATCTAATAAGAACCTGTCAGGATACATACTCTTTTTACAACAGAGGTTGCCCTTTAAAATGAATATGCATTTCCTCCTTTGAAAGTAAGTTTTTCCCATTGGTTGAAAAGTCATCATTTTTTAAAATAAAATCAGTAGAGAAAAGAGTACTTCAGTAGCTGTTAATACGCATAAAATACAAATTGATGTGTAAAACTGAATTCTGAGCAACATGCCTCCGACACATGTCTGTATAAATAGCTGACTGATGTTTTGGCAGTACCCCTGTAGTTTAGTTGCTGTACTAATGGAAGCTTCTGCCAGCTGCCATCCCAAAATGTTCTGATCTTTCCTTTGCTTCACCTTGTCCAATAAACTTAAACCCCATTTTAGACCTATTTCTTTCCATTGATGAATGCCTTGCATAACTTCAGCATGAGATGCTGAGCATAATGCTTTGGGGGTTTGCACTGCCTGAGTGGGAGTTGATCCTAGTTCCATATTCTCCTATGATCATTATTCTTAAATGTTTGCCATTATCAGCATCCTTGCTCATGCTGTGCCACATCTGCAGATGTCCCTTGCATAATATACCATGTAGTGGCAATAGTGTGTCTCTTTAATGCCACCGAGAAATCACAGTCAGAAAACTCCAACACTGTTGTTCAAATGAATCAGTGCATATGCTGTTCACAGTGAATCAGGCACCCAAAATTACACCATTAAAATGTACCTCTTGCTTTGTGTAAGCCTGGATTTTTCTTCCCACAAGACATTAAAGTGTGCAGAGCAGTAGTACTGGCAGGCATGGACTGTACAAAGTCTTGAATTTCTGCCGCTTTTGTTGAAATGATGCAATCCAAGTCTGAGTTGCATTAGGATTCATTTTATCTATCCACAGTCATTCTGATTTCTCTCCTTAGGTCTCTTTTCCTTCCCTTTTAAAGGAGTGAAAAAAACAAACAACCCCCAGCCCCCCAAAAAAACCCCACAAACTTTCTTTAAGGCAATAGTTCTTAACTTTTTTGGATTTGATACATCCTTCACAGGACTCAAAACAACTCTCCCTAATTTTTGTGAATTGAGTGGCACCCAATTTCAAAAGCTAGTTTATATTCCTTTCCTTCTTACACAGGGGCTGGACAGTAGGGATGGGGGATTGTGCTGACAGCAACAAGCCTGAGCCTGGCTTATCTGCCTATCTCCTTTTAGCTTGCAGGACCCTTGAAAGGATCTGGCAGCACTCCAGGGTGCCCCAGAATCCTAACGAGGAATCACTGCTCTAAGGCTTATTAAAAGTGAAAAACAGTCAGCTAGTCCAGCTATCACTGGACATGCCTGTGTAAATGCACTTAGGCTGGGATTTCTCCTTATCTCGTCTTTATCCCAACAGGTTCTTCAGAGTCTGATCAAGAAGAGCACGGGCAAAGAGTGTCCCCTGGACACATCTTGCCAAGGTACTGAGTAAAAAGATCTTTGTTCCATTTCATTTCTCCTTTGTGTTTGAAAATCATTCTTTTTAATTCCCATTTGAGACTGAGGTGCCAATACTAGTCTAAAACTATGACCACCTTGCACTTAATGCATATGCTGCTCTCTGTGGCCACTTGAAACTTCACAGTTGTAGTAGACACATATAATTCGGATATTGTTGGACCCGTGAGCTGAAGTAGAATTTCCATTGTGTGATTGCAACATAGGGGATGCAACACAGATGCTGTAATTAAATCCAAGAGAGGGCAGTGGTACATGAGTACTCCAGGTAATTTAATAGCATCCTCTTTTTCTTTGGTCAAAATTCTTTTAAAACTGGATCTCTTCTGGGATCTGTCATTGAACTGTGGCCTTGTACTATGTAGGCATTCACTTACCTAGATTTGTTTTCTTTCCTTCTCAGTTATGCTTATAGCTTTCTGGATAATGAAACGTCCTATGAATGTTGTTCAATAAACCCCTTGACCGGCTCTCTCTTCACGTGTCGCCGGAGTCCTCGGCTTCTGGCTAATGGCTATTACGTTTTGACTGAAGACAGTTTTCTGGCAGATGAAGATGGCAACATAACGTTGACTCCATCGCAGACAAGTATAACCTACAAGGAAAACTTAGTGAGGTAAGTGAACTACATGTCTTCAATATTGGGAATTGGCTCCAATTCTGAGCTCAGCTCGAGTCAGAATATATTTATAATGATCTGTTATATTTAACTTTTCTTTATTTTTACACCAATCACTTCCATTTTTACAACTGCAACAGAACCCTCCAACCAAAGTAATTCAGAAAAATTATAGTGGTTGAAGACACTTGACTCTCATAGTCGTGCCTTTAACATTGCCAAAAAGTAACCGCACAGGTATTACTGACAGTAAATATAAAAGAAAAATAGAACTACCCCAAAATTACTGCTTTTCATGCCTTGCTGCTTCTTATTTACTTAGTTTTCCAAAAGTGTTACTCTTGTGTGCACAGAAAAATAAGAGAGAGCCTGAAAGTGGGTATAATAATAATATTTTAAGGAACAAGATTTGGGTGGTTGGCTAACCTACAAAATACAGTAATTTCTATGCTAAAATGTGGTGAACATGTAATTTTCAGTGAGTCAATATAAAAGTTTTGCTTAAGTAAAGCGTGAGCAAAAACTGAATATAATTACAGTATTTGGTCCAATAAATGGACCCTATTGTGCATATTGAAGGCCCCAAATGATGCTTACTAGAAAACATATATTATTTGATGTGAAACGTCCACCTTAGTCTGCATAACCCCTTTCATTTTCACTATTTCACTGCTACAGCTTGAAAGATTGAGAGTAATCTTTGAGCCATTTTTGGCATAACCATACCAAGTAAGTATGTAACACATATCTTTGATGCTCAGTTGCAATTGAAAATTTCCTGAGCTGCTTCTCTGGGTATGCACCTTCCTACTAATGCAATAAGAATGCTAGAGAATAAACAAAAAGCTTCTGTTTTCAGAAAGACACCAAAATACACAATTTGCCAAAGGAAGAAAGACTAGAGAGAGAGAGAAATAATATTTTCATGCTTTCAAGAAGCATTACTGTAACAGAAAGTAGACAGAAATTTTAAAATACTGTCCTGAAATCTTTATTCAAGCAAAACTTCCATTTTTCTTCAACTGAAGTGTTACCTGAGCAAGTTCCAATTCCATAATGTCATTGCAGCTAATATTGTTCATTTGAGGATCCAAAGGCAGTTTTAAAACAATTAATTAATTGCAACACCCCAGGGAAAGTGGCAAGCATTTTTGGACCCATTTTAAAAGTGGGAAACTTCCATAGGGAAAGGTAATGTGTGTCTCTCTGGCATGAGGGTAGTGCTTATTAGGGGTATGCAAAGCAGGCCCTATTCAATTTGGATTCACCCCAAATCAGGGACAGTGATTTGATTCCAAACACCAGGCTGGCTTCCAAACTAGAAGTAGTGTCATGGGATGGGATCCCTAAGGATGGCCATGTTACCCCTAAGGCCCCTTGACCGTGCCAATTCAGCCTGATGAGCACCCTTTATTCTCGCCCACCATATCTTGATATATTTTTGTAATATAGCCTTCACATCCTGTTGGACACAGTCTTGATGGATTTTCCTGAACCCCATGAGTCCCATTTCAAAATAGGTGTCCTGGGACACCCCAGCCTTATGGGTTATATGCGTGACTCCAACCGCCCCTTTACCATGCCCCAAGCCTCACAGATGGTACCGATGTTGTCCGGTCTAGGCCTTGTTGTAATTTGGCCCCCTTGTCCTCCCTGGGCTCTCCGCAGCCCCGTCTTGCTCTACACCTCGCTGGTGCCTGGGCTCTCCACAGCCTTGCCTCGTTCTGCGCCTCTCTGGCGCTAAGGCCTGTGCACCCCAAATGCCGCGCCCTCTCTGGCACCGGGGTCCCCACGCTGCAGTGAGCCCCCAATGAAGCCTCCTCCTTCCCCAAATAGTCTCACCCAAACCATCGGTGTTATAAACAGAAATCCACATGCAAGCCCCAAGGCTATAACATAACTCAAGCTGCCCGGCTATGACATAATTCCAGTCGCACAGAGCATGCTCTGTCCCTCAAGAGTACCAGAAGCTGCACTTGCAGTTAGTCCTCTCCCTTTTGCATCCTCTGGGAGAGCTCCTTCCCCCTTGGCTGCTGGGAGAGAAGTGCCTTCCTGGCCTCAGGCCTGAGGTTTATATACGAACCAGGCCCTGCCCCTTCTGGTCAGCTGAGTGCTGGCAGGTGTGGGCCAACTAACTCATTCTGGCTGCTCTGGTAACCAGCAGCGGGGGCTCCCAACTGACTGCTAGGGCTCTCTCCCTAGCAGTTCCAGCCTTTAAAAGGAGCAGGACACCCTAGTGCCCTGTGACAAGTAGCCACATTATTTAGAGTGGTGCTGCATGCGAGAGTCCTGACCCTTTTCATTCCATATGCAAACCTCTAGACAATGTTCTTTTTTAATGTATAAAACTAATTTACCAAGTCACTTTTAAATATACAGTTTCTTTCCTTTCCAGGATTTTCAGGAGAAGGAAGAAAATCCGGGATCGTTCACTTGCTAGTCTGTTTAATCTCAGTGCCTCGCATTCATGGAGCAACAGCACAGTCCTTAGTGATATGGATTCTTCTTATATGGAAGAACCTTGGATTGATGGGTGCAGTAAACTAGATACCAGTCAGAGCTGTAACTATGGTAAGCGCTTGTTGTAAGTATAGTAATTATGTTCCTTGTTGGAACTTGTGATGGTATAGTCTGTTAATGTTAGGAACCTTGCAAGTCGGTAACTATTGTTACAGGATTGTGCAGGCGCTCTGCTTAGTTTAGCAATGCAAGGGGGCGGGAAATGTAACTTGAGTTTTGAATAGTAAATTGAACCAGTAGCAATAGAAGACAAAAATATCTTTCTCCACGAGGGTGAGACTTATTCAGTGTTGTTTTACCCATTTATCAATTGATGTTTCTACCTTAAATGTTTCATAGCCTTACTTTGTTCAATGTTATGCATTTTGTTTTCTTATTCTTCATATTTCCCCTGTATTTTTAAAAAATATATTGGGAATTCCAACTTCTAGCCATCAACCATTTGAGGAAACTCTTGTGATTGAGTGTTCTTACTTCCTTCAAAATCTAATACTGCAATTAGTTCTTTAAACCCTTTCCTTACAGTGAATCATAAACATTTACAGCTGCCTCTCTTATAGGTGACTCTGAATTTTCTCTCAGCTGCAATTCCTGGTTGCCAGAAAGGCAAACTCCAGCAGCTAAGGAACCCTCGCTCACTAAAGCTGAGACATACAGTCAGTCAAGGAAACAGTTTTATGATTCCTCTTCCTGCTCCCAGTTTATGGCAAATGATTTTGAAGAACCTTTGGTTTATTCAAGTGAGTTAAGTGTTTTCTTCATAATTTATTATTTTTAGAGACTGCTGACATTATTTTCAAATGAAAATGTGTAAGATAAGCTTTATTCAAGACTTAAAAGATTCCCAATTTTTTTTAAATCCATTTTTGATTCAATTTGAAAATTAAAACTTCCATTTTTCCTTTCATCCTCCTTTTCATCCCTTTTACCCCTCCATTTTAATAACAAAATGGAAAAATAATAGCAGGGAAAGGGGGGAATGGGAGAAAAGGCAAACAAAGATCAAAACAAGAAATTTAAAACAGCGGATTTTTGTAAAAAGTTTCAAACAAAAATCCATCCTTTATTAATCCCACTGAATGGCATTTAGTTTCAAATGTTCACTTGTAGCCACAAAAAACATTTACTGTTTTGAATAGACCTTATTATTTAATCATGGTAGGAATTCCTCAAAACAAGTAACAATATCATTCTCCAACATTAGTTTTCATTTTGTATACACAGATGTCAGATATGCTTTGGGCATATCTACACGTTGCCCTAAAGATGATGTTGCTATGGCGCTGTGCTCTAAAGCATAGAACAGGAACTGCCTGTACTGCGCCATGTGTGCAGCACACGATTAGATTTCACCACTATGTTGCCATAGTGGTGCGCTAAAATGGGGGAGCGCACCACTATGGTGCCGATCACATGTAGACCCACGTGATCACTGCTTTGCCATAGTGCACCATAATGCAGTGTTGGGTGACCTGTAGCCGTGACCCTTTATATGCATATCAGATAAGTAGATGACGTTAACTACATAATACCACACTAGTCCTATGTTGTTTATTGAACGTAAGAGCATAAGAAGTGTCGGGCTGGAGTAGATGAGTGGTTCATCTAATCCAGTATCCTGTCTCTGACAGTGGCAAAATTGGATGCTTTAGACAGGGAGAGCATTGGACTGGGTGTATCTGGAGTGACCTATCCCCTGTTCATTACCCTCCCTGACATCCACCAGCACTAGTTTAGAGGTGCCAGAAGATACATTTCTAACTGTTCTGTTTAATAGTTATTTAATAGATCTATCATCTATGAATTTGTTTAAACCCTCTTTTGAATCTGGCTGTTTTATCTGCCTCTACTACCTCCCAGGCAGTGTATTCCACAAGTTAACTACACATTACATAAAAAGTACTTTCTCCTGTTAGTTTTTAATCTGCCTCCTACTAATTTCAGTGGGTGCCCTTAGTTCTAGTATTTTGGGACTTGGTGAACAACAGTTCCATGTTCATTTGGTCCATACCCTTCATGATTTTATAGACCTCTATCATGTCCCTCTTTACTCTTTTTCTTTGTTAAATGAGAGTCTTCACCTTTTTTTAGTTTATTATGCTACAGCAGCTGTTCCATACCCCTGATCATTTTGATTGCCTTTCTTTGTACCTTTTCTGATGTTACTACATCTCTTTTGACATGCAGAGACCAGAACTGCATACAGTATTCAAGATGTGGGTGTACCATGAATTTGTATGCTGTAATAAATATAACATGGTACAGTTGTTACAATGCAACAAACACAAGTTGCTTGTATATCAGTTAAGTGCCTGGTCACTTAAATGCCTTGCATCGTTCAGTCCCACTGGGCACATCTACACAAGACTCTATGCCACCATAGCCACAAGCGATGTAGCTCACTGCTACAGCAAGGTAGTATTGGCAGCAGTGAATTGTGATACCGACGCTACTGCGCAGTAGCTCATTGCTGTTGCACAGTATGGTCAGAAACGATCCATGCACCACTGGGTAATTGTGGTTATTGCTCAGTCATTTAGTACTTTCAAGGAGCAAGTACTAAATGACAGTGCAGTAAAAACTGTGCAGTTGGGGGCACGTGTAAATGCACCCACTGTCTACTTTTTTTGACCTAGCTGCATTTAATTTAATTTCAGAATTCGTGAAACTGACTAGAAGCTGCCAATTTTAAGGATTTTTAGGCAACCTTGAAGTGACATAGTTTTGTCAGCTTCAAGGCTGTTATTATGCATGTTCTCGGGAACAAGGGGCATTTATCCACATACTTTTTTGTCCCGTGATGTGGTGGAGATCCACTGCTTTGGACCAGACTCGATTAATTGAGTCTGCTCTACATGTAAGCTGATGCACACTACGCTGCATTGTGTGCAGTTATATAAGCGGCAAAATGCATGTCAGTGTGTAGAAAGTGGCAGCAGCGTGCTTTTGAACTTAAGTACCTTCTATGTGTGTTAGCTCAAAAGCACGCTGCCACCATTTCCTCAGCACTGATGCACATTTCGCCACTTATACAACTGCAGCACTGGGCGCTTTTCAACACACCTGGTGCTGCAGTGCCTGCATGTATAAAAATGCCCAAGGAAATTAGTCTTAAGCAAGGTATAAAAGGTTTACAGGAAGCTTTTCTCCAAGTTAAGAAGTGTTTTTTACATTACATTTGTTTAAGCGAATAACCTTTTTTTCAGTCACAAGGCTATGCCTTTAAACAAAGTATGTTATAGGAGTCCTACCAGCTCCTTAGTTAAGGTTGTGTTCATATTTGCACTTAAAATTTAACATAAAGATTACATCTACTATAATGTAGGAACAGCATAGTATATCCTCCACAAATGCATGAAGCAGAAATCTTGGCCCTATTTTGGTCACTGACACGACTCCTCTTGATTTCAGTTAAGCAAATATTTCACTCTAATCCTAGAATATAAAAATATATTTTGACAATTTAGAAATATATTTGTGAATTTAACTGAGTAATAAACTTTTCTTGGATAGTCTAACAGATAAATGTCCAGATTTTGAGATTTATAAATGGATTTGTTTCTGGTTGTTGTGAAATCTAAACATTTTGTTTTCAAGCACATCTATTATTTTGGAATTATGAGTATTATTTATAACCATTCTTACATACATTATGCTTATTGTCACATTTGTTCAATTGAGGAAGATATAGTGGAACAATTCAGTTTTCCCCAGCACTTGGAAGGAAGTTATAATTGAATAGATGTAGCAGAGTTAAGAGCTTTCAAAGAAAATGAATTTGAATGCATTGGCTAATGTACCTACATAAAGTATAGCATTTTTTTTCAGCTAGCGGGTTTGACTTAACCCCAGTTGAATGGCAGAAACTCCTATTGACCCTCCCCAATTGAAGTCAGTGCAGAAACTCCTATTACCCCATGGTGAATGTTATGTTAGAGTTGAATGAAGCATCGTTTCCCTAATAAGCACTCTTTCTTATCTGAATTTCTAGTTTGCAACATCAAAGGAGTGACAAAACTATGTTTTAACTCACATGTCCAGAAATGGCAGTTGTCCTGAT
Organism: Gavialis gangeticus; assembly: GCF_001723915.1. Classification (NCBI taxonomy): domain Eukaryota; kingdom Metazoa; phylum Chordata; order Crocodylia; family Gavialidae; genus Gavialis; species Gavialis gangeticus. The sequence goes on along the minus strand of NW_017728992.1, from coordinate 192,779,539 downwards.
TTTGTTTTTTTTTATTGTTTTTTCCTTAGAATCCAATACATTGAAAAATGTGTTTTATCAAATAATTATGCTGTCCATGTGTTTAATCATCTCCATTTGTGCCAGGTAATTTTGATTTTATTTTCTTTAAAATAATATTTGTTGTTTGTGAGCTGGTGCATAAAGCATAATATTTGAAGCTAGATTTTCAGTCGGGTATACATATTTGTGACTGCTTATGCAAATAAATATTACTGTGTGCAAATTAGATATTAGGATGCAGCTATGACATCTGATTGGCTCTGTACAAATGTATGATTCACATGCACATATCAGGTATTAGCAGGTATGAATTAAAGGCTCAACTATGTATTTCAAGCTATACGCCTTAACCGTCCATGTCTTGCCCATGTGCTATGCAATTAATTAAATAGGAAATACCATTTTTATGTATCCATTTAAAGTTTCAGTGCTTTAAACTACAGGGGTGTAGGTTGTAGCCGGGTTGGTCTAAGAACATAGGTAGACAAGTTTCTTTGGGTGAATCTGATATCTTTTATTAGACCAACTTAAGTAGTTGGGGAAAAAAAAATTTTAAGCAAGCTTTCAGGTTCAAAAACCTTTGTCAGGCTGAGCAAGTTTCTGCAGTTGGTGTGTGCTCTTCCTGGATAGAGTGAAAAGTTTAAGATCCAGAAAGAAGCCAGAGGCTGAGCTGGTGTGCGTACAAGCTCGGCAGTCAGTGAAGATGCAGATTGAGGAGTCAATGAGTGAGAGACAGTCTGGGTGGGGGGGGAGAGAAGTGGGAACCAGTGCTTGAAATTGTAATATATCTCTTTCAGATAAACTTCTATAAGAAATTATCCTCTCAGATTCAACTGAATTACATCATTAAATCTGCTTTAACCATTTATTTGAGGTTAGGCAATTCAAATACAATTGAGAAGTCTGATTTCATTAACCTAATTACAAAAGTTAGAGGGCAAGGAACAGGAAGACAAAAGTTATATTTGAGGGTATTAACACACATAGTACAGAACTGACTTCCTTTAACTTGCTATATAGTCAAAGACTTCACCTAACCACATTTGTGTTTCTAATCTATCCACAAGACAACTAAAAGTTCTTGCCTCCTCTGTTCTTTAGTGCTAAAATGCTGTTTGTTTAATTCAGTTTTTTTTACTCCTTTTATTATTATAGGTGGAACACAGAACCATAGTTATAGTTAATGATGTCAAAGATTTGGGTCCGTGGGCCACATAGGCAGTTTAGGGGAGCTGCCACGGGCTGGTCAGCACCGTCCCCCCAACCCACCACCACACACACACACACACACACACACACACACACACACACACGAGCCTGTGCACCCTGCAGCTCCTCCCTGCCACTGCCAACAGTGCACAGTCCCAGCCCTGAGCCCAGCCTGCCCCACACCCCCTCTGGACTAGCCCACCCACACTGAGCAGTGGCAGTGGTAGCCAGAAGCTGCTGCTCAGTGTGGGGGCAAAGCAGGCCCTTCCTCTCACCACTGCCAGGCTCTTGTTGCAGCTGCCCAGGGCCCACACCCAAGCTGCCCTGCGGCTCCTCTGCACTGCCACCACTGCCCCACTGGATGGTCTGGAGGCAGCGGTGGTAGTGTTGGAGAGGAGCCTCAGGGTAGCCCAAGCACAGGCTCTGGGTGGGTGCAGCAAGAAGGGCCTGGCAGTGCTGAGCAGGAGGGCCTGCTTTTCCCCCATGATGAGCAGCAGCTTCTGCCCAGCCACTGCCACTGCTCAGTGTCAGTGGGCAACTCCGGAGCAGGCACAGGCCAAGCCGGGTTCAGGGCTGTAAGTACAGGTTCTGGCTGGTCCATTTGGCCAAGGCAAGTCCGGAGTGGGTGTGGGGGTCAGGGCTGGGGCTGTGTGCTGTTAGCAGTGGTGGGGAGAAGCCACAGGGTGCATGGGCTCTGGCCTGTGTGTGGGAGACGGATGCTGATCAGTCCGTGACAGTTCCCCCAAACTACTTATGTGGCCAACAGGCCCAAATAATTGCCTGCCCAAATCCACAAGGATCAGAACAATGAGAGAGCTGGGTCCCCGGCTGCTGGTACTCAGTTACTGACTACCGGGAAAGATCTTTTCTTCTTCATTTTGCCTTTCAAGAAGAAGGTGCATATTATATTCTGGGGTGTGTTGCATGCAAGAAAATATGGTAATTTTTTTGTAAGGCATGTTACCAATTCTGATTCACTGAAGGCTTGTCCCGGAGATGTGGGTAGTGCATGGTGTAGCAAGCAGTGGTACCAGCATCTTGGCCCTGCAGCTCTGATGACTGGTGTGGGGTCAGTCCACAGGCTGGATCCCAAAATTTGGGTCAGTGCCTGGAGGTGGTCCACTGGTGGGATCCAGCATGCTGTTCTGACCCTGCATGCCAACCCAACCCAGTGTGTTGGTCTGGAACAACATGCCTGAATCTAGCTATGGACCAACTCCACGTGTTAGCTTGATTTAGTGCGCAAGGTCACATTATCTGGCCCATGAGGCTCCCTATGGGTCCAGAAATTTGGCAGCAGGAGAGGGGGAATTAATGCTGCCACCATTCCCCTGCTGCCAAATTTCCCCAGCCAGGGGGCGCTCCGTGGGCTAGGTGACACAGCTCCACGGCCTGGATCTGGCCCTCAGGCTGGAGGCCGAGCACCACTCCACCAATGCATTGGCCCAGTATCTGCATATTGTATTTTCTAAATATTAAGGTTATTGTTATGGCTTCAGATGCTTCCTGGGAGGAGTCTTTGTCCATCTGCTGACCTTTTTGCTGCTGATAATTTTATTTTGTAAGTACAGACTTTCTTTATACCTCAAATAATATTTTACTGGATTCAAGGGCTGAATTCTGTCTTTAGACATGCATGTGCTAGCTGATCTAAGCTTTGCCCTCTGATGCCATAAGTTGGCCTTTAGTCAGTCACTGGATCTTAAATTTAAAATGCACTGTTCTTTTGCCCCAAAGATGCTGCCATGTCATCTGTTTTCAGGCTTGTCGTGTCTTTCAAAACCACCAAATTGTGGTAAGTTGTGCAAAAACTTTGCAAAATGCTGATGAATTCTTGTTTAAGAGGAAGAAAGGAGTCTGTTATTATTCCTTCTTGGCAAAGGGTGACAATGCAAGATCTGCAAACAGGGGCGAGCTGTTTTTGTAGCTGCTTTGTGTGTATACAAACTTTTCGTTTTTCTGTGTACTGCCATCTTATACTTTAGGGGCTGCTCCCAAACAACCCACCTTTGGGCTAAAAAAGTCAAAGGCAGACAGCTGCAATGTTAGTCTCTCTCTCTCACCCTGCAATCACCTACCCTGGAAATCTTCAAGAGGAGACTGGACAGTCACCTTGCTGGGGTCACCTGACCCCAGTAGTCTTTCCTGCCTAGTGCAGGGGGTCTGGACTCAATGAACTTGCAAGGTCCCTTCCAGTCCCTAACAGCCTATGAATCTTGTTTGGCGTTGGCTACAAAAATGGCAGTAGCATAATAGAGCAGAACAAGTGAGCCACCAGTCCCAGCACTGACTGTGAGGGGGTGGCAGAATCTCCACCCCACCCCCCTGGCATCTTTACTACTGCCTGGCCATCGGAACAGCCTTGCACCCAGCAGTGCATCTGGGGAGGTGGGAGGTAAGTGGAATGGCGATTTCTACCCTCGCCTCCCAGAAGTTTTTCTCACAGCAGATGCAGCCCTGTGCCCAGCAGCATGTCTGAGGAGGGAGCGGGGAGCAAACGGGGTTCCAATGGTGGCTGCCATGGGAGCCTGGGCCAAGGGACTGCTGTGCTGGACTCTCTCTCGCCACTGCTGCTGTCTGCACAGGGAAGGCAACATCAGCTCCAGCAACAGCAGTGGCAGCAGTAGCTGAATTCTCTGTACAAAGAGCCCAAGCAAGTAAGACTTCCCTGTCCCTCACTGACCACCCCCTCGCCATCCCCAGTGGTCAGCATACCACTCCCTCTCACCCTGTCCAACCTGGATGCTAAATGAGCTTGCTACACCTCTGGAAATGGGCCTGTCTTAACTGTGCAGGCCAACATGGCAGCTAGGCTTGGGACAGCGCTTTGCTTTGACTGAATACTGTAGTCTGACAGGTCAGAATGAATGGCATGGAAAGGAGCAGTACACTGGCTTGATGACCTAAGCGTACAGACAGATACAACAGTTGTATTGATGTCCAGTGGTAGAGCAACAAGCTGTTATGATATAACTTACATCTACTTGTTCCTATGGAGAGACCAGCGTAGTAAAACCATTGTCATTTTAACCTGGCTTCATTCATAGCAGATGTAAGAGTTACATAATAAGAGCTATTGCCTGCTTCCAAGCTGCAAAACCCCCCTGCTCTTCACTTTTAAAGCAGTTAACATTTAAACCTGTCCTTAGCTTGAATAAAGACAATGATTCTGCTAGACCAAAGGAAGGGTGTGTGTTTTTCATGAATAAAGCTCCATGGATGTAGCTTCTGAATACGAATATGATAAGAAATGTCTGAATGACAGATTTAGGCCCCAAACCTGCAGTGCTGTGTAGATCTGTAGGTTAATTGTGACTCATTCAAGTTCAGGTGCAGACAGAAGTGCATTTCCCTGGTGTAACTCATGGCACTTCCTGTGAACTGCCATGAGTTAGGCTGACTCTCCTGACACAACAGACATTAGCTGGGGGATTGAGCTAATTTGGAGCCAATCCAGCAAGAGAGGCTGCTGGTTTGCAGCTTCTTACCCTAGCTTTGCCCTTCCCCTCTCCACAGCCCAAGGTACAGGGCTCCAATCCACCCTCCTCCCTCCAGCACATTTGGGAACAACCCAGAATGGACCTACCTCCCTTGCTTTCTCCCCTTCCCATCCTGAGACAGCACCGGGGGCAGGGCAGGGCTGGGCTGCAGCAGCCCAGCCACTGGAACAGACACAAGTTAATGAAGTCACACTGCCTTGGAGTGCCTTCATTTGAACCCTCATATAACGAGACTGTAAAAAGATGTCTTATTTGAGGTGATCCTGATCATCCCAGGTTTGTTTCACAATTGGAGTGCTCTGCAGCTATGCTCTTCTGTTAGGGCACAGCTGTAGAGCATGTTCAAGGGGCTGATCATGCAACAAATGTAATTTCTTTGTGAGCCTTTAGTTGTGAGTCATTCTAGATACAAGCCTTTCAGGCTGTGTGCTCTAGCACCCAGAGGGGCAGCACTGCACCTTGGAAGAGCTATGTGTGTAAAAGGCTGTGCTGCTCATGCTTTGATCTGAGTTAAAACCTGGGATGATCAGGATCACCTCAAATAAGACATCTTTTTCCAGCCGAAAACTCTTAATAGGTGCTGCTGAAATTAAAAGTATTTGGGACCTTCTGGATTTTTGTGTCTGGCAAAAGAGAGGATCAAAAGGGCAATGTTTCCTTTTTTAAATCTGGGGAAGGCTCTCAATAGTGCCATGTAACATGAGGCACCAGGCAAAAATTTTACCTGTTGTAGCAAAAATACATTATGCTTGAAATTACAGAAGTGAAAATTGAGACAAGATTGAAGAGGAGAGTTGAAATATTTTGGGAGTTCAGACTCTTCTCAAGTCTGGTAACTGGGGCATACAATAAACATGTAGGACAGAGTATGCCATTCCTCCACACGCCGAATAAGTAGAAATCCCATTAAACCCAACGACACATGGGCAGTCAGTATACAGTAAGATGGGTGGTAAATTTCCAGCTCACTAGTCTGCGTTAAATTTCCCATGTAATCAAACCCTGAATCATGAATAAATTTGGCATATGAGGGAAGAAATAAAATTTCAATGGCTTCCAGTGAAATTCTTCAGCTTACTGCATACCACTGAAGTTCCAGAGCCTGCTTATTTTACCTTAATTCATGCAGGATGTATCTACACATGCAGTTAGCATGTAGCAATACATTCCAGGCAGTTCATGCCAGAGTTTATTGTTCCTGGGTACTGCATTTACATGTGTGCCCAGGACTGTAGCACGTTGAGCCGGGATGGAGCAGCCCTGGCTGGCAGAGAGCGCTGAGGGTCAGCCTGCCAGCCCGGGGCTGCTCTGACCCAGGTCAATGTGCTGCAGAGGGGCTGGGGCAGGAGGGAGCTACAGTGTGAGGCTCTTTGGCAGGTAGCCCCCACACTGTGGCACCCTCATGCCCTGCCACTATCTACATTAAGAGGTTGTGACTTGGATAATTACACAGTCCGGTGGGTGGCAAATTGGCTAGAGGATCATACCCAGAGAGTGGTGGTGGACAGAGCGGTATCGACCTGGAAGGACGTGGGCAGTGGGGTCCCGCAAGGCTCAGTTCTTGGACTGATACTCTTCAATGTCTTCATCAATGTCAGACTGCAGTTGGATTACTGTGTGCAGTTTTGGGCACCACACTTCAAAAGGGATGTGGATAACCTGGAGAGGGTCCAGAGAAGGGCCACTCGTATGGTTAAGGGCTTGCAGGCCAAGCCCTATGCGGAGAGACTAAGGCACCTGGACCTCTTCAGCCTCCGCAAGAGAAGGTTGAGAGGTGACCTTGTGGCTGCCTATAAATTCATCATGGGGGCACAGAAGGGAATTGGTGAGGCTCTGCTCACCAAGGTACCGCTGGGGGTTACAAGAAATAATGGCCATAAGCTAGCAGAGAGCAGATTTAGACTGGACATTAGGAGGAACTTCTTCACAGTTAGAGTGGCCAAGGTCTGGAATGGGCTCCCAAGGGAGGTGGTGCTCTCCCCTACCCTGGGAGTCTTCAAGAGGAGGTTGGATGGGCATCTGGCTGGGGTCATCTGGACCTAGCACTCTTTCCTGCCTATGCAGGGGGTTGGACTCAATGATCTATTGAGGTCCCTTCTGACCCTAACATCTATGAATCTATACACCTGCATTTTGCTGCACTGCTGTAACACTGTAAGATAGTACTTGTGTTGGACAGTACTATCCTAGAGCAGAGGATAGTACTGTCCAGACATACTGTAGTACTATGTAGCCTGTCCAGACATACTGTAGCCTAATAGTGCCACACGTGTAGACAGTGATGCTTACTGACTAATTAGCTCCGCAGTAGAAGTGTCTTGTGTAGATGCATCTGCTGAGAAGTACTTTACTCTGCCAAGTAGCTCTGTGGCATTGAATCGGGCTACTTGTATGAATAAGGTTCTCTTTAACAAAAGTAAAGGTGACAGAATGTAAGTCTGTATTTATATTGGTTATCTCAAAGAACAGTTTCAATAAGAACAGAATAAAAACAGACACTTTAATTTTGAAATTGTTTTGCAGGAAATAATTGACAGAATGAACTGGTAAGTAGAATGCTTAGTTTTGCATAAAGAAATATGACCAATTCCATAAAGCCTTATGGGATTAGGGGAAAAGGAATACTCCAGAGAAAAGTTCTGACAACATAAAAAAAATCTCCAGCCTGATCACCTGATTCTAATTAGATCTACTCATTACTGGAATAGGGGGCCTTCCAAAAAAAGCCCATAGATTCTTGGGAAATGTTAGGGTGAGTCAGTAGGCCTCCTTCTTTTAGTTAGCATTGTATTTATGTGTTAAGGAGGGTGTTGTCTTTATTGATAAGCTGTATAACCAATGTTTCATCCACTTGTGCTGAAAAGATCCTGTGAAATCCTTTGCGAGAAATGGGGTTTAAGCCTGATATTTCAGTTAAAATTATTAATTTAAATTATTAAATTCATTAATTTTTTTCATATGATTTAGCAAAACCTGTAGAAAAATATACCTGAATCCCAGTCATCAGGTTTATAACCTGCTTCATCAGAAATTAGATTGCAAAAAGCTTGCCCCTTGCTTTTCCTAGAAACTTGAAAGCACATTAGTCATTTATGTACTTTTCAGTATCATTTAATTAACAATATTTATTTTCCCTGTTCCCTAAATCTAGGTTTGCTAGCACTTATGCATTATATAGCTGGTTATCATCTTTCATCTGTCTCTGCAAAATTCAGCAGAATCATCAGTATCCTTTTCCTGACTAACACAATATTTGAACTATGTTTTGATCCATTCATTGATTTGTGTAAGATCATCCTTCTTAGCAGAGTGCCTGCACCTGATCTTGCAAATTGAACCATGAAGGCCAAATTCACAGCTCCTGCAGAGTACTATTTGTCAGTGGGGCCCTGTTGAGCCATAGGGGTCTACCCAAGCTTTTAGCTTGCAGTATCTGGGACCTTTGCAAGTACACATATATAAGTAGGCAAATGATTATCAATCCCTGCAAATCCATTTTTTGTTAATGTCTAAACAGAGTTTGCCAGCTTTGTTTCTCTCTCCATACTACTTGTGTTAAAGTTTTATCATAATTTGAGGTCAAAGGCTACAAACAAACATCACATTTATCCTGGATTTACTATTGCATCCTGGGACAAAATGCAAGCTTACAGATGTCCATGTTGTTTATCCCAGGATAAATCCTAAAAGAGTTTCCTGGATAAAAGGTAGGGACAGTTTATCCTGGGATATTGCAGAGTATGTCTGTATAGTTATCCAAGGATAGTGTCATTTAATCTATGGAAGAAAAATGACTCAGCATTCAGCTGCTCACTAAACCCTGATCAGAAGTATGATGTGTATACACACAAATATCAGAACATTTTTCTGCTGTGATAAACACAAGCAGAGGCAGTGCCGGATTATGACACGCTGATGGCCCAAACTATGTGCAATTTAAGAGGGCCCATACAATAAAAATAATCCACGAAATCGGATTTTCATGAAATTTTAAAATGAATTATTGTTATTTCTGTACAAATGTATGAACTCAATATGAATAATAACTGTGGAGCCAGATATATGTATATTTTTGTCATATTAGAATGAAAATGTCCAGGTTTTTTTGTTCTTATTTAGAGGCCCCTCATATCGTGAGGCCCTGAGCTGTAGCTTAAGTAGCTTAAGCCAAAATCTGACCCTGAGCACAGGGATAAATGCACTGTCCATTCCCAGGCTACGTGATTTAAACTCTGATAATGGTTCTGGATAGTGCTGAGTTAACAGATATACTTAAATTTCTTCATTGTATCATTTTTGTAAGAGCCTTTTGGTTTTTGTTTCTTTTAAATTTTCTCTTCCTACTTTTGAAGACACAAAAAGAGGGATTGAAAAACACAAGAAAGGATACAATTTGACTGTGCCAGAAGAGTGCTTCCTGTTGGCAGAAACCAGAAGGGTAACTTTCAGGAAAGCCAGACATCAGAGGGTTGGAAGAGTAATTGAGGAGGCCAGAAGCCACTGGATTTAAGGTCCAAATAATTCTGCAGCCATAATCTTTACCATGGGCACCTGGTGCCTTCCAAGTCTGTGAGGACACCAGATTGCCAACAGGGCGGGGAGGGGGTGGTCCCCCAGCGGCTGATCACCAAGCCAGCAGCAAAACCGGAAGTGCACGGGTGATCTCAGGGGGCGCACATGCACCCGCGTGCACCCCCTACATGTTGCCAGGGACCTTTACTTTTAAAACACTGAGCCCTGCTTTCCCGGTTGGATGTATGGAACTGCAGAGATGCTAAACATGAGTCCTTTTCCGTTACCAGCAGCTGGGAATGCTCAGATCACAAATATTAGTTAGCACAGTATAGACCTTCATTTCCTTACGTGATGTTACTGTCTACAAGCTCCCTTTACAACCCTGCTTGTCTTCCGTTGTGCTGAAAGTGCCATCATAGTATAATTAAGAGGGAGGGGGACAAGCAGGGTACCAGCCTTGGATGCCAACTTTCAGGGGGCACAAAAGTAACAGCTGCTCCTATTACTGGCCTCCCCCATGCACTGCCCAGCTGCACCTCTGATGGAAAGCCACAGCTACTTGTGGAGGGGCCAGTTCTTCAGGCAGGATGCAAATAGGCTGGCAAATATAGAGGAAAGATTTTCAAATCTTTGAAAAAATAAGAGGAAGTTCTGATGCAAGAAGGAGCAAGGAATAATGAAGCACTGTTAGTTGTCCATATTTTTACTGTAATCTACAGATATGGCCAATCTCAGGCAGGATGCATGTCTCTGTGAGACAGAAAATTCCTGAGGGTGGAAGGAAAAGCGTGGGGGAAGGAGCTGGAAGTATTTCATGTAAACAGGCTCACCTTTAAGGGACAAATACCTTTCTGGTTCTTTAACAGTTACACTCAAGCAGGGGCAAGCCCAACCACAATTCCCATTGTGAGCAGCAACATGCTGCTGGTGAATGTGTAAAATACTGATATCTGTTGATTAAAATAGGCCAGGAAGTTTTAGTAAGTAAAAGAAGACAACAGGGCGTGCCTCAGGCACAGAATCCTAAAATAAAGGGAAAGTGCATTATGATAGTAGTAATAATAATAATAGTAATAATAAAATTTGCACAAAGCTCAATATTTTTCTAGTGGTGAACTTGAGTAATTCCCTGAATATGAAATTACCTTTTTTATTTGTTTTTAACTTTTTTGAGTACTAAAATGGATATATTACTGTGTGATATTTATATTTGTTGTATATGACTTACGTTATGCTTTATGTTTTTAAGTGCACTTTATAGCTTAACAGGGCACATTTCTTTTTATTGCTAAAAAATGTCTAGAAAAGCTAACTAAGGGAAAGAAGGGTCTGTCCTGAGAGAGGAGATCAAAAGTATATCTTTACCACATCTACAAAATTCCTATGATCATCACTCAGAAATAAATCCTGGCCATTTGCTTCTGCTCAGCATGCATCTCACACTGAAACATTTTAAATAGACACTGGTGTCAGAAGCACCTCTGAGACAGAGACCATGAGAGGGTCCCTGGGTTTGCACCAAAAAGCAACTATGCGATATTTTTGGAAGGACAGGCTTATTTCTTGGCCACGTTCTGAGGATCTTGGCCACAGGGGCGGCATAGACAAACCCACAAAGAGCATGCATGGCTTGTTAAGCCTATTGGAACAAAAGCCGTGAGCGTATATAGTGTTCTCTTCAAATACAATGGGGAAAGACAGAGAAACACCAGGGAGGAAGAAGAGTTATTTACTTTAAAGGACAATGTTGGTATGAGCATAGGCGCAGAACATAAGGGCTCAAGCACCCATGGAAAAAAATTAGCAGGTGCTCAGCACCCATGAGCCACATTGGGCAAGCTGGGTTGAAATAACGCACTGCCTGTTCTGGGCATGTGCAGGGCTCTGTGTATGAATGCCAAAAAGAAAAGCACCCACTGGCAAAAATCAAAGTTGGTGCCGATAGGTATAAAGACAAATGGGTATAAATTGCTCATGAATTAATGTAAGATGGAAATTTTAAAAAAGTTTCCAACCAATGGGGATTGAGGGGGAGGTTCTGGAGCAATTTTCTAAGAGGATTAATGAGAAAAATGTAAGTGGTTTTAAGATTTCATAGATTTCATAGACATTAGGGCTGGAAGGGACCTCGGAAGATCATTGAGTCCAACCCCCTGCCCCAGGGGCAGGAAGCCAGCAGGGGTCATAGGATCCCAGCAAGATAAGCATCCAATTTACTCTTGAAGGCATTTAATATAGGTGCTTGAACCACCTCTGGTGGCAGGGTGTTCCAGACCTCGGGGGCTCGGACAGTAAAGAAATTCTTCCTTATGTCCAGCCTGAAACTGTCTTGGAGGAGTTTATGACTGTTCAGCTTTGTCATCCCTTGGGGCGCTCTGGTGAACAGACGTTCCCTCAGATCCTGGTGAGCACCCCTGATAAACTTGTAGGTGGCCACCAGATCACCCTGAGCCTGCGCTTTTCCAGGCTGAAGAGTCCCATGGCTCTCAGCCTCTCATCATAAGGTCTGTTTTCTTGCCCTCTGATCATGCGCATGGCTCTTCTCTGCACCCTCTCAAGCTTCTCCACATCCTTTTTGAATTGTGGAGCCCCAAACTGGATGCAGTACTGATGGTGTGTGTCTCCATTAAGATCTTAAGGTGGAGTTTGGTACATTTTATTAACAGGATTATTTTCTGTAGTTGCCTGCAATAGCAAGCCAACTGCATTAGGTGTCGCAGGAGGCCCCCATAATCCTATATCCCTATGAAACTATAATTCACTTTGTATTGCTTTGCTGTATTGTATTGGAATGAAATACAATATTATGTCATATTTAATCAAGTGGGATGCAAGACTAAAACTAACATTGTCTAACCTAGATGCCTAAATCCACAGATAGGCTTCTAAATATAAGCAGACCAACTTTCAAAGGTGCTAAGCATCTGCAGCTTTCATCCAGAGGATATTCAAGTGTAGGGGGATTTTTAACAGTAATCCTAGTGAACTAAAAATCATTTTTTAGTTGACTGCTGGTTAGTGACTCATGTACTCTGAGATGCCTACTGTAATCTTATGTTTCTACCCCCTGTACCCTGGAGGTTGGACTAGATGATCTTTGAGATCCCTTCCAACACTATAATTCTGTGGTTCCACTTCCACTAATTAAATTTTACTGTATAACATAAGTTTTAATTTATAAAAGTATTTAAAAACAAACCTAAAAGGAATTTTTAAGATGCACGTAACAAGAAACTTATGACAAGTTGTCACTGTTGAAATCCTTGATCACCATGTCCCTTCCTATATTGTTATTCCTCGTTCCATATAATTTAATTTCAGGCTCAAGCCTGCAGATTCTTGACAGTGCACACAGTTCTTCCCATTCTTGATGCAGCACATATCTCTGACGAAAGGAAAAGGTATTTTTTTCTATCTGCAAGGCACCATACATACCAATGGAACTGTATAGATAACAGTAGCTCACAGAACGTAATGGAGCAGTACATTCTATACCAGTACATAAAACAGGTCTATATTTGGGGTCTGGATCCTTTCATGTACATCTTTTATAAATGTTTATATATTTTAAGTTAAAATGAGAGTAGTCATTATTTCCTCTAGTGCAGCTATGGATAGAGAAACTTGCTAAGAATTGTTCATGTCTTGGTATAGTTTGCTTGTTATTTGCTTGCTATGTCTTATTTAGATTGTAAGGTCCTTGGGGCAGGAACTGTTGTTTATTACCTGTTTGTACAGCACCTAGCACAAGACAGCCTGCCTTGGTCGAGGCTGATGGGCATTACTGCAATGGAAACTTTGAAGAAGAGTGATGGGCTGTAAAGGGAATTAATGAGAAAACATTCAGCTCCTGAGCTGCCAGTTTCCACTAGCTGAGTTTCTACCGTACAGCAGTTTAGCAACTGAGGATTGCTAATACACGTCAAATGCTGTAGGGCTTGATGTCATCATCCTTCCTCATATGAATGTTATCATGATGGACTATAATAATATATAATGTATTCAGAATACTTCTAATGGAGTGTACTGATAATGCTATAAAGCTTATTTTCTCATGCTGAAGACCAGTACCTTTATATTGCACGTTCACATATTTTAGTAAATAAACATTAATGTTTTAAAGGAGAATGGTGAATTGACTCAACAGGCACCTGCTTCCTATAAGCAACTGCATGATCATATTGTTGCATCACTCTCTCTACTCCTTTTTCCCAGTCCCTTTTCTACTGTGTGTCGTGCTGCATGTTGTAACTTCCCTGATTTTTAGACTGTCAAATCTTAAACAGTGAGAACAGTGCTGTTCTAAGTCACCTCTGCAGATCCCCGTGAAGTTTAGGGTGTTACATAATATTAAACGAAACAAAATCGATTTTTTGCATATTTTAAAAGCAATAAACTCTCTATAAGAAAATAAGTTTATTACAAGAATATATACTATATTCTTCCTGTAAATTACACTATGTTTTATTATTCTTATTGTTACACTAATGTCTTGAGGCCTTATTCACAGCCCACCAGTGGTAAGCACACAGTAAGAGGCAGTCATGCTAAGGAGAATAATCCTAGCAGAATTTTCCCCCTTACACTGTTTAGAGTTACCCTTAGCAGGGGTAGTTGAGCTGGTGGTATAATTACCTGTATTCTGTCCATGCAAGTGCTTGCATCAGCTACACCATTGGAAGAACAGGAAACAGCTTTAAGGAAGAGGAGGGAGCATTTCTTTAATTATTCCCTACATATCAGGTGAAAAGCTTAGAAATGTGCCCCTTTTGATCCACTGAAAGGAGTCTTGGTAAGTGGGCTGCAGCAATCTAAGATCAATCTGGTGGTCTGCAGCAATCTAAAATCAGTCTCCCCAGACTTGCATCATTTTTCCTGCCTCACAGTTCCCTCTTGAATATCCTTTAATATCTCTTTCATTCCTCCAATTATTCCTCCCATGTCACAAGCTGAGCTGTACCTGTGTGAGCTTCTGAGTTCACAGGGTGAAGGGACACATGCACTGTAGACAACCTAAGATTTGGAGTTCTGCAAATATTTGATTTTTCAGGCAGTAGAACCAAAAAGATTTTTGTTTTCACTATTTCTCCTGTAGCCCAGGTGGTACGTGGCTGGTACCCCCTCTTCAACTGAAGGGATGTTAGAGGGTATGAGTGTGCCATGGGAGTGTGGCTGCTTAGCTTAGGCCAGCTCACTTCCCTCTTTCTGCAGAGCAGAGACCAGGGACACTCAGTAATGCTGAACTATTTACAGATTTAATTTACAGTGCAGTGTCTGTAAAACCTTATTGAACATATACATATAGCTATGGGCTTGGCTCATCTCTCTTTGCAGGCTGGCCGTGGGGCTTCCTCGCTCGCTGGGATGGCCACTCCGTCCTGCGGCTGCTTGCTGCAGGAAGGCCCAAGCTGCCTCGTGCAGCTACCTGGGCCGGCCAGGCCCCGTGCACCTCTCTGCACCATGGGGCTTCGGCCTCATGCAGGGATAGGGACCCGTGCCGCCTCGTGCAGCCGTGGAGTCTTTTCTGCTCCGTCCAGGCCCTGTGCACTGCTCTGTGCTCGGTGGCGCTTCTGCCTCTCGCAGGGATGGGGGGACCAACACTGTCTTGTGCAGCCGCGGGGTCCTTTCAGCTCTCTCCAAGCCCCATGCACCGCCCTGTGCACCATAGGGGGGCTCCTGCCTCTTGCAGGGATGGGTACCCATGCTGCCTCATGCAGCCGTGGGGTCCCTTCAGCTTCCTCTGGACCACCTGGGCACTGTTCTGTGCACCGACACTGCTGCTCCCTCAGCAGCGGGGCTGGGACGTGGCCGCTTGCTGCTTCCCATTTGGTGGAAGCATCTTCAGGGCGCTTCAGGCGCCACATTGGTCGGCTCTACCAGCCCTTCTGCAGCCCTTCGTCATCATTCCTTGTCGAAGCCACCCACGTGCTGGGCACGTGGGCTTTTATCCCTTCCAGAGGCTCTGCCCCCAGATTGCAAATCGACAAATGGGGAAGCCAGAGGGGTTAGTTGCCCCTCAGGTCCTCTTCTTCACCTTGCCTCTGGGTCAAGGTGGGGCAAACCTGCCTCCTGCCTTCTCCTGATTGGTGGGGAAGGGAAATGCCCCCACCAATCAGCCTGAGCCATCTGGGCTCAAGCTAACAAGCCAGGCTGCCAGTGAGGCCATCGGCCAGCCTGCCACACTCCAACCAACCGAAGGCATTTGTTTCATTTTGATTGAGGGCATTTTAACCATTCCTTTCAAAAAGCAGGGCATTTGGAAATGAGTGACTAGATTCACAAGGAGATGTAGGTGCCATTTACTAAACTACCAAAAAGAAAACGGTGCCCCAAATACACCCATTAGTAGGGTACTCATATGGGAGGCTTGTGTTCACTTCATCTCTGTGCCTTATTCAGAGTAGAGATTTGACCTCTTACAAGAAAGTACCCTCCTCACCTCACTGTAGATTACCTTGGGGTGAGGTTTTTTTCTTGTCTTTCCTGTTAAAGTTCTTCCATTTAGCATAAAATAAACTATTCTAGCACAGATAGATAGATAGATAGATAGATAGATAGATAGATAGATAGATAGATAGATAGATAGATAGATTATGTGTGTGTGGATAAACTCTTTGCTAAAAACTATTCAGCAAAAATAATTAAAAAAAAAATCATCAGCCCTACTTAGTTTTCCTTCTCCAGGAGGAAAAATCTTTTCTTGCCTGGGCAGAAGACTATGCTGAAAATAGTTATGCTGAGAATGTATTTAAAGGTGAGTACTACCTCCGGCCACGTTGAAGTTAAGGGGATTTTTGCCATTGAGTCCAAAGGAGCCAGTTCAATGGAACTTCACCCCCGTGCAGTTTTAATTGTCATTTCTTTTTCCACTTCTGTTTGTTTGCACCAATTAGGCAGTTTTCAACTAAGAAATGAAGGACGACATCTCATTTCCTTCTGCATTGGAATGGCAATACTAGCGTGGATCAAATGTTAAGTGTCTAGGCATAAATTAATTTCCTGCCGGGAGGTCGGGAAGAAAATGTTCCCTGCCCTATATTGGGAATTATTTAGTGTCATTACAAATTTTAGTCTTCATTCTACCACAGCTTTAAGTAGACTCCATGCCAGAAGTTGGTTATTGGCTCATCTTGTATGTTAGGATTTTCTATATTAAATCAACACTGTCTGTATAAGAGTTCAAAATATTCAAAACATGCCTTATTTGATCTGATAGTTTAGATAGATGGGGTGGAGCCTCCACAGGGTAGAGAAGGAAACCCTTCTGCATACCAAAATAGCACTATTACTGGCATTTAATGTTGCATTCTAAAGGCTCTAATTAAACTCATGAACACATTTTCAATCCTGTATAAATGAAGGGATATAAAAAGCCAATGCTGCTTGCAGCCTAGCTTGAAATAAAATGCAGTGAATCATTGTGATAAAAAGTAGGAAAGAAGACAGGGACTAAACTACGGAGAGCAGTCTTGCCACAGAGGGGATGAAGGCCTTTCCCATCTCTATGGCTCTGGAAAGTGTAGTTCGAACCACCAGATGGTGCTGCATAACAAATTGTGTGTTTCTTTATCGTTTACGGGGGTTTGTTTTGGAGCCTCGTGAGAAAGGACAAACAAGGGAATTAAATTATGAATGTATAATCTTCTGCCATCTCCCTTGTATTTCATTATCTGTGCACAAATGCAAAGCAATTATACCAGTGGCTCCTTTTCTTTCACCCTCTCTGTCATTATTTCAAAACACATACAATTAAAAAGTCATATAGCTGGCAAATTTGGGGCAGTTCCATATGTCACAGTAGAGGCAAACTATTTAATGAGTATATTTGCATATTGTACATAAGTTACCTTATTTCAGTTTACAAAAACGTGGGAATTTATTGCCAGCAGATCATAGTAGCTGCCAGCTTAGTGAATGAAAGGTTTACCTAAAAAGGAGCCTCATGACTGTCTTTTGACAGATGCTGCCCTACCAGCAAGTTTCTGCTCTTCCTCTCCAAAAAACCCCAAAACAAAACAAAATCAAAAAAAGCCTCAACCCAACCAAACAAAAAACTGAAAAAAAAACTTAGGCTGTTTGCTGTGAGGGCCTGCTACGCAGTCACAGCTGGATAGAAAGCAGCTATAAAGTTGTTACATATTTTCAAGCACTAAGTTTAGAGATGGTTGGCTCATTTTATAGTTGGAGTTATTTTTATGCTGAGATAATTGCTTTCTATGTGCGGCTGGATTAACTTTACTGTGCAGTTCTCCAGTGAATCAGGTGATAATTACTTTGTACTAAATTAATCAGGTGTTCACCAGTGAATTGTGTAATACATGTGACACGTACCAGGGTGAGTCAGTGCAAAAGTGACCAGTGTCATCAGGGATGTTATGGCAATGAGCACAGCAAAAGGATCCCTAGGATACAAATTGGCAACTAAAACTGAGACCCAATAAGCCGCATCCTGTAAACCCTGAATGTAAGTGGGAACAAGTTTAAGATGGACTGCATTTGAACTGGTGACCTGTAGCTGAAGAGCTCATTAGCTGTATCTAGTGTGAAAGTAATCAGGTAATTGCACAATTAATTAAAACCCAGAGACCTGCCCTGCTACACATGGAAATCAAACCTGCCTTGAAACCAGCTTTGAGTTGTTACTTATTTCCATGCGCTAACTTCAGAGCTGCTTGGCTCTTTTTCTGGCTGGAGAGTCATTTTCCCTGTGTGACATTAATTTTCCCCGTGTGGCTGGTCCACACCGATTGCACGGTTCACCCCGAATTGTGCCATACTTACTTTGCATAAGTGCCCAGTCTACATTCGTTGTGCCCTTCACCCGTGAATTGTGTGACCATCACTTTGCACATAGGGCTGGTGCACGCTTACAGTGCAATTCGCCTGTGAGTTGTGCGATACTTATTTTGCATAAGTGGCCAGTCCTACTTCGCACATGCGGCCGGCCTACATTTGTGGTGCTGCTCACCAGTGAGTTGTGATCATCACCCCAGGGATCCTGATTTTCTCCGATTAAAAAAAAAATCCCCCATTTTCGCTTTTAAAAAAAGTAACCCCAAATTCACATTTTTCCATGATTAAAATGAAACACCACTACACACACACACACATATTAGTAGTGTTTCATGGAAAAATGTGGATTTGGGGTCACTTTTTTAACCCCAAATGTGGGATTTTGTTTGAAATCAGAGAAGACGGCGATCCCGGCTCATCACTGCACATGG
>NW_017728992.1:192755645-192756070 GCF_001723915.1 Gavialis gangeticus | reverse complement strand
GTGTGAGTGTGTGCGTGTGTCCCGGCCCCCGCCCCGCCCCGGGACCTGGGCTGGAAACAGTGTTGCGGGGGGGCTGCGGGGCGGGAGATGCCTCCCTCCTCCACCCGGTCATATCAGCGTTATATTATATTATATTATATTATATTATATTTCACATCATTGTTATAGTATGTCTTTTTATATTATATTATACCATATCATATTTTATATCCTATTATATTGTACCATAACATTTCATATCGTATCATTATTATATCTCATCGTTATGATATTATATTATACCATGTCATATGTCATATCCTATCAGGACATTATATTATGTTATATTACATTATGTCTTTATAGTACAGGCAGTCCTCGGACTTATGACACAATTGGTTCCTGAAAACCGCTTCTTCAGTCGAAACGCTGTAACTCGGAACCAA
>NW_017728992.1:192750332-192750645 GCF_001723915.1 Gavialis gangeticus | reverse complement strand
TATTAGTAGTGTTTCATGGAAAAATGTGGATTTGGGGTCACTTTTTTAACCCCAAATGTGGGATTTTGTTTGAAATCAGAGAAGACGGCGATCCCGGCTCATCACTGCACATGGGCCACGTCCACGTATTGCGGGTCAGCAGTGCACGCGCTAACACGTCCCGCCGGCCGAGCCGCGCCCCTTTGTGTCCGCTGCCCACACGGGTGTTGGCTGCCGCGGGCTACAGGCCAACGCGGCTGCGCAACCCCGGGCCCGCGGCAGACCCGCCCCAAGCGGCACCTCAGCCCCGCCCGCGACTGCCCGGGGAGGGGGC
>NW_017728992.1:192741401-192745332 GCF_001723915.1 Gavialis gangeticus | reverse complement strand
GAAATGTTGTAACTCGGAACCAATTTTCTCATAAGAAACAATGTTATAAATGAGGGATTGGTTTCTGAACCAAGGCCTGATGCCTTATTTTCATAAAAAGTACCCAATAATTTTGTATCTGATCAATTATAGATGAGTAATATCACTACTTTGATGTGTTTATATAGTAAATACCAATCATATTGATTTGGAAGGACTTCTTTGGGGTGATTTTGCTGGACTTTTTGAAGGGTTATTGGCTAGAGTCTTCTCAGCAGTCTTGGTTGCAGGTTTTTCTGGAGTTTTGTCTGCTTTTTTAAAGAAAACGTCCAAGGAAGTTTGGCCAGGTGTTCTCCAGGGAGATGAGTGACGCAGTGAACTTGTTCACTGGTGTGGTGTTGCATCGGCTCGAGTGTTGTAAAGTCAAAACTGACATCATAAAGTTGAAACAGGGTGTTGATTTATAAACGTTGAAAATGCGAAACATTGTAACTTGAAACACTGTAAGTTGAGGACTGTCTGTATATCATTATATTATATATCATATCATTATATTATATGGTTATGTGATTATATTATGCCATTATATTATATTGTGTCATTGTATGATGTCATTATAGTATTATTATTATATTGTATTGTGTTATATTGTAGTTCGTAGCCAGCTGTAATTTGAAGGCGTAGCGGGGCCCTGGGTCTTTCTTAATGAATTGTGCAGTTCAGCTGCGAGTTGCGCACTAGGTGCCAGGTGTTTCTTAGACACCGCTCATGGGCTCTTTGGTGGCAGGTTGCCACTTCCGATGGGTCCAGCTTCAACTTGTTCCCACTTGGGTGTGCTGGCAGAGCACTCCAGGCAGCTAGGTTTTTGTTTACACCTCTACAAGAGATCTGGGTTGAATCCTGATAATGATGAGGTCTGAGAGAGTCCTTGTGCCTCGTGTGGGGGGTTTTCAATGCATGAAGTCAGGTATACCAAATGAATGCTCTTTCCAATGAAGTTATATTTTTGGTTTTCGTCAACCTGAAACTGAATAACATAGCCCTAGGGCCCTAGCATATTAACAGAGGTTCTAGCTCAGGGGTGCTCAACCTCTGGCCTGCAGAGCCATGGTATCTGGCCCGTGGGGTTCCCCAACGATGAGGAAATGTGGTGGCAAGGGAGCTGTGGCAGTTAGTAGCTCCACCCTTCCCTGCTGCCAATTCCCCAGCTCCCAACACCAAGCTCCACACAGCTGGGATGCCCCCTCTCACCCCCCACCCCTCCCTTGTGGCTGGATCAGGGCTGGGCCTCCCCGCTCCCCTGCATAGGGCTGGGTCAATCTCCCTCCACTTCCTTGCCCCGACAGGGCCAGGTTGGAGCTGAGTCAAGCCCCCACTCCCCAGTCAGGGCTGGGTTTGGGCCAGGATGGCCCCTCTACTCCCTCTGCATGGCTGGATGGAGTCCAGCTGCAACTGCCCCAGTGCTGGATTGGGACCACCAGCCTAATCTGGCCTGCATATAGACCAGGCACTGCACATCTAACCTACTGGCCAAAAAAGCGTGACTGTTGTTTTCACCTTTGAGAAAAATGTGTTGTGTTATATGTAGTGATGGACCACACCATCTGTACCCCCTGTTTAATTCCCATGACCAGTCTGAGTCAGATTTGAGCATCTCGTTTCTTGGTGAACTCTGAATGGTAGAGACAGGCAAGCCCTGTATCCCACCTTAAGTGTCTGTGCAGTATCTGGATTAACATGTTGCCTCAGAACAATCATGGATAACTTGAGTTAACAGCCATTTTAGTCTTGTGTATAAATGACTATCCTGCGCCTGCTTTGATATGAGTCAGATCTCAGATTTATCAGTCCTGGATTAAACCAGTCATCCTGTTTTTGGCTTCAGTAGGTGCAGACAGAAGTGACGGTTTTCTCCGATCTGGCCCCTGAAAGCACTCTGCAGCCATGACCAAACACAAGTGCATGGATGCGGAGCACTTTAAGAGGGCCTGATCCTGCAACAATCTGAACCCTCGTTGCATAGTGGTGTGCCTTCAGTAACTTGTGTCTGTGCGTGCCAGGAGCAAGGCTTGGGAGACACAGCCTAGCCCTGCTCCCAGTGCTGTTTTCAGAATGGGAGGGGAAAAGGGAGCGTAGGCAGCTCCTTCTGGGGTTTGCCCAGTGGGTGCTGGAAAGTGGGGCTCCAGTCAGCCTCTCCCTCCACTCCAGCACGGCTGGGGAAACCCTAGAACAGACCTCCCTTCTCTGCCTTCTCTCTCTCCCATCCTGAGACAGAACGGAAGCTGGGAGAGGGGAGGCAGAGCAAGGGGAAGAGGCTGCAGAGACGCAGCCTCTCTCCCTGGATTGGCTCCAAATTGGAGCTTGATCTCCCACCTTTTTGACCCAAGAGCTACATTTGGGTCAGAAAGATTAGTTTAACTCAGGGTGCTTTCTGTGAAGCATCATGAGTTAGACCTGGGACCTTCACTTCTGTCTGCGCCTAATGACTCTGAATCCTACTTGCCAACAGCACAGCCTACTGCCCTCAGAGGAGCAGGTCTGCCAGGGATTGGTTTTCTTTAGGATTCTCAACAAAATGCTTCAGTTTTAAAAACCAAACCTACATGTCTGTGGGGATATAGGCAAGGTCCTTCATTTCTGTGTGTCAGAAGTGCAAACTTTGGTTAACTGCATCATACAATGCAGTTTTTGCCTATTGCTTATGTTGTAACAGGCTCTGAAGGGCACAGAAACTCTTCATTTTCTGTTGTCCAATTTTAACACACTTGTGCTCTGTTTAACTGCATGACTAGTGAAACTGATAAGCCGCTGTCACTTTCAAGACTTGTAAAGCAGCCTTGACCTGATTAGATCTGTTACTTCCATGGCTGCACGCTTCCATAAGCACTCTGTGGACAAATAATTTTATCCAGGGATCCTACATGCTCCTTGTCCATCTTTAAGTATCTGTGAAGTATCCAAATGAGCACCCTACTCCTGAACAGTCCAGATCATTTGAGGTAATTCCCATTTAAACTCAACAATTGTTCTGGTCTGTTTTGATGCAAGTTAAAACCTGGGACAGTCAGCCCCATATTAAAATGATCCTCTGGTTTTTTTTAGTTTAAGAAACAAGGTAGGGTGGGAAAAGCTTAGGAGAAGGGGTTGTTCCTGTAGCTAATGAGGATTGTTTATGCTGTTTTGGGATAAGTGAATAATTATTTTTCCAGTGTCAAGGCAATGCACTTAAATGGAGTGCACTGTACTAATGGAAAACTTAAGGGAAAATGTGGCCTAAAGGCATGGCACTGACTTCTATATGGCCTTTTTTCATAAACAACAAATATTTAGAACCATATTGTAATGTGAAATGGTAAATAAAATTAGGCAGAGCCAACTGTTCATTATTTAGTAAAAGGAATAATTCCTATCTCATTTGGCCTTAAAAGTGTGACACTGGAACTACCAGTTATTATGAACCAGTTTTCAGAGGTAAATGCTATGCTTGAAGTGGCAGTGCAATTGCAATATAGAGTTAAATTAGGAACAGGGCTACGGGGGATTCCAGATTTCACTATTTTCCCTTGCTTTATGATTTTTTTTCCCTTTTGCTCTTGTATATCTCCACTGCTGTTGGGCTGTCCCTCCCTTGCTGTACAGAACCAGTGGTTTGGAAAGCAACACTTTCTCTCTCTGTGAAGCTGGCAGATGCATGTTTTGGGAAGGCATTGCTTCCTGCAGCAGAATAGGTGCATCTTCTGAAGGGCCGCGTCTACACAAAACACTGACTGTGCGGTAGCCTGAGATTACTGCTCAGTAGTGTCGCATGGCAGAACCCGTGGTGTGACGCTACTGCGCAGTAGTGTAGGGACTGCTGCATAGTCAGTGTTACAAAAAAGCCGTTTGTCAGCGCTACTGCACAGTAACTTGGGTTCGTCGGTATGACTGCGCAGTAACTAAGGTTACTGCGTGT
>NW_017728992.1:192730073-192736401 GCF_001723915.1 Gavialis gangeticus | reverse complement strand
TAGGTGCATCTTCTGAAGGGCCGCGTCTACACAAAACACTGACTGTGCGGTAGCCTGAGATTACTGCTCAGTAGTGTCGCATGGCAGAACCCGTGGTGTGACGCTACTGCGCAGTAGTGTAGGGACTGCTGCATAGTCAGTGTTACAAAAAAGCCGTTTGTCAGCGCTACTGCACAGTAACTTGGGTTCGTCGGTATGACTGCGCAGTAACTAAGGTTACTGCGTGTGGCAGGGCACGGTTTGTGCCTGCCACTTCAAGGGCCTGAACCCAGCAGCTGGCAGGTGCCTGATTAGGGCAGCCATTTTGGATTCAGGGCTGCCCATATAAACAGGGCATTTTGCTGCTGAAAGGCCAGGTAACAACATCACCTGGCTGCAAGGCCACTGGTATCACCTGGAGGTAAGGGAGAAGCTGGAGGCTCCTGGTCCTGGGCATGACCTAAAACTGCACCCTGCTGGGAGTGGGTGGCCTGGTGGGGCTCTCAGTGGTGCAGGAGCCCCCAGGAAATGCCAGGCCAGTTACTACTCCAGTGAAAGGTAGGTCAGGGTGCCTTAACCCTAGCTCCCACCTTTGGATGGGTCAGGTGACAACGGAGGTGGAGGGAGCCAGGCACGGCTACGGCCACCTGAGCCCACCTGAGGAGGGAATCCCCAAGACCCCGAGTAAGGGGGACATTGTGGAGCCCCGAGTAAAGGGGGAGAAGAACTAGAGGGCTGAGGGTCCAGTACACATACAGACCCTGAGTGTTACCCCTGAAAGGGGCCCGAGTGTACTTAGACCCGGTTGGGTAATTGGCTGGCCAGTACCCTGGTGAGGGTCATGGGAGAGGCCCAACAGACGGTACATCTGCCACCCAAGGAATGGACTAGCTAAGCCTATGGCCAAAGGGTGCCCTTTCCAAGAGGGAGCAAGGCGGCATAAGTTGTCGACGTGAGAAAGAGACCCTGTGAGAGAGGATGGAGTGAGAGGCGGGTGGTATGACTGTGTGTGTGACTGAGGCCTGATGGCGTGGTCTAAGCATGCTCTGGCTGTAGGCCGGGGGCACTGTAACATCTGGATGCCATCTGCAAGGCTTGGGCTGTGGTGTAGGGGGCGTACGGAGCTGTGGACACCTCTAAATATGGCGCTGCAGCCATGGGCAGCCTCCTGCCTTATTTAACAGCATATTATTATTCCAGCAAGGTGTGGCAGATGAGACCAGTGGGCGGCATGCCCAGAGGCAGGTGGGGGGGCTAGGTGCGGCTAGTGGGGATCCCCACTTTATCACACTGCGCAGTCATTTAGTACTTGTTCATACAAGTATTAAATGACTGTGCAGTAATGACTGTGCAGTCAGCGTCTCGTGTAGACATGGCCAAGGTGTGATATAAGTTTCAGTCTTAAATGGTGGATTTACACAAGATGCTTTGAGTGCAGTAGATTAATTCTACATAGTCTACTGTGCAGTAGCATCACCTAAAAAGCGTGCACTGGCACTACTGAACAGTAGTGCTGGTTACTGTGCATTTAGTTGGTACCTGTTGTTACAGGTACTAACTAAATGTGCAGTAACCACTGCACAGTAACACGTGTAGACATGCACATTGTGTAAGAAATACTACTGCTGTCCAGCCTTCTCATTATCTCTGCATCTACGTGAAGGCCAGTATCTCCTAGTTCTTTCTACTTTCTCAGTGCAGTGCCAAATCAGAGTGAAAAAATTCCTAGAACACCCCCTCTAATACCTTTTAGGATCATTTATTTGTTCCCCCTTGCCAACTATTGAAGTTATTACTCACTATCTTCAATAGATCTTTGCCATTTCAGAACAATACTCTTACCTGCTAACTACCAATAAGGTTCCAATCTCCCTGCCGTTATTAAGGTTGTGGGAAAAATCACCTTTCTTTTGTCTGTCTGATCACCGGCTTTACTGACTTTCTTGCATTTTCATAGATTTAATATTGTCTCCTTTTGGGTGGCTACTGAACTACCTTTTAACATAGGTTTCTCTTTTATCTCAGGTTATTTTTTAATATAGTCAGTTTCTCTGAGAAGAACCAGAAGCCAAGGGACCTGGTTTTTCCATGCCTTGAACTTTGTGCAGTCATTTTCACTTGTGTAAAGGTAGCATAAATACTACTAAATAAGTAGTAAATACACAAGGTGTGAGGCAACGGAGAGTCAAGCTAATTATTTTCAGACTCATCGTTCCTGGTTTGAATCTTTCCTCTCTTCTTTAGCTTATTCGTGGGTAAAAGGAGAGAGGGCCTGGAAATGGGAACGGTCACTGGTGTGGAAGCTAATATCAAAGGGCGTTTGTAGATGTGCCAGGAGGCTGCTCTGATGCACTTTAATTACAGCACATTGGAGCAGTCTGCTTGGAGCGTGCTCCAGGCAGCCTTTGCATCTCATGTAACGGTGTCCCCTCCCCGCACTTCAAAATGGCAGTGGGGGTGCTTTAATTCAAGCTCATTGAACAAGCTTGAGTTAAAGCACCCCTGAAGTGTGGGGACACTGATACACAAGACGCTGCAGGCACCTTAATTAGAGTGGCTTTCTGAGCTGCTGTAATTAAAGCACTCCACCTCTACCCCTGGCACGTGTAAAAATGCCCAAAGAGTCTCATGCACTTCAGTCGGATGAGCTAGGTAATCTCTACCCCATAATTCTGAAAGAACTGGCACGTGAAATTGCGAGCCCAGTAGGAACAATTTTTTAAAGAATTATTGAGTCAGGGATGGTAATTTTATGACTGAAGAATAATAAATGTAGCACCTAGATTAGAAGGGGAGTGGAGGAAGAGCGAGCTGAGAAATTACAGGGTCCTTAATGGGATGCAAGGCTTCAGAAAAAAAAAATGGAAGGAAAATAATTAAAGACATAGGGGGAAAGGAAAAATGGGATAAAAGGTGTTATAGTTTTGCCAGAAGCTTGACTATCCAACTAACTTTTTTTGATAAAGTAACTGATTTAACTTATTTTTCTAGGCAAAGATAAGGTGGTAGAAATCATATATCTGAAGTTCATAATCTGAATTTCTGTAAAGCACATGGAGAAGTTATTATTGGTAGAAGAAACATAAGATGAATCTGGAACTGTCTAATAGGGAAATGCTATATTTTGCTAAAAGGAAAAGCATCAGATGGGAAGGAGGTTACTGGTAGAGTTCATTAAGGATGAGCTTTGGCACTGGTTTTATTTAATATTTTCATTAATGTCCTTGGCACAAAAGTAGGAATTTGTTAATGAAATGTGCTGATGACACAAACATCAGGAAAGAAGAGGACCAGAATGATATGCAGGAAGAACTGGATGGTTTTAAAAATAGAAATTAATTTAAATTCAGTAATACCTGGTGACTTTATGAAAGAGGAGGAAGACCTGGGGGGGGTACCTGTTGATTACAGAATGATTATGAGTCATCAGTATGACTCAGTGATGAAAAAGGGAATTGTGATTGATCTTAGGATCAAATTAGTTGAGGTATTTCCAGTGGAGACCGGGAAATGTTAATGCCATTGGAATATTGTATATGTCTGTAATGCTGGAAACCTTATTTCAAGAAAGATTAATTTAAACTGGAACAAGTGTAGAAAGGTTTGATCATGGGACTGGAGAGGTCTGTCTTACAGGAGGACGTTAGAAATTTGACTTTTTCAGCTGAGAATGGTGTTTACCCGTCTGAGGCCAGATACATCCTAAGAGAGAGAAGTGCTATTTATATTAAAGGATAATGTTGGCTCACAGCCAAATGGATAAAATCTGGCCATGAATAATTTTAAATAAGAAATTAGAAGGTTTGCAACCTTCAGAGCAGCAAGGTTGTGGAACAACCTTTCAGGCAGGATACGGGGGGCAAACATCGTATTCAGGCGGAGCCTAGCCAGTTTACAAAAGGGATGATGCGGTATAGTTGCCTCTGATGGCAAAGGAATGCACTCAGTGGGTGTGTCCGGACGAGCGTGCACATGCATTTCCCCAGGGACAAATAGCAGCGGCACATAGTTGTGCTGCTGCTGCTCATCTTCAGGGAATGCCCGTCACATGCGCTGTGGCACACGGCACATTGCCCCGGGTGGGGTAGGGGACTGTGGGCTGGCCACAACAGTCTTTCCTGGGGGCCTCCCAGGGCTCCAGCAGCCGCGATCTGGCAGCAGAGAGCCTGGCAGCAGCCGGAGTGTGGCTTCGGCCAGCCAGGCTCCGGTTTCGGGTGGCGCATGCTGCTGCCACATGCACCACCCTTCTTTTTTCTAGCATGGATTTTTTTTGACATCAGGATCTCCTGGTGTCAAACTCCTACACCTTCACTCCCCACTCCCACACTGCAAATTAGCAGCATGGGGAACGCCCGCATGTGCGGCACTGTAGATGGGTCTGCAGCAACAGCTACCACATGTGCACACTTGTCTGGAAAACCCCAGTGAGTCTGGAGGTGCTTTCCAGTCTTATATTTTTATGACTATACCTCTGCTGATATCCTTCTAAAAACCTGACTTGGGTAGTTTTCAACTCATGATAAACCCAATGGGTTATAGTAAATAAGAATAAGGCCTGCTTGGTCTGGAAGAAGTGTTGTCTCCAGAGTTATTCAGGAACTGGAAACCAATACCAAATTTGATTTCCTGTGTGCAGGGACAGAAGACGTAGAACTGGAAAGGACCTTTGAGGTCACTAAGTCCAGACCCCAGGTCTCACAGGCAACCACATCAAATATAATTCTGTTAATGAACATGTCAAACTCCATTGCAATGAAGATCTTGGGGGTTTGATAGCGAGCCAGAAAATCAAGGATTCACATATGCCTGTAACCATGCAAATGAAAGAAAAACCCTCATTAAGTTTATAGTAGCTCTGTCCCTGTGGCCAGTTATTTTTGAGTATGTCTGATATTCCAGAGAGAAAATTCTCTAATATACCAGTATTGATGAAAAATAAAGCTATTTCATCCCTGTCTGCTGGTTTACAAGCTCCTCTCTTCTTTCCTGTTAGAATTGTGGGGGTTTTTTTGGTTTTTTTCCTTGCAGGCATCTCAGCTCAGGAAACCAATCTTTCCGTTTTCCTCTCTAAAGCACTAGACAGTTTGCAAAGTGTTGAGTGTTTAATTCCCTGCAGCAGCTCTCCAGACGTGTCTCTCAAGTGCTCCTATGGCTCCTATAGGGAATCATTTCTTCTGCTTCATAAACCTGCTCGAAAATGAAAACCGGCAGTTTTGCCTCACTATTTGAATACACCCAGGAGGCACAAAATAACTGTTCTAGAGAGTGCTGCTGTGAAGCATGGCACACTTTTTCCATCTGCCTTACACAGTGAAAGGACCTAATGTAATCACCCTTAGTGTTGTGCTCGGCACGTGCCAGCGAGCATACGTGGGACAGACCTTTACATATGCACAGAGCGCTGCACTAAGGATGGCTAAGTTGCATCCTTTTGTGGTGAAGTGGGTGTGCACTACTGCACCTTAGCAGCCCCCTCTTTCCCCCTGACAATGTAGGTATGTCCTACACATTTCTTGTTACAGGGATCTGAAAATAACATAAAATATCCATTGAATCATAAGGTTGGAAGGGACCTCAAGATTCCAACCTCCTGTACAAATGTAGGACGTGTT
The DNA here is from genome assembly GCF_001723915.1 of Gavialis gangeticus. NCBI lineage: Eukaryota > Metazoa > Chordata > Crocodylia > Gavialidae > Gavialis > Gavialis gangeticus. The sequence continues at coordinate 192,730,810 of NW_017728992.1, read as the reverse complement.
ATTCCTAAACCAGCCCAGACAGATGCCTATCCAGCCTCTGTTATAAGGAAATTGTTCATCATATAGTACTTAGAAATTATTTGCTTAAGAAAGGTATTCAGCATAATGGTTTTTAAGCCTGCATCCATTTGCCCTACCAGGATGCATTATACTAGTGCTGTCATGCTTGCTTATACTGACCTGTTTGTACTGGGAGCACAGATCTATTTTACCATTTTCCCACACACTGGCATCAAGCCTCAGTAGGATTCCTTGGTGACCACAGTATCACCGGTATGGAAAATGGAGGAGTGCCATCTGTCCAGAGCAGGATGGAGGTACCTGCGTTAAGTATCCAAGTGATATAAAGTGGCAAGTGTAAAGTAATAATTGTAATGAATACCCTTATTGCCTGGGGTAAGCCAGCTATCAGGGGCATTCAGCATATCATTCTACAGTTAATGGAATCGCTGTGCTCATCTCTGTAGATTGCCTTTATAAACCTCTTCATCCGTATGCCAGATGGAAGCCCGCAGATCAGAATTAAAGTCTCCTTCAGTAAGGGCTATTCAGCCCTGTTCATCTGTAAATAATAAGACTAAAGCAACCTATTTCCCCCTCTTCTCAAAGGGCTCTAAGTATAGGAGCTGTATTGTCTCAAATGACTTCCTGAGGCACTGATGCAACATGAGTACCAAATTGTAATAGTCCAGCCTTTGTGACACCAGCCCGGACATAGTGGGGATTACGGAAACGTG
>NW_017728992.1:192729749-192730062 GCF_001723915.1 Gavialis gangeticus | reverse complement strand
CCGACCCTAGAAACTATGAAACTATGAATAGTGCTTCAGCTCAGCAGCAATAATAAAAATGGGCAATTTGAGCAAAACTCTGAGAGGTAAAAATTCCCGGAAAGAAAATTATTTAATTATATGGCAGGACTGTTTTCTTTCCCTATTTACCTTTTACTTCATTTTTTCCATGGAGTGCTTTTGCAAGGTATGAGAAACTTTAAGAGCTAGCAATCATAAAAACACCCATTCTGATTTTTTTTTTACAAATCGCACAATTACCTTAAGATCAACTACATGTGCAAAGTAGCTATCACTCTATAAAAAGCTCCGA
>NW_017728992.1:192716848-192724749 GCF_001723915.1 Gavialis gangeticus | reverse complement strand
GGAGTGCTTTTGCAAGGTATGAGAAACTTTAAGAGCTAGCAATCATAAAAACACCCATTCTGATTTTTTTTTTACAAATCGCACAATTACCTTAAGATCAACTACATGTGCAAAGTAGCTATCACTCTATAAAAAGCTCCGAACAGCTATAAAGTTAGACCTTGAAAATGTGTACTAACTTTATAGCTGGTTGCTACTGAGGTTTAACATGCAAGTGTAGCAGGGTCTCCACTGTGGCTGGGAGCACCACCAGCTGATGGGGCTCCAAGTTGCATGGGTGTGCCATGACCAACCATGGGGGTAAGTGAAACTCTCAGGGCTGGGAAATCGTGGCAGCTGTGTTCCCTCAGGCCCAGGGGTTTTATACGCCCCCAAGCCTGAGAGAATGCAGCTTGCACAGTACCCCAGCTCTGGGGGACTGTGGGGTACCCTGCAGCTGGAAGCCCCCTCAACCAGCCATGGGAGCTTGCTTGCTTCTTGCTGGTGCAGGGGTTCCCCTTGCACTAGCAGTAAGGTGTGATGGATCAAATGTGCCATCTCAGTCATGCCTCCTGCCATGCAGACATGGCGACTGTGTGGATCATGCATTAGAGCCCATTGCATCATTACCTGCATGTGCAGAGGGGGCACTATAAACACCTATTTCTCCAGCCAAGCTGTATATCAGGGAACTGAAAAATTATAAAAGAAAAGCTCATGCATTTGAAACTTATTTGTTACAATGGGCTGGAGATGAGGTAGTATGATCTATAGCCATGAAAAAAAAACACACACTTTCATGACAGGGTTTAGGTCAATAACATTGGACCCCTTTTATTGACTGGAAGATTGCCTGGCAAAGGTATTGTTACTTTAAATTTTAGCTGGGATGGAAAATGAGATTATTGATCAGTGAGACTATTCCAGTCATACATTGAAAGCTTTATCAGGATACACTTAAGCACTAACTTATTTACAATAATAATTATAAAGCTCATGTAGCCTTGGAGTCGAGGGAAGTGGGGTCAGCTGGCCAGGTGTTGCTGCTTTCTTGGGGATTCACAATGGTCAAAGTTGCTCAGCAGAGTCTTGAGTGAGCCGATCTCTTGCAGCTATACAACTTTTTTTATACTTCTGGCTACATGCTGCTAGCCAAAAATGCCATTCCATATTTAGCGACCCAGTGTTGCAAAACACCAACCCTGCCTGGGAACCCAAAACTTGCTCAACTCAGTGACACGTGCTTGCACCAATAACCTGGCCAGGCAGGGCTTGCCAGGCCTACAATATCATAATGTGGATGTTCAGAATCCTGGGCCTGCATTGGACCACTTGTACTCCAATTAATGAACTGGTAATGCCTTGGATCAAATTTAAGGAATACCTTGGATCAAATTTAGCCCAAACATAAGCAGTAGTAATGGGGACCAGTGATATTATTACCCAAAGCAAGAAGAAATATGTTACTGCGCTGCTTAAGAGTCTCGCTCCTGATTCCACCTTGTTTCCCATCCCTAGCATGGCATACTAACCCTGGCACCGTGGCACAACTTTGCTAGACAACACATTGATTGGCAGTGGAGCCAAGGGCCATGCCCACACCAGTCCTGCCCATTCCTAAGCTGGTGGTGGAAAATGACATAATGTCCTCACAGAAGCTGCCTCCTTTTATCATCCTGCTACTTGTGATCTGAGTCGGTAGCAAGAGCATAAGAGGGCATAAGGTACTTGCCTACTGCCTTACACAACTGCACAATTTGGCCCACAATCTGGCATATTGAAGGCAACAGAAATTGTGCCTACTTATGCCAGGGTCATATTTGACAACTTTTAGTGTTATTTTTTTCTTTTGTTTTGAGGATAAGGTCAATTTGTTTCTCAAAATGATAGGTATTATGGTGGGACATACTGAGGGGTCATCTTTTACAAATTTTGTAGCAGTCGGTACTCCTGTTGACACTTGTACTGAATGTCTCTTTATTAAGGTGGAAGAAGCGATTTAATTAACTCCTTGAGTAGATCACAAGTAGAGTAATGAAAACTAACTACCTGGAGGAAATTTTCTTGCAGTCACTGAAGATCTTGTTCGACGACGTGCAGAGCATAACAACTGTGAAATTTTTTCACTGGAAGAAATCACCTTGCATCAACAGGAAATAGAGAAAATAGAATACCTTGATAAATGGTGCAGAGACTTAAAAATCCTCTATCTTCAAAATAATTTAATTCCAAAAATTGGTAAGTGTTTTTATTTTCATTCTGTTTTATATTTAAACTGAGTTACAGGTGTGATTGTGAGGTCAGAAAATGGCTATTAGGTTTTGAGTTTAAGGTAAAAAGAACAGCAGGAAAGAGGACGAGTGGTTAAATGACTTTGGGCTTGATCATGACCTCTGAGCATCTTCTGCCCAGGTTGAATTCATCAGCTGATATGGGCTCAGAATGTTACAGGTTTCAGCTCTAATATTAAAAAGCTATTTATGTAGTTAAATGCTATAGATCAAAGTTATCTTGCATTTTTACCTTTCTTGGAAAGAGAAAGTGAGTTTGTTACCCACTCTGAATTGTGGTATTAGAGAACTGGTCTCTCTACACTGATCCCTAGAAGTCCTCTACTTAAAGCACAGGCCTAAAAATAACTATTATGAGTCCTTAACTCCCCTAGGTGCTTCTTCTCTAGCAAGGGACCTTGTAATATGCTGGCACTTATAGCTTCCCTGAGAGTTTACTTTTACTATATATAAATGAAAAAAATGTTATTTCAATTAATTCTCAAAAGAAATCCTCACTTTATATCGGGGAGAAACTGTCATGTTCTTCTATATAAATACAGCCCTTTGATGATAGGTGGCAAAATTTTGCCTATCCTACAAGACATAAAACTTCACAAGGCCTGGGTATACAGAGAACCTGGATATACAGAGAAGTTGTATGATGATATAGCGTCAGATGTTTGGCCAGGCACATCATAGATAAATATAAGGTGAGGTTCTTGTCTGGAAAAGCCTAGACTGTACAGTGATGAAGGATGAGGGAATGAGAAGCACCAAAAGTAAGCGGCTGAGCGGTGATATTGATGTCATGTAAACTACCTTTGCCCCTCATTTTAAAAAGGAAAATTTTCAGGTGAATAAATGATTTGCTGATCTCACAGGCAAGGGAAGAGGGGACTGTGAGGGAGGTGTAAGGTGCCTTTAACACTTGTACTCTCCCCTGTCCAGAGTCGCTCTAGTGGCAGGAGAGGTTTCCAGTGTAAGCCTGGGTACTTTCCCAGGTTGTCCCAAGGGTGACTGTGCTCTGTGTGGCGGCGCTACACCAGACCTACCACCCTCAGCTTCACCCTGGGTGCCTCTGATGCCAGGGAGTCTTAGGAAGGCAGACTTAGAGGTGTCTTCTGTAGGGCTTGCACTGGGGAAAGTAGGGGAGTGGGTGCTCTTTTATACTGCTTCAGCCCAGTGATGCCTACAGTTTTGGCCCATAGCCCATGGACAAATGAATGGCATGGGACCCATCTGTGGGGCCAGATCAGCTCCTGCTTGCCTGGGATCAGGCCCTGGGTACCCCACCCACCTGGGGGCCCCACACTGGCCCCCATGTGCTGGGATCAGGCCCTGTGCCATCCTGCATGCCTAATCTAGTGCACAGAGCCATGGCCTGCAGGGCTCCCCACAGATCCATGGGGAGCCTGACAAGCCAGATGACATGGTGTTGAGGGCTGGATCTGGCCGCTGGCCAGGGCTTGAACACCTCTGCTTCAGCCCATCCAGGAGGGCCATAGCAGGGGTGGTTGTGGTGATATTTTCACCTTCTCCGTTGCTGTCCCCCACACCTGTAAGGATTTATCTCGTTCTTCTGATAGCCCTCACATCCCTGGAAGGTTACTGTGGAATAATCCTTCAATTAATCCTTCCGTTCACAGCAGCTCACTGCAGTGATCTCATTTTTAATAAGATGCAGATTTATTCCTTAATTAATCTAAACAACTCAGAGCTAGAAATGCATGAGACTTCCAGGAATAGCTGCCACCATAGTGCATCTGACTACCAGGCAGAGCACCTGCATATCACTTGAGAGATGCAATGCCACATGACTACTGATCAAAATAAGCAGTCTACCCAACACCTAAAATATACGATAATCTGGTCAGTTCTCAGTAAATCTATGTTCCTAGCCTGACAGCTTGCCAAATACCATACTATTTACAATCTCCCTTTTCTATGCAAAATTGTCAGAACTATTTATGAAAATCCAGCAGGCTCGAATAACGTAGCTGGTAAACTCCTAAGCGCTGTAGCTATTAGTTCTGGTTCTCTTCTTTTCAACACATGTATGGAAACAGCCATAAGATACCCCTGGCTCAAATGCTGACAGTCTGTGGATAGCTCCCAGCTGTGCACGTCCACAGGGGGTGCAGAGACTCCTGTCAGTTATCAGACTACCTGCAAGAGAGAAGCTGCAGCTCAGACTGGCAGGCTCAAGAAAGCCATTCAGAAAGCTAGCTGGGAAACTGTTTTCACCCTGGAGGGATAGCATCTGGGATGACAACAAAATGGCATCTTCCTAGGGTCCTATGAGACTTACTGCCTCATCAAGGGAGATATGCATGGCAGCTAAATGGCTCAGCCTTCATAATTTCAGACATTATCAGACTGATTTTTGTGACTTTACTGGATACAGTATTTACTGTAAGTTGTGGTCCTTTACCATGTTGCAGATTTTTACTATATATTTCATACATCTTGCCTTGGCCTGCAATTTGTTTCCTTTCTTCCTTCTGGAATTGATGAAGTTCTCTACTTTTTCCTCTTTCCCTCTCTTGTTTTCTGGTATTACCACTTTTAATTGTTTCCTGCAAACAAAGATTTCTAGACATTGTTATACAGTGAAGACCCATTTGGATGATTTTCCTGTTGCAGTTGTTTTGTGGTGGGAAAAGAATCTTATGTTCTGGTTCCCAGACTGTTAAAGTAACTTGTGGCTGTGAAAGTCCTCATTTCTGGGATGTTCAGCATGGGAAGAAGGGTTTTTAGAATGCATTTTTCCTTGACTGACAGTTTTATACTGTTTTGCATTTAACCCACAGAATAAGCAACCCATAAGTAATAAAACTGCTAGATTTGTTGAGTTAATCTTTTCTGGTTTAACTGGTTTTATCACCAGAATTTCACCACTGAAGATTTGTCTTAGTGTCTCATAAAATATACATGTACGTGTGTGTGTGTGTGTGTGTACACACACACACACACACACACACACGGGCTATGCAATTTGATTTGGTTGCTGATTCGAGTCGGAGGAGATTTGGCCTGACTCAGTGGCCGAATCTCCAAATCTGAATCGAACTGGGAGACCCCATCAGGAGATTCAATTTGGAGAAATTTAACAATTCAGCCATAGACACAGCTTTATGTGTTTTTTCTACATACCTCGAGGTACCAGGCATGGCTCGTGAACACTGAAATGGCGGAGCGAATGGAGCATCCCACGGGAGTGTGGGGGGCACCCCCTAACCCTCCTTCCGTGGCTCAGCGACTGGTGCCTCCTGGGTCTGGGTGGATACTTGGGGTCCCTTTGTGGCTGATTGCCAAGCTGGGGGAGCATGGTGGGGGGTCCCTCCCATGCTCAGTGGTGGATCCCCTCGCACTCTCCTGGGACACTCCATCAGCCCCACCATCTCAGTGTTCACGAGCTGTGCCCTGTACCTTGATGCACGTAGAAAAAACATATAAAGCTGTGTCTATGGCTGAATTGCTGATTCCCCAAATCAGAATCGAATCTTCAGGTTCAGATTCAGCTCAATCAAATTGGGACAGTGATCTGAATCAATTAATCGAATCACTGTCCCCCGAGTCGGGCCAAATCCAAATCCATTTCAAATACTGCCTGCTTTGCACACTCCTAACACACACATGCACACACAAACAGTTTTTTTTTCTTCACTTACCCATTTCTCCCATATTGCAAAAATCTATCAAGGATAATTCTTGAACATAATATCTACTATGTCCATTTGTGTCTCAAAAGAAGCAACTGAACATATTCTCTTGTGCCCTTTGTGTTATACTGATTTAACAGCTTCCTGTCCAGCAAACTTCTTCCCAGGATTAATATACAAAAACACTCTCTGATACTGTTCTCTTCCATGAGCTCCTTTCAGAGAGCATCTCTCCTACAAATACTATGCTTAGTGAAATGCAGTAGTCTTTGGTTTGAAAAGGATAGGTTAGGTAATATAAATAACTTACAAGGATTACACAGTGCCTCACTGCAGATAAAGGCTGAAGGGGGCTGCTACCAGTTGTCACACATCTAAATGGGACACAATTTGGAATCAAAGACAGAATATTCTTAGATATAGCACTAAAATTTTGTGCTGTATACAAAAAACAACCTGCCAGTATGATATGCATCCAAGCTGTCAATGGTCTGGACAAAGGAATGCCGTACTTCTAATTCTCCCTCTGGTTTCCATTTCATCTGTTCAGAACTAAACTCCTTTCTGAACATCTGTCTGGGCAAATGCCTAGATTTGGATCTCAACTACCTTCCTTCACCTCCTGGAACCCTGCAGTTCCAGCCGTACATATTCAGACTTGTTCTTTCCTCTTGATTCTGCAAGATGCACCAGAATGTAATTTCCACTTCTTTCTCCATGACAGGCCTCCATGCAACATGTAAAATAAGCTGTCCGTTCCCAAGCTTGTTTGGTTAAGTTTTAGAACCACACAATCATCATACCTTGCAGAAGCCTTAAAGATGCCTTGTGGGTTACAGGATCCTCCTTGGATAAAGAATGTAACTTCTACATTTTGACAAGATCACAAAGCATTGCAACAAGACAACTCATAAATGAAATTATCATTAGACTTTTAAGATTTGCTTTCAAGGGAAGTATGCATTCTGTGGGATTCATTTTCAGTCTGATGGTAGAAAAGCAGCCTAGTTCAAGATGGACTCTAGTCTTTAGCATTACTTACTTATTTTTTAATGAAAAAAATCATTCAGGAGTTTCTAGTGTCCTCCCATCTATCCCTCAGTATTACATATCAAACAAAGAACCCTGAGACCTTCCGGTGAAGCCAGCAGACAGTTGAAATGCCACAAAGTGGAAAAGCAGATTTTTAACAGTTTGTCTTCATGTTGTTTTATCAGCAAAACCTAAATAGCCAGACTGGTTATATTACTTCTGGAGTCAGGGCTAGGAATAATTTACAAACAATTTTCATTCTTTCAGGTATTTTAATTCTCTAAGTTTCTTACATTAATTCTGCAAAACCTTACAGAAGAAAAGTATCCTGAAAAGGAAAGATGTGTGGGTTAAGGGAACGAATCATTTTTCACTAAAGGAAACTGTTAAAATTTTCACCAATTCCAGAAAACAGGGCAAGACAATATGGATCTGATCCATATCTTCTTGAATGGAATGTCTCAACAGATATTTGGACCACGCTTTTAGTTTCTGGATGATTAAGCAGCTAATTGGTGACTAGCTGTCTCTGTTCATTGTCTTTCCTATTTACTTTTTATGTTCAGTCTTCAGTGTGTTTTGTTTTCCATCCAAGGGTCGTTATTTCAAGTGCATTAAAAAGTGAATATTAGTTGTATGTTAATGCTGCTGTATATTATATTTATAATATTCAATAGTTATTCTATACTGCATTTACCTTTTAGTATTTAATTTATGAAAGTAAGTAAATGAACATACAATTTAAAAATGATTATAGTATTCCTGACAAATAGAATCAAAGTTATATTTGTATTTGTTACAGAAAATGTTAGCAAACTAAAGAAGCTTGAATATTTAAATTTAGCTTTGAACAACATTGAAAAGATTGAAAATTTGGAAGGTAAGATTTTTTAAAATATATATTTTGGGGGGGTTTTTTATATGGGAATACTGGGATGGATAATTAAAGATAAGG
>NW_017728992.1:192710568-192712712 GCF_001723915.1 Gavialis gangeticus | reverse complement strand
TGTCATTGGCAGGGGCAGGGGCAGGGGCAGGGCTAGGGCCTAGAGCAGCCCTGGCATGGGGAAACAGGGTGGGCAAGGAGGGAGCCAGCTCATGCTGTCCCTGCACTAAGCATACAGCTCCTGAGCAGGGAAGGGGCTGGTCAGGTATCAGAGTTTCCAAGATGGCTGCCAGCATGTGGCTGGAGTCTGGCGCTCCCTGCAGTGGCCACAGGGCACATGGCAGGACTGGAGGGACTTAGGACTAACTTTAGTGCGAAGTCTCTGCATGTGTAGACACCTACCAAAAATCACTTAATGTGTATTAGTTTAATACAATAAATTTAGTCGCGCTTATTTGCATGTGTAGATGCATCCCATATGTTGTTGTGCGTGCAGGGCGTACAATGTGATTTAAAAACAAGCTGGAATCTTATCAGGGAATAAGGCACAGTGCTGCTTTTATTGGAACATAAAACATGCAATGTGAAAAGAATAAAGAACAGTAAGGTTATTTGCTTCACTTGTTCTCATGCATACTCTTTTATTCATTCATCCATCCATTCATTCAAAAGAGACAAGCACACACACGCAGAAGTTAGACAGTCCTGCAAAGGTTAAGGTGTTACCAAGTTTCAAAGTTGCTCAAGGTCAGTCTGGTTGCCGGCCAGGCTGATCAAGAGAGTTGGAGTCGGGTCTCGTTGGATGCACCCAAAACTCCTTCTTGCAGGTGGAAGATACCCAAAGCCTTGTCCTTGTGTTCATTCTTTATAGTAATAGCTGTCCATACCAGCTTATGCATTCCACTAAGTCGGATGCGAAGGCCATCCTTCTTGTCCTGTTGGCAGGTTGGGATTGGTAGGTCAAGGTCTTCTGGCTTTGTGGTCTGCAATCTTTAGGGGCTGTCACTTGCAGTCTTCAGCCATCAAGATGGAGCATGATTTCATGTTTGGTAATCCTTTACTGCTGACTCTAGGTCATTATTGACTCCATTATTGAACATGAGCCACCAGTGCCAGACCACAGCCATCAAGGCCAGCCATACCTTGTCATGCATCCAAAGATGCATCTCAAGCCGGTCCAGAGAGGTGATACTCCCCTTCTATGCGACACTGGTCGGGCCACAGTTGGACTACTGCATCCAGTTCTGGGCGCTGCACTTCAAAAGGGATGTGGCCAACCTGGAGAGGGTTCAGAGGAGGGTTGATTAACTGCAGAAGCTACTGAAAATGGTTAGAATTTTATAAGATCAAATTCAGGCCACAGAAATGTCTGTAGATAAATTCTAATTCACTAGAATTATGTCTGTCTTTAGTTTTTTCCATGGGAATCTTCTATGTAGTCAGTTTGCTAGTGTTTAAGCTAGCCACCTTTGAGGATACAGTGAACTAGCAATGTAACGATTTCAGCTTGTATCTTCTGAGAAAAAAAATCAACAAACTAGGAGAAGGATAATGGCAAAATAAAGTTTCTCAAATAGGTTTAACAGGAGTCTACAGAGGCTGGCAAAATAGGGAGTAAATTGTACCTTTGGCCACATATTGAGAAATTTATGTATGTTTTCATGCCAGTAAATTTTAAGCTTCTCTATCAAGTTGCAATTTTTATTACTGTAATTTGTCATTTACTTGCAAGTCAGAACCTTTGGGAGTGAGCCTTGCAAAAATTCAGCAATTTAAATCCCCATATAAATCATTTTTATTTGTTTATTCTTTCAGCTCTATCACACGCACAATCCTTGCCAAATGGACCTGCAAAGAAGTATCAGATCTGGTTAGAATGAGCACAGTAACTGAGCCTGCATTTATACTCATTGTCAGGATTGTGACTGTCTTGGTGCAAAAGGAGTTTTGAAAACTTTTTTTGTCTCCCTCTGACACACAATTCAAATTAGTTAGCTATTTTAGTTCTTACAATAACCATTTTTTTCTTATTTATTATAGCTGAGAAATACAGTGCAGGTGGAGACATCATGACCCATTTGGGATATGAAATTCCCAGTGATATTCACTCTTGTATTTCAATGTATGATTATACTGATCCCAATTAAATTTTTATTAGACAGTCCCAAATTTCAGTTTACAGTGTAGATATTTTAGTATCCATGACTTTTTTATTTTCCCCCAGAGGTTCAGCAACATTTGCACCTTCAGACCAGCTCACTCAAG
>NW_017728992.1:192704131-192705568 GCF_001723915.1 Gavialis gangeticus | reverse complement strand
TCCCAAATTTCAGTTTACAGTGTAGATATTTTAGTATCCATGACTTTTTTATTTTCCCCCAGAGGTTCAGCAACATTTGCACCTTCAGACCAGCTCACTCAAGGAGAAATGCCACAATGTTAAAAGTTAGCAATTTTAATTGCCATGCATATTTAATTTAGAAGTCTAGAAACTGTGAGAGAAGCCCAGTTTTACTTACATGGCTCCTATACACAAATAGTATCAGCTAAGAAAAGAAGTATAAAATCATAAAGTCTGCCATTTGTCCTGACCTCCTAAGAACTCTTGTCGCTCTGCCATAATTAGACCAGTATTTTTCTTGGTTTGTTTTATCCTTGAAATTATCTTAAGTTAAAATAATTCATTTTCAAAAAAGCTATGGGTTGGCATGTGTCCCTTCAAAGGCTATTTCGAAGTCTGTTCCCTGCCAGAGCCATTAGCAGTTTTTCTTTTTTTTTCCTGCCTGTCTCAACAAGAGTGCACAAAATACAGCTGCTTCTTCCTCTAATTAGGGTATGTGTAAATGTTACACTTAGATCAACCTAACTAGGTTAGGACAATATAAGTGGTGAACTGTGTATTTGTTCTGGGAGTTTAGACCAGGCAAAAATGGCTGGCCCAATCTTAGTTTGCCTAAGGAGGTGCGCTTCATAGATCAGGCTAACTTGTTCCTGATCTAACCCAATTGGGGTTTGGGGGCTGGACTCGATGATCTTCCGAGGTCCCTTCCATCCCTAATGTCTATGAAATCTATTAAACCAATGTGTATACATATTCAGAGCCCAGCCCTGGGATGGCAGAGGCCCTGGCTCTGGATGGACACCCTCCTCACAGATCCATCAACCGCCCCTGGACCCACAAGCCTGCCCACCCCACCCCACCCCTCTCATCCCCCTGGAATGGGTCCCAGAAACGTCTGCACATGTCCTAAGAAAATTACTTGCGGTGACTGATTTTTAACGAATTGGGGCAGATTCAGCCAATTAAGAATTCTGCACCCAATTCTGTGTGGGTCTTATAACTCACCAATACACATCTCATTGTAGAGAATGTGCAAGAACAGACCACCAAACATTTTTATAGGAATCTAACTAGCAGTATTTTGTATAATTTTGGGTTGGTTGTGAATTTTTAGTAAAACTTCTCTCACTTCACATGCGTTATGACCACCAACAAACTTAGGAACCGGTAACAATTAGTTGCTGTTAATTATTCTCCCAAATCCAATCCTGAAAAACAAAGTATTGTATGCATATGTGCAAAACAAATACAGACTGCAGTTCTGCCCCAAATGCTGTAGATGTGTGCGTATCATATTCAAGGTAAATAACATCTTTCCAAACAGGATGTGAAGAACTGCAGAAACTTGACCTGACAGCAAATTTCATTGGAGAACTGTCCAGTATTGAAGTCTTAAAACACAACATGCATCTTAAA
>NW_017728992.1:192687890-192699131 GCF_001723915.1 Gavialis gangeticus | reverse complement strand
TGCCCCCGCCCCTCAACAGCCATGGCCTTTAGAGCTAGGGATCGTGTGTTGTGGATGGGAGCCAAGCACAGCCAAAGACAGGGGTCTTCAGACCTGAGCTCTTTCTGATGGGGAACCCGTGCACTGAGTTTGAAGGATACAGACAGTTTGTGGTAGCAACTCTTCCTCAGCTAAAAGTATGGGTTTTTTTTAATGTGCTTGTATCCAGCTGAGTTGCTAGAAGTATGGCAAGCCTCTTTGATAAGAGACTATCAATTACTAGGTATATTTTTACCTGCACCTTTTAAACTCATGTCAATTTATCTTCACCGATGACTGAATATACTGATGCAAAACAAAAATAATGGTTGTGGTAAAGCCTTACTCCTTGTCTATAGGAAATTAAATTCTACTCTGAAGGAGAACCAATCATGATTAATAATGGAGTTGCGGTGTGTCTCAACCATAATATATTTGTTAACTTTTACATTGTTTTTACTGGAGATTTTTGAGCCAAGTCCTGATTCTTTCTTTTAGAGCATTTTAACTATGAGGAGGATAAATGTGCAGTAGGGCTACTACCTTTCTATAATCCATAGGAGATTTCTAAGTGAATGTTATGAAAGTAAAAGGTGCTGGATTAATAATACTAGTGACTTTAATCAATTGCAAAAACCTGCTGAAGTCAGTAGACTATAATTTGCAGACAGTCAAACCCTGATAGTGTAATATCATACATGAGACTGACAAAAGCCTGTAATATTAAGAGTTGACAATAATCAGAGCCACACACCACATGATGCTTTCTTGTTTTCATAGCTTCACAAAGGGTAGTGCCACTGCTCTAAATTGAAGGGACTAGGATTCATACCCTGCTCCTTGTGTATTTTTGTGAACTTACATAATGTCCAACTCTTACTTTTACTATCTAATGTAAGAAATGAAGCAAAAACCATAACAGTTCTGCTGTGTTAAAAGCCATTTACTAACTGACTGAATGGAGAGGAGTCTATTGCTGCATAAAAAGATAGGAGAGCTGAAGGCTCCGTAGCCCACCTCCGTCAGGGGCACCACACCTGCACTGCACCCACTCTCTGACCCTTGTATTAATTTGTTCCTGTATTTGGTCTCCTTTTTCAAGAGTTTCTCAAGCACGTACTCAACTATGTGGAAAGATCTCACGTACCCTCCATGATGTAACTACAAGATACACTATACACGTGACACTTAAGCCCAAGGCAAGCCTCACTCAGACTGTGATAGTACCTCAAATTCCCAGGTGCTTGATGAGTCTCTCTCGCAACAAAACAGAACCATATAATTTTTTCTTGTCATGAATTGTTATGTATATTTCTTTAACAAGGCAGATTCCTTTGCCAGTAGTTGTCTGATACCTGATTGGATTTTGGAACATCCTTCAAGAGTTGTGACATTAAGTGGTAAATTTGCTCAGGAGAGATCACTTAAGTTGTTGGAAATAAACATTTTGTGACAATATTTTTTGCATTATTCTGCATGCAAGTCAGCTTTTAAAGATAAAAATAGTGGTAACAGGTAGAAGGTGATAAAAAGAGGGTGATATTCCTGGATTTAACTGTAAAAGGGCTTTAGATATATCACACATGTAAACTGAGTACTTGTAAGAAACAACATGCGTTTTTTGGGTACGCTCCTTTATGTGACAATTTAAATAGAGGCAGATCTATGTAACCTCAAGCACCAATTTAAAGGGGGGTACTCATTGTAACTCATATATAAACTAATGAGTTTATTCAGAAAAATATATTATACTAGAGAACTTCTCTTGGTCCGTGGTCTACTTAAATCCCAGTTTAGGTATAGAAGGATGAACCTACCCACATCCAGGTTTAAATACAGTAGAATGCAAAACTTGAGTTCCTTTTCTGTCTCTTTGGTGATAATTCAGCTGTAAGAGATTTGGTTGTTACAGAATTGACTCGATTTAAAATGCAGCTTCAAGCCCTCAAAAAAACAAGCTGTCTGCCTCTGTCAGCTATAATAGCCTCTACAGAAGTGTGTGTGGTATTTTCAGGTAAGGTTCTTTGGGTAGATGTGATATCTTTTATTAGACCAACTGAGTAGCTGGAAAAAAGTTCTTAGCAAGCTTTTGGGCGCAATCGCTAATGTATGTAAACTACACAATGGTAAGGGGCAATTGAAAGTCTCAAATTTTAAACTTTCTAGTAAAGATGATCTAATAAAAACTAACCTTGTGCTAAGTGGCTTTTTATTTGTGTGTAAAATTTCTGGTTATTTTGCCAAATTTGTCGTCTTTAATTTGTTTTTTGCTCTTTTGGGAAGTACCTGGACAGTAAAGAAATAGAACGTTCTGAAAGGATCCAGGCATTGCAGAACTATGCCGAAATAAAGAAGAAAATCAGAGAGCAGGAACAGGCTTACTGCCTCAAAAGGGCCAGAGAAAAAGAAGAGGTTGCACAAAAAATACAAGAGAAGCAGAAGAAAAAAAAAGACGAACCTAACCCTGGATTTGATAGATGCTGGTACACAGACATTAACAACACCATGTATGTGAGCTAACAACTGTCCACTTCTTTCCTCTTAGATTATTAGGATTTTTTCTCTAGATATATCAATTACTTGACACATTTTTATATGCCCCTTTTAAAATCACATAGATTTATCTTCACTACTGATCTTACTTCCAGTAATCTATTCTCTTCATACATGGACATGAAAACTGGAGAGCAACATTTTGAAATCCCCCATTGAATTTCTATTTCAGTTTGTGATAGCATTAGAAAGCTCTTTCTATATTGTTTCCATCAACGGGATGGAAAGCTTCTTTAGAACGAGAGCATTTCATAAATGGATATTTCCAGTTTAGTTGCCATTCATTTTGGTTCTGAACAGTAACGTTGGGTCCAAGTCCCATGGAGACAGCACTGGGTAACTTCAGGCTCATAAGTTGCAATCAAATCAAAACTTCAGTGTTCACCTCTTACACGGCCATAATTCTTTTAGAGTATAACGACTTAGGGTCAGTTCTTAAAAAAAGGCCTCAGATGCTTCACATGGGACTTAATGTAGAATTCAGATGTCTATTAGGCCTGTGCAAAGCTTCAGTCCCTTATTTGATTCGGCTCAATTCGGTGGCCGAATCTCTGAATTCAGATTGAATCAGAGGACCCTTTAATCTCTCTGAATCGAATCAGAACCCTCCAAATTGATTCTGAGAGATTCAGAAAGATTTGGAGATTTGGACATAGAGACAGCTGTAAATGTTTTTTCTACATACCTCTATGTACCAGGGGCTCGTGAGTGCTGCGATGCTGGGGTGCATGGAAGCCCTCCCACAGAAGCGCGGAGGGCTTCCCGGCGTGCTTGGCAGCAGATCCGGAAGTCATCCAGAAGCACTTCCGGTCTAATTCTGGGTCTGCCGGGAAGCACGCAGCGCCCCCCACCTACCCCCACCGGGCTCAGTGACTGGTGCCTCCTAGGTCTGGGGGGAGCACCCAAGGTCCCCCTGTGGCTGATCGCCAAGCGGGGGTGGGGCTCAGGGGAGCCCCCCCAGCGTGCTTTCTGGCAGACCTGGAAGTGGACCAGTAGTACTTTCAGTCTGCTTTCGGGTTTGCTGCCGAGCACATGGAAGGCCCCCCCCACACTCTTGTGGGATGCTCCGTGCGCCCCAACATTGCAGCATACATGAGCCTTGCCTGGTACCTTGAGGGATCTAGAAAAAAATTTAAAGCTGTGTCTATGTCCAAATCACCATCAAATCTTCAGATTTGGATTCGGCAGAATCGAATCAGGGGCATTGATCCAAATCAACTAATCAAATCACTGTCCCTGATTTAGGTTGAATCCAAATCAAATAGGGCCCACTTTGCACATCCCTAATGCCTATGTGCAAAGCTATGATTGTGACAACCTCCATGCAGCTGCTGTCTAATCCTGAAGCTGTCTAAACTTCATAGCAGTGCAGTTTTGACAATCCTTTAGGTTCCTGAAATTCTGCCTCTGGATATGCTCCTATCTAGTCCAGAGACTAGGCATTCCTCTGCCCAAGTCCTTGGGGCTTAATCCAGTTGTTCCCAGAGCACATAACGCACAACCACAGGATTGGAATCTATAAAATTCAGGGGCAACCACCACTGTCCTTGAAAACACAGACACAGGAAAAAGTGGTGGTGGTATCTCCCTTTTAGGTAATAGCTAATGGTTAAAGCAGGAGCTTAACTGTTAGGATACTCTCCTTGGAGATGGGAAATGTGGGTTTGCTTCACTTTAGCTTAGACAAAGAAGAGAACTGAACTTGTCTCTCATGTTCTGGGCAAGTGCTCCACTAACTAGACCAAGGGTCATCAACTTTTTGATAACAATTGACTGAATTAACACAGCTTGGTCTTCTTTATGCCAGGGGCAGCAGGCTGGAAGTGGCTATCAATGGAAGGAATCACTAGATCAGAGGTTCTCAGTCTCTTTTTTACCGGGACCCATTTGTTAACATCAATTGCCAGTCTGGACCCAGTGCCCCTCATTCCTGACCTGCTTCCCCCCACCCCCAGGCCCCAGCTCTCCAGTATGTGGGGCAGGGGCTGGGTGTGGGGTGGGGGGACGGGCCCAGGCAGCCCTTTGCAGGTTTGAACTCTGCCAGCCTGCAAGAGAAGAGCCATGGTTTCCCATGTTTTTCATCTTTAAAGGAGAGTCCATTTTTAAAGTTTATTGATCCTCTTTTTAAGTTTGTTCACAACCCTTTCATATATTCCTGTGATCCAATTTTGGATCACAACCAACAGGTTGAGAAACACTGCACTAGATGACACATTCTCCTGCAGATATGCTTGGAGGGCTGCTAAAGTCTTTCGTGGGCCAGTGCTTGCCTGCAGACCCTAGACTGCTGACCACTGAACTAGACTGTTTTGTCGTCTAGTAGAAGTGGGGCATCAGATCTCCCTTCCTGAGAAGAGTGATCCATGCTCATTTGATTCCAAGAAAGGCTCTCGGTGCCGCTCCTCAAGAAACAGCTCCGAGCTGTATACTCCAAATGGATGGAGATCCCTCTGTGCAGCCCTGAGAATGTTCTTAAATTTTGCCTGTTAAGAGCGTATCCTTAGTATGTCTCCATTGTCTAGCTGACTAAGCAGCTTGCAATGTAATAAACTGGCTATTTTGGATGCTGTTCTGGGGAACTTTGCTCCCACCATGAAAATTTAGGCACTTCCCTTTTGGTTCTGGATTCCATCCCAAAGTTCAAAGACTGAGGTGTTGCTCCTCACCTAACATTAGTAGTCTGTGTCTGCTCCCCAGGTTTTATGAGGTCACTCAATGGTGGTTTGTGACTGACCACTACTTGCTCGACCTAAAGAGACACATTTTGGCTTAGAATTTACATAACTAACAGACATTCCCAGCACTCTTTCTGTCCTTTGAGCTACTCTGTATTAGTACTTGATTTTCTCCAACGTCATCTTTGTTACAATGTCACCCAAATTTATATCTGATGGATTAGTATTAGAAGATTGATTTGATTCAGGCTGTCATTGATTCTAGTCCAAGAAATCAGTAAATAAACTGCAACCAATTAATTACTAATGCAAAATAGAGTGCTTAGAGCTGTCAGCCATGAATTTAATTTACCCAGTATCTGGGCAGAAGATTTGAAGAGAATCTGAAGATCTAATGTTGTAAGATTAAAGCTAGATTAGGCAATCAGGAATGTCATGTTGGTCTGCCATAAATTTGCCATGACTTAACTAATTTATGGCTAGACTTTAAAAAATCAAAATGACAAAATTGGATCAAGTACAGCAGTTTTGGGAGTCCACCAACTTCAAATATAAACAAGAAATGTAAATAAAACATTAAGAAAAGAGTAAGGTAAGCTACTTACGTCTCTCAGGTAGCCCAACTGTGGCAATTAATTATATAACTATATAAAGTGACTTGAAGACAGTTTTATTGCAGTAATCCATCACTGCTACTCTTTCCCTGTTTCATGACATGCCACTATATGTAATCTTTTCTAGGCCAGACCCTCTACAGGACAAAGAAAACCAGCAGCACACAGAAGAAGAAAATGAGTATCAGCACTGGGGAGCAGATGAAGACAATGAAGAGGACAGAGCATTTTGGGAAGAGCCCACACCATATACTCCAGAGTCAAGATTAGAAACTCACAGATATATTGAAGAAAAACGTAGAGCTAAAGAAGATCTAAGGTATCTGTTGGGTTTTACATATTCTTTACATTGATTTAAGGGGGAAATTTTTAAAGGCATAAAGATGAGTTAGGCACCTTTCCCCCACAGTGTAAGTCAGTGAGAAGGAGGTACATAATTCCCATTTGTTCCTTTGAAAACATTTTTGTAAAAATCTAACCAAACACTCTTATGAATAGTGCACTTTGCTTTCTTTCTTTGGATGCCTAAGAATACCTTTTACTCTGCTTCTCTCAAAATAGATTTTTTGAAAATATAATTGTTTTCTTCTTTATTCAACCCCATTTTGTATATTTTAAAAGGTTCATTGACCTCTCATTTAATACGTTTGTTGCAGTTGAATGCATATTTGTACTGTTAAAAGCATTTACCATGAGGGTATGTGACATTACACAAATGCCCCCAAGGCTATTCTATGAATTTTTTGCAGAAGCAGCACTTGTCTGTATAACTTGCTATACTCTACATGCATTTCATCAAGGAAGCTTGTCCTTGAGTAACAAAAACCTGCATATTACATATGCTCTTTCGTTAGGAGACTATGTCTTAAGATACATTATTCCCGTAAAGTCTTCAAGGATTTTGAATGCCACTGGAACTCCAGACTGATAGTAATCTAGCCAGATATTTCACTAGATTTTGTTTAGCAGCAGATCAAAATTTTCATATCTGGGTACTCAGAGCTGAATTCCTGTGTAGGTGCCTAAATATGAAATGTCCCAGTTTTTTTAATGTTCCGAAGAGATGCAGCTCCTATTAACTTGAAAGGGATTTTTGGGGACTCAAGTTCTAGAAGTTATCTACTTTTAGGCGTCTGAATATAGATTCACCCAATTACAGGTCTCTTAAGGCTCATGCTAGCCTTACAGGTGTTACAGTGGTTCTCAGCCTTTTTAGACTCAAGGTACACCCCTTTTAAACTCAAAGCAACCCTTGGAATATGCAAGCTCTTAGATGGCAGCAGATGAGGGCTGGCTGTCCATTGAGCTGGGAAGACACATCTACAGTTGTTCAGGGAGGTACCTGACCAGAAGAGGTGGGGCAAAGGGTGGATAAACTGGTTCTGGAGCCAGAGCAGGCAGTCTGGCCCTGATCTTTGCAGAAAAAGGAATTTCTGAAAACACAGGCTGCAAAAAGAGAGGCGTAAGACCAAGAGAGTGCCCTGGAGGCTGGAGAACAATCAGTTGGTAAGGGGTGGGTTTGCAGCAATACAGACATTTGAAGTAGGGTTTGAGTTGTATTCTGAAGCAGTTTGTTTGTATTTCAGTTTCTGTTTTGACCGGAGGTTCAGGTGTGGCTATAGGGGCAGATTGAGCCCATGGATGGAGTGCTTGGGAAGTACTCCACATTATAAAGGGCTGAGGCCAGGGTAGAGTTGTGCAAAGGTCTGGGACCTGGTAGGTTGTATGGGGCCAAGCTAAGAACTTGGAGATTAGATACAGCAGCCCTGCAAGAGTCAAGGACTCAGTGGACTGAACCCAATATACTGCCAGAGGGCCGGGGGAAGGAAAGAGGGTAAGACCTGTGAGGCATGGATGTTGCTATGGGGGCTACTGGAGGCCATGATTATAGTCCCTAAGGGACATGGAGGGCTAAAAGGTCAGGTTTAGGGTCTGTAGAACTGCAAATGGTGTTGATAAAGCAGAGGAGCCCTAAGGACTCTGTTGAAGAAGAAGCACACTCTAGAGAAGGGCAGAGAGACACATTAAATCCTATGGGGAAATGGGTTTCACTTAACACTGTTTCGCTTAGCACTCGGTTTTTCCAGAACTAATTAAGAGCACTAAGCGGGGGTTGCCTGTGCTAGAGAGAAGCCCTGGGGACTGAGCCTGGGGATGGAGAAGCCCCAGGGACTGGGCCAAGAGAGAAGGCACTAAAGTAGTTATTCTGGCCTGTAGAATCAGCTTTTCAAGGTTATCTTATTCCCCCCAAGGCATGGCAGGATAGAGACAGGAGGTTAGTGAGGCTGAAAACTGCAGCAGGCGAGTTTGATAGCTAGGAACATCAGCTGCTACATGCAGACCCCCCACCAGAGTCCACTACAGGTCCCCATAAACAAATCCAATTCATCTCTAACATCTAAATCTGTAATTACACATTCTTTTGTTCTGGGTGAAAGGTGTGATGCCAGCATAAATTGTTATCATCTGATCATTCCAATAGCAACTCTAATATCCATCCATGTGTCCTTCCAATCCCAGTGTCACAGAATCGCAGAAAATTATGGTTGGAAGAGACTTGGGAGGTCATCTAGTCCACCCCCCTGCTCAAAGGCAGGACCATCCCCAACTAAATCTCCCAGCTAAGGCTTTGTAGAGCTGGGTCTTAAAAGCCTCCAAGGACAATGTCAACCTAATGCATTTTAAGAACGCCTAGAATTAGACATTTTTTTCCCATGAGAAAAATGCAAATCCTTTCCGCCTAATATTACTAAAATTTCTAGCTGAACACAACAAAAATATGTCATCAAGAAAACTGAGAGACAAGGATTTTTGTGAATGATACCTTTTATCAGCTCAATTATATGGTTGTAATAGACTTTTGAATGCCATGCATTCTACTTCAGGTCACCTGGAGAAGTCTATCCCAGCTATGTAGTTGGTCCAATTAAAAGATACCACCCACAAGAATCCCTGCCTCTTGCATATTTCCTGGACCATCACAGCTACAGCATCACTCTGACACTACCATCAAGCACACTAATAATTCTAGATATCTGGGTACTTCTAGATTATGTTGATGTGGCCTAAAACACCAAGGGGATTTGTATATTGCACTTATCTAAAGGTGCCCTGCAGTTTCATTGCTGATAATTTAGTGTGGAAAGGTGTCTAAAAGCCTAATTTTATTAGTAAAGCATATGACAGCTCTTGGAGGAGTAAAGCAAAATTCAGCAAATAAATAAATCAAAATAATTTGTTAAAAGTTTACTAGTATTCACTTTGGCCATGCATCCTCCCTTTTGTGGCGCTTACTGCAAAATGTTGCTTTTGAAAAATTTTCTGAATAAATTTCAGAACTTCATGCCAAAATATTTGAAGATACATTTTAAATGAACTTGAACAAATATTTGCTGCAAAAATACTTATGCATTCATCCAACCATGTAACACTAATGACAATACCTAATTTATGTGACCAGTTACCACTAGCAACATGCTTCCCACTTAAAATATTAGAGATCAATTAATTAATAAATAGATTTATCAGATACATTTTAAGAAGTTGCAATTTGCTCTTGTATTTTCTGGGAAAAGAAAAAGAGAATAAGAGCCAATGAACAGAGTCCTTATCATGAATAATTTGCTCACTTTTATGCAGGTGATAGTAATCATGCTTTTCCAGTGCAAAAGATGCAATGCATAACCTGTGATGTTAACAAAATAACTTTCCTTCTTAAAATAAGATGTTCACCTTGTGCAAATATATGTCATTTTTTTCTCAGCTTCACAAAAAGAATCAAAATGTAAACAATGGGAAGAAATCCTTTCTTTTCTTTCTTTCTTTTTCTTTTAGGGGACACAAGAAGAAAGAAAAGCCACCTAGGACTTTGATCACCACAGAAGGAAAAGTTCTGAATATAAATGAACCAAAGTATGTGAGAAAAAACAACTCTGAATAATTAAAATAGTGATTTCCCTTTTATAATATACTTGACCATGTAACTGGAGATATATGATAACTCATTAATACTGTGTTTGTCACATTTTAAAATCCAGTGAAGTATTCTGTTCCTACTGGGGATAGAGAGTTAACCATAGCTATATCCTGAAGCTAGGGAACTAAAGAAATCTCAATTAGTACAAAAAGTGCTGAAGGGTGTGTTCTTTAGTAACTTGTTCTTTGACATCTGAAGAACTAATTTTTCCATTAAAGACATCAGATATGTTACTATTTTACTTTCTAAGAAATGGATTTTCTTCCACGGGGCAGGTCTCTAGTAGTAGAAAAGGATTAAATTAAATTTGACCACTTGAAAATAACTGTGCATTAACAGCCACTTTAAGTGCAAAAAGTATGTCTAACTAATGTTTCTGGTTGAGATCATTGCATTCACTGGTAGATGGTATGGAAGCCTGGCAGATCTGGGCTGAGGCTGTAATGGACTTCTGTTGCAGTGTTCCTTTTCTTTGACCAAATGGGAATTGTGATCTATAGCAAGGGAGGGAGTGAAGCTCAGAGAAAATCATTTTGGTTTTATTGATGACACAGTCACTATATGATACTGAAACTTCTTACAAAGAGTTCCCAAGGATATAAGCAGCACACTTCGTTTGCAGCAGATTGCCAAGTAAATAACTTGGTGAGGGAGGGGCCCTCACCAAGGAGGAGTATACCGCCATTGCTCGAGATTGTAGGGGGGCTGTTAGGAAGGCTAAGATGGAGATGGAACTGGGACTAGCAACGTGGATCAAAGCTAGCAAGAAGTCCTTTTTAAATACATAGGGGGTAAAAAGAAGGTACCAAGTAACGTGGGGCCTCTGCAGAACATGCTTGGTAATCTGGTGGTAGCACCAGGCAACAAAGCTGATCTCTTTAACAGATTCTTTTCTTTCATTTTTCTGAGCAGGGACAGAGATATCCCCCCCACTGGGAATCCAGACGGACCCAGGGGAGGCACAGCCAGGCCCAGGGTCAGTGAGGATCTAGTCAGAGAACTTCTGGAGGGACTAGATGTGTTCAAATCAGCAGGTCCTGACTATCTCCACCCCAGGGTGCTGAGGGAACTGGCAGAGGTCACTGCGGGACCCCTGGCACAGCTTTACGAGCACTCATGGTGCTCTGGCAAGGTGCCAGAGGACTGGAAAAGGGCCAATGTGGTTCCCATCTTCAAAAAAGGGAGGAAAGAGGACCCAGGAAATTATAGGCCCATTAGTCTTACCTTGGCCCTGGGGAAGCTCTTTGAGAAAATTATCCAGGAGCACATCTGGGGGGGAACAGCAGGGGAGATTATGCTTAGAGGCAACCAACATGGGTTCATTAGAGGCAGGTCCTGTCAGACCAACCTGGTGGCCTTCTATGACCAGGTCACAAAAGGCCTGGATGCAGGTGTCACGGTGGAC
>NW_017728992.1:192682660-192687723 GCF_001723915.1 Gavialis gangeticus | reverse complement strand
CACTGATTCCAAAATGAACATAGGCTGCCAATGTGGGGGCGCAGTCAGGAAGGCTAACTGCACCTTGTCATGCATCCATAGATGCATGGTCCAAGGAGGTGATCCTCCCCCTCTATGCGGCACTGGTCAGGCCGCAGCTGGAGTACTGCATCCAGTTCTGGGCGCTGCACTTCAGGAGGGATGTGGACAGCATGGAGAGGGTCCAGAGGAGGGCTACCCGCATGGTCAGGGGGCAGCAAGGCAGGCCCTACGAGCGGAGGCTACGGGACCTGAACCTGTTCAACCTACACAAAAGAAGGCTGAGAGGGGATCTGGTGGCCACCTACAAACTTGTCAAGGGAGACCAGCAAGCAATGGGAGAGTCCCTGTTTCCCCAAACACTGCCGGGAGTTACAGAGAATAACGGCCATAAGCTGACTGAGAGTAGATTCAGGCTGTATATCAGGAGGCACTAATTCACTGTCTGGGTGGTAAGGAGCTGGAACCAACTTCCTAGGGAAGTGGTGCTTGCTCCTACCCTGAGGATCTTCGAAAGGAGGATAGACAATCACCTTGCTGGGGTCGTTTGACCCCAGTACTCTTTCCTGCCAGGGCAGGGGGTCGGACTTGATGACCTGCTTCTGACCCTACCAACTATGAAACTGTGAAACAAGAGGTGTAGCTGTTTTTTGTGGCTTTTAAAAGAGAAGGTCTTCCAGATCTTTTTAGAAAAGGAAAAATTCCATACACGTTACTATTATTAATATTATGCATTGTACTTTCCTCCTCCTGAATATCCAAGGTTCTTGTCACAGCTTTAATGATCACTCGAAATCAGAGGAAATTAACAGATCACAAGCAAGGGGGATTTTCTGTTAGCTAGTATAATTTTCTGTTGCTTATTTGTAACTAACTTTGTGCAGCTGTTAGAGATGATGATATGTGAAAAAATATATGAAAATCAAGCTCTGCTCTAGACATCTGTAATGCAGGTATGTGGGCGTACTGGATACAGCCACATTGTCTAATCTACAAAAGTTTTCACCAGCAGATGTCTCTCTTCCTGCATTGAGAGTTGAATTAGAAAGAACCTGACCTTGCACTGTACTTTCAATTATGTTTTCAGTAAAAAAAAGAACAAGCAAAAAGAAAAGTAAAACAGAACCCGGTTCCAACATCAGGTGTGCATGTTTGTGTAGTTAAGTTGCAGATGTTTCCAAAAAGAGCATATGACATTGTCTAAATGATGTTTATATTAATTTTAAAAATGCCAGCAGTTGAATTGCTCCCTGCTCAAACCAATTTTATTTATGCTGAATATGTTTCTTGTCTTCCTAGGCTTCATTTCTCTTTGAAAGATGATGAAGAAAACAACCAATTCATCCTAGATCTTGCTGTTTACAGGTCGGCATGATTACCTATTTTATCCTCTGTTATCTGAGGGTGTTTCTTGTTGCTGCCAAATTCCAATACATAGTATTACACATTAACCCTTCCCTATACACTAGGATTTTGTGAAGGGAACAGAGGGCGGGGAAAGAAATGAAATCTACTCTCAAATCTGTGGTTGGGATTTGGGGCCTCACAGACAATGCTTCTTGCTGGACTCTTCATAATGGTTTCCCTCAGCAGTGACTTAGTAGCAGGACACAAAATCCCTAGTCTCCCTTCTACATAGGAAGTAAAGAGGACCCATTCTCTTTATCTTGTATTCATGCTTCTTCCCCTCCCTATTGATTGAATTTTGGTAGAAAAAAGCTTGAACAGATATTACTGGTAGTTAAATAATCAGAAAGTGCTCTTCATTGGAAGATAGTTTTCATTTACACTTATGGCAAGCTATCTTGCCACAAAACAGGTATATTCCAGTGTCGCTGAGTTATGAAAAATGATATTTTTAAGTTGTGGAAATGCTACTCTGGATTGGAGTAAGATTTGATATCTGGCAAGTTGTATTATATGCTCTTCACTGAGGAAAGCAGTCCTCACAAAATTTGAAAAAAAACATGTAAGAGGTAAAGAAGGTGTCACAGAAGAAAAATGGCGAAACAGCTGAGCTGTGCCTTCAGGGCGGGGTGTAAAGAACAATAGTGGATGGATCACTCAGTAGGAGTTGTTAATCAAGGGGGATTCTGTACAGCTTGCAAGCATTATTCAACATTACTGAAATGTGAAAATGCTGACACTAGCATTGGTGGAAGTTATTTCTGTTCATTGATTTCCTGCAGACTCAGTGCAAAAAGAATTCATATTGCAAACTTACCAATTAAGCTTTTAGAAAGGAAAGTGGCAAGATAGACGATATTAAGTTGAAAACGACCAACACTGTGAGCAAGAAACAGAAATGAAAGCTAGACAAATAGAAAAAAACTGCCTACTTGGCATTAGGATTTCTAATTCTCAGTATTAATAGTTAGTGTTTGTATTAGAGTAGCAATCCAACACTCTAAAAATATTTTGGGCTACATTTTGCTAGGCGCCCTATACAAGCATACAGGAAGATATTCTTGTCCCAAAGAGCTTAAAATCTGTGATTATTTCATATAGCTTAATTACATTAGTTACAATAAAACAAACTGCATTTTTACAAGTTGGAAAATCATCAAGAATGGGTTTTGTAGTCTTGACTGTGTTTTCCTGCCCTCTGATATAGCATAAGGTAATTAATGTAAACTAAATGCATTATTTCATTCTGCAGGCATATGGACACTTCTCTTATTGACGTTGATGTTCAGCCAACTTATATCCGAGTTATGGTGAAGGGCAAGGTCAGTATTCTCTTGTTACTTTAATTTGCAATTAACAATTCCCTTTTCTACATTGACAATTATACATTCTCATTGCTTGCTTCTGGATATGTTAAGTCCCAAACTTTTTCCCTGCGAAACCAAGTGTCAGTGCTAGTTTGGACATGGCCTGAGAGGCTGATTCAGTGCCCAATTACGTTAATCAAACTTTCTGTTGATATCAGCGGACAGTAGTTGCATCAGTGGATTGTAACTTGATATGAAAAAAAAATGCCCTAACAAAATGCCACTGCATAAATTTGAGTAGGGCTCAATGGATTTATTAGCTAGAAAATAGATGTATAGCTTTTTAAAATGTATTATTCTAAGCTGTGAGTAACCACCCAGAAAAAGCTGGTTACTATTTTGCTGCTATTATCCGGGACCAGCCTATCAACTGTGGAGGTTACAAACAGAAAGAGATACAAAGCCTGATTCTTTTCTCATCTTTTTGACAACAAAATAATTTAAATTTTAAAAAGAGATAATGTTTACATTGAGCTAAAGGAGACTAGAATTAAGCCCAGAATCTCTTTTACACTGGACAGACTGTGGCAGAGATATATTCTGTTGAAAGTCATTTTAGCCACTCTTCTATTTCCTTTGGTTTTCATTAGTTATATTGTGACAAAATTTTTGAAAAATTCCAGAGTTATTTTCAGTTTAAATAAAAAGCCAGAATCCCTGCTTATAACATTCAAAATGCACAAACTGTTTCAAAATTACTTTATTACTAGAGCTAATCTTTCTCATTTCATTCCTAATACAACTCTAGCATCATTTAAAAACCTTCTTTAGAAATGTTACTTTTTCCAGTGATAGCAAATAAGGAATATATGTGTACTCTACTTTTGAAGGCTGTTTAACATGTAAATCATTTATTAGGATTAGTATTACTATACATAAAATGAGAGGATTTAGGCCTATGCTTTCTGACTTGATGTATGTTAGTCATATTCCTGTATGTGTTCTCTCTGGGTTAAAAAAAATGTTTTAATATGATTTAGTCTAGCCTCTTTTTCTTTTCTTTTAAAAGCCATTTCAACTTGTGCTTCCAGTAGAAGTGAAACCAGATAGTAGCTCTGCAAAGAGATCACAAACAACTGGGCATTTAGTTATCAATATGCCAAAGGTATGTAAAGTCTTTAGACAGGCAACAGATAAAGGGTCTATAAAATGGGCTATGAATTGCACTGAAACATTGTGCTCACTCATGGATTTCAGGTCAGCATTTAAGGGCTGTCATCTTTTAAAAACAAGTCTTACATATATTAATTTTACAAG
Organism: Gavialis gangeticus; assembly: GCF_001723915.1. NCBI lineage: Eukaryota > Metazoa > Chordata > Crocodylia > Gavialidae > Gavialis > Gavialis gangeticus. Next base: position 192,683,674 of record NW_017728992.1, on the reverse strand, counting down.
AGCTGCTTGAATGCATTTTCTTTTTCAACAAAGCCAGCTTTATTAAGGATATAAATATTTTGTGAAATGCAGCATTGTGGTACCATGCGAGAACCAGATTGTTGAAAATGACTTTAAAATTACATGTGCAAAAAGAGCTAAATACTTCAGAATATATGTATGATGCATGTATTTATGTACAGATACATTATGGCTCAAATAGTCTAGTTGAGGGACAGAACAGGTAAGAAGCAGTAACGTGGGTTAAAGTTGAGCTCCACATCTTTGAGCTTAAGTTAGAGCAGCTGAAATGTAGGGCCAGTGAAGCACTAGACCAGGGACACGTAATTATTTCATCTGGAGAGCCACTTAACGAGTTTTGGTGAGCTGTTGAGGGCAGCAAGAGTAGCCCCACTCCTTGTTACCATTTTGGGACTGGAAGGCCCGCCCCCTAACCCCTGACCTTTGCCACTGGAAGTCCCTCCCGTTGCCCTAGAAGTACTTCTTTTGGGAGGGGGCTTGCCATCTTGAAAATCAGGAAAAAACCAAATAAATTAAAAAAAAATAAAACATCTACTATAATTTATTTTAACTTTATTTTAAAAAATAGTTTGCCCTGATGTATGCATGTTTGTTTAGTGTATCTAAAGGTGATTGGATAATAGCTCAAAATAGTCTAACTCTTGTATATTGTGTGGGGGGGAAGGGGGTGTATGTGGGAGTGTGGCTGGGGAGTGGGGAAATGTCTGTGGGGTGTGTGTGTGCAGTGTGGGTATGGTGGGTGGGGTGTGTAGGGTATGTGGTTGGGGTGGGGGCTGTGGGAGGGTGTGAGTGTGTGTGGGGGTATGGTGAGCGGGGTTGCGTGAGAGGGTAGGGGGTGTAGGGAGGGGGTCCTTGGAGTCCTTGGGGTGTATGAGTCCCTGGATATGTATGTGGTGACAGCAAGTGGGGCCAGCCTTGCCCGGCCCTATAGTGCACAGCTCCTGCACTCCCACCCCAGTCCCCAGTCACAGGTGGCAGCAGCATGTGGGGTCA
>NW_017728992.1:192681193-192682593 GCF_001723915.1 Gavialis gangeticus | reverse complement strand
CATGTGGGGTCAAGTATACCCAGCCCCATAACACTCAGCTGCCACCCAAGTCCCCAGCTGCACATAGTGTCAGGATGCAGGTCCAACCCCACCCAGCCCCATAGCACTCCCACCCCAGTCCCCAGCCGCATGTGATGGCAGCATATGGGCCTAGCCCCACCTGTCCCCATAGTGCACAGCTCCTGCGCTCTCGTCCGAGTTCCCAGGTGCACATGATGGCAGGGTACAGGGCCAGCCTCACCTGGCCCCATAGCGTGCAGCTCCCCACACTCCCACCCACTTTCCCCCAACAGGAATCCCTGACCCTGGGCCAGCAGGGCCCTTACCTGAATATCCAGTCTCACAGACAGGGAAACTGGAAACAGCCACAGGGTCACCAGGCAAATCTCTGCCAGAGGGAGGCTTCTTGTCTCTGGCACCCCTGGCTTGGGGCTAGCGGGGCAGCAGGCCAAACTTGGGGTTGTGGGGCAGGGGGGGTAATTGCTTACCATCCAGTGCTGCATGGAGGTGCTGGCTTGCAGAGGGGCAGCCCAGGGCCAGGGCTTACAGAGGATTTACAGAAGGGCCCCGTGGAACAGATGGAATTGCTTGGTGGGCCAGATGCATCCTGTGGGGTGTATTTTGCCCACTCCTGCACTAGACACTCTGGCTATGCCCTTCCAGTTTCTGAGGTGGTGACCAAACCAGGTATGTCAGCCAGGTACAAGTCAAGACACTTTCTTTTCAAATAGAATCCCAGATGCCCAATTAGTGCAGCTTTTCTTTCCCTTTTGCACTATGATTTATGCTGAAGAGATGTTACTAGTAGCTGAAGATCTGTTTCTATATTTGATTCTTTTTAGTGATAGTGAACTATGGTGTTAAAACAACAGTATTTTTTTAAGGAGTTTTACCCTAACAAAGTACTTTTTAAATGTTTCTTTTTTTCCCTTCTGGTTCCATGCCTTGTGTTCAGTCTCTTTCCTTCAAGTCCCATACCATCTGTCCTCCCCTGCCTGGACAGCCTCTCATTAAATCACATTCTGTAGCTCTAACAACAAGCTTGCAGCTTCCCCAGTAGTTGGAAGCATGCCTAAATTTTCACTGTTTTGATCAAGATCCACATCTTAGCAATGTTCAGAATACACTTGTATAAGAGTCTAGCAAAGTTCTGCTTTGTTAAATATATGTCTTTGAAATGGGTCTGACACTTGGCATCATGCTATCATAGCTAATGTTTTCTGAATGAATCTTGCATATAGTCCATTGATCCTTTCAGTCTAACTAACAGGATTCTATCCATGATTGAGCAGTGTCAGTACTTGCTCTACATTTGCAACCATGACAGCTCAACTTAAATATCCTCGTTCAGTTTGTTTGTGAGCTGTAATTGAGTAAATTAGGGTGGAGCCACAAAAGGT
>NW_017728992.1:192670232-192671066 GCF_001723915.1 Gavialis gangeticus | reverse complement strand
AGGATTCTATCCATGATTGAGCAGTGTCAGTACTTGCTCTACATTTGCAACCATGACAGCTCAACTTAAATATCCTCGTTCAGTTTGTTTGTGAGCTGTAATTGAGTAAATTAGGGTGGAGCCACAAAAGGTGTGTCCACACATGCAAGCACATGCGCTTGCAGCAGCTCAAATAGAAGCGGTGCATATTTGAGCCAGGGCTTTTTGCTTCAGCGCATGTGCCCAGACATGCACTGTGGTGTGGGGCAAATTGTGCCACTTTGGGCAAAATAAATCTGCCTGGCTTCTCCTGGATCTGCAGCCAGGGGGAGCTAGAGCCTGGGGCCAGCACCTATGCTGTCCCCAGCAGTATAAAAAGTCGCCCTGGCAAGTAGCTCAGGGCTGCTCGCTCTCAGGAGCTTCTGGGGCCCAGCCAACTGGTACCTGGGGACACTACCCCTTGTGCCAGCTGGACTGCTGAAGCAGCCCTGAGAGCTCCCTGCACCCTTCACCCACTGCAGCAGTCTGGCAGTGGGGGCTGCTGCCTGGCTGTGACCTGCTGTGCACCTGCCAGACCTGGATGGGGACTGCACAGCCAGTAGAGACATCTGCCCCTCTGGGACAGCTGCCACTGGGCTGTGGTTGCAGGGTTGGCCTCTGTACAGCACTACTGCCATGTGTGCCCCCTGCCCAGCCATCTGGGCAGCTATCGCATGGAAGATGTTCCAGGTGTGGTGGCCTGCTTTCAACTGTCAAAGCATGTCCTCCTGGCCCCATTTGGCCAGGAGGTCAGCCAGATGGGCCCAAGGTGCCAGCTCTGCGCAGGCAGGGTCCTACCACTGGCCTCCCTAGCAG
>NW_017728992.1:192669176-192669855 GCF_001723915.1 Gavialis gangeticus | reverse complement strand
GAGCAGGTGGGGCTGGCAGGGGTCCCCCCTTCCAGCTCCCCCACCCCCTACTTACCGGCACTGGAACCCAGGTCCAGTTCCCTGCGGCTGTCACACTATCTGCCCTGCATAGGCAAGCAGTGTGCTTCAGCACCAGGGCAAGGGCCAGCCGTAAAGACACTCTGGCTGCTACCAGAGCATCTCTGTGTTGCACCCAGCCTCTGGTTGCTTTAGGGCACAGTCTGGGACCATGCCCTGCCCTTCTTTTTTCTGCTGCATTTTTTTTTTGAACCCTAGATATCCAGGGGTCTAATTTTGCCCCTGCACTGCAAATTTGCAGCACAGGGAACATTTTCTTGTTCCCTCATGTGCCTCTCGCATTGTCTCAAAGGTCAGGAGCAGAGTGCAAAGGGAGTCATAGAATCAATGAGTCGGAAGGGACCTAGACAGATCATCGAGTTCCTGCCATGGGCAGGAATGAGCACTGGGGGTGGGAGGGGTCATAAGACCCTAGCCAGGTGCCTATCCAGTCTCCTCTTGAAGATTTCCAGGGAAGGTGAGAGCACCACCTCTCTAGGAAGCCTGTTCCAGGCTCTGGCCACCCTTACAGTGAAGTAGATCTTCCTAATATCTAATCTAAACTTATCCTCCCTCAGCTTGTGGCCATTGTTCCTGGTGACTCTAAGGGGGGCCCTGGTGA
>NW_017728992.1:192663070-192664176 GCF_001723915.1 Gavialis gangeticus | reverse complement strand
AGATCCCCCCTCAGCCTCCTCTTGTGGAGAATGAAGAGATTCAGGTCCCTCAGCCTCTTCTCATAGGGCTGGCCACAGAGGCCCCCTGATCATGCGAGTGCCCCTCCTCTGGACCCTCTCCATGTTGTCCACATCCCTCTTGAAGTGCAGCACCCAGAACTGGACACAGGACTCCAGCTGCGGCCTGACCAGTGCTGCATAGAGAGGGAACAAGACCTCTCTGGACCTGTTAGTAATGCCCCTGTTGATGCAGGACAAGGTGCGGTTGGGTCTGCCTATTGCTTTGTCGCATTGGCGACTCTCATTCATCCTGGAGTCAATCATGACTCCAAGATCCCTCTCTGCCTCTGTGCTGCCGAGAGGGGCAGCCCCTAACCTATAACCATAATGCTGGTTCCCTCTCCCCAGGTGCAGCACCCTGCACTTGTCCTTGTTGAACCGCATCCTGTTCAGATCCGCCCACTTCTCCAACCTATCCAGGTCTACCTGGATGTGGTCCCTGCCTGCCAGTGTATTCACTTTACCCCACAGCTTGGTGTCATCAGCGAACTTGAACAGGGTGCTCTCCACACCCTCGTCAAGGTCACTAATGAAGATGTTGAACAGCACCGGCCCAAGGACCGAGCCCTGGGGGACTCCACTGCCCACACCCTCCCAGGTCAACATCGCCCGTCCACCACCACCCTCTGGGTGCGCCCCTGGATATTAGTTCAGAGATTTTTTTTTTAATATTCAACCTGTGTTGGAGCATATTGCCAGATATACTCAGCTGAGTATAATAAGGAATCTTAGTATGTATAGCAATAATACTGCATAGTACTTTTCCCATCAGAAGATACTTAGAAATGATGGGCCTAATACTACGAAGTGTTATACCGAGGCACAGTTCTTTGCAGCATTGGAACTCAAATGTAGAAAGCCTGATATTTTATTGTAAAGCTTATTAATAAAGCCTTGTGTTGTGGTAGATCTTATTTATTATGGAAAATATGGCTTACAGAGAGAAACTGTTTTAGGTTGCAGATGCATTATGTATTCAGGCTTCATTTTTGACATTACTCCAGCTTTATTTTTGCAAATTGTAAAATAATGTCTTTTTTTTTTTT
>NW_017728992.1:192636406-192662873 GCF_001723915.1 Gavialis gangeticus | reverse complement strand
GCCTTCCTGCGCAGAGGAATTGCATCCTGCTGCGCCCCAAGGATAGCCTCCTTGAGGAAGGACCACCTTTCCTGGACCCCCATACTAGCTATCCCCTGGGCTCCGAGTGCCTCCCTGACTACTGGGGAAGAGAGGGAAGGCTGTGATGCTAGGGAGAAACACAGAATCTGGGTTTCATACATTTCATAGACATTAGGGTTAGAAGGGACCTTGCAAACATCATCGGGTCCAGGACCCTGCCCAAGGGGTAGGAAATCAGCTGGGGCCAGATCATGCTAGCAAGATAAACATCCAGGTGTTTCTTAAAGGTGTCGAGAGTAGGTGCTTGCACCACTTCTGGGGGGAGTCTATTCCAGATTCTGAAGACTTGGACAATAAAGAAGTTTTTCCTTATGTTCAGTCTAAAACGGCCTTCCAGCAGCTTGTGACCATTAGACCTTGTTGTCCCTTGGGGTGCCCTGGTGAACGGACCAGGGCACCCCAGTTCCTGATGCACGCTCCTTATGTGCTTATAGGCTGGCACCAAATCACCCCTGAGACTTCACTTCTCCAGGCTAAGAGTTGTCCCCTTAGGGTCTGAGAAAAGACCACAGGTTTTGGCTTATTGCTCTGTTTAGGTGTTATTTTGCACACTTGTTTTCTTTTTCTTTTTTTTTCCTGTTGGGACAAGTTTGCCCCATGAAAAATAAGCTGGCTAGAAACCAGGAACACTGGCTTTGAGAAGGAAGCTGGGCAAGTGACTCATTTACAGAGCATGTCTGAGCTCCCTGCTGTCTTGAGCTTAGGCATCTGACTGCAATTTGAACAAGTTTGCTCATTTATGATTCCAAACACCTACTTCCGCTTCTGATGATTTGGCACCACCACCTATACTATCAGGTCCCTATGTCTATATTTTGCCAAACTGTCTAAGATGCAGCCCCTATGCAGGACATGAGAAACCCGAGTTCTAGATTCTCCTCAGCCAAGAGTGTGAGAGTCATGGGTTCAGAAGGAGAATAATTAAGAGAGAGCTTGATTTTGACTTGGTAGCTTAATGGTTATGGCAGTCCTTTGTGAAGGAGGAAACCTGGGTTCTGGTTCTTGGGGGCAGTACTCTATACATATATGGGATAAAAAAACAGGAAAAAAAATGGTAGTAGGGAGCAGAACCCATGTTTCTTCTCCCAGGGGACTGTCATGCCTACTAGGCTCCAAAGGCAGGCCCCTACTTGTTTCATTTTGTGGCTCTATAACCCATAGCTGCCCAGTAACCGAGCCTCACTAGGAGGGATGGAATTCCCTCCTACCCTCTTTGAATTTTTTTTGCATCTATTTTTGTGCCTTCCTCTGAAATTGGAAATTTGGCAGTGGTTAGAGCTCAGGGGAGATTGTTTTGGGCCCACTGGTGCATTCCTAAATGATGCTGAGAAAAGCATTAGTGAGGTTAGGCAGAGCACGAGCTACATTTTTTCAAGCCACATAGCTGAGATCAGCAACTTCTGCAAGTACTCAGTTGATAACATATACCATATTATACAACATCCAGAACAAAGGTGTTTAGGAAGAGTTCCTTGAAGGTTTTCTCAGGATGTGTCAGTGAGAAGGAAAGCCTAATAACCCACCTGCACTAGATTGAAACTTTCTGTTCAAGATATACAGTTATTCCCAGAAGGAATTTAGGTATATTGCCTAGCAAATTCTTTAGGTTATTGAAATTTAAAGAATATTGTTAACCTTAAAAAACAGTCTTCTTCATGGGTTTCCTGTAATACTCTGGATAGACCTATTATTTCAGAGCAGTGGTCTAATCGAGAGCCTATTAAAGTAATTGAGTGGCTCCATTGGCTTCAGCTGGTTTTGTATAGTGCTGCAAAATCTTTTAACGCTACTCATCCAGTCTGTTCAGAGCTTCCTGTTCTTTTAAATGAAAAAAATAAATTAGCCCTTTGTTTGGTCCTTTGGTAAGCTTTTTCAGCTTAGATCCTGGAGTGAATAAATTCCCCATAAAGTAAAATAAAATAAAATAAAAAAGGTGAGAAGATGGGGGCATTTTATGTTTCCACTCACTTTTCTGGTAAATGAGAATTATTTTTCCTTACTTAGAATGCAGCCCATAAATGTTGAAAATGGATGCATTTTTAACCCTATAAAAACTAGCTGTTCTTCAAATAGCTAACAAGGAGCAACACTTCAAGGGCACAAAACCACTTGAACTGAAACAGTGAATATTTTCAAGTGAGATGTGAAAGAATAACCCAAGTGATCATTACCTCTATTGAGATTTTATGCAGACATAGATTTTGATAGTTCTTTTGTATGAAGAAACAATCTATAATAATTAAGCAGTATGTGTGCTGGTTTCCGGAAAACACATTTGTGATATGATGGAGCTTTAGAAACTGAGACCCTCTTTGTTCTGGCATTGTCATCTTGTGGATGATTCAGGAAAATAAAAATGCTGACAGTTGTTTGAGGAGTTTTGAACCAAAACTGGCATCATAATTCAGTGATATTTTAAAATGGCATCAATACATTACACTTCTGGCAATTAATTATTGTCAGTGGAACTGCATCTAAAAATCAGGAAATTGTAATGCCATTTTCCTATTAGGAAGTGCAGTTATGATTTAAGCTTCTGAGACATTCTGTATTATATCTTACTGCATTTAAAATACAATTCCTCCAAACAAAACTGTATGTGACTGTTTTAGGGAATAAGGGACAAAGCTAGATGATTTTGATTAATTCTTTACAAGAGACGAAGACAAATGCATTTTGAAAAACCTTAGGAGACAAATATTATAAATTCTAGCATCTGGGAGTGAATTGACTGAACTTCAATGGATAATTGTCATTTACCAGTTTCAAGAGGTTTAGCAGTAATTTATCATTGTCATAGACATGTTGAAAATTAGGACACAGAACTGAGAGCCCTGTCCTGAAGGAAAAGATGCTGATTTCAGAGGAACTCACTCATTCTGTGGAAATCATCCTGTATAACAATTCTTAAAGAGATATTCCCAGAACTACCCATCCTAGCCTGCAAGCAAGCACCAAACCTTGCTAACCTCATCACCAGAAGCAGACTTACTGGGCACAGAACGCACCAAATGGATCCAGACCATGCCATGACAAGAAATGCAAAATCTGCCAACACACCTCCACCACCCCCACAATTACTACACCCCACAACAGAACCATCAGCATCCCTGCATCTTACAGCTGGTCCTCCAGAAATGTTATATATCTCATCCAATGCACCAAATGCTGCGATGGAAAATATGTAGGAGAGACCAAACAACAACTGCACACCAGAATGAACTCACACTGGAAATCTATCAAAGACAAGAATACACAATTACCTGTCGGGCACATTTCTCACAAGAAAACCACTCTCTCTCCAATCTCTCAGTTCTAATCCTCAAAGAGAACTTACAGAACACTTGTCACAGACGAGCCTATGAACTTCACTTCATCAACCCCCTGGATACAAAAAATCATAGGCTAAATACAGACATTGGATTTATGACACATTATAACTTGCCTGACATCTGACTCCCCAGGTACCTCTCCACTATTTACCTGCTACATTCATGCCCGCTCCATAGCCTGTCTCTCAGCCACTGATTCCTCAGTTTACATCTTCACTGACTTCCTTTCTTTCCTGCATACCAGCCTCAGGTTTCTTTACTATTCATTCCATCCAGGAAGAGCACACACCAACTGCAGATGCTTCCCCAGCCTGATGAAGGGTTTTTAAACCCGAAAGCTTGCCAGGACAAATTTGTCCAGCTATTTAAGTTGGTCTGATAAAAGATATCGGATTTGCTCAAAGAACCTTGTCACCCCATATAACAAGAATTCCATTGCAGGGAAACATGACTGGCCCACAAAGCTTGCTTTGCTTCAGTTACCCCGTTATTTCTCAGTCATAAGTAATTTCAGTTTCTATCAGCAATTCCATTTCTAGATTCCTTTGAATGATTTTAAAATAGTGCTCTCTCACATTATATTGCAAAGTCCTATGATTTTGAAGAGTCCAAATAATAGCCCTAGTTACAGAGTTTCAGATCACAAGAGATCATTGTATCTTTAGTCTTCCCTCCTGTATATCACAGGTCTTACATCTCACCTAACTTTCCCTTTATTAAGAACATCTTTTAGTATGAGACGTTACCCAAGAATGGGTATACTTGCCGTATACAAGAACAAATATTAGATGTTTTGCTTCTAGCCTCAATGTCAAATGCCTTCATCCTCTTGGCATTTAAGCTCATCTATTCCACTGATATTGAGAAGTCTGAGGAAATGGTTACAGGGTACAGCAGCTTGACATGATAAGGCAGAAAGAAGGCTGAATTTTACACCCAGATTCAGTGTCAGAGCACCTCACAGCCTGGAGGCTGGCTGCCTACTGTCTATAGACAGATCTGGCTTCATGGGTGTATCGTACTTTTTTTTTGGTACCGAGTTGATTCCACTACACCTAGAACCTTGGGTGAGGTTTTCCATATAGACAACACCTACTCCCAACAGCTGTACTATTAGATAGTCAGGGAATGGAAAGAGGACAGTGGACGCTGCTTTTCAAAAAGAATCTGAACCCATGTGATTAGGACACACACACCAAAAGTGGAAATTAGGTGGAGAGCACACCTGAAGATCCACACTTATTGGCAATGACCATACTCTGTTGTTAACGTGGTTCTAAACAAAGCATCTTATATGGAAACCACTACCTAAAATAAAAGTGACAGCCAAAATAATGTAAAAAAAAAAAAAAGTGACCAAGGCCTGAACAACACTCAGATGGCAGAGTGATTAAATCTTTATAAAAGTTTAAGTAGCACTCTTAAATTCAAGATGGTCTGAAAAATATTTCATAATATATTCCAATTTCTCTAATTCTTCATTCAAAAGATTGTTTAAATGCTTTTGAGCATTAATCTCAGGATATATTGTGACAGTAGCAACTATTCTGAATTACCTAATCTGATGGACCAGCTGGGATGTCAGGTTAGTGACCCCTACACACTGTTGGATTGGCTAATGGGGGGCAGGAGAACCCTATTTAAGCCTACTTGCAACAGTTGATTTCAGGCTGGTAAACACTGAAGCCTACAGCTGTTCCTCCAAGCCCCTGACTTCAGATCTCTGACTGGCCTTGCCAGGCTTTCTATTACAGTTGTTAGCCCTAACCACTGGACTTGATTGCCCATACCCCAGTCTCATTACAGTATTACACTTAAATTATTTGGGACTCTCCATCAATTGCATAAGAGTCTGCTAGCTAAATATTTCTACTAAGCCTCTTCCTATCAAAAATCACAGTCTTCTGAGACCTAACGGTAGCTAGATTCCTTAAGAGTTTCATTGTCTTTCCTCCCAATTAGAAAAATTCTCCCTTCCTAGCACTTCCACATTGTGGTTTTGGGATTAATGGATCTGCCTTTTGAATCCATGGAAGAGTGTTTTTTATATTACCTGGGTATGGAGACTGCTTTCCTAATGGTTCTCACTTCAGCCCAAAGAACAGGAGAGATTAAAGCGCACACAGCAGGATGGCTTTATATATTATTCCAATGTATCTTCCAACTATGTAGCGTGTATATATAGCATATTCCAAGTATATACTGTTCCAACACGACTGACTCACTCCAAATTCCTTCCTAATGTTGCCTATGGCAACAAAAGGATGAAGTCACATATCTGGCAAAATTCTTTCCTAGGGTACTGTCCCTTTCCTTTTACTTCAGGGAAAAACATTTCTGTAATTCTTCTAACCCGTTTTTGGCCTTTGCTGACAGGATGAATGCTCAGCCAAGATCCTTTCAAACTATTGGTTTTTAGTATAGTCTACACTACAAAGTTTTGCTGGCATAATTACCTTGACTAGGATAGAAATCATAGAAAAATTAGGGTTGAAAGATACCTCAGGAGGTCACATCTAATCCAACCCCTGATCAAAGCAGGACCATCCCCAACTAGATGATCCCAGCCTGGGCTTTGTCCTTAAAACCCACCAAAGATGGAGATCCTACCACCTCTCTAGGTAACCTGTTCCAGTGCTTCACCATCCTCCTAGTGAGAAAGTTTTTCCTAATATTCAACTTAAACATCCCTTGCTGCAACTTGAGACCATTGCTCCTTGTTCTGTTGTTTGCCACCACTGAGAACAGTCCAACTCCATCCTCTTGGGAATCACCTTCAGGGAGTTGAATGCTGCTATTAACTCCCCTCTCAGCCTTCTCTTCTGCAGACTAAATAAGCTCATTTTCCTCAGCCTCTCCTCAGAAGTCACGTGCCCCAGGCTACAAACCATTTTTGTTGCTCTCTGCTGGACTCTCTCCAGCTTGTCTGCATCCTTTCTATAGTGGGGGACACAAAACTGAACACAGTACTCCAGAAGTGGCCTTACCAGTGCTGAATGGAGCGGAATAATTATTTCCCTTGATCTGCTGCCAATGCTTCTACCAATGCAGCCCAGGATGCTGTTAGCCTTCTTGACAACAAGGGCACACTGTTGGATCATATTCAGCTTATTGTCCACTGTAACCCCCAGATCCTTTTTTGTAGAGCTGCTGCTTAGCCAGTCAGTCCCTAGGCTGTACCGGTACATGGGATTGTTCTGTCCGAAGTGCAGGACTTTGCACTTGCCCTTGTTGAACCTCATGAGATTTCTTTTGGCCCAATCCTCTAATCTGTCTAGGTCACTGTGAATCATAGCCCTACCCTCTAGTGTATCTACTACTCCCTCCAGCTTGGTGTCATCAGTGAACTTGCTGAAGGTGCCCTCTATGCCATCTTCCAAATAGTTAATCATAGAATCATAGAATCATGAGTGGGAAGGGACCTAGACAGATCATCGAGTCCGACCCCCTGCCATGGGCAGGAATGAGCACTTAATGAAGATATTGAACAAAACTGGCCTGAGGACTGACCCCTGGGGCACTCCACTTGATACTGACTGCCAGCTAGACATTGATCCACTGATTACTACTCATTGAACCTGGCAATCCAGCCAGCTTTCTATCCACCTTACAGTCCATTCATCCAGTCCATACTTTCTCAGTTTGCTTGTAAGAATGCTGTGGGAGAAGGTATCAGAAACCTTGCTGAAGTCAAGGTATATTACATCGGCTACTTTCCCCACATCCACAGAGCCAGTCATCTCATCATAGAAGATAATCAGGTTGGTCAGACATGAGACGCCCCTGGTGAATCCAAGCCGACTGTTCCTGATCACCTTCTTCCCCTCCAAGTGCTTAGAAATTGATTTTTTGAGGATCTGCTCCATGATTTTTTGGGGGACTGAGGTGAGGCTGTTTGGTCTGTAGTTCCCTGGGTCCTCCTTCTTCCCTTTCTTAAAGACGGGTTATATGTTTGCCCTTTTCCAATTGCCACGAGTTTTCAAAGATGGTAGCTAGTGGCTCTGCAGTCACACCAGCCAACTCCCTCCAGCACCTTTGGGTGCATTGCATCCAGCCCCATGGACTTTTATATGTCCAGTTTTTCTAAATAATCCCTAACCTGTTCTTTCACTACTGAGGACTCCTCAACTTCTCCCCAAACTGTGCTGCCAGGTGCAGTAGTCTGGGTGCTGACCTTGCCTGTGAAGAGTGAGGTGAAAAGGGCATCAAGTACTTCAGCAGTTTCCTCATCTGTCGCTAGGTTGTCTCCCCCACTCAGTAAGGGAGTCACACTTTCCGTGATCTTCCTCTTGTTGCTAATATACTCATAGAAACCCTTCTTGTTACCTTTCATGTCCCTTGCTGGCTGCAACTCCAATTGTGCTTTGGCCTTCCTGACTTCATCCCTGCATGCCCAAGCAATATTTTTATCTTCCTCTTAAGTTGTTTGTCTGAGCTTCCACTTCTGGTGAGCTTCCTTTTTGTGTTTAAGCTCACTGAAGAGTTCTCTGCTAAGCCAAACTGGTCACTTGCTACATTTGCTACTCTTCTTGCACATCAGGATGGTTCGTTCCTGCACCCTCAGTGAGGTTTCTTTAAAATACAGCCAGCTCTCCTGGACTCCTTTCCCCCTCAGACTGGCTTCCCACGGGATCCTTCTCAAGCAGATCAGCTGTCCTATCAGAAGATACCCAGGGAATGGAAAGAGACTAGTGGACACTGCTGTTCAAAAAGAATCTGAACCCATTTGATTAGGACACACATCAAAAGTGGAACTGAAGTGGCGAGCACGTCTGAAGACCCACATTTATTGGCAATGACCATTCTCCATTGTTAACATGGTTTTAAACAAAATGTCTTATATGGAAACCACCAGCTAAAATAAAAGAGATAGCCAAAGTAATGTAAAAAAACCCAACAACTGGCCAAGGTCTGAACAACACTCAGATGACTACATCTTTATAAAAGTTTAAATAGCACTCTTAAACTCAAGATGGTCTGAAAAATATTACATGGTTCATGGTTCTCTAATTCTTCATTCAAAAGATTGTTTAAATGCTTTTGAGCATGAATCTCAGGATACATTGTGACAATTATGGTTGCATATTTTTATTTCAGGCTAAAGAAATAATTATGGCTAACCGAAAAGCACCCACTTCAGCTAAACCTTCTGACAGCAACAAATCACAAACAAATACAAGAAGGTAATTTTATTCTCTCTTTCTCTATAGCCCCTCAGGTTTATTGTTTGCATGTTAGTTCTTTACTTGCCAAAATGCTGCTGCTCAGTGAGTATATAATTGTTGAAATAAGAAAATATTGATTTCTATACAGTAAAGCTATAATAAAAGCTTTAGACTAATGGCTTGTCCAGTATTTTTTGTAAAGTTATTTGCTCCAAAAGCAGAGCCAAAATAGCACTTATTATAGCCGATCATTTTTGTTCCATCAGAAGGCAGTGATTTTTTTTGTATCTGCCTTACAAATCCAGTTGATTAATGGAAAAGTATATAGGAGCTACAGTTGAAACACTGCATCGGTCACCACTGTTTCCTTTTCTGAGGCTGAAGACACTAGCTTTTGGAATCCTAGAAAAGCAGAACTGGAGGTTATTTAGTCTGGCTCACTGCTCAAGGCAGGATCATCCCTGCCTAAACCATCCTAGATGAGGAATATTTAGGAAGTATGTTACCAGCAAATGATAATATGATGATGACTTGTTACTTCAAGAGGACCAAGCCAGAGACGACATCCCTTTAATTAAAAACAATCAATCTTTTCACCAAAAAGGCAGAGGCAGTCTTTCAGGCAGATTTCCTTGAGTGTCTCTGGACTCAAGCAGTGTCAACAGCCAAGTCTCTTAGTTTTTCCTTAGGGAAAAAAACAACAAACCTCCTTTCTGTAGGTACCTGACTGTTACTGCTAACTCAACCATCTCAGATCCACGTATATCAAACAAATGTTTCCAAACCCCATGGGAACTATAAATTATCAGATGAAGATGATCATGCTCATTAGCTTCTTTGGTTCTACTAGACATCAGTCATGATGAACAGAGTCAAAGTCCTGCACCAAGTTCGCATGCAGATTCCCAGCCATTATCCATTTGTGTTTTCTTTTCCTCCCAGCATTAAGGGAAGGAAGCTTGGTGGGTGGTAGAGAAAAGATGTGAAGAGCTGCCTTTCTATAATATCTGTTACCTGATAATCCAAATATACCACATGCCACAAGATTAAGAACTTGCATCCCTAGAGAGGGAATGCAACTTGTACCCAATTATTATTTGCAAATATCAGGTTTTTTAAATGCAGATTCAGATTTACCTCATTGAAAGAAAACTACATATTTTTGCCATCAAAATACTTGTATCAGAAAGAAAATACATCCCCAAAATAAAGAATGAAAGGCAGTATACAGGGATTATTAAGATAGTAAAATCTGACCCCCTGAGTTGACAAGTCATACAATAAAGATTGCTTGAGTAGCTGCTTCTTAGATTACAGGAGAACATGCATTATGGATTACACGCGAGGGCCCCAGTTCTCTTTGTTAAATTCTTCCTCACACATACAATCTGGTAAACAACAGTTTAGTCCTTCAGAAACTCATTTACTGTTATGGGATTGCATTCTGCCAACCCTCACAGCCTACAAACACAGTTTATTTTCTTCCCCCTGCTCACCTTTCTGTGCCTTCTTCTATCAATCCCTCTGTTCTGAAATGTCCTCTCCTTGCCAGCTTGCTACACCTCTTTCCACTCAAGTCACAGGAACATGCTGCAGTTGTTTCTACTATGTACACGATTTCTTTTCTGAGATTTTATACAAAATTATTTTATACAAATCGTTTCAACGCTGCTTAGACTCGTTTCGAGCTCAAAACAGCCAAATTGAAACGAAATAGAGAGCTTTGAAACAGCCTCAGAACGAAACAAGGCAAGTCGAAACAGAACGGTGCCATTTCGCACAGCCCTAGTATGCACCTGAAGCACAGCATAATGACAAAAGGTAAATCTAGAATTTGGTTTGATTTTTTTCCCCCCCATTATGCTTTTAATATAATTTTTTTTCAAAGCAAGATTGTCATCATCAAACTAATCCTTATACTTGGAAACAGAAATAAAAACTTCTGAATTAATTTGCCAAATAAGAGATTTGGGGTAGGGAATGCCACAAGTGTTGTAAAGTAGGCAAATAACCAGGCATAAAGAAATGATTAGACAGGAGTAATGAAATGAAAGAGAGTATTCAGCAAAGCCTGGTCTACACATCGTTCTTCTGTTGGTTTAACAGTTTTGCTTAGGAATAGATTTTTTTTCCCTGAAATAGCTAAATCAGTAGAACACCTACCACTATAATTACCTTTTTACTGGTATAACTACATCCCCTCCAGGGGATTGCACTGCTTTAATTATACTGGTATAGTTAGAGCAATACTGTGTAGATATGCCCTGAGACTAGAAATCTGATTTGCATTCCATTAGTGCAGCTTTTAGTAATAGTGCATGATTTACTGATTCATGTCCTTCTGCATTTCTTGTTTGCATATAAACATATATTTTTCAATCACTTAATCCTTTATCAGGTTTTTAATTCCAGCCTTTGCTAGCAGACTCTCATTATAGTAACACTGTATGGTAGAACTGTGGTTTTCAGTTTCAAAAAAAGTTCATGCATTAACTAACTGAGCTGAGAGAATTAGGCACATGCTAAGCATAGAGGCTTTTATTTTCAGTCCTGCTATTTTAAGTTGTTCATTTATTTTAGATTTAATACCAGCACTATATAAGAAACACCCCTGAGGCTGTACCTGGCATGAAGATCTTATTCTAAGCCAGAGACAATGGTACTTGGTAGGTAGTTTTGATAGAGGTTACTTTCATCTAGCTTTGTTACTTTCTTGTGGACATCATGGACAGAACAGGTCTTTAAGAAAGGACTTGCTGGTCAACGAGTAAGATTCTTGTTTTGGGTGTGAAAAGTGGTTGGTTCAAATCCTAGACAAGCTGTTGTAAAAGTTGAGAATTCTCCTGTCCCTTTCATGTTACATCTGGGGGCTGGACTGAGTAACACAGGAAGTCCCTTAGCTCTATGTTTGTGCGACTTGAGTGGATAGACTTGTCAAGCTGGTAAGAAGAGAGCACTTCAAACAAAGAGTTTGACAGAACAAGGCACAGGAAGGTGAGCAGGGGAAAGAAAATTAAGGGTGTTTGTAAGCTGTGTCTGTTGGCAGTATGTGATGAGGCAGATGTAATAAGATAAACTCAGGATTTGGATAGAGTCAGCATAGGGTTGGAAGATACCTCCTAAGTCCAGTCTCCTGCTATTACACAGACAATCATGTCAAATTATTTTTTTTAGAAACTGCCCAAGCTTTCACCCTGCCCCCTTTCTGTCTCTGCTCCTAATTGTTTCATATCACGAACCTTGTTCCTCAAGTGCAGGGCTCCTCAACTACTGCATTTGGCCCATGAAGGGTTAAATTATGGCCCCTGGGCTCTCACTTGGCCACTGTTCCTTCCATCACTCTAACTGCAGCAGCAGTCAAGGTCTTGGGGCAGGGTGCCAGCAGGGGTGAGAGTCCTCTTGGTTTTGGGACTCCCAGCCCTAACTGGGCATGGTGCACCCCTGCCCAGCTGACAGGGGTCCTAGCTACACATGCAAATTAAAGCTCAATAGAAACCAGGTATAAAGTTAATACATGTTTTCAAGATATGCCCTGAGACTAGAAATCTGATTTTCATTCCATTAGTGTAGCTTCTGGCAATAGCGGAGAGAAGGTAAAAATAAGCTGGCTGGAGCTTTTTATGGTATAAGTTCTTTGCATGTGTAACTGGTATTCAGGTTATTATGGAAATAACCGATTAATTGCATGATATCCATAAGCGGCAGAAGGCCGGGGCTAAAAGGGCTCAGCCCCCCTCCTCAAACACAGGGCAGTGTGTAGGGCCTCAGGGCAGCCCAGCTGCAGGCTCTATGCAGCTGCAGCAGGGGTGAGGAGGGTGCGTACACAGCCAGGATCACAGCCCAGCATTTAGATAACTGGCTTCCCAGCACAGCAGGCAAGTACCAGTTGATTCCGTGAAGGGGCAGGGGTTGGGGGGGAACAGGTTGAGGCCCCCATGGTGAAGGAGGAAGTGGGGCATGAGCAGGGGCTGGGGTCAGTGGGGCCCTGGTCAGGCTGGATGGTGGAACAATCGGAGCCTAGGCAGGTTGTCCAGAGGTGTGGGGTGTTCCTGCCACTGCGCATACCCGGTGGAGGCCCGGGGGAGACATGCCCCCTCATTTGTGCATGGGGCTCCCTGCTGCAGCTGCCCTGGGACACCACTTGCCTGCTGCTGCTCAGCTGTGCTGTGTCCCCTGCCCACCCAGCAGCAGGACGCACATGGCCTTGCACCACTCCTGGGGCAGCTGCAGCAGGAAGCGAAGCCGAGCACACAGCAGCAGCCACCTCCGCTCTGCACACAGTTGGGGGAGCATGTGCCCCCTGGGCCTCCGCCAGGGTGCGCGCAGTGGCAGGAGCCCCCTGCACCCCAAGATGAGCTGCCTGAGCTCCAATTGTCCTACCACCCAGCCTGGCCAGGGCCACACTCACTCCAGCCCCTGCTCCTGCCTGTGCTTCACTCTCTTCCTTACCACGGGGTCCTCAATCTGGTCCCCCTCCATGACTCTTTCCCCTCACCCCACCCCTTCACCCACAGACTTACTTGTGGGGGTGGGGAGGAGCACACATGGATGTAACTTAACTGCAGGGAAGGAGAGAGCACTCATAAATGCGCACATATGCTCAGTGCCCCCCCCCCGCAATATTATTTTTCTCCATCCACCTGTGGCAATATCTGTAATGTGTAGAGGGGGGTAGACCTCAAAGTTGTCTCAGCTAAGCAACTTCCTAGGTGTTTCTAATTACATTGACTATGGTTATCAAAAAGATGAGATTTGATGCAGTATTGGGAAACCAGGAAAATCCGGTATGAAGCTGACATTTGTCTTCACACTGCCATGCCAATATTTCACTGGGCAAACTTTTTTGCAGTTGTCAAGTCAGGAGTTCAGGTAGTAACAATACATTAATATATTGTTTTGAGAAATCTAAAGGATTTGGTCAGAGTTACATTTGTCCTGTTCAGTATTCTTCTAACAAGAAAAGCTTTGTGGATTTTATTCTCTCACTAACTTTTGTAAATCCAAGGTGCAGAAACATTTGCAGATTTGTATTTTGATGAATCCTGTTTATGAGCGGTACTTGCAGAACAAGGTGGCCTTGGGAACAGCAGCACTTCATTTATCACAACTTATTTGCAATGATTTACATCTTCCCTTCCTGATTATAATTTTGTCCTTGAAACATGAATTCAGCTGTCATGATTAGTGCATATCATGTCCTTTTAAATGATAACCTGATTCTGAAAACTGTGGTTATTCTTTGATTTTCAGGGTATGGCCATGTAAAGTGAGTTGAAGGATTCCTACGTGCTGAAAGAGGCACCCAAGTCTCTGGTTGTTTTAAAGCAAAATTATTTACCTGGCTTACTGGACAAATTTTGCCTAGGTCTCCCAGACTCAAATATTTGGGCCAGAATCTAAGATAAAAATAAAACCTTTTTTTGTTCTCAGAGCCCTAGGCTCTACAACAGAAAATTCTGTAAACTGAGACAGTTTTTCCCTATTTGGCAGAGATCAGGATTTGGTTCAACAGCACCTTTCCCAGATCAGTATTAATGATGTGCATGTTGTCTCCAGCATCAGCCTAGGACACTGGAGTAATTGCATCTCTGGAGCTGGTGTAAGCATTGCATTCACGCCCTTGGAAGGGCTAATATTACAGTGGAGCATCCCAATAGCATGGCAGCACTTCAGAAGAAGGCAGTACCTACAGACTGGATTATAGGTCCAAGGAGGATTCATAGAACAAGACATTGCTTTTTGATTTTTAGGCATTGCAACACCTAAGCAGTAGTGCCTGTGGGTATGATTTGGGTCTGGTCCTCAGTCTCTTTGCCTCAGAGAGATAATGACAATAGAGATGATGGTCCTCCCACACTTCGTGGACATGTGAGTGGTTTTTGAAGGCTACAATGATTTCCTCAGTGGGAAGAAGAGCACATGAGCAGAAAGACAGGGACCCACTTATTTTTTCAACACGTACCTTCCTACTGCTGGTTCTCAAAGTACTTTATGTCGTGGACTAGCAGGAAGCATTTGTTGGATGATGCGTATGCTACTGATGCATGACTTCCATGACTCGTTTTCCAAATGTGCTGTTATTTCTGCCATTTAACTTGTGCATTTACATGTTTTCAGGCAGTCAAGCTATATAAACCAAGCAGTTTGTCATATTTGCAGAAAGAGTAATTTGTTCAATTTCTGGCTTATCTAGAGCCATTAAGTGAATATAAAATATGTCCAATACTTAAGAAAGGAATCTTTCTCATACTATGCAAATAAAACATCCTAAGACCAACATTGTCTTACTTCTGCATTTTTAGCTTTTGCTGAGCTACTCCAAAGAATTAGATCCACACAACTGGAGTAGAGAGACAGTTCTTTGCAGGGTGTGCACTTCTGGAAACCACCCAAAAGCTAGTAACAATCTGTTTCAAGGTCATGGCACATTTTGCAAGTTGCACAGGAAATGAATAAT
Source organism: Gavialis gangeticus (assembly GCF_001723915.1). Lineage (NCBI taxonomy): Eukaryota > Metazoa > Chordata > Crocodylia > Gavialidae > Gavialis > Gavialis gangeticus. The sequence continues at coordinate 192,647,838 of NW_017728992.1, read as the reverse complement.
TGTATTGCCTCTCAGGGATGAACGTTTTGCAGAACATTGCCACAATGTGAATCCACTTCTGTTTCATTAAAATGTTCAATAGCATAAAGCACCTTGCCCTATAGCTAAGGAATATTCAGGGTGAAAACACAGAAGTCGTCTTGTGTGCATCGCCATTACCCATAGCATTCTCCTCAAAGTGGGCGGTTTTTTTGTAGCATTTGCTGTGGAAAGGACTGGAGCTGGTTTTTGTCCATCCAGATTCTTAAAACAAGGAGCTAACTTCTCTGGTCTGCTGCCCTGGTGCACAACACAAAAGGGATGAGCTGAGTAACCACTGGAGACTTCCTCTTGCAAGAGGAATTCCTCTGGGACATAAAGCTGACAGAAGTAGAGTATCTTCCTACTATGCCAGTGACAACTCCCCTCAACAGTGGTATAGGGGTCATGTCAGGCAAAGGGAAGGACCTGCCATGAGCCTAAAATAGTGGCATTTAACCTTTTGAGACCCAAAACATCCCTGCATAATTTGTGAATTCAGTGGTACACTAAAGTATATAGTCATTTCCTTCCATATGCGCTGGGCAGTAGGGGTGGGGGATTGTCCAGGCAGGGACAAGCCTGAGCAGGGCTTATCTGCTTGTCTCCTCATACCTAACTTATCTCCTTATATCTTGTGGCACCCTTCAAAGGCGCTCTGGGTGAGAATCACTGCCCTAAAATAACGAGGCACAGTGGAGCAAAACTTCTTGATGTCTAAACTCCACAGGTGAAGGGATCTTGCAGTAGAACAGCTACTTAGACTTGAATCCAGTATCAAGTAACTTCAACCAGTTCCCTGACAGAAGCCTTTTCCCTTGTACTGAACAAAGTTTTATCACAGAGAAATTATCTTGGCTCTTTTTTAGCGCTGTGCAAAGCGTCGGATCATGATTTGGATTCAGAGATGATTCGGATGATTCAGAGGCTGAATCTATGAATCTGAATCGAATTGCTGGAAGCTTTAGGTTTTCCGAATCGATTTGGAGCTTCTGAATCGATTCAGAAAAGATTCAGAAAAGATTCAGAGATTTGACCACAGGTTATAATGGGGAATCAGTGAACTATCTATAACTTTGTTGTCTTTTGGCTACTTCAGATGAAACTTGCAGGGATGGTAGCCTCTGCTGAGTGCATGACATGTACCAAGTTTCAAGGTGATAGGTGCAGGGGTTTCTGGGAAATTGCACCTCAAAGTCCTGAAAGCAACTCTTATGTCACGTGTGTGTGTTAAGCCACAGTGGGGTCAAAACTGCAGGGATGGTAGCTCTTGCTGAGGCCACAAAGCCTGCCAAGTTTCAAGGAGATCAGTGCAGGGGTTTGGGGGGAACTGCACCTCAAGCTGCAGACAAGCAAAACTCATGCTGTGGGTGACACTGTGTGTGTTAAGGCGCAGCAGGGTGAAAGCTGCAGGCCTGCTAGCCCCTGCCGAGACCACGAAGCTGCCAGCTGCCAGCTGCCAGATAGGTGCAGGGGTTCTGGGTTCTGGGGCCCTGCACCTCTGCCTGCTGACAGGCAAAACTCGTGACATGGGTGCTTGTGCAACTGTGTCTGTCTTGGGGCATGGGTGGGGGGCAGCTGGCAGACTTTGTGGCTGCAGCAGGGGCTAGCAGACCTGCAGCTTTCACCCCGCTGCGCCTTAACACACACAGTGTCACCCATGTCATGAGTTTTCCTTGTCCTCAGCTTGAGGTGCAGTTTCTCCCAAACCCCTGCACCAATGTGAAATGAAGCCACTATCATTAGCTGTGAAGGAGGCTGGATTCTGTTTTGCCAATTAGCTACATTTCAGTATTTAAAAAATATGAACAAACGGTCACAAATTACTGGAAACAGGCTAGAAATTTTTGCTTTTCTAACCAATGGGGTCTCCCACTCTTCCTTTAGGAAAACCCTGCAATGGAAAACATGTAAAATCTCTTCTGGTACAGCAATATAATGAGTGGATATAGAACTCTGTTGGTCATGATTTCAAAAGTGTCCCTAATCTGGACTGGATAAGCAGTTTATACATCCTGTGAAGTTCTACAGTATTGCAAGACCTGCTGGAAACCACAGTGTCAAAAAATAAATAACAAACAAATTCATGCTTCAGTTTAAATATTTAGTATTTGTTTGATTTTTTTAAGTGCTATTAATTTCTGCTTCCTATCACTAGGGATTTATATAGAGACCCTTTAAATAACTGAAGCGAGACTGAGTTAAATGCAAACAAAAAAGAAAATTGTTGTGATCAAACTCTCTGCTACCTCAGCAGCCAGCAATTGATACCAACCATTAATCACATTATCTTGGTATAAAATATTATAGATGTCATAAGATTAAGAATAAAATATTTATAGACTCATAAAAAGTCTAGCTAGTAATGATTTGTGTGTCCACCAGACAATGGTGAATTATCTGTGCTTTGACTCATTTTGAGTGAAGAACCCCTCTATGGTAATAAGTTCCTTAACCCTGTTTCCATTGGAGTGAGGCGCAAAATTCCCATGGATGTAATTGGAAGAAGAATGGTTCTCAAAATGTTGCTGCTTCATTTGATGTGCTGCTCTCTTTTGTTCCAGAAGACAGCGAGTTGAGCGACTAGAAGTGGATCCTAACAAATACTCATTCCCCGATGTAGCAAACATAGTCCAAGAAAAGGAGCGAACTGGACAAGGTCCTATTAGGCTTCAACAACAAAAGGCAGTAGAGCCTGAGAAGAGTTATACTGACTCGGTGGACGGCGAAGATGTTCCTCCCTTAATTTGAAATGTACTGAGAGGTTTTCACATTCTGTAACCTGCATTGCCTCTGAGTTAGCCTCAGCAGCTTTCTTGACTCACACAATAGAGGATCTACGTATATAATAACCTTATTGTCTACTGAAATTAAAAAATATTTGTTATTGCTGTCAGTTGTTTTTGTTATACTTTTGCTGTACTTTTCTGCCTCTTTCAATTAGAAGATTAATACATACCTTCTTGTCACAGAGCACTCAGGTGCCCTGTGCCTGAAAACAGAAACAGCTCGGGAGAGACCCCTAGTGGCAGGAAGGGGGAGGCTTAGCTGCCAGTCACCAGGGCTGCGCAGGTGCTGGTTGCTAGGGCAACCAGTGAAACCAGCTGACAGGAAGGGGCAGGGCTTAGCCCTTCTTAAGCCCAAGCAGGAGGCCAGGAGGGCAGTTCCTCTCCGGTGGCCAAGGGAGGAGGAACTCGGCTAGGACAGACAAAGGGGAGAACTCTGACAGTGGTAACATCCCTCGGTTGCTGCTGGGGTTGGGGAGCTCTCTCTCTCTCTCTCTGGTAGGGATTGAATCTTGTTTGACCCGACAGTCTAGCTTTTATGTTGTAGCCCAGGGGCTTTGTGTTCTTGTGTTTGCTGTTTTGACCGGAGGGCCGGGTGAGGCTATCACGGGGTGGAGGAGGGTTTTTTTTCAGTCATTGATGATCCTTCAAGACTGTCCTGCCCAGAGGCAGCAAGCCTAGAAGTTACTGTTCCTCCTCTTGCAACAAGGAGCAAGACAACAGTTACAACAACCATATCATAGGAGCTCCACAGTAGCGTAGGGACCCTGGCGCCAGAGAGGGCGCAGCGTTTTGGGGGTGCATTGACCCCAGCCCCCAGAGCTAGAGGGGGGCAGTGAGAAGCCCCAGAGCTAGAGGGGGGCAGTGAGAAGCCCCAGAAGTAAAGGAGAGGGCCAAGGCATAACAGGGTCCAGGTCAAACCACATCAGTACCATCTGCGAGGCTTGGGCTGCAGTGTAAGGGAGGAAAAGGAACCGCAGGTAGCACCGCCTGGCACCGGGGCACATAAAATGGGCAGCCTCCCACTGATTACATTAATCAATTAAGATCAAGGCATGGCAGGCAAGTAAGCAGGCAGTTGGCCCATTGCAAGAGGGCGGAGTCACTCCTAGAAAGGCTCTGATAGCGATACTCCTGTCACACTTCTCTTTTTCTAAATTGTCTGCTTGTGTCATGACAGGGTTCCAAAGGCCTCTTCAAAACTGGGATATCTCACTGTTGGCAGGATATAAACCAATAGGAAGATTGACACACTACCTCAAAGACCTCACAGTCTAATTAAAGAGATAACAAATGAGGATGGCAACAGCAATTAATTACCTATTACCTAGGATGAACCACACAGAGCTGAAGTCCCCAGGCATTTTCCAGTGCTTACTTTCTTAAGAAGGCAGCAGCAGAGAAACCTCTTGTGTTGGGTGTGATGCACTTGCACTGATGTTCCTATACTCTGGGACTGAGAAGGGGGTCGATGGAGCTAGCCCATCCTTCCTGCAACAGTAAATCTACCAACACAACAAACAGCTTTCAGATTCTACATTCAGCAATATAATTACCAGTGTGCTTGAGGAGTGCGAAGGTGCCAGTCTGTAGTGATGCTGTGGGGAGGGGAAGATCACAGCTGGATAATACACCCCAGAAGACCTGCCACTTCAGAAAAGTTGGACTAAGTCAGCTAGATCTTTCCAGTGCCCTGGGTGCTGGTCTCTTTTGTCTTTCCTTGGCTTCCAGCAATTTCAGGATTCGTTGAAATTGTCGGGGTCTAATTTGCAGCTCCTCTTAGATGTGGGGGCGAAGACAATTTGGGGCATCAGGGCTTGGAGATAGAGGGACTTGTTCCTACCCTGCCCTTCCACTGTTCTAAGAACTGCAGGAGTCTCCTGATTGACTTAATTCCCAAACCCCTGTATTGCACCCAGTAGGTTGGAACGGGCTTCTTCAAAGCGTAATGTATTCACTTTACTGTATCATAGTGAAACCAGGTGCGGTAACTTGACACAGCAAATTTGTGAATGCCTCTTTCGCTTTTTAGTTTAGGCCAGGGGCAGGCAAAATGTGGCCTGTGGGCTGGATGCGGCCTGCCAGGCCATTCTATCCGAACCACAGGGCCTCTAAAAAATTTAGAAAATTAATATTTATCTGCCTCTGGCTGCCTGTCATGCGGCCCTCGATGGCTCGCCAAACCTCAGTAAGCAGCCCTCTGCCTGAAATAATTGCCTACCCCTGGTTTAGGTATTTAACATACATTCTTTTAGTAAATGCAGTTCTCATTTTTTTTATTCGCAGGTCACCTCTACTTTTAAAAGCCAAAAAAAAAAAGGGGGGATAAATTGAGGTGTTAAAAGGAGCTATATAATCTTGTCAGTAAGTGTCTTATAAAATGGAGATTGTCATTCTAAGGGAAACCCTAATGAATTTGTTCCAAAAAAGAGGAACTTGCTTGCTTCTGCATGGGAGTGGTGCAGAAATGAATGAAAAATGTCTTTTGCTTTTAACACTATGAGATACTCTTTGCAAATTTAAAAAAAATCAGGACCCCATCCCCCACCCCCCCAAGGTTATTTTGTTGCTTGGGAGGGGAGTTTCTTTGATTTAGATTGGGTTGGATTTTTTTTTCTTCTTAATTTACATGTTCTCCTCTTTATGGCCAAAAATGAATGAGTGAGGTGCATTCATACCCGAACAATCAAAGAGATTTCTGAAGTGATAAATACTTTTCATTTATTTAGCAGACCAGGGTTAGGTGGCTGCCCTGATATCTCCAAGAAATTCACCTGGATGGCTGACCCTGTAGTTTGTAAGCAAAGTTTTGCTTTGAACTTTTGAATGCACTGCATGTCTTTACCCAAAGTAATATTGACTGAAAATTTTGCATTTGGCTTTCCTATTAGGAGGAAAACAATGATCTGTTTTCATGGTTAATGATGACAAAGGGCTAGATTCTGTTCTCAGATATCTGGCTATCTGTGGCTATTACCTGTGGCCTAGCAAAAGCTGCTAACTATAAGGCAGAACGTTAACCATTTTCAAGTGAGTCTGTGTGAATCTGTAGGCTGTAAATGAGGTGAAGCTTTAGGAACATGGAAGATGGTGCAATATGGGACAGGAAAACATACTGGAATATGAAAAATGACACGTTATTGGTAACAGAAGCCAAGATGAACATATGCGAAAAGGTGAATGGTGATTGGTGAAGAAGCTTCCAGGTGTTGGTCAAAGTCCACCCATTGACGAAAGAAGTAAAGTCAAGGTCTTGGATGTGCGCTCATACCAAAAAGACATGTAAATGAATGAAATGCATATGCAATTTCATGTTAATGAAGTAAACAGTAAACAGAGGCAAAGCTTAAGATAGGAGGAGAAATGTGTGGAACAAAAGGAGGAGTGAGGGCAGAGTGAATGTTAATAAGCATGAACCAAAGTGTATAAATATGGAAATAACTATTGTTCATTGCTGCTCCCTGTGTTCACAGGCTGTGTGTCTGTGAGGGAGCTTGCCCAAAGCTGTCTCCATTCTGAATAAAGCTGTTGAGAGCAATGTGTGCAAGTAGTGTTTGCTCCCTGCTTGCTCTGGCTAATGAGTAACAAGACCCATGAGCAATTAGATTGTCGTCTTCCTAGTCGTTGGGTGCTGCATGGAGTCAGGGTCTAACAATGGTCTCCTGTACAGCTTCTCTTTTTTAGCCTCTGTGCACTGACTTGATTTTTCCAATCTTACCATGGATTAATCTGGGATAAAAACCTCCTAGCCCTAACATCTCTTCAGCCAGCTTTGTTCTGCTGACTGAAAGTGTAAAAATAGTTTATTAAATGAAAAGATACCAATATGCTAGATAGTAGTGTTAAATGCTGATGTAACCGCAGTGGTCCAGGGAATATGTGAAAAGCAGAATTTGTTTAGTAATATCTTTTATTGAACCAGCTACATGGCTGGAAGATGTGTCAGTCAAGCGTTTGGGCACAAAATGCCCTTTCTCAAGGCAGTATTGTCTCTGCACATTCAGAGTAATAGCCGCTGACTTTACTAACTAAAAAAAGATTGTACTATATTATACTCCTATTGAGACTACAGGACAGATTACAGCTCTAGGGAGAAACCTGGGTTCTTCTCTGGCTTATACATCAAAATAAAACTGTCAACTAAGTTTGTATTGCAAAATGTTTTGTGGATGTGTGAGCTGGGAAGAACATAATTTGTTTCTCGTACCTTAGGTTGTTTTCCTGATGGGCAGGGAGGTAAGAAATCTCACTTGACTTTTAAACTAATTGTATTTGGCTTGGAATTCAGTGCATGAGTGTGGAAGGTGTGTGCTATTTTTATGAATACTATGTGTATCTGACTGTATTCATAAGGCTTGCCATATGGGACATTGAAGATTTGCGCATGTTACGGAGCTGGTGCTGCTTTATGAGTGTGGCTATGTCAGCAGAGCCCCCTCGTGGAGACATGGCACATGTCCCTTGAAGGGCTTTTTCTGCTGGAAAACTATCTCCCCAAAGGAAATTTAGCTCAAGCAGCAAAAGCTCTCTTCTGGTACCATAGCTGCATCTAGACCTGTGTTTTTTCCGTTAGAGCCTCATGTGTGATTGGCTAGGGGTGTGATCTTTCCATCCTGAGCCCTCACACAGTGATTGACAGCATCCTTCTCTAGCTGCGTGTCCAGGTGGCATAGAGTGGGCAGATTAAAGGTCAGATTGTGTCTATGCTAAGAGTGCTGACCCACGCCAGAGTGGAACACAATAGTAGAAGTAGCATGCAGCCTGTCTGAAGAGACGGTGAGGTAAACTGTTAAGCTCACCGTCCCATTTAGGCCTGATGAGATATATGTAGAGGGTGTGAGTTAATATGCCAGGTATTGTCTCTGTCGCATGGAGCTTGAGTCTGAGCAGCAAGCTGAAGGTGCGTTCATTGACCCTTTGGTATACAGACAACAAAAATGTGGATCACATATGATATGATAAACAGAATGTGGATAACAATAATAATGATCTCCAGGCCCGTAGGAAATGTAGATGGTTGGAGGGGGAGGGAGATGTGACTGCTGTTCTCTAAAATAGGATATAGTCTTCGGCTCTAGAATTTGCCCTAGAATCTGCTGCTCACTCCTGAACTGCAAAAGAAAAGTGTCCAGTTTACTCCCCCAGAGCCATGTTCTCCTGAGCCAGAAGTACAAAACAGAAATTTTTTTTTACACCGTTTCAAAGTTAAGCTACATTTTAAATGTATCTTTTCCTACAATCTCCTTGTACAGCACATGCTAAAGTATCAAAAGGCATCCCACGAAGCTTTGTGTAGTCATAGACACTCCCTCCGCCACTGCCTCACTGAGTATATTTTAGGATGCAAGCAGTCTGCTCACCTGCTGTTTGTTTCTGATGAGGATTCCCGCAGGGGTAAGCCTACAAGAAGCAAACAGAGTTCTCCTTGGTTAATGAATTGTAAGAGGAAGCCCTGAGGTAACCTGAGCATTCCCTTTGGTGAGAGCACCTGTGAAAGACCGATTGTTAGCTGTCAACCTCTGCTGAGTTTGAAGCTGAAATCCCACTTCTACATTCCTGGTTACCAAAAAACACTTCCTAATGCTGCTTTCAAAGTGCATCATTTTGCATCAGAAAGTGATGCTAAGTTTTGGACAGACCCTTCAGAGGGCTTTTTTGTTTGTTTTTCAATGTAAGAGTTTCGTACTTGAGGGTAACTCCTCAGCCACCCCTCTCCTTCACTTTGGTTCACCCCTCTTAATGCTCTTCTGCCATGCCTTGATGTTCAAAATGTAAAGAAAGAAAAAAAGGGAGGTGAGATTTTCCAGTTACCCTTAGTGATCTGGATGAAAGTGAGGGTTGTCTTTACAGAGCTCTGCCTCCCCTGCACCCTACCCTTACTACACCTATGCAGGCATAGGCCCATGTTCTTCCCTGGCTTTGCCCTTTCAATAAGTATGATGTGGCAACTGATTACAGGAGATCCTTGCCATTCACAAGGGATACATTCCAGAGATCCTGGCGAATGACAAAAGCTGTGAATACTGACAGGGCTCCTTGTCAGACTGATGGGGCTCCCAGTCAGGCCCCACAGCTGCCCCCTGTGTCCCTGCAGCACCTGGGAACTGACCCCTTCCCCCCAAGCACCACCGCGGCTGCTCCAAGTGCCTCTACAGCTGCCTCCAGCAGCAGTGGCGGAGAAGATGCTGCCGCCTCCCTCCCCATCCTGGTGCTTCCCCGCAGCACCTGGGGACCCAGCCCTTCCCCTGAGCACCAATGTGGCTGCCTCTGGGGGAGAAGATGCCGCTGCTATCATCACCTCCCTCCACGTCCCCGGCACTCGCTCTCCACCCACCTCCTGGCCCTGTCCTCCCCCACGAATATTTGAATCTGCAAACCGGAGTTTGCAAATAGCAAGGGTTTCCTGTACTGTTCTAGTCTCTAACTTGCAGAAACTGGCCATTAATAATCCAATACTTATGGGCTCCCAGCACCGTTCAATCTTTACTTCAATATCCAATAGGTTCACCCCCATGGGGTCTATCCATAATAGGCCCTTGTTTCTCTGGGCCACTGATTAAAAATCAACATCCAATTGATTTGTCTTTACTTTATTCATCAATTAACAAACATTTCTACACTCAACTCTGTTCTTACCCAGGGTCTATTAGTTAACCAATACTGTATATTAATTAGTTAATATTTATAGTCCATCCATTTTCCTACATAGCAACATTATCTATAATTCATTAACTAACAAGTTTTTTGGTGTCTTGTCAATCACTCTTCCTAAATCTTCTTAACCTGCTCAGGGTTCAGTTAATATCTCCATCAATCCTCAATCAATCAATTGGTATACGTTACATCCTTGGATCGGCAGGCCCATCAAACAGCTGCTCTGCTATGACAATAATATTTTTCTACATCTTATTAATTGACAAAGTGCATTTAAACTCTGCTTCTCATTTAAATTTACTGGGAATGCATCCACTCAGTTCTGGACTAATTCTCTTATCCCAGCTGCAGATTCCTTACTGCCTCCCCTGTAGTAGCCTTCATTCTCCCATTAGCTTGTCTGGGTCTGTCTTCGGCTCCATATCCCAGCTCCTCTTACAGTTTCTGTGCCTCTGCACAGCACAAATGAGCTCTGGCACTCTTGCGCTTCCCCTGTCCAGGGAAGATCTTCATTACAGCCAGCACATCTTTACCTTCTGGCAGGGTCTCCCTTAGGCAATGGGGCCCAGCTCCAGGACCTCATGTGCCTCCTTCACCACTCGCTGGATGCATGGGTCACTATGTTAGCCCCAGGCACTGTTGGCATGTCGCTCTCCAGTGCTGGATCAGCCCTGCATCTCCCAGTAAGTCCTCTGCTGTGTCTGGACCTGGAAGAGCGCTCTGAACCATAAAAGGGCCCGGGGCCAGTGCCTTGTTACATTCAAACTGCTTTTTGATGAGTAGTCAACACTGGTCAGAGGAAGTTGTCAGTGTGTGAATCCCTGAGACTTCTGTAACCCTGATCAGACCACAATGAAGACCATGACCAGAGGTGTGCTGGGAGAGGGGACAGCAGCTATGTAGTGCCTATGAGGTGGGGGTCTAAAGCGTTCTGCCTCCCCTGGTAAATAGCACCGGGTGAGTTACATACAATATGCCAAGAAGCAGGATTCCATAGAAGCCGGACTGGAGCAGGTAAGGTCAGGTTCTATCCTCTCACCGCCATCCCTTTCTGGTTGTGTGTCGTGACAGGCCAAAGAGCTTCGTCCTCCAGGAAGGACTATATCTGTGCTCTAAGCACCTCCTAGGTAAGGAGTTAGGAGTAGAGTACTAGAGGAGAGCTCAACATCTGGGTCTTATATAGAAGGTGACAGGGACTCCAGTGGTTAGAGTATAGAAGTTTACTGCATCCTGTTCTCTTCCTCCACCCTCCCAGCTCATACATGCTGGTCCAGTCATTATGTAGCTATAAATGATATGGGAGTAAATAAAGAAATGTTTTTCCTGTATGGGCTCAGCTCGTATAGAGATCGTGGCCTGATTCAAATGGGCTACATGATGGTGACTTAAATGACTATGAAATTGCCTGTTCCCATCGCCACGGGACTGGTGTACTATAGAACCACACCCAGCAAAATACGATATCATTTGTAAAGCATAGTGGCATGGTATCACTTTAAAAAGTGGGAGGAGGGATCTACAGAGATCAGACTGACAGTGATTAAAGCTGGAAATGCCAACATTTTTATAGGAGTCATAGAATCATAGAAGTTGGGTTGGAAGGGACCTTGTAGATCTTCAAGTCTGACCCCCCGCCTGGGCGGGAGAAAAGACTGGACTCAAGTGAGTCCAGCCAGGTAGGCATCAAGCCTCTTCTTAAAGACCCCCAGGGTAGGAGCCAGCACCACTTCCCTAGGAAGTTGGTTCCAGCTCCTAACTGCCCTAACTGTGAAGTAGTTCTTGCGGATGTCTAATCTAAACCTACTCTCCAATAATTTGTGTCCATTGTTCCTTGTCATGCCAGGGGGCGCTAGGGGAAACAGTGTCTCCCCTAAACCCTTCTGGTCCCCCCTAGTGAGTTTATAGACAGTCACCAGGTCCCCCCTCAGCCTTCTCTTGTGAAGGCTGAACAGGTTTAGGTCCCGCAGCCTTTCA
>NW_017728992.1:192630861-192636267 GCF_001723915.1 Gavialis gangeticus | reverse complement strand
TGATCATAAAAGGCAATCAGGTTGGTCTGACATGACCTGCCCCTAATGAAGCCATGCTGGTTGCCCTTGAGCATCATCAACCCTCCATGAATGCACGAGAGACCAGGGCTGAGGCCGGGGGGAGGAGGCAGGAGCGAGTCATCGATAGGTGCCAGGGTTAACAGTGCTCCAGGCCTGGGGGGCCTGAGTCAAGAGCTCGGCTGCTATTATTTAGTCATTACGGATTCAGATTAGTGTAGTGCCAAGCAGTGCTAGGTGTCCTACAAACACAGAACAAAAAAAAAAGAAAGGTTCCTCCCCAAAGAGTGTACAGTATAATACAAAAGCCAAGGGATGGATACAGATGGGAGTTTGAGGAAACAGTAAGACAATATTTGTCAGCACAACGAACAGTGCCCAGCACACCAGCCATGTAACATAGACTCAACCTGTTATGACTTCACATTATTTTTTGTTTTTCTATCACTAGAAGTAAAATGCAACTGGAGTGAACTCACATGTTGCTCTTAGACATGTTCTAAACAGAAACACTTGAACCAGATTAACTATTTTAAGAGTGGGATCTTTTTTATCCAAAGAGGTACATACAGTAGCGCAATCTATGGTATGGAACTGTTATATCCATGTGACCTGGTTACAAACTGGACCAGCATCCCAGGGCATGGCTACAAATCTGCTGTCGGGACCCAGTTACTGGGCGCATCTACACAAGACGCTTAGCACGTGTGACGGGCTAGCTGGCAGTGACTTAGCCCAGGGGTTTTGAAAGGGTAAAAGATGATTGGAGGACTTGAGATTCCCTTTCCTCACCAAGCAGGCCCCAGAGACTCACCCCCATGTCCCCTGATTGGCTCCTTGGGTCACCTGGAGGGGGATAAAAGGGACAGCGCGGCTGACTCAGGGGAGACCAGTGAGGGACCACAAGGAAGAAGTCTCGAAGAGCTGGGCCAGCGGGGTGGGAGCAGTTGCCCCAGAAGAGCCTGAAGGATTGGGACCTGCAGGCAGCAGTGGGACCCTCAGCAGCGCGGCGTGCGGCCGGCAGGAGAGGCTCCCGCTGGGCTCTAGGATCCCCTGGGAGAGGCTGCGGCCAGCAGGAGAGGCTCCCCCGCTCCAGCAAGGATCTGAGCAGGGACCTGAGAGGTTCCCAGCCCTGCTTCCAGCTCCTCCAATCAGAGGCCTGGCAGCTCGACGTGAGGCCGGGGCTCCGGAAAGGCCAAGACCCCTTACAGCTTGGTGCAGTGCCAGCCCTTGGGGCTGTGTGGTAGAGTTTCTACCTACCCCAGGGGAGGTCTGAGTTCAAGGCCCAGCTGGGATGATTTGGGGTGAGTGAAGTAACAGAGAGGAAACTTTTGTTGCAGTGGAAAGGGGCCATTGTGTTTTCCTCCTTTCTCCCCCTCCAGGTACCTAGGCCATATATTCCTTGTCATTTGACATTTTGTATTTTGTGCCTTTTATATTTCACCAACCAGCATTGCTTGTTCTGCTGTTTGTGTTTTATATTTTGTCAATGATTGTAAATGTGTAACCTTTGTTGAATCTTGTCCCCTCCAGGCATTGTAGTGTCCCCTATTCCCCCTGGTTTATACTGGTTATGGTCCCAGTACTGTTCTCTCATTAAAAGGTATATGGTTAAGTCCCCATTGGTGGTCTGGCTCTGCTCTATAGGGGGAGGAGAGTCCCTACACCCCACAGCACTTGTGCACCTGCTTTGATCCCTTCAATTGGAGTACCACCCAGGTTACACATGCATCAGCCTAATAACACTGTGTAGTAGTGTGTCGCAGCAAAATCCATGCAAATAGCCTACTGCACAGTGTTATTACGTTAATGCTCAGTAAGTGTCGCTAAATAACCATGCACTGATGCAATTGCACAGCGACTCTAGGTACTGCATATTTTGTTAGTACTTTATGAAGCAAGTACTACACTAAATGTGCAGTATCTAAGGCTCATTAATGAATGTGTAGACATGCCCATTGAGTCCCACATGTCTTCAAGACAAATGGATTAGTAGAGAACCTCTTCAGTGTTCCTAGCCCCAGGATCCAATGGCCCACTGGCAGGCTTTGACCTCTTGACTGACTCCTTGTATTGATGTGACAGCAGTCAGGGGCCTAAACCCCGAAGCCAGCATTTGACCTGGAGCCTACCAACCCCTAACTTGCATTCCCCAAAGCTTCACCTACACTGGGTTCACTCTGGGTTTCCAGCTTAACCTCCTTGCAGGACAACAAGGAAGGAAGGAATTTAGCAGAGGAATTTCTGAACCCCACTGACTTTCCTCTTACAGTGCCCAAGCATTACCAATTTTTGAAAATGACAGAAATCCCTGCTGGAATTCACCCCTCCCATGGGGCTGTGGCTTGTTGTATTTGAAGCTAGATGGGAAGGAGGAAAATTGAAGGGAGAAGAGGGTCTCCATCCTGTCCACTCTCTCCAGCAAACCCAATTTACATGCAACAGTGGCCTCCCCTCTACACAGAGCAGGGCACTTCTTTTAAACAGGGCATCCCTCTGTGCTGTGAGCTCACACTAAGAAGCTCCAGACCCATGAATAGTGCTATCCCCAAATGGAAGCCCATAGTGCCTTGTTACGTTTATTCACTTTCAGAGCCTGTACACACAATGTATTTGCGCTGGTGTGATTTACACTGATGATGTATGTTACAGCAGGATCCAGAGAGGACAGACAAGCAGATATCCCACAGCTGCTACACTCAGTTGTTGTTATTAAAGTGCCTTACCACTATGTCATGGAGGAGACAGTTTTCCTTGACCAACTGGCTACTCCAGGGTAAGTTGCAGACAAACTATGTGTACACCTGTATAAGTTATACCGGTATAGTTTTACCCCTGATTTTCCTTAGGGTAATTCTACACAGTGTTCAAATATGTTACAACACCATCGGACTATATGTTTCATAGTTTCATAGTAGCTGGGGTCAGGAGGGACCTGAACAGATCATCTAGCCTGACCCTCTGCCACAGGCAGGAATGAATGCTGGGTTCACAAGACCCCAGACAGGAGATCATCCAACCTCCTCTTGAATGTTATATGTAGTCTCCTCCTTTTAGCTCCAATTTCTATGACTCAGACTTTGAACTAGATTTTTTAAGACATTGAAGTATGTAAAGGCACTGATAGGAACCTAGCAGAATTGTCAGAAACATGTTGGTGCTTAACTCTTTGTATCTTTAGGCATCTAGGGCATTTATACACATATTCCGGGAGTGGTGGGGGGTACTTTAATTAGTGTGGCTCCAAGAGCTACTGTAATTAAAGCACCTGGAGTGTCTCATGTATCAGCATCCCCGCACTTCAAAATGGCACCAGGGGTGCTTTATCTAAAGCTCGTTGAAAAAGCTTTAGATAAAGTGCCCCTGCCACCATTTTGAAGTGTGCGGATGTTTATACACAAGACACTGGAAGCTGCTGGTGCACGGTAATTACCACACTCCAGCACACTTGATTAATTAAGTCTGCTCCAATGCGCTGTAATTACAGAGCATTGGAGCTGCCTCGCTGCTCATGTATAGGTGCCCCTTGAGACTTTTAAAAACCTGGCTCCTCATCTACAGGAAGGAAATAATAGGGGGTCAACTGAAATAGATTTTAAATCAGTCAGAACAAGGAGCTTCAAGTTGTGGCAAGGGAAGTTTAGGTTGGATATTAGGAAAAACTTTCTCACTAGGAGGGTGGTGAAGTGCTGGAACAAGTTACTCAGAGAGGTGGTGGGATCTCCATCTTTGGAGGTTTTTAAGACCCGGCTAGACAAAGCCTTGGCTGGGATGATACAGTTGGTGCTGGTCCTGCTTTGAGCAGGGGATTGGACTAGATGTGACCTCCTGAGGTCCTTTCCAAACCTAATTTTCTATGATTCTACGGTAAATTAACTGTGACAAATGTAGAAATATTTTAATCATTTTAAACTTTCCTTAGGCAATTTAGCTTAATCTGGTAATTTAGAAATGAAAGTAAACTGGTATAAGCAAGTTTAAACCTGTTCAAGCATGTCTACATGAGAGGTCTTCACTGTTTTAGCTAGATCAGTTTAGCTGCACTCACAATTTCCAGCTCTATTCAAGCCTTGAGGAAAGATTTGAGTCCTCCTGAAGTTGTAAGGAAGTAGCAAAGTCCCCTTGAGATGCAGTTGATTTGTATCTGGTAAATATGGCCCTAATACCAGATCACTACATGCTAACTGTATTCAGGTGACTCATATGCTACAGAATGTAATTTCTCCCACTTTATCAGCTCTACTCAGGTGCTCATTACCATTTCTGTGATATGAAAGCAAGTTCTCCTTCCTTATCAGTTCTTGACAGTGGATGCTTAATAGCCTGCCGAATCAAAAATAGATTATGCTAGTGGAATCAATGGGGTACTGAAAGGGTTTAGAAACTCATAGAAGCTTTTTAAGACTTGTTTCATAGAATCACAGAGAAGTCAGGCTGGAAGGGACCTCCAGAGGTCATCTAGTGCAACCCCCTGCCTGAGACAGGATCTTCCCTATCCAAAACACCCATCCAACCATAATCTAAACTCGACATGAAATTACCATCAACCCTGACACAACACAGATGTAACATCCTTGCCTGCCACAGGTAAAGCAGGGGAACCATGGCAGCTAATGTCCTGCTTCTCTAAAAGGTTGTCAATATATGCTCAAGAGATCTCAGGTAAAGAACCAGCTACAGAGGAAGGCAGAAACCCCCACAATCCATACCAATCTGACCATGGGGTAAAAGTCCTTCCTGACCCAAAATATGGTGAATTGTCTGACCCTGAGTAGAGGGGCAAAACCCTCCATCCAGGAAACTCTGACTTTGTCCCATGAAAAGCATTGGCACACCTAAGTCAAAATCTCCAGCCTTAGCTGTAACCCCATGCCCCTGAGAGAGGCTGAAAAACACCCTAATACATTTAGCAGAAAGGAGGAGGGTGGGCAGGGCCAACCAGTGAAGCCCAGAAGCATGGGCATTACATAGTAGAACACGCCTAGCTACGATAGGCACACCTAGCTATGCCTAGCTCATCCCTGACTGGTGGGGACCACAAACTCTTTGGATTTTTAGGGATCCATGTGTCCCTAAATTTCCCCTAGCTGATTTCGGGGCAAATGTGTGTGAATTGAATACAAAATTCATCTTAATAGTTGCTGAGAGGAGGCAAGAAGAATTGTGATCTCAAGTACAACTTGTCAGTCAAGTGGTCTTCCCTGAGTTATGTTGGCTGCCAAACCTTGTCACTGAAAACCTTAGCAATATTTCCAGTTCTGCTGGTTAAGCTAAAAGGCATTTTCTCCTCTTTGCACCATTTCTGTTCATTTCAATCCTTTGAGGGCTTCAGAGACTTAAGGGTAGTTTGAGACTGGGAGGAGAGTGAACACCAGGAGGAAGAAACGC
>NW_017728992.1:192628263-192630850 GCF_001723915.1 Gavialis gangeticus | reverse complement strand
GGTTCCTTCCGACCCTTAATCTATGAATCTATGAATCTATGCGACACTGGCCATTTAGATCAGGGTGGGATCCAGAGAGGAAAGTGAGATGACACTCTTGAGGGTGGGGGATGCTGGGTTATGGTCCCCACTGCCAGGACTGTGTATGTATTTTATATTAGATCATCATGGGGGAAAATCTATGCATGAGGGGTTCCTCCTTCCCAAGGAGTGTCCTCACCACTAGACTACCAAGGAAGCGTAACCTATGGTTCTTGATATTGCTAGAGTCAGATGAGAAGGCATTTAAACAACTACTGGTAGATGTAGTGAGCTTCATATGAGAACAAAGGCTTGTCATATGGTGGAGTTTAAATACACCAGCTGCCATTTATCCTGTGTAGCAAGTCTGTTTTCTATATTAGGTTTAAGGACTAAAGCCTATTTAACCTTTACATACCTAAGTGGCACTTATGTAGCTGCATATATTCCATTTTTGGCATTTACCTTACAGCCGGAAATTTGTTTCCACCAGTGGTAGAATAGGATCATCCAGATATGCACATACCTATTAAAGAGTAAACAGACCAGGACTCCCACCTTCGAGCCCAATAGTCTTGGGTGCCTACTGACATGCTCAGGGGTTGTGGGGCATATTAATTAGAGCAGTTCCCAGAGAGCTGCTCTAATTAAAATGCCTTACCATCACATGTATTAAGCATCCCACATTTCAAAATGATTGTGGGGACACTTTAACTAAAGCTCACTTGATGAGTTTTAGTTAAAGTGCCCCCATGGCCATTTTGAAATGCAGGATGCTTCATACACGTGACGGTGAGGCACTCTAGAGCATTCTAATTAGAACACGACAGCAGGGTCCATTAATCTAGTCTGGTCTGATGCATGCTAACTAGAATGCATTGGTGCACATCTATAGGTAACCCTTGTGGCTAGGACAACCCAGAGCCTGCACAGCTAGAGCAGAGCCTTGTGAGGATGCGCAGAAAAGTAGCCCAAAGTGAGCACACAGGTACAAATAGAAGTAAAGTGTGTGTAACTGGCAAAAATGGCACTTATGCAGTTACATAAGTGTTACTTAAATGTGTAAACGTGAACTGGGATTTAGCCCTTTGTGGCGGTGTGTGGTTGCTATTGGCCTTTCTACTTTTTGTGTTTATATTTGAGTTCTCAGGCCTTTGTAACTGTAGGGAAAACAATTTTCATTGGTTTCTGCCAAAGAAAGGAAATAGGAGGAGAAAATCCAATCAACAGCTTGATGTGCTTGATAATTCCAGCCCGCCATGCACAGCTTTGCTGAAGGAAGTCAGGTTCAGGTGACTGGCTCAGTGCAAAAAACACTCCCTCTCCACTAAGAAATCTGCAACTTCCCTTCAAACTCTCCTATTCCCAGAATCTTCAGACCCGTTTCTTAAGAGCACTTATCGACCCCCACACAGTGTCATTCTTATACGGCTATGTTGCTTCTGGCTTAGGAGCTGTGCAGGCTGTCTCGGCAGGGCTCCTTCCTTAACAGCTAGGCCAGAAGTATGCCAGTGAGAGGCTTGTGTGAAGGCCAACATGCATTTCTGAGAATATTTAGGGCAATGTTTTACAGTGCTTAGTGATTCTGCCTGCCTCTGTTTTTGGGTGCCCAACTAAAGACACCTTTAAAAGCCCAATTTTTGGAAAGCACTAAGCACCCACCTTCTGCAAACAGGCTGCTCCAAGGTGTCTCGATAGAGGCGCACAAAATTGCCAGTCCATGTTGTAAGCCCTGGCCCAACTATATGAACCTATATGGACCTCAGTGGGATGTACCAGGCAAGACAAGAGTTGATAAGGAGAGAAGGGGAGGCCTTGGTAGAGGAGGAATAAGGGCACAAAGGCCCTGGCTTTCAGAGGAGTGAGGGGCACCAGAACTTCTGGCATGACTACAAGGTGGGGGGGGCCTCCAGAGCCCCTGAAATAGAGGGGGTGGGTAGGTGGAGACTCGCACAAAGCCTCCTGAGGCAAGGATGGAGGGAGTGCAGAGCCCCTGGTATGTGCAGTGTGCTCAGAAATAAAGTGGCCATCTCCCCGCTCGAGGAGTTTATTCTAGACTGATAAATGATACAGTGCCATTCTGAGTTTGTCACAGATTCTCTCGCTGCTCCGGCAGTATCCTTCGGGAAAGTGTGTCCTTCTGGGTCTGAACGCTCATAAACATGTGAATTCTGGTGTAAGTCTGCAACCTCCTGGGCGCATCTACATGAGATACTAACTGTGCAGTAGCCGAATAATACTGCGCATAGCACATCACAGCACAAACACTGCTAATATGCTACTGCACAGTATTATTAGGCTACTGAGCAATAGTGTCACTAAAAAGGCATTCACTAGTGCTACTGTTCAGTAGTGCCAGTTACCACACATTAATTTACAAGTACTAAATGAATGCACAGTAACTGGATGAGCAATGCACCGGTGAATGCCTTTTTAGGCAGCAGTAACTATGGCGCATTAATGAATGTGTAGACACACCCGCTGTCTTCTTCTTGGAGGATGTTGGTAGGCAGGAAGTGAACAAGTCCACAGTGGCTGTGTTCTTATCTGCCATGCCTTCTGACTG
>NW_017728992.1:192621768-192623263 GCF_001723915.1 Gavialis gangeticus | reverse complement strand
GCTGTCTTCTTCTTGGAGGATGTTGGTAGGCAGGAAGTGAACAAGTCCACAGTGGCTGTGTTCTTATCTGCCATGCCTTCTGACTGACTTGGCACGCTACCTCCCTCTTCTTATGAGTACCTGTAGAAGATGGTTGGGTGTTAGTGTATTGGCAGGGGGTGGCAAGCTCTCTGTATTTGTGGTAGAGGGATGGATGCAAAAGTTCTACAATGCACACAGTCAAGCTGGTATGTCTGCCTTGTCATCTTGTATATGGAGACATGTTTGTGTAATTGTTTTAAAAAAAAAAAACAGTCTGCTACTACAAAATGAAGGATTTCAAGTGCAGAACAGGTTACGTGCTATGTGAATTGGTGATCACATGCTCATAAGCTAGCAAATTTTTAGGGGGGCCTTTTAAATTCTGGGTGTGAATGTCCCTCTCATCAAAACCATGTCATTTATGCTATTGTACAAAACAGTATTTCTTTGAAATTGAGCTCAGCGATACATAAGGCCTGAGACCCATTTTGTGCACTCTTATAATTTAGTTCAGTGAACAGTGACCTTTTTTTGATAGCTCTGCATCTTTGGTTGCAGAGCAAACAGAGGCCTCTATTTTTACTGTCCTCCAAGGTACAATGTCTGTGTATACAGGCAGGTTTTTAGGGGAGAGTGGATATTTTTCTGTTTCAGTCCTGTCTAATTATTCTTAATATATGCCTCTAAAATGGTAGGACATTCAACCAGAAAATGCTTATACTGAATAAAGCCATCCTAACTTCTGAAATATCCTGACATACCCTAACTCTCTTTGTGTTTAGCATCTCAATCATCCATGACTTACTTTTTGTTTTTAAAAATTCATTTAATTTGAAAGAAGACTTAAAAATCAAATGATCCTATAAGGGGGAATCTCCCCCTCCCCCAAAAAACCAACTGTTTTCTGTCTGTGCTTAACATTCAGAAGAAATGGATAAGAAGCCACTACAACTAACCAATAATTGTGCCAAGGATCTGAATGCTGTCTGCAAAATCTAATTACATCTTGGCATATGGAGCCCCTGGCAAAATTGTTGCAATATAAATAGAGGACAAGAAAAGAATGAATTATCTCAATTTAAAAAATAATTCATAGAGCAAAAATTCTTAGTCTCATGCTGTTTGCAAGCTGTTAATATAGAACATGGAAGAGCATTTCCTAATTTAGCATGGCACATCTTCCAGGAAATGCAGTGCTTTCAACAGTGATAAGAACACAAAGGTAGAGGTAGTATGTATAATACCAGAACTTTTGTCAGCCTCCGCCGAATACCAAGGAAGCCAACGGCAAAGATTCAAAGCCAGGCATTCCTTGTTCAAACAGCTGAACCTCTAAAGCAAGGGCAGGCAAAATATGGCCCATGGCCACATCCAACCCACTAGGCCAGGGGTAGGCAACGTTTTTTGGCTGGAGGGCCGAAAAACACCAGAATGCCTACCTTGGAAGGTGCCGGAGTGCCAGCATGCCAGAAAA
>NW_017728992.1:192614978-192621529 GCF_001723915.1 Gavialis gangeticus | reverse complement strand
GGAGCAGCCCAGGTTCCTGGCTGGCAGCAGCTACCCAGAGCCAGGGCCAGCTGCACCCGGGAGGTTCCAAACAGCTGCACCAGGCTCCAGAGCCCTGGTATCAGCTCTGTACCAGCATGTGCACATGTGCCTCAGAGTGGGTGGTGGAGGAGAGGCCTGAGGCAGCGCAACCCTGGTCTCTTCCCTGCTCCCAGAACAGAGATGGTGATGGAGGTCTGGAGCCTGGTGCAGCTGTTTGCAGCCTGTCTGCTGCTTGCTGCAGCTGCCCAGAGCCCAGGCTGGATACAAAACAGCTGCGCTGGGCTCTGGAGCCCCGTCATGAGCTCTGTGCCGGGAGCGGGGAAGAGACCAGGGTTGTGCTGCCTCAGACCCCTCCCCCACCGCCTGCTCTGAGACACACATGCACACACCAGTACAGAGCTGATGCCGGGGCTCCAGAGCCTGGCACAGCTGTTTGCAGCCCTGGGTAGGGGCTGCTCCCAGCAGGCAGATGGGGTGCTGCAAGCCCTGCTGGGAGCAGCCTGGGCTCCATTGCTGGCAGCAGCTACCCAGAGCCAGGGCTGGCTGTGGTGTTCCAAGCAAAATGGCATTGTGTGCCACGCTTGGCACGCATGCCAGGAGTTGCCGACCCTTGCACTAGGCCATTCTATCTGGCCCATGGGATCCGTGAAAAAATTAGTAAATTAATATTTATTTGCTCCTGGCTGCTTGTCAAAGCTGACAGGTGACAGGGGCAGTAGGACCCAGAGGGAGCCCTCAGCAGAATAGAGAAGCCCAGCCCTGCCCCACCCCACATGACTTTTAGGGGTTTTAAATGAGTTTTCATTGTTACAAACTAAACCACATCCCGATGTAGTTTAGTTTGCACCATTGCAACTTGGAACGTTGCAGCCATTAATCTGTCAGCTCACCCCCAGCCACGGGACAGGTAGGCAAGCTCTGCCAAAAAAAAAAAAAAAAAGGATCGGGCCCCTTGCCGCTTATGCCTTCAGCAGGCACCTGCAGCCACCAGGACAATGACTGATACTGTAATGGAAAAATAAAACCCACCTTTTCAATTAAAAATTCACCATTTCAGTTTAGGTGGCATAGAATGCAACCCTGAAGGACCAAACCCCCGTCACATGTACAAGCGCCCCAAATGACAGGCCAGCTGTGGTTTAAAAAGGATAAGGAAAGCACTTTGACTATATCAAGCCAGCTTTTCTTTAAATAGCAATTTTCTTGCAGAAACCTCTAAAGCTAATTTCCACAAAAATGGAGGCTGTTTTGTCACTTGATTCACCAAGGCAGTACTTGAGCACATGCATTTGGGGAAAATAGACACACAGTATCATTTGGTAGAATTTCCTACTACAGTTCTTCTAAACATAGATGCATGCTTGATGCTGACATCCTTTCTTACTATATTTGTAAATGAAGCCAAAGAAGAATACTGCATATGTCCATGAACAGTTTTATTAGTGTTGCCACCTAGATGCTTTAATGAGGACTGAAGCAGTCACTGAGCAAACACATACGGTGATGTAACCCTTACCTAGAAGAAGTGTCTATTTAACATTAATAAGATAGTAAAAATGGTATTAGCCTTGACAATGTGTTTTTGCTCTGTTTGTTTGGGAGTTTTTTGTGAATTTGAGTAAATGCATTTGCTGCCAAGAACGTTTGCAGAAATAGCCTTCTGCATTCTCTGTATGGTCAAACCCCAAGAGCTCAAAAATCATGAACCAGGCCGGAGGGCTCGGAAGCCAGCCACATTTTTAAGTCTTTCTCTAACCACATAGCCTAAAATTACTTTATGTTTTCTTATGAGCAGCTGAGGTTCCCACCTAGCCACATGCTTCCAAGAACTTTACAAAGCACCAAAGCGACTGGTGATTTTAAAATCATGGGAAATGGCAACAAAGAAGTCTCCTCATGAAGACAAACTTAATTCTAAGATAAGAGCTGTTCAAATTATTTGTTTGCAACTCAGCCGCTCTTTCGTGAAATCTTGTTTCTTGAATGTCAAGGGTAAAAAGGGGTGGGAGAAGGCAGGATTTTAGCCACCTCAGTTCAAAACTGTGATGTGAAAAGCACCTTCTCAGGGGCCATCTAAAGCCGAAGGTGCCTGAAGTCACTGGGTGCCTCTCTGATGTGGCCGTTCCCCGGGCACCTGCGGCTCTGTTCCTGTTTGTGCCCAGAACTGCCCGAGTCCCAGCTGCTTTCTGATAACCCTCACTGAGATTTGGAAATTAGGCAGAGAGGTGGGAGATAGGGGTTATAGGCCTTCCTCAATCTAAAGGGGCTCAAACCCTTATTTTCCACCTTCCCAGAGGGTGCTCTAACCACTAGGCCATTATGATAAGTCACTGGCACTATCACTGGTCAACTTTTAAGAGAAGAGTGAGCCCCACTCCACCCTTTAAAAGAATGGCTAGACGTGTCTGCCCCCGAGGGGGGTTCTGGTTTAAGTGGAGAGGTGCATCTCCCTGAAGATAGACGTCAGAGGTGGCAGGAATTTTTGCCCTTCCCTGTGCTTCGTGTTTCCTGTTTGCTAGCCCTAGGTATCTCCTGCTCAGCATGTGGTGATTATTTATTTTTTTAAAAACATGCATCTGAGACACCTAACTCTTCCCATGTGCTATATATATAGATCCTATGGACCTAGTTCTGGGGCTTGGAGTCCACTCTGGGCACCAGGTGCCTTAGGCATCGCAGCACCCAAATCCTTTACCGGACCCAGCCCTAAGTATCTGCATGGCTTCAGTCCTCGCCAGGGGTTCACAAACACTCCAGCGGCTTGGTTTCTGCTCTCTGGCATGCTCTGGTGGGGTGGGGGCACCTCAGTCGCATGGTAGTGTTTCTGCTTCCATGCTCGGTGACTGAAATGTTTGAAACAAAAAAATAAAAATAAAAGAGGTTGGGAATTTCAATTTGAAAAATCAATTTGTGCAAAATTATTTGATTTCTGGGGATTTGTGAAGACTCTCAATTTTCTTCCTTGTTTGTGGGTATTAACATGCCCATGAAGAACAGAATCACTCAGAATAACGAATGTTACCTATGTGAGCCGCTCTGTCCAAGACCTAGCACGTCTTCTCCAGAGAAAAGAAACCATCTTATGGATCTACTCAACTAATTGGCACAACTTGAGAATGACTTAAGGCCTGGAGAGCATGACTTGCAACCTGCCATGACAAGCATTACAAGCAAACTGCCATGAGATAAGCTACAGCGTGAGCTTGCAGTGCTGCTTTCATTGCGAGGTGAGTTATTTTGTATTCATCATGGGTAAGAAGCATGTGTGTGGACAGTGACTGTGGAACAGGTGAGAAGGTGTCAATTCACACGTTAGCTTACCTTGTAACTTTGTGATTTGTTCAGGGGCCCCTACCCTCTGACTTGAAGTGAGAGATGCAGCTTTCAGCTGAAAAAAATCAACAGGTGACTTAGTAAGTACTTCTGGTCCATGGGCTGGAGAGGAGAAATGAATGAGATGGGGATCCTTTAAGCAGACAAAGCAAGCAAGAGCCAGTGACTAGGAGCTGAGACTAGACAAATGCAAACTGAAGCGGACCTGGGGTTTTCTTAGCAGGGAGGACAGTTAATCATTAGAACGCTTCACAGATGGATCCCTCGCTGTTTGAAGTCTGCAAATCAAGAGTGGATACCTCCTTACTAGAAATGCTTTGGATCAACCACAGGCTGACTGACCTTGCTGAGTGAAATCCTGTGGCCTGTGTCAGTTGGAGGTAGGCTGGGATGGTTGTAATGGTCTTCCCAGGGCCTTGATTCTAACATCAAAGTGAGCTGCTTCAGTGTAACACCCAGAATTATTAGCCAGATTTTTTCAAATAATTACATGAGCACATTGAAGCCAATTGCAACCTGTTCACAAACCATCTGAAGACCAGGAGTGAGGCTGCATTCATTGCATAAATTAATTGCTGCACATCATGTGCTCAGACCTCTTTAAAACTGCTATCATTGTTTCTGCATTGCCTTTTTCTAACCACTTTGCATTTTCAGTCAAGGTGTTCCTTATATAAAAACAGGACCTCTGGCAGTGACAGTGACCTGACATGCATTTGCTACTGATGTCTATCAAGGTGACCCGTGTATGCATAATACATTTTGTTGCTATAGTTCTATTGCTGTAGCACAGAGTGAAATAATGTGACTTTTGGACTGATGCCATCTGAGGGAATATTTGACCTTAAGGTTATAGGGGCAGTGGAAAGCAGAGGCTTTTCTCTCTGTACAATGCCAGGAGCTGGAATTGCAATGTTCATGACTTTTGAGATGCAGATGAAATTTTGGCACAGTGAGCTAAGTCAATTGTTAACTGTGAAAATGCATTTGCTTTAACTGTGAAAATCTATTTTTCGGTAGGGATGGGCTAAAACTGCTTGATCTCTGCCAGAGCCTTTGCCCTGCAATCCTCACACTAGCGGGTTCTAGTGACTCCTATTGGAGTTCATGGGCTCAGTCAAGACCTCTCTTCCAGTGCCATGCAGACAAGGTGCCTGTTCTTCAGCAGGGAGTAGAGCTGCTGCTGGGCTGCCAATCCTTAGCCCATGCACATGAGGAAGCAGGGCCAAGGAGTTGGTAGTGCTTCAGCTCCATATTGCCCTGCTCAACATGTCAGCTCACACCATAGAGTCAGCGTGAGGGAGGAGCAGGCTGTGTCTGCAGGAGACTGGTTTAATCCACTTTCCCTCAAGCAAGGGTGCAGCATAGTTTTGTGTCCCTGGTAGTCAGTGTCCTGCTTTTGGGGCCTGCACAGGTATACACTGCCCCATCCTTGGTCTCAGTGAGTGAAAATCCAGACAAGCAAGAGTGGCTTCCAGGGGAGAATCAGGACGCTGGAGGTCAAGGTTTCCATCCTGCATTCCTGAGCCATCAAGTCCCTTATTTGAATCCCTTGTGGACTGCTCACTTTAGAGCATATAACCTATGGACTATGACCTCCTGTAATGCTTCCTGAAGTTGTAAGCAGGCCTGAAGCTAAGCTTCTAGATAGCACCGGACATCTCCATTTGCTCCAAGGGTGGGAAACCACTAGGTTGGGTAACAGCAAAACTAAACTGTAGTGAATGGCAGACAGTATTCAAGAGAAGTGATACCGCATGTATCTGGAAGAGGAAGCTGTCAAAGAGCAGATGGGATACAGGAGAGTAGAAATCACAGCCAGAGGCCTGAGATGAAGGGTCTGAAGAGAAGGGGAGAGGGTTGTTCAAGGTTGGGAGTGGGACGTCTGCGCATGTGAAGACATGGGAAACAGACTATGCACGTGCTGGATCTGGAAAGGCAGACTTGAAGGAGAACTAGTGTCATATAGCTGAATGAGGCTGAGACATGGAAACTGTGTGTGTTGGTTTCAGGGTGGAGGGGTATGCCTTTTCTAGCAGCCAGTGCCAAAGTCTCACTGCTCACTTGGGGATGGTGACCCCTTCCTCCTACCTTTGGGGAGGCAGGAATTGAGACAGAAGTCCTCTTGGCACCGTTACAGATAACAATCAGCTTCATCAGCAATCTCTACCCTAAGCAGCACATGGGTCATGGGTAGGAACTGTTATTGCCTCTCTTGGGTAACTTATCACGGGTTCTTAGAACCACACACTTGAGCTGCTTTCCGGATCTGTCCCAGGCCAGACATGATTCTTGGCCATGGTGCTGGCCTTCCCCTTCTTGTGAACAAAGTTAGAGAAAGGTGTCTTGCTCTCTCTCTCTCCCCAACTAGAAAACCTTAAGGATGGGTGTAACAGGAAACCCTAGTCATGTTACCAGAAAGCAGGCCAGTCCCTTTAAGACCAAAACTTTCCAGGCACAGCCTGCTGGCAAGGTAGAGGTTAAAAGCCTTGCCGGTTAGTCAGGTGACCAGAAGGGGGCAGGCCAGAACTATAAAAACCCTGGGCTTAGCAGCAGTTCGGGGGCAGCAGCCAGGGGGAAAGGAGTTTGTATATAAGAGCTCCACAGAGATGTCCAGCTGCTGTAGGGAGAACTCCTGATGACTCCTAGAGAAGCTGCGGCAGCCCCACAAGGCAGAGCGTAACAGACAGTGGGAAGCAGGAGCACAGAGCCATAAAAAAACGTAATCTAGCATACTGCCTTCTTTAATTTTTTTTTTTTTTGTGGTTATAGCCCATGGACTTACTTTTTTGTATTTTGACTGGTAGACTGGTGGTTTGTGGTTGAGACTGTAGGGGAGGACGAGGCCTCATTAGCACTTTGGGGCACAGTTGTAAAAGACCAAAGGGCCTAGTGCACTAGTGGGTGCAGCTGTATAGGGCCAGTAGCCCAGAGCTGGCTGCAGGACTTTGAAGCTGGGTCCCAGTGGTGGGATCTTGGCTAGTAGCCCAACCTATAAGAAAAGGCCAAGCCTGAGGCGGCAGAAGACCCGACAACTTGGCGTCCAGGGGGCATAGAGTGAAAGAGGCCAGAAGTGAAAGCAAAAGGAGGGCCACGGACCCAGAGAGGATTAAGGAGCTAGAGCCTCAGAGTCAAACCCTACTTGGTGGGTTTAGACTGGTAGGCCTAGCTAGATAAGGACGGGGGGCAAGGCCCAT
>NW_017728992.1:192603027-192609978 GCF_001723915.1 Gavialis gangeticus | reverse complement strand
AGAAGTGAAAGCAAAAGGAGGGCCACGGACCCAGAGAGGATTAAGGAGCTAGAGCCTCAGAGTCAAACCCTACTTGGTGGGTTTAGACTGGTAGGCCTAGCTAGATAAGGACGGGGGGCAAGGCCCATGGTGGCTGAGAACCCCAACACAGAAGTACAATAGGCAGTCTCCCACTTGTAAGAACATCTAAATAATATTTACATCAAGACGTGGCAGGATAGTAAAGGCAGGATACAAGATGAAAGACAGAAGTGAAACATTAAGGGACTTCAAGGGTGCCCCTTGTAGGCCACTAAAATGCTGCTGGGGAATGTCATCTTCCATCCCTCTACTTCAGGACAGAGCCAGGCTTTGTGGTGCTGCTACTGTTCTGTAGATGAAGTTTCACATCTCTGCAGTGTGCTTGAGAGGCAAGAGCCCCAGCCATAAATAATGTCACAGGTGGGAGACAAATGGAAGAAAGAGAGAATCCAGTGTCATGGAAAGAGTGAGGGGAGACAGATAGGAGTGGGAGGAATCCCAGCAGCCATACAAGACCCAAGTGACAACTGCTTTGCACCATAGAAATCTGAGAAAATAATGTTCCATGTATTGTCCATTTACTTAGTGTCTCTCCAGGAGTTTCTGAGGAAGTGTCAATCCTCAGCGTCATTTTAAATCTGATCAGAGATGCACGTTGCTTGTGAATTAAAACCTAGATAATTTCCCTGTCACCTGCTGCCAGCCTAAGCACGTTATTACAAGCTCATGCCACCTGCACACACCTCAGTGATCAATTTTGATGAGTAAAGTGCTTTCTTTATTACAACAACAAAGTTCAAAGACATCTCATGTTGTAGATGATAAAATTAGGGCTGTTGTGCATGGCATACGGCAATAGCAAGGGATGGAAACTCATTAAATGGGTAGATGATGATTATTCTGCTGCCTGCAAGATTGTTCCAGCTGAGCAGAGCTCACCAAGGTTGCAGCTGGTGAGGTTTCCTTTTAACTCACCTTCTGCAACAGTTACTTCCTGTGAGACTAGGTGCCTGCTTCCAGCTCTGCTGCTCTGTACAAGGTAAAGAAACAACAAAAAACACCAGGGTCTAGAATAAGCCTCTTTAACACTTGAATCCTCCACCTCTTCTTCAGCTCCAGCTGTGTGTATCTGACCACTTCTTGTGCTGATCTTTCCTGCACTGTAATCATGCCCTGCTCCACATCAGAGTGTCACATCTTTCCATCTCTTCTCAGATGCCCATTGCCTCTTACTCCGTCTGCCTCCTGGTTGATTCCTTCTGCAGAAAACACCACCCTTCTCTAAACATCCTGATGTACCAAGCCTGCATCTCAGTTTTGCAGGGGGTGGATCAGATTAGAATGACTTCCCAGCGGCCAAGGGAAGTGTCAGTCCATCAGTAGAAAACAGTTTTATAAAGCATCAAATGAGGGGTGTTCACTTAAAGCCAACAGCCCAGCAGCCAGGGTAGAAGGAGAACATTAGGAAGGTGTCAGTATTACTGCAGTGGCCCCTAGACTTTAAGAACAGGATTAAAAGAAGTGTTCTTCTCAGTAGGTGCCTCTGTCATACATGTGGACTTACCGGGCATGTCTACATGAGATGCTGACTGCACAGCAGCTGGAAAATACAATGCAGTAGCGCACCACAGCACAAACAATGCTAATATGCTACTGCACCATATTTTTAGGCTACTGCACAGTAACATCACCTAAAATACATTTGCTGGCACTACTGTGCAGTAACTTTGGCTACTGCATGTTTATTTGGTACTTGCTAATAAATGCACAGTGTGACTGTGCAGTAGCATCTCATGTAGCCACGCCTGCAGTGTAGGGAATATAGGAAAAGCACATGAATCAGGCAAGTCTGCATTCATTGCAAACACTGTTTGGCAAATGTAATATCAGTACAAGCACCTCTGCTAGGAGAAAGAGAACACAATGAGATTTGAGGTCTTTACCCCGATAATGACAGCAAAGGTAATAAAAAGCTGGCACAAGGAACTCAGAGCCTTGTCAGCTCAGCCCCCCTTAAAAGGTAACAAAATGAGATTTAGCCTAGGACTTGCAAGCAAATATGTCTAGGGAAAAATAATCTGAAACTTTGCTATTCAGTAGGAGGGAGATGCTTGGAATGCAATATCTCTGAAGGAGACCTAAGGGTAATAGTGGGTAGCAAATTGGATATGAGCTTGCAATATAATATAGTGACTTAAAAAGAGTCAATCTGATTTTAGGCTGCATACACCTCTTCTTTCTATTGCAGAGTGGGTGGTGAATTCCCTCTCTGTACAGCTTTAGGAAGACAGCACCTACAATACTTTTTTCATTGGTGCTACAAAGATATTTAGACATCTTAGTTCCCATGACTTCAGTGGGACTTGGGGCAAGATCCTCTAAAGGTATTCAGGCATCTCAGAAAACAAGTCAGGATCTGGATCTCTGCTGGTGCATCTTGGGGCAGAACCACAGCTGGTATGATCTGATATGACACCATTAAAGAAGCTCTTCTTGAGGATTGGTCTCACTGATAGATTCTATGAGAATGAAAGAGATGGGGTCCTTGGAGGATTATCAATCCTTGCTTGGATAGTCCTGCTGAGAGTGAATGAAAGGTGTTCTGATATAATGTGTGTGGGTAATTAAGTGTATGTTCCAACGCAGAGGTGTCAAACACGAAGCGTATAGTCCAGATGTTGGCTCACTGGTGTAGTTGTGTGGCCCAGGTGATGTGTCAAAGTTCTGCACAATCTGCAAACATATCCTCTTAATATTCTAGCCCTGCTGGCTGTTGAAGATGCACATTGAGGTAACACTCATTGAGTGCATCTACACAAGATGCTTTACTGCACAGCAGACTAATTTGCTGAGCAGTAAAGCATCTACATATGCGCAGCAATTAGGGTGCAGTAAACTAATTTACTGTGCTGCCAGATCATCCTGTCAGACACAGGTAATATCTGGCAGTGCAGTAAATTACTGTGCTTAAATGCACATGTAGACGGTGATGTGGGATTAGTTTACTTTGGCTCAAATTGAGCCAGAGTATATTCAGTCACATTCACTGCATGTGTAGACATACTCACTGAGCTGAATGGGTCAGTCCAAATGGAGCTGCCACTGTGCTGTTGTCTTCCAGAGGCCGTGGAGTGCATTCACCAGTCATTCTGACAAGCGAATTTTCTTGCCCTTGATATTTTTATTCGTGTCCCCACAGTGCATAAGAGCTTCGTTATGGAGCATAACACCATTGCATCAGACATAGGACAGTCCCTGCACCAAAAAGCTTATAGTCTCATTGTGTTGGGTAATGACTCTTAAGCCTAATGATGGTGTTTTAAGATATCACTAGTAACTGCTCTCTTACAGACTGTTTGATCAGATAGGTGGCAGGGTGGAAATGTAAAGTGGAGGAAGGGAGGACTGTGAAGGGAAAGGAAGGGGTGAGATGAGAGAGTCTTATATGTGACCCTATTTTCTATGGTGTGATGCCAGATGTGATCTAACAGAGTTAATAGAGAAATGCCATATTCTACCTTTGAGCTTTCTGTAAACCTACTGCTGGGGCCAGTGGTGGATCTACTCCTTTTCCTAACTTTGAGTCCCAGCTTACAGACTGTCATGAAAAAAGGAGTTTACTTCCTCCTTTCCAGACACTAATCTGGCACCACTGTATTATATCATCCTCTTTAGAACATGTGATACCTCCTGGGGTTTCAAATTATTTATGTTTCTTACTCATATGCGAGGGAAAATGCTAGATTTGCTTTGGAGACTGGAATCCTTACTTTTTACTGACCAAACGGGTGGCATGGATACCAGCAAGGCACCTTGCTTTTGCTGAACTGCCTCATCCTTGAGCTGCAGTGACCTGTTGGGGGTCCAGAGGGTTTGAGGTTCCACGTTCATTTAGTTTCTGGCCTGGTCCCAACCCTGCAAGCAAAGGGGATACTTGTGGAGTGAGTCTGTGACATGAACACTTGCAGAAGAGACTGGGCTGAGGTCACCAATTCCCTTCATCAGAGGCCACCAAACAACACAGTAGTAAGAGCAGAAACCACATTTGCTAAAGGTCTTTCCCTGTCTTAGGTAAGTCCAGTGTCAGGCTTGTTGTTTTCATCCCATTCCTCCACTAAGCAATGCAACCAGGGACAAAAAGACATTGGAGATCCTGTTTGCAAAATGTTCTTGGTGCCTTCACATGAAAAACCTGCTTAATTTTCCCCACAGGTGCAGACTAGCACGTAGAAGGCTATGACAAATAATTCGAAGTTATGGCCAGCAGGGAGTACGAAGAAGCAGAATTTCAGTGGCATGTTCCAGAAGCATCATGATTTTTTTTTAGTTTTTAAAAAAAATCCCTTTAAAATGATGACTCTGCTGAAATGAATACTTAATACAATTTAAATGGGGGAAAATGCTACTCGTGTTACCTTTGAGCCTGGTGTTTATGGCTATACTAGAGATGCCATAAAGATAGTAGTGTGACTAATACAGCAAAGTTTGGTCCTATGGCTCACTGTCCTCTGATGGAGTTGGTTGGTCTGAGATATGTCCTCTGGGCACTGTTGGAAATAAACACCTGTGATTATCCAGCCAGCCACTGAGTGTCACCTTGGCTCCACAAACCCAGCTGAAAGATCATCTGTAGGGCAGACAAAAAGATGTCTAAGGATCAATCCTTAGAGAGAGCTTGTAACAGCTAGCGGATACAAGGTGCCTGCTTAGCCACTCGCCTTCCAGCTTTCATTAGCCCACTTTAACAGCCTAGGGCTTAACCTCTGTTCTGCTGATTATTCCACTAATGTGCAGTAGGTATCAAAACCTGAAGAACCACGACTTCCTGGAGACACGAAGAATTCGATTCATCCCTGGTGTGACACCACTGGCAACCGTGTTGTTAACTTAGGGGTGAATTTGACATAGATGCTTACAGGGCTGAAATTAGGGGCTTCTTTTTTGTTGACCCCTTTTTATTTAGCTGCTGTGCCTTGTAAATCCCATACCTGGTCCACGGTTTTCCCAGGTAGCCGTTCTGAATATGACTTACTCTGCAGAGAGGGATTTCAGCTCTGCTAATCTAAAGTGCTCTTAGCACTAGTTTATGACCCTTTGTTCTTGTAGCTGACAGCCTCAGGCAGCCTTACACTGTCTTATTGTTTCCCCTGAATGCTGCCTCAACTCTAGCTCCTCTGCCCAAGGGCCAGAGCCTATGCCATCTTGGGCTTTTGCCTTTACACAGAGCACCAGTCACCTCAATGGCACAAGGTGGCTGCTGGAGAGATGTTGAGAACCCAGGGCCCGGCTGACTGACCGCAGTGGGTGCGCTCACAAGCTGTACAGTCTCTCTCAGATTCTGATCTTCAGGCCCGGATGCAAAATAATGCCAAGCACAGGCTTATGCACAATTATAGGTGTAATTCCATTACTTTCCCTAGGACTGTGCACAAGCTTATGTGTCTTTCTGAATTGGAGCTTAACCAGCTGTGGCTTTCCCTGAGCTTTTGGCTTAAGGTAAAGAACTGTAATGTGGTTTGGCCCTGAGTACTGGATGTGCCGAAAGATGGAACAACCGAGAGAGAAAGCAATAGATCTTACTTTGTTTAATTTGACAATGCCTTAGGCTGCAGAAGCATCCTCGGAAGGAAAGGAAGTGAAAATACCTTCCAATAGCTCAGTGCAGATCTTAAAGTTCCCCAAGTTTTTCTCTGAAGCATCCTAGTTAACTCCAACTCTGTTTCAATTTCTATAGCAGCATATTTTTCTTTTACAGAATAACACAGGTTGGAAGAAAGCACCCAGCATGGGGCAAGCCAAAGAAATGGAGGAGATAAACACGCTCAGAATGCAAAGTCTAGGTACACTGCTGCCATGGTGGCTAGAAGAGTGAGCTCCCCTGTAGGGCTCAAAGTATTTATTTGTGTATCCAATTCCTCTACCTTACACATCAGTTCACTTGAAATAAGACGTTGGCCTCAAGAGGAGTCTCATCAAAGGGTCACCTGGCAAAGAGAATGCAAGGTCATAAGAGGTCACTCACCAGCCAGAAACAAGTGGACCAGGAGCAAAGGGACTTTATGGCCAGGTACAGACATTACGCTTTTACTGGTATAAGACATCGGAAAGTGGTCTATACCCATAACAGAAGTTCAGCACACACCAACTGGTTTAAAAATGGCACAACCCAGTCTAAGATTTGCCCCTCTCCCTGAAGGGCAAATGTGTGTTCTGTTTGCTCCCGATCTAAACTACGCCACTTATGGAAAACTGCAGAACTCAGATTAGTTCCACCTCAGGCTTTTTGAATATCTGTACTAACCCGTGAATTGGAAAACTAGTCATGTGCAAGAGAAAGGGATCTTGGATTCCTAAGAGGACTCAGCCATTAGGACTGTGCAAAGCTTCAGTCCCTGATTCTATCTGGCAGAGATTTGTCCAGATTCAGTGGCCAAATCTCTGAATCCAGACCAAACTGGGTGACCCTTTAATTTCTCCTAATTGAATCAGAATTGGGTGGTTTCTGTGGGTTTCTCCAAAACCATCACACTGTGTTTGCTCTCCCTGAGTTGAGCATTTCTGTGCATCAGTATCTGAATTACTTGTCTGTCCCATGCTTGGCTCTCATTGCAAGTGTTAGAGACAGGGAGTGGGCAGGGATGGATGGGAAGTCATGAAAAGAAAGTTACTGGTGACCTTCCTATGCTTGCAGCTCGCAGCACGTGGGCAAGTTCCAAACACACTGCAGGGAGAGTATGGGGAGGTGGATGCTCCACCTTGGGTCCTGAAGCTCACCAGGGCTTCCAGGGACAGCCTGGACTGCCACCAAGGGCTAAACTTAGGGACTTTCAGTGTAGGGGGTAGGCAGGTGTGGGCTTGAAGGCAGCCATAAAGTCAACTGTAAGTAACAAGGCAGCCTATGTGTCTGCTTGCTTTTCATTGGTGTGTGTT
>NW_017728992.1:192592611-192598027 GCF_001723915.1 Gavialis gangeticus | reverse complement strand
GCAGTCTCTCACTGTAGAGTCTGCCCTGTTGTCCCTGGATCATGCGGGTGGCCCTCCTCTGGACCCTCTCCATATTGTCCACATCCCTCTTGAACTGGGGCGCACAGAACTGGACACAATACTCCAGCTGTGGCCTGACCAGTGTCGCATAGAGGGGGAGGATCACCTCTTTGGCTCTACTCGAGATGCACCTGTGGATGCACGACAAGGTCCGGTTAGCCTTGCCAACCATGACCTCGCATTGTCCGTAAGTCAACTGTAAGTAACAAGGCAGCCTATGTGTCTGCTTGCTTTTCATTGGTGTGTGTTCTGAAGAGCGATGTGTAAATCCAGCTCTTCCACAGGCTTGGATGATACGATTTAAAATACTAGGGAGTCTGTAGGAGCAGCATCTGTCATGAGGTGTGGAGGGGGGAAGGTTTTGGGAGCTGTTTGGCATTGGGATCCCCATTTCTGGGTAGAGATAACAGGGGCCTGTATGCAAACTTAAGAGCATTTGGGCCTAGTTGGGGGGGGAGGGGGGGAGAGAAAGAGCACTCAGTAGTAGTGTTGCCTAGGGGATAAAGTACAAAATCAGGATCATGGAGGCATGCTGGGTAACTTATGGCAAGTCACATCACTTCTCTGCCTCAGTAGCACCAATTTACAGATGGGGATGGAGGCAAACCGATCTCCTTTGTAAAACTCGTGAGACCTGCTGACAGCAGATGCTAGTAAGAATGAAGTACTATTATTATCCTTCCCTGCCATCCTGCTTTAGGGTGCTGGAATAGTTTTCCCTGAAGTAACACTCTTTGTACAGCCCTGGATTCAGTTCTCTGTTCTTGTTCACTGTCTGGTCCCTGTGCTGCAAGGTTTGGCATCCTCCGCGTCCTTTTCCATCCCTGTTCTCCATCATTTCTGTAATCAGGTCTTCCTCCAGCTCTGGTACCTGGTTCACTCATCAAATACCTTGACACCAAATGGAAAGATAGGTAATGCTCTCTCAGTGCAACATAGGAGTACACAACTCATTTAAACATCAGGAAATCGATATAGATGGATATTACCATGCTTATCCCTCAACAGCACTACATCTGAATGCTATTTTAGTCTCTGGACAGATTGTGATGTCGTGTGTTTGACATCTATTCCTGGTGATCTGATTTGACAGATTTTCATTGCATTAAACTGCAACAATTACCACTGTCAGGTCTCTGAAATACAACCCGCCCTCCCCCAACATCCCTCTATAGTTCAGCAGTTTAGGCTGAATAGCATTTGCTAGACTAGAGATGTTTTTCTGGGCATTGCTGGAGTGAGATGTATTGGTAAGATCCGAGACTTGGGGAAAGATGGAGTGCTGAAGGATCATTCCTTCACTGTAATGATACTGTTAAACTAAAAAGTGCTAATGGCCACCATAATGTGAGACTATAGACTATCATGGACTTCTTTAACATTAGTGGCTGTGTCAAGCACTCTTTCAGGCTGAAGGGAAGAAGCAATGTAGTATGTAGTAAAGCAGTTGACGATCATGGTGGTTTTTGTTGAACACAGTTTGCCTCATGATAGTCCGGAGGGAAGTCAAAATACTTTAGGAGACGCACAGTGCATGGTAGAAAAAGGTGTTTCCCTGCTGACACAGCTACACCATTTCCCCTAACATCAGCCAAGTGACAAAATTACTCTTTCTTTTTTCCAGCCTAGTTCTATGCAGTGGGGGGGTTGCCAATATAGTTATGTCAGCTAAGCTGTGTCTTTGATTGCTCTCCCACACCTCTGGCTCTGAGCTGAAATGGCCATGCCGGTTAAACTTTAGTGTAGACTGGAGACCAACCTTGAGGCTTCCTTGATATGGTATTTTTGGTTTATCTTCTTTGCAGGATTTGAAGTGGTTTCTTTTGCCACAAATCTTACCCATGACCCCATACACAGGGCATTTTCCAATGTCCATTTTTTCTCACAAGGTACCTACAAGTCTACATTTGCATTGTTTGTTTCCCCCCCCTTTGTGTTTTTGCATTTGCTTTAACACACATTTTGGTTCACCGTACCTTGTTTTTATGCTTTCCCTACTTTACTTGAGAATTACATGTCTGCTGTGCTCTTGCTTTCTGGCTGGATGGCATCATGATTGCTAATGCTTTGTAGTATGTCTAAGGACCAATCAAGAATGGGGTTTTATTAGCTGGGCACTGTAAAAACACAAAGCAGCAGACAGTCCCTGACACAAAGACCCAACAGCTAAATGGATGAGACGGTTGGGGATATAATAGGCAAGCAGGGTGAAAAATGGGATGTCAACAAACAGCTTGTTTTGTTCTGTGAGTTGTTTTTGAGGGTGTGAGGAGGTTACTGAGACTGAGGAATAAATAGATGGGGAATAGAAGGGGAGAGGGAAACAGGTTGCGGGGAGAAGGTAAAGGAGGCAGAGGTGGAACAAAGAGGTGTCTTCCTAAATGAGGGGCAAGACAAGTCTCACATTGTACAGAGGCAACAGCTGGGTGCCAGGCTACCAAGCGTTGACCCTGAGATGCTGCAGAGTCACTTGGAAGGACTGGATGCATTTAAGTCAGCAGGCCTGGATGAGTTCCATCCGAGGGTACTGAAGGCACTGGCCAATATCATTGCACAGCCACTGGCAAGAATATCTGAGCACTCGTGGCACACGGGACAGGTCCCGGAGGACTGGAAAAGGGCCAGTGTGGTCCCTATTTTCAAGAAGGGGAGGAAGGTGGATCCAGGCAACTATAGGCCAGTCAGTCTCACTTCCATCCTTGGCAAAGTCTTTGAAAAGATTATTGAGGCTCATATATGTGAGAGCCCAGCAGGAAAAATTATGCTGAAGGGAAAACAGGACAGGTTCATAGCAGGTAGATCATGCCTGACTAATCTAGTCTCTTTTTATGACCAGGTTACAAAACACCTCGACACAGGAGTAAGGGTTGATATCATTTACTTGGACTTCAGGAAGGCCTTCGATACAGCATCCCACCCCATACTGGTGAACAAGTTAAGAGGCTGTGACTTGGATGATTACACAGTCAGGTGGGTGGCAAATTGGCTAGAGGGTCGTACCCAGAGAGTGGTAGTGGATGGGTTGGTATTGACCTGGAAGGGAGTGGGTAGTGGGGTCCCGCAGGGCTCGGTCCTTGGACCGATACTCTTCAATGTCTTCTTCAGTGACTTGGACGAGGGAGTGAAGTGTACTCTGTCCAAGTTTGCGGATGATACAAAACTGTGGGGAGAAGTGGACACACCGGAGGGCAGGGAACAACTACAGGCAGACTTGGACAGGTCGGACAAATGGGCAGAAAACAATAGAATGCAATTTAACAAGGAGAAATGCAAAGTGCTGCACCTAGGAAGGAGAAATGTCCAGCACACCTACTGCCTAGGAAATGACTTCCTCGGTAGCACGGAAGCGGAAAGGGATCTTGGAGTCCTAGTGGACTCCAAGATGAACATGAGTCGTCGGTGTGACGAAGTCATCAGCAAAGCTAACTGCACTTTATTGTGCATCAGCAGATGCATGACAAACAGAACCAAGGAGGTGATACTTCCCCTCTATCGGGCGCTGGTCAGACTGCAGTTGGAATACTGTGTGCAGTTTTGGGCATCACACTTCAAGAGGGATGTGGATAACCTGGAGAGGGTCCAGAGAAGGGACACTCATATGGTTAAGGTCTTGCAGGCCAAGCCCTATGAGTAGAGACTAAGGCACCTGGACCTCTTCAGCCTCTGCAAGAGAAGGTTGAGAGGCGACCTTGTGGCTGCCTATAAATTCATCATGGGGGCACAGAAGGGAGCTGGTGAGGCTCTACTCACCAAGGAGCCCCTGGGGGTCACAAGAAATAATGGCCATAAGCTAGCAGAGAGCAGATTTAGACTGGACATTAGGAGGAACTTCTTCACAGTTAGAGTGGCCAAGGTCTGGAATGGGCTCCCAAGGGAGGTGGTGCTCTCCTCTATCCTGGGGGTCTCAAGAGGAGGTTGGATGGGCATCTGGCTGGGGTCATCTGAATCCAGCAATCTTTCCTGTCTATGCAGGGGGTCAGACTCGATGATCTATTTAGGTCCCTTCCGACCCTAACGTATGAATCTATGAATCTATGAAAGACTTCATGTGGGCATGAGGGCTGGAGTGAAGAGTTGATTGAAGTCCACTTGGAACTGGACACATTCCTATGAAGGTACATTTACAGCACCTCATTGGTTCTCCCAGGCTATGTACAGACAGTCAAAAAGCCTGAGGCTGAACTGAGTCAGCCTTTGCAGGTTAGTCTAAACTGCAGAGATTGAACCAATAAGCAAATGAACACATGCTCACTTTTGATTCAGCAAATGCAGCCACATGCCTGTGGTGGCTCAAGCCAGAAGCCCTGGGGTTGCTAGAGCATGCCTGCCAGCCACCGCCAAAGGGGAGAGAAGACAGAAGCCCTCCAAGATGTTTCCCCCTTCCCTGCTGGAGCAGAGGGGGCATGGCCAGGCCCTAGTCCCTGTTCTGCCTGGACCAGAGGGGAGAAGGTAGTGGTAATGAATTCAAAAAAGCTTGAACAAGAATAGTTCTTTCTCTGAAAAACTATAAACTGAAGAACTATAAACACAGCATTGGCTGTGTGTTCACTTACTTTTCCTGCTGCCTCTGAGTTATCTGGGATTTGAAGTCCAGAATCAGAGCAGCAGGACTGTGCAGGCTTGCTCGTCCTGCTTCCAGGTGCCTCTGGGATTTATAGTCTAGTTGCAGCCAGCAATAAGTAAGCCAGCAGGGCAGGGCAGCTCTGTACTTGGGAGACGGTGAGTTTACCCTCCTTCCTGGCCCCAGACCCCAGCTGGGGTTTGCCTGGCGGGGGAGGGAGGGGCAGTGAGCTGGCCACTGAGCTAGCCTTCACTGCTCTGGCTAGGGAGCAGAGGGGCAGGGGTAGCCCTGCTCTCTGAACAAGACAGCACAGCCCAGCCCAGCCCAGGACTGCAAAGCATGCTGGGGGGCTGTGATTTAACTTGAACCAGGAATGGGTCTGGGACAGAAGTTTCATAAACTGGTTTGACCCAGATCAGTTAAGTCTGATACTACATTCAACCAGGTTTATCTTAAACCAGTTTCAGCCATTTTGAAACTGGTTTATGTGCACTGAACTTCTGTTCTGTTATAGGTTTAAACCAGTTTCTGATCACTTAAACTGGTTTATGTGTAACTTCTGTCCCTAGCCCCAAGATGCTTGGTCTCAAATGCCTAGGGGTACTACTCTGCCTGTGCACATGACAAACCTGGAAATTAGGTGGTAAAACCCTGCTGAGAGTGCCCTGCCCTCTTTCTGCCACTCTCAGGTTCTGTATTCGTGTTGAATTTAGGGTGCAGCAGAGCAGGAGTAATGGGTAGAATGTGCTTCGGGGCAGAGCCTCTGATTGGCATTGTCAATGGCTAAAAGTGAAG
>NW_017728992.1:192586772-192591996 GCF_001723915.1 Gavialis gangeticus | reverse complement strand
GCCCACAGGCACCTGGCTTGGGCATCCTGGGGGGTACCACAGCTGTGGAGGGAAGCCCCAGGTCCCTGGGCAGCTCGGGCAGGGAGGCAGGCTCTGGTGGGGGGAGGAGGGGAGATCAGGCTCGCCGCTTTTCTTGGGTGGAGCCTGCTTTCCTGGGCTGTTACCAGGCTGCCTGCAGGGTTTCCTATAGAGCCACGGAGCTACATGAAGCCTGGTGCTTTGCTTCACAGTTGTAGGGACAGCATACTAAAGCTCCTCAAAGGAGTTTTAGTTTGCTGAACCCAAAGTCATTTAAGGCTCATTACGCCACCGAATTTCCTGCAGCAGCTGGAATTAATGCACAATACGCTGCTGAGGCATGTTAACACTGACACCATTACAGCAGTGCAAAAGCATTTAGCTCACTTTAAAGTGTCATGCACACACACCTCTCGTTTCATCTACACATGGGTTTTCTATTGCTTTTTCCAGAGTGCCACTTGGGAGGTAGGGTTGCCAACTCCAAAATTGTATTTTTTACTTACAATCTGTAAGTTTTTTATTGACAGCCAAATGTTAATTTTGAGACACTTATTATTGATATATGTTTTACATAACATAAATGTAACTCTTCTGCCAAACCCCAGTTAGAAAGGATGGGTTCAAATTCAAACGTTTAACATCAACCATAGTAAAAAAGTTAAAAAGTTTGTTTGTCAGTAAAAAGTCTGCAGTAAAAAAAATGTTCGTGGGTTGGCAACCCGGTTTAACTGCAGCAACAGTTTTACACTGTGTTGCCCCCCATACCCATTGCCAGGGGCTCCCTACTCACTTCTACATGCAGATGCTCCTGACTGTCCTCTGCACCATGCCACTACCTCCCCCAAACATACCCCCACTGGCCCCGCTCCCTTTGTCCCAGCATGGACCCCAAGGAAGACTTACCTGTGACCCAGCAATCTGTGATGACAGGCAACCTGGGATACAGTAGCAGCAGCAGCAGCACACAGCTGAGAGAAGACTCCCTGCAACACTTTGCACTCCCACTTGGATATCAAGTGGCACTGCTGTGCTTTATCTGTTGGTGCTTCAATCAAGCTATGGATATTTAGTGTTTTTATTGACAGCTGTAAGTATTTTTAGGGATTGTACTGACATTTTTAGCTTTTTTTTTTTTTTTTTACTGATAGTCATTAAATTTACTGACAATTTGCAACCCTGGTGGCAAGGGATGAGAAATACCATGCAGGTCTTTTTCTCCTCCCTCACCTGCAAGTGTGTGTGTGAGGTTGTGTGTATGAAAGTGGGGGGGAGGAAGATTGTGGAAGAGGGCCTGGGAGAAGGTGCTAGCAAGGAAGGAGCACTTCCCAGTGCTGCAGTTTTGCTTTGGCTGCCTATGTACCTTCTTGAACCATCTCTGCCTCACTCCTCTGGACATGAGCTTGTTCACTACCTTTGTATCCTTGCATGCAGCTCTTGGTATAATTAGTGTGGTCTCCCCAAGCCTTGCCCTTGAGCTCTGCATCTTTTGACCTCATTAGTAATGTACTGTGAATTTAGTTAATCTTTTGGGATACGGTAATGGCTCAAGTTAGTCATCTCTTGCAGTCTGGCAATGTACCGATCTCCTTGTTTCTCCAGATTACTGATTATGCTTCTTGAAAGAATATTTTTCATTTATGATATTGTTTACTGGTTAAAAATCCTCTGAGAGTGCCTGATTTTTTTTAACCTCGGTCTACCTAGGCTGCTGCCGACATACAAACACTGCCCATGACAGCTAATAGTAAATCAGCTCTTACATTGCATTTGCTCTTTCTTGCAGTGATATCATTTTCCATTGTGATTTAGAGAAGGTCCAATGGCTAATCTCCTCCTCTTTCAAGTCAAACTGCATGGGGACAGGAGCTTTGCATGTTGCCATGATCATTGGTGTGTTATGTTAGGTCTGCTTTGCAGCATTCTTTGTTTCTTATTTCATATACCTGCCTAATAAAGCCAGTAGCCTAATAAAGCCATGTTCAGAAAGAGAGCGAGGACAGCATAACACCTAGGGTTTGGTACTTCCTTCATGTATACTGAGCTCTCCCATTGTCCATTTGTTGCAAGTACGGTTCTCTAACATCTTAGGCAATACTGTAAATATAAATACACTATAAGATCCCTTATTAGGAAGCTCTCTGTCATGACACATAACACACTGCAGGTGTCCCAGTTGCAAAGGCAGGGACTCAGATATTGGTCATAGGCTGCAGATTTTGGAGACAAAAAGCCAAGAGAGAAGCAGATTTTCTTGGTTTCCTGACAGAAGCAGAGTGAGGAAATTTCTTGGGCACACAGCTCATAGTAGTGGCAGGCTTGGAGATTTCTGAGGCAGGAAACGGCCTTTCCACTGTGTTCAGGGAAAAGGGATCTGGTCTGCATCTTTGTAAATAAGGAAAATAAGGTGGGGGAAGAGGGAGGGAGCTGTCTTGTTTAAAACATTGTCATCAATAGATCACCTTCTCCATGTAACATTGCAGAACTTCCACGGGGTTGTAACCGTGCAGGTGCACAGGGAGGGACCAGCCAGTAAGATGCTCCAGCTGT
This sequence comes from Gavialis gangeticus, assembly GCF_001723915.1. Classification (NCBI taxonomy): domain Eukaryota; kingdom Metazoa; phylum Chordata; order Crocodylia; family Gavialidae; genus Gavialis; species Gavialis gangeticus. The sequence goes on along the minus strand of NW_017728992.1, from coordinate 192,589,428 downwards.
GGGGGTAAGACACTTGATTGCTGTTTTTTAATATTGTTTTTTTTTAAAGAATCAGGGGTGGAAATACAACCCCCCCCCCCACCTCTCCTGAGATTTTGTAATGAGAATTCATAGAGGTGGGTGTAGCCCATGCCATGTAAACAAACACACACCATCATTTTACAATACAAACCGTACAGCAGGATAATGAAGCACAATCCTTCTTTTTAATTGGAATGCTGAAACAAAATTAATCGCGAGGGTGTCTCAAATTATAAATAGCACACAGATTTGTTTAAATTTTCATGTTTAGACTGGAGCTGTCTGGGGTTTTGCTTCCCCCCCACCCCTTGTTCTTAGCCTCCCTGCCAGCAGGAGAAAAATTATTTGCTGAAGTGTTTCCTTTATTTGTTCTCATACAGCAGAGTTGGAAAACAACAGGTTTATGCTTGTTGAAGTGAGGTAATTTTAAGCCCTTGAACCAAGAGCTGGCATTTCCCAACATGCTGCTGTCATGTAAAAGGTGTAGCATAGCTAGCAAGAGCCATGGAGTTAAAAGGCAAAACACAAGCACTTCCCGTGTGCTGGTGGGCTCCAGTAGTCCAGTGACCCCTTCCACCCTCCCCTGAAATTAGAGAGGAGGCTTTGAAACCCGAATCTAGCTTGTTACAGACTCAATCCAAAGTCCAGTGAAGGCAGTGGTGGTCTTTCCATTGATTTGAGTGGGTTTTGGATCAGGCTCAACATATGTACCTTTCTTGTGAATCTAGAAGTGGCTGTCGTTTGGCTACAAACATCTGAGAGGAGCAGTTTAACATGTAGCTGTACCAGCAGGAAACTAAGTCTAGATGGGACCTAAATGTCTATAACATTTATTCAGGAAACCCAGGTGAGGGTTTCCATTCTTCACATGAAGACAGTGGAACTGGCACGGTGGACAGCGCTCCATGCCTTGGATAGCCTTGGGAATTTGGAGAATTTGAGAATTTTTAGCAAATATCATGGTCAGGTACTGTATCCTTCATGTTTTCTAATGTGGGGCCTGAAATGAACTTTGAAGTTCATGTGAATCTTTGACTTCAGTAAGTTTTGGATTAGCCCCTATAGCTGCTCATGTTTATATATGACATGTATTACAACAGTTACATCATACAAATTCAAAATAATATGTTGTGTCCAGTTATTCAGGGTTACTCTGAAGATGCCTCAAATAAGAATCCGATTTACAAACTCGGGCTCATCCATCTGCTGTCACTTATGCCACAGTAAATTTGCTCGGGTAGCCATTATGTGACTTGCAATTGCTTTGAGATAGTGCATTCTGTCTCCTTCCTGGGAATTGGTAATCGTGTTGTAGGTATACTTTGCACTTTTTGGGTACAAAATGATGATGTTTTCAGCTTCTGCATTAGCTTTCACGTGTCTGAAAAGCACAGAATAAAGGCCAGCAGAAGCTCAAGGTTTGGTAAGAGAACATTTGAAACCTGTATTAGGGCTTTTTTTTTCTTTTTTTACATAAAAACAAATAACTACATGAAAAGCCTACTTCTAGGAAAACTTATCCTCTGACTTTACTGATGATGTAGGCGCTGAGGTCAAAGCAGGATAGATCCTAATGTCAGATACTTCACACACAGTAGCACTTTGCTTCTTGAATTCCCAGATAAAAGATGTTTTGAAAAACATACATTATTGATGTGATTCAGAGCAGACAACTCTTTCCTCTACATGCAGGCTAAGTGAGAGAAAAGCAAGGATAGTCCACAGACTAATATAGTAAACAAAAACATCTGTCTTAGGACGGTTGATGCTGGCCTCTATATCCAACAAATGACCTGTCCTAGTGTTATGTATGAAGGTATTTCAGGGGCTGGGGTTTGTAGGTTGTAGCCGTGTTGGTCTAAGGACATAGGCGGATGAGGTTCTTTGGGTGAATCGGATATCTTTCCCTTTTCCTCAAAAATATTTTATTGAGGTTTGCTATCAAGGGCCATGCACAGCAAGCGTGTCAAAGAGGTGGAAATCAGCACATGGTTTAACAATGGAATCATGTACTATCTAATGTTGCAAGTAGGACTCCTACAAGTCTGTATAGGCCCAGATCCAACAAGTATTCAGACACTTGGAAGTTAGGTGCTGCAACCCCTTGCTTGAGTGCCTGGGCTTCGGATGGCAATCCTGAGCCCAGGGCTGAGTGTTTTAGCTCCCTGTATAGTGCATGGGGACAATTAGGGACTTCAAAAATATGATTCAAAGTACCTGCCCAGAGTGGGAACTGTCTAGAGCTAGCCAATGGGAAACGCTAAGCACAGATGGGTGAGCCTTCAGGCATACCCCTCAGGGTCTTGGGCACCTGAGTCAAGAGGGCAGGGAAGTGTTCACTGTGGGTCTGTTCTGGACCCCTCCTTTGAGGGTAGGTGCTGACAGCTGTTCTTCTAATGAGTGCAGCAGGGCTCATTGCTTCATCCTAGAGGCAGAGGAAGGGGTGGCACCTCTTAAGTGATATCTTAGTGGTAAAGCATTCGCTCAGGTAGGGCCAGATTTAAAGCCATCCTGTATCTCAAAGGGTCAAACCCCACTCTGTTCACCTCTGAAGAGTGTTACCTGTCAGCTCTGTCTTCCTATGGGAGGCCTGGCACCCAGCTTGCTGGACTTACAATGGACTTTTTCTATTTCC
>NW_017728992.1:192580145-192581772 GCF_001723915.1 Gavialis gangeticus | reverse complement strand
GCCCAGATCCAACAAGTATTCAGACACTTGGAAGTTAGGTGCTGCAACCCCTTGCTTGAGTGCCTGGGCTTCGGATGGCAATCCTGAGCCCAGGGCTGAGTGTTTTAGCTCCCTGTATAGTGCATGGGGACAATTAGGGACTTCAAAAATATGATTCAAAGTACCTGCCCAGAGTGGGAACTGTCTAGAGCTAGCCAATGGGAAACGCTAAGCACAGATGGGTGAGCCTTCAGGCATACCCCTCAGGGTCTTGGGCACCTGAGTCAAGAGGGCAGGGAAGTGTTCACTGTGGGTCTGTTCTGGACCCCTCCTTTGAGGGTAGGTGCTGACAGCTGTTCTTCTAATGAGTGCAGCAGGGCTCATTGCTTCATCCTAGAGGCAGAGGAAGGGGTGGCACCTCTTAAGTGATATCTTAGTGGTAAAGCATTCGCTCAGGTAGGGCCAGATTTAAAGCCATCCTGTATCTCAAAGGGTCAAACCCCACTCTGTTCACCTCTGAAGAGTGTTACCTGTCAGCTCTGTCTTCCTATGGGAGGCCTGGCACCCAGCTTGCTGGACTTACAATGGACTTTTTCTATTTCCCCACATATACACACCTCATTTAACCAGAACTAAGCAGAAGAAAAGTTTACTAGGCATCTCAGGCTGTACATTCCCTGGTGTTAGTATGGGAAACCTATTTAAACTTGATTGACTAAAACTCGGCTGCCAGGTTAGGGAATGCTGAGGCAAGAAACTGAGTCAGAGGGGGTATGGACAACATTTGAACAATAGTAAAGGGTTCATCACTGCATCCAGCCCGTTGGAGCCCTGACCACAAATGCTATCATACTTTTCCCGGGATGACTGGTGGAAGTCCTCCCCACAAAGTTTATGAACACTCATGCTAAACTGAGGCTTATTCACAACAGGTAAAAATACAAAACCCTGACGCTGCGAGCCATCTGAGAAGAAACAATGAGGTATCCCATCCAGTACATCTGCTAAGAATTTCAAGCTGGCTCCTAAGTGTCTGGTTACTCCTTAACTTTTCCTGGTTATTAATCAGTTTCCTGAGATGTTCCAAACCAGATAACCCCTGTCAATAGAAAAGACAGTTATTTACACAATGAAAAGAATGCTTTGCAGAAGCTGAACTGAGGGTATAAAAATCTGTAAAAGCAGCAAACAGTGTGCTTCAAGAGAGAAATCTCCCTGACACCATCCTCTGTTGTTCTTGAGAAGCTGGAAGAAACAGATCATCTCCCTTCAACGATCATGACGAGAACATTACCTGTCAGCAAACAACCCGAGTGCCTTGCAGTGGTGACTTCCCAGCTCTCACTCTCTCTCTCTCTTTCTCTTCTTCTCTCTAGGCATAGATTTCTGAACCTGAATTGTATTAGTTAAGCTTGACCTAGGTTTCCCCAAATGCTCAATGAAACCAGGGTAATATTGTAATTGCTTTGTTTTCCCTTGTATGTCTATTACTACTAGTACCATTATACATTTCATATACTTAGCAATAAATAACTTTTATAGTCAAACTAGTGGTATCTTCTCTACCTCTTCTTCCCCACTTGCTGTGCAGCAACGCTTCTTTTACCTAAGCCAAAGATCCCTGTGAAGCCCAGAAATACTGTAGGGT
>NW_017728992.1:192578831-192580117 GCF_001723915.1 Gavialis gangeticus | reverse complement strand
CCCTGTGAAGCCCAGAAATACTGTAGGGTCTGCTCATCAAGAGGCTACCACTACTCGTACAGGTAGGACAAAAGAGTGGGACGTGATGAGTTGAAGACACATAACGGGATCAGCTTGTATGGGCTGGTTGACCCAGTTTGGCTCAGACGTGCCCTAATGAACTGAATGCTGGTCCATGAGCGTGTCAGCTGGACACCCAGCTGGATTTAAAGGTATTCTGCTTACCTGTGTGCTTGTGTCTGACTGCATTTTATTGTTACCTTAATGAACTGATTCCTGGCATGAGGGTGTCAGCCTGTCCATACTGATCAACCTGGCCAGGTCAGGCGTGTCACGTTAATCTGTGTGGGTGTGTGTATTTGACTGATTTAGTGGCCGGAGGAACCCAGCCCCATTGAAACTGAGTCCTGCAAGATAGCTCCATTGGGGGTGAGGACTTGCAGAAGGGAGAGATACAGCTCCATATAAAAACACAAGTAACACAAGCAGCGCATTGATAGAATTACAAAGACTCTAGAAAAGTATCCCTAATAAATGAGTGCACCCCCAAGTGATGGGCAAATCTGGTAACAGGAAAGTGCCGCAGCTACCAGGCTAGGCTGCACTGAGTGAGGGACTCTCCACCCCAACTGTTGAAACTGGGCCACTGCAGTAATGGGCGCAAGATTCATGGGCCCAGGAAGAGAGAGACAGAGAGAGTCCATTAGGGAGCCTGATTCTGTAGCTTAGTGTTTAGGCCCTCACCTGGGTTCCCAGGTCTGTTTATGCAGTGACTTCAGGAACCATCTTGCTGGACCCCAGCAGGGTTACTTGGAGCATGCTGGCTACATGAGCAGTTAGGGCCAGTTGCTCAGCCTGGAGCAGTTCTGTGCATGTACAGAAGCAGGCCTGCGGGCAGGAAGGGAACTTTCAGCTCAAGAAGCCAGGTGCCTGGGGAGCTTTAGGCCTTTTCAGGGTTAGGCAACTGATTAAATCTGAAACCTGAGCTTTAGACTCAGTGCTAAAGTCTGACAAGGTCCTTTCTCAGGACCAAAGTCCTTTTTTCAAGTCCAGCTCTTGGTCTTTCTGTCTCTGGTTCCTTGCTTGTGAGAGGCATCTACATCACAAGGGTGTGGTGCATATAAATTCACTGGAGATAGTGAAGTGCTTAGATGCTACAGCAATGAAGGCCATTAATTGCCAGGCACCTCAGATAAATAATGGTAGGAAAGCACTCTTAAAATGCTCTACAAGAGCAGGATATACAGGTTATATACCTGTACATACCTGTGTGTATATAGATGCAT
>NW_017728992.1:192572255-192573831 GCF_001723915.1 Gavialis gangeticus | reverse complement strand
TACAGGTTATATACCTGTACATACCTGTGTGTATATAGATGCATATAGGTGTGTGTGTGTGTGTGTGTGTGTGTGTGTGTGTGTGTGTATACACACACATATACACACACATACGTACATATATATGTACGTATGTGTGTGTATGCACACATACACCCCCCACACATGCATATATACACCTATACATGCATTCATAGATTCATAGATTGTAGAGTTGGAAGGGACCACAAAGGATCATCATGTCTGAGCCCCTGCCCCAGGCAGAAAAGAGGACTGAGATCAAATGACCCCAGCCAGGTGTCTATCAAGCCTCTTCTTGAAATGTTTATGCCTACTTATAAGTAACTGTATATGCTTAAGCACTTATATATGTTTATGCCTACACCTGTACCTATATACTTGCTTACAAGTTGGGAAATTGGGACACAAACTGAATATATTGGTTTTAACCAAACAGGGGTACTTAACCATAAGCACCTAATACTCTTTAACTTCCCAGATAGGTGGCCTATTCAAACATGCTGGAAAATGCTTCACTTCTAAAAGTCAGGCTACTTACTGAGATGCTTAATTTATAGGGCTGAAGGCTTCAGGGTTGAGACTTTTCTTGCCACATGGCTATTAATTTAAATGGCAGTACCATGGCTGAAGTTTCTAGTTGGACTTGCAAACCTCAGCTGGGGGTGGTATTTTCCAAACATTTAAATCTCATTGAAGGCCAGGGGGACATTTTGCTCGTGAATTAGGTGCTCATATTCAAAAACATTGATGTGACTCTCTGCTCCCCCGACACGCAGTGTGGAAAAGAAACCATATTCCAGTTCCAAGCTCTGCGTGCAATCTGCTAGGCACCCATCATCCCTTTAACTTCCAAACCCCAGCACTTACTGCAGCATGCATTTATTTCAGTTCAACATATTATGCTGCAGATTAGAAAATCTGAAGGACAGCTGAAGCAATTAGGACAAATATAGGCTTTTCTGAACGGTGCATGAATGGGTAGTGTCCCATTAATGGTTTCTAAATTAATGCTCACATAATTTCCTGATTAAAACAGAAACAATTCATGGTTCAGGCACTCCTCGTTTCAGTGAATAGCCGTGCTAATAAAGAATGAAGACTTGACAGTGATAGAGATTGAACTCTTTCTTTTTTAAGCACAAAGGTCAAGTATAGCTAAATAAGCTACATTGAGCATGTCTATAAAATGCCCTGCCAGTTACTTCTGTGATGAATTGTTGGAAGCACTGTATCTAAGGCCAGATATAGCTTAGACTTTCTGGTAACTTGGTTTTTGGAAGAAAGATAGACACAAGGGCTAGCTTACAGGTAATGGTTTTTAGCAATGGACCCTGGACCAAATGGCTCTTGGGTTTAAAACTTGGGAGTCGTAGGTTAAGGGTTCAAAGGGCCAAGATCTCAATTCTGAAAAGCACTTCATCAAGGGTTTAGGTCTTGTGGTAGCTGGTGGGATCTAGGCATACCTTTTCGTGGCTGTGCGGGCTTGGCATGTCGGACGCCATACCCGCCTCTTCACACGTCTCACCCAAAGCTTTTTCAATCACTACGAGTCACT
>NW_017728992.1:192564792-192572091 GCF_001723915.1 Gavialis gangeticus | reverse complement strand
TCTATAAACTCACTAGGGGGGACCAGAAGGGTTTAGGGGAGACACTGTTTCCCCTAGCGCCCCCTGGCATGACAAGGAACAATGGACACAAATTATTGGAGAGTAGGTTTAGATTAGACATCCGCAAGAACTACTTCACAGTTAGGGCAGTTAGGAGCTGGAACCAACTTCCTAGGGAAGTGATGCTGGCTCCTACCCTGGGGATCTTTAAGAAGAGGTTTGATGCCTACCTGGCTGGACTCATTTGAGTCCAGTCTTTTCTCCCGCCCAGGCGAGGGGTCGGACTTGAAGATCTACAAGGTCCCTTCTGACCCTACTTCTATGATACTATGATTCTTTTTTATTGTTTGGGCTATTCAGCCTCTAAAAATGCATATATTTTATTTTTAAAAAGTTTTCAGTATCTCCTTGTCTTCCTATGGCTACAGTATTTTTTCCAGTCCCTTTTATGAAGGTAGAAGAACATTTCAGCAGCAGCCATTCGAGACAGGGAACTGAGCTCACCACATGGCTACTGGGGGCTGTACCAGAGAAATTAAGCTAATACTTTTATTGTAACAAGATAGCAGGGATGAGGTCAGGGAGGATCAATGGCTACTGCAGCTCAGTTCGAGGCCACATTTTTGAAGAGATTCCTGGAAAGCCGTTTCCACTAATAATCCCAGACTCAGCAAGCAGTTAACAGGACTGTGTCTACACTGCAGTTGTCTGCTGTGACTAGCATGGGTCATGGTACTTTTGATTTAACGACTCACGTAACAGTGCGGGGAAGTTGCGGAAATACTGGGGACAGCTGCTGAAATAATTCATTACCAAAGAGCCACGGCCATTGGAAGAAGCTGTTCCCAAGCTTGTGCTACTACATCTTCACTGCCATCAACACCTGAGACAGCAACCAGCAACACCTATATGTATGTGTTCAATGCCATCTTCTGACAAGAGTATGGCACCAGTTGGATTGAGAAAAGAAAGGAGGACAGAAGCATGGCTTGTTCCTCTTCTGCCGAGCAATAACTGTTCGGTTGCTGCCTGTAGTAGCGTGCCATCTCCTGGAGGCCAGATGAAATTGCAGAATTGCCCAAAAAAATGACAGTAGAGAAGACAGGAATTGGGAGCTGGGCTGGACAGGTCTTGCTTGTTCTACGAACATTTTGGATGTCTTGGTGGGGGGAGAGAGAGGGAGGAAATTAGGCAGTTAAATAGACAAAAGGTCAACCTCTGACCTCTGCAAGTTGTAAGCACTAAAAATAGATCCGTTTTTAATGTTTTTGCGCAGAAAAGAAAACTGACAGTATTTGCTTTCCAGTTTCAACATACTTCATTTTGGTCCTGAGAATTTTTGACTTCACGATTAGCTTACATTTATGTCATCTTAAGCTAGAAAGTCTACAGTGTTCATTGAGAAAATGAAATACTTCAACAATTTCTAAATCTCTTCAAAGCTTAAAAAACAGAGTTACAAAAAACAAACCTGACCTTTCATGTTCAAAAATGTGGGGGTTGAATGATGTAACTTTTTCCAACAACAACTAAACGTCAAAATCCCTGATTGGCTCTACTTGGATTGCCAGTATTTTTTTCCTGCATGAAGCAATGGGTTTATTCCCATCCGTAATAGTTTTTTGATGTCGTGGCTTAGAAGAAGCAACCTTCAAAGACTTGGTCTCTGGCAGCAACATCAGGTGCTCATTTGTCTGCTGCGGCAGCAGGAAAGCTCCCGCTCACAGAACGGCCAGAAAGCTTTATAACAAAAATAGATAAAAAAAGAAGCAGCTTTACCAATGAAGCTGGTTCTCGGCAGTGAGTGCTCTGCTGCTTAAGCTCTCTAAATATTAAATCCAGCTGGAAAGTTTAGGATTGCATCCATACCATGTGACCAAAAACAAGAGATAAGAAGTTAACGGCGGCTCAGGGAATTAAAAGAAAATGCAGGAAAACAAAGACTTTGATGCCCTGGAATATGGCACAACTGTGGTCCAAACCAGTGGTTCTTAAACTTTTTGGACTTGAGGTCCCCCTCCCTGGGTGTGGGATCGTCCAAGCAGGGACAAGTTTGAGCTTGGCTTATCTGCTTATCTCCTCGCACCTCGTGGCACCCTTTAAAGGATGCCTTGGCACTCTGGTTGAACATTGTTTATCTGAACCCAGGGTGGGCAAAATCCAGCCCATGGGCTGGACTCCATTTCCCAGCATCCCCTGTGGTGGCAGCTCCTTCTGGCTGCTGCCCCCTGCCCCATCCACCCTATTCCCAGTGCTGGGGGTGGGACCAGCACAGGGCAGCTGGGATGGAGCCATGATAGGGAACGAGATGGGAGGGCAGGGCTGGGGGCACCTCGGGGCAGTGACAACCCTGCACTCCAGGGACCTCCCAGAGAGACCTGCTGGGAGTAGCACAGGCAAGGGCTGCTGGGAAATGGAGTTCAGCCACTGGCTGGCTCTGCCATTTTGTCCACCACGATCTAAACACTTTGGAAGGCAAAGGAGGAAACTCGCTTGCAGCTGATGGCTATTGGAGAAGATAAAATCTGTGTATCAATAATGGTACTGCATATAGCATAAGGGGGCAGGCTCAGGGGACTAAAAGAGGTCACCTTCAGACTCTGCCAACAACCCAAATTCTGGTTGCTATTCAAGCTCCACCTTTCCTTGTTGCCAAAATGAAATACCACTCATAGAAGTCTTGATCTTTCACTGCACAGCTCCCATGCATCCTGACAGGTCTTTCTGCAGACTGTCTGTGCCGCTTACTGCACAAGTGGAAACCTTTGTCACGGACATGGGACGATTTTTCAGGAAAAGGAAAGCCATGGTCTCATGGCTAGGGAAGCTGAATATTATTCTGGAATGCCGGATTCGATCCTGACTTCTGTCATTAAAGGATTTGCCTTTATAATGCATGGCAATATCATGCTGAGCCAGAAACACTCATGCCTACTTGACTGCCAAACCAACAGTAGCACAGCTGCATTTAGTGTGGTGCCCCATGAGCGCCAGTAGATTCAGGGTTTCAGTGCAATAATGCAGCTATGTTACTTTTGCAATAACATAAAATTGCATGTACTTCAGTGCAATAATGCAGCTACGTTACTTTTGCTTTGGGGCCATTGTGCGTGGAACAAGCAGCTCTCAGCACGGAGCTGCCTTATGCCAGAGGGTCATGCCTTAAGTTCCCCTCCTGGGTGTTGGGTCACTTGCACTGAGCTTCTCAAAGGCAATCATTTGTATATGTATTTACCCTAGGGAACAACCAGAATGGCACGGCCAGCTGGAATTGGCCCAACCAACACTGCCAAAGAAACCTTACAGAGTTGTAAGGGCCTTACATATTCGTGAGGACCCAACCTTGTAAGGCCAGGACCTTACAACCTGGACCGAACCTAAACCAAGAAGTCTGATGCTGGTAGTGCTGTTAGGGCTGGTCAAAGTGCAGTTATAGTTGTAAGAAAATATTAATTAATCTGAACATTTTCCCAAACTTTTCTGCAACTTTTTTGTGGAAAACTGGAAATATTTCCTTTCCAAAAATATTTTCATTTTAGAAAAAGTAATTACTCAAAATAGTTTTTTTCCAAGTTACCAATTTTTTTCCTATCAAAAAATGAGAAAATTCAGAGTAGCACAAAATTTGTTGGCTCAAGAAGCCATTTTTGAGGGGCTGTTGGAGATGTGTGTATGAGAGGAAGGGTTTGGTTAAAAAAAAAAATTCAGTCTGCTCCTGTAATTCTTACTGTTTCCAATTTTTTCAGCAGCTTTTGTTATAAATGTCTCCCCCGGACCTGGCCATTATAGGTGCATTCTGTGAGAGAGCTCTAAACTTCACCCCTGCCATACATACAGGATGGCCAAGAGTTTTGCCTGGCCTCTCCTGAAGGAAGTGTTTGGAGAAGCAAGTCCCGCCAACTCAGCAAAAGAGAAATACCTGGGAAGTGCGGTATTTAAAATGCTATTGGCGAAGGGATCTCAGAACCCAAGCTGTTCCTGGCAGAGCTCTAGGTAATGTGCAACAGGATCTTGCTATTTTGGGACGTGCCTTTTCCACAGCAACTTCTGAATGAAGTCATTGAGGAAACAAAGGAAATTTAAATTCAGGCTCTGAAATGGAGCCATCTGGTAAAGATGAAACTAGGCACATGCTTTCGTTCCCTCATCTCAATTTGCAGTCTCCTTTGATACTGCATTTTTGTAGCCCTCTTTTCTTTTTCGTCCGCAGTCCCTTGCAGTGGAGGATGATCGTCTTCCATGATTGTCTTATCTGTGGGTCTGAAGATGGCTGATGAGATTGACAGACTCTGCTGCAACTCGGGCACGGGTTTCCGTGTGGGGTGGGCGGCTCTGGATTCTTGCCTGGGTCCGTGATGCACTGTTTCTGCCACTCCCGGTTTTCTACCTTCTGTTGTCATTACAAGGTTTCAAACTACTGAGACCCTTGTAGCCTCTAGACCCCCCGCTCAGGATCAGTATTGTAGTGCTAAGTCCAAGGTAACCACTTTACTCCTGAAGCGCTGTAAGGCCCTGGCCCTGCAATGAATGAAGAGCCGGCTGTAGGATGGAGAGCCAAATAGCCAAGGCAGACAAAGACCTGTTCTCAGCTTCAGCGTGCTGATGAGGCACGTTCAGATGAAGCGACTTGCCCCAGGCCACCCAGGGCCAAGAGCGGAAACCATTCCAGTGGTTGAACCCAGGACCCTCCTCCCAAATAAATGATTGGCATGCGTCATACTTACTTCCACGGTGCATGCTCTCTGCTTGCTTGTTATTGGATATTCTGTTTATCCGTCTGCTTTGCACATGCTTACCAAGACCGAGTCTTCATAGGAGTTATACTGAAATTATATTTGACTGTGCAAAGATGATCTGATTTCTGTTGTTTCTAATACTAGAAATACAAGGTACAGGTACACCTGCCCTGAAGTGGAAAGTTGCTGTTATAAAACAATGTACGCCTCCCCCCGCATATACAGAAGGGCAATAGGAAAGAGCTTTTTAGCTCAAACAGCTACAGACAAAAAGTGGTGGGGGTGGGGGGAATCTGCTCCCAGAGCCTTGTGGCATTGTTCAGCTCAGCTCATCCTTTTTCTTTTACAAGAGCACACCAGTGAGATCTGCACAAAGAAGAGGAGGAGAATATCAGAGCCGAGAGAAGCCATGTGCGACTCAGAGAGAGCTTTGACCTAAAAGACTGGCTGGTGTCAACATCAAAGCGTAGTGCTTTAAAAAGCCTCCCAAGAGCCGCTTGTTAGAGATGGCTTCTGACAATAGGGAGACATCAGTGGCAGCCCTCACGTGGTGTTCAAGAGAACATTTTGTGGGGAAAGGAAGATAGTGCTCTGTTTAATGCCAGCTCACTCTGGCCTATGCTTCAAGTCCTTTGGCGGCTGGAGAAGGGTAGAAATGACGCCTTCAGGAGGTCGACAGAAATCCTGCCCCTATTGATGTCAATGGTGGAGAACTTCAATGGGCCAGGATTTCCCCCCATATTGTGTCGTTCCAGCACTCCGCAAAAGGAGAGGGCATGCTATAGACTGGGTGTACTGGGCAACTGAATGACTTCGTAAGCCCAGGGAGACGTGGAGCCCATGGGTTTCTTGCACGTGGCTTGTAAGACTGGTTACTTCACTAAACTTGTGTTATATCTGCATGTTCAGAGGTTGTGCATGGGGCTTGGGCAGTGCCTTCAAGCTCCATTTTGCCATGTAGAGGGGTTTTCAGTGAAGTCAATGGGAATTTGGCAGGACTCCAAGCTCTCTGATTTAAAAAATGAAGGCTACAGAGCAGATTAATACTAACTGCTGTATGACAGTGTCTCAGGTCACTACATCTCATGTGTCTGTAGTAGCCTGGGCCCAACTGAACTTCAGTGTCAGAAATATGAATCCTTATCCTTCACGGTTATGATATGGGCAAGGGAATCTGTGTGCAGTCATCCTCAGGGGTGAGGTGTTGGAGTGCCTGTTCCTGGGACCATGCTCATTAAAAGGCCACCACCAGACTTAAACACATGTGGCCTCCCTTCCTTTGAGGCAGTTCAGCTACTTTGCTGTTTGTCCTTCAAATTTGAAGATGACGATGGCACCACTGGTTGGTTTGGTTTCTGCGGACACATGAATAGCTGATCTGGATAATTTGTGCTTTGAACTATCTATGACACACTGAGCAAGAGATGCCGCTTTGGGTTGCTTGATCAACAATGGACCAACAGCTGTTGTGAGATTTACACTGCTCGTGCTTCTGCTCTCCCTCAGCAGTTCTTCTCTGCTTATAGACGGTAGCTCCAGTATGGACGAGGCTTTGCCAAGTGGAACAATCATGAGTGAGATCTTCCCAGGACTTTGGGTCAATGTCCAGATGTTTCAAGGATGACTCAAGGGAGTCCTTGAAGCATTTCTTCTGGCCTCCCTGAGAGTGCTTTCCCTCCTTTAGCTCACTGCAAAAGATCTTCTTTGGCATTTGCTCATTTGACATCCTGGTAACATCTGACATTGCTCATATGACATCCTGGCCTGCCCATCTCACCTGTGGTTTCATCACCAGTGTGGATGGTTGGAATGTGCCTGCCCGTATGAGCACCTCAATGTCTGGGACCTTGTCTTGTCATCTTATCCTCCTCAGTTTCCTCAGACACAAACTGAAAGTGGTTCAGCTTCATAGCATTGTGTCTGTACACCATCCATGTTTTGCATGCATACATCAGGGTTGGCAACACAGTGGCTTTGTAGACCTTCAGTTTTGTTTGTTGATTGATGTCTCTGCACTGCTACACATTTGCATGTAGTCTGCTGAAGGCCTGCTTGCTTTAGCAAGTCTGGCATTGGTTTCATCATCGATGTGAATTGCGCATGACAGTACACTGCCAAGATAAGTGAATTTTTGCACTGCCTGGAAGGTTTGGCCATTCACTGTGATGGCAGACTCTACGCAAGGCTTTCCTGGTACAGCCTGGTGCATCACTTCTATCTTCTTAGTGTTGATTGTGAAACCAAAGTTGTCACAAGCTGAATAGAAATGGTCCATACTCTGTTGCATATCAGACTCGGATTTGGCATTCAGGGAACGGTCATCAACAAACAGAACATTGTGAACAATCACTCCTGTGACTTCGTCTTTGCTTGTAGTCTCCTCAGATTGAAGAGTATGCCATCAGTCTGCTAACTGATGTCACAGTCACAAAAGGCATCTGTAAGCACAGCAGAGAACATCATACTGAAAAGGGTTGGAGCCAACACACAGCCCTTCTTGACTCCACTGGTGACTGGGAATGGTTCAGATTTCATAGTTTCATAGTTTCTAGGGTCAGAAGGG
>NW_017728992.1:192564565-192564781 GCF_001723915.1 Gavialis gangeticus | reverse complement strand
CATCGATCACTAGGTCACCAGTTAGGTCATCCCCAGTATCCAATACCAGGTCGAGCAGCGTTTGCCTCTCATTGGTCCGTAGACTTCTTGAGTCAGGTAGGGGTCATCCACGAACGAGAGGAAACTTTGCAACTGCTCAGATTTTGCTGAGTGATCCTCCCATGAGATGTCCAGGTAATTGAAGTCACCCATGACAACCATGATCCTGGAGCATGC
>NW_017728992.1:192554650-192559565 GCF_001723915.1 Gavialis gangeticus | reverse complement strand
TGTACCAGAGCTGGGGCAAGGGTGCCCTTAAGTGCCTTGGCCTGCTGGCTTTGCAAGGGTTGCTCAGCGGGCCAGCAGTGGTGGTAGTCCTGCCATCCCCCAATGGGCTTAGTTTAAAGCCCGGTGGAGCAGGTCTGCTGGTCTGGCTGAGAAGAGCCTCCTCCCCAGGGGAGAGAGGTGGAGGCCATCTCAGATGATTAAGTCATCCACAACGCGAGTGAAAATGCCATTATGGAATTGCCAAACCACTATTGTGAATTTCTCTGGGCAACTGAATTTTGCCATGATCTTCCCAAGGCCGTCCCGACTCACTGTGTCAAATGCTTTTGTCAGGTCAATGAAAGTCATATACGTGTTGGAGTTCTGTTCTTGGCATTTCTCCTGAAGTTGACGAACTGCAAACACGATGTCTATGGTTCCATGTCCTTTTCTGAAACCACACCAACTCTCAGGCAAGAGTCCTTGTTCAATGTGTTGCACAAAGCGATTCAACAGAATTCTGGCAAGGATTTTACCAGCTACTGACACCAAGGAGATGCCCTGATGGTTGCTGCAGGGTTGTATTGCTTTTCTGCTTGTACAAGTGGATGATTCCACTTGTACTGCTGGGGTAGAATACCTTGAGTCCACATTGACTGGAAGAGTTCAGTCAGTTTCAAAGCCGTGTGTGAGCCTCTGCTGGTATAGCATCTGCTCCAGGCGCTTTACCATTTGACAGCAGGTTAATTGCTTTCACAGCCTCAGTCAGCATTGGAGAATCAGCAAGAGATATGTTAAAGTCTACCGGGGCCAGTCGATCAGTTCCCTCCTCCCTGATAAATGATTGTTGATCGAGGATGTTGTTGAAGTGCTCTGCTCATCTCTGTAGTATCTTTCCTTTATCGATGAGCAGTGTGGGGCCATCAGCACTCAGTATTGGAGATGTTTCTGATGACCATGGCCCATACGTTGTCCTGAGAGCATCATAGAAGTTCTTCATGTCGCTCCCATCTGCATAGGACTGAATTTCATCTGCCTTGTTGCTCAGCCATGAGTTTTGCATTTGCCTGAGTTTGCACCGGATAATCCTCTTGATGTGATTGAAGGCTGCCTTCTTAGATTTTGAAGTTCTGTTTTCTAAGCAGGCCTTATGGAGACAATGTTTCTTGTTCAGTATTCTCCCCAAGTCAGTATTATTTGCATCAAACCAATCTTCATGTTTACTTCTGGTGGGACTAAGAGTACTGGATGCAGCCAAGTAGACAGTCTTTGAAAGATGCCCAGTTTTTTTCAATGTTATCGGAGTTTACATCAATTGTTGCTAGTGGACTGTGCAGTTCTTCAACAAATGCCTGTTTCACATTCTCCTGTTTCAATTTGGAGACATGGAGGTTTTTGGGTGCTTTCTTGCCTTGTGGCCATCCACTAGGATATATCTGGATATTCAGCTTGGAGACTATGAGCCGGTAGTCAGTCTAGCACTCTGCACTTCTCATAGCCGTTGTCGCTCTGACATCCTGCCTGTCTCTTCTCCTGATGATGATGTGAGCAATTAGATGCCAGTGCTTGGAGCGCGGGTGCATCCCAGACGTCTCGTTGCAGTTTGGCAGGCAAAAGACTGTGCTGGTGATGAGGAGGTCATGTTCAGTGCATTGCCTCAGCAGGAGGAGCCCATTGCCGTTGCATTTCTCAGGGCCATTTTTTCCGATGATGCCTGGCCGTGTCTGGTGATCTGTGCCAACTCTAACATTAAAGTCACTGAGGATGATGAGCTTGTCTGCCTTTGGCTACTCTAGGTGCTGCTAAATCACCCCTGCTGAGGAAGTCCTGTACCTGAAGTCCATGAAAATCCCTCTGGAGTGTCAGCTACTGAATTTGCCATGGGTCAGCTTGCATTGAATGCAAACTGTTTTGAAAATGTCTAAACAAGGTCCCTTCCTGCTTCAACCTGTTTAAATTGTGTAAGTTGTTCTCTGTTATTGAATCATTACATTCTATGTAAGCTCTAGGAAGCAGCTGCCATTTTAAAATCTCTAGCAATACATTGGCAAATGAACTTGTGTCTAAGTGAGACTGCCTCCTTCTTTGATTAAAGTTAGGAAAAAATACTAGTGGGGAAAAAAAACCAGGGATTGAATTCCTTAGTCCCATCCTGGCAAACATACCTTCTACATAACACAAAGACAAAGGGAAAAGCACTTTGCCAATACAGTCATTAGCAGGGCTTCTTAGAAACTTTAGACTGTCTTCTTTCCATAACATGATCAGATTTCCAGCATTCACATTCTAATTCATTATCTTGATAATAATGGGCAGGAAATAAATGACAGACTGTCTTTAAGAAGACAGTCTGTCCTCTGCTCCATTACATTATCCACTATCCAGCACTTAAAGGTGGCTGATAGAATATGGAAAATCATCCTAATTCAAAACCATGCCCCTAGTAGTTTTTCTTCTCTTCTCAGTGTTACCAGCTTGTGATTTGACTGCAAATATCATGATTTCTGGTGCTTTACATAAAGCTTCAGCTGCTGGAGTCAAAACATTGCATGAGAGTCACAGCTTTCATTTTCAAACAGAAGTAAGGGCTTAGACAAACTTACAGTAAGATGAAAGGAATGGGAATTACTGGGTGCATCTACACGTACGCCGGACTGTGCAGTTGTTTAGTATTTGCTACAGCAGTAATTGCTGCAGTTGTTACTGCGCAGTCCTAATGGTGCATGGATAGTTTCCGACCCTACTGTGCAGTAACATCACCGTCATGGTTTGTGCCTGCCGACACTATTTCTCTTAATTGTTCACCCTGACTTGTTTGTACCAGGAGTTTCAATCCCTTGTAGCTGGCAAGAAAAGCTTGAAAAAGTGAAGCAAATGCATTTTAAAGGTTTGGAAATGAGGAGAAATAAATAGTCCTCACATTTTATTTTAATGATATATCTTATGATTTTGGAATGTGTGGAGCTGGTGATTGCCGCGTGACAGGTTTGGGTTCCAGGTGCGGCCGTAGCACCCCTTTGTGGCCACGCAGATCCAGCCCCAGCTCTAACTCTAGGGGCCATCACCTCCTTTACTCGCCCACCATGCCTTTGATGGTATTATGTGGAAAGGAAGGAGGCTGCTTGGGGGACCTAGAGCGAGCCGGCCATTGTTCCTATGTCAGGGTTCGGCCTTTGTGGCCTCTGCCCTTTTTGCTGTTGCCGAGCCCTCTAGCTCTAGTCCGCTGGCTGAACTGAGCTATAGGGTTCCCAGCTTTTTTTCTGACCTTTCAAGGTCTTTGTCTATGTCCTCTCTTGAGCTGCTGAGCCTCCCTGGGCTCTCTACCTCTCTGTGTGTCTGGGTCCCAGGCCCCATTTCTGCCCCTCTCCATGCTTAGGGCCCCCTAACCCCTAAATCCAAGTCAGACCTTTCTTGGGCTCTGGGCTCCCTGGCCCCAGTCCCCAGACCTATCTGTTCCAAAGCTGCCTTGGGATTCGCCCTTCAGGGGCTCCATGAGATCACCCCCCATGTGCCCCGTGCGGGTGCTATGGAATTGCTGGACCCTGGAGATGCTCTGGGATCGCCCCTCTGGGGTGCTATGGGATCACCCCTCTGGCTTGCTTGGTGCACCCCTCGCAGGTGCTATACGATTGTCCCTCTTGGGAACTATGGGATTGCTGCGCCCCCCCCAGGAGCTCTGGGACCTCCAAGCCACCTCTCACAGTCCCCCCAAACCACCAGGTCAAACCGAAACCAAAGCATACAAGCCCTTCTGGCTATAACAAAACTCCTACCCAACCCTGGGTCTTAATCAGCTGCTAGCCCTCAGCTTCCCTCACTGTCTCCAGGCTGGGCAGGCTCAGTTTGCCTCTCATTCACAGGTACCTCTGGAAACTTCATCCCTCCTCAGCCTTCAATCTAGACCGCCTCCTCTGGCTCTGCCTTATGTCTCTCCCAGGGCTCTCCTCTCTTTTGATCAGATGACTCCCCTGGGTTATTTGCAGGTGCTGTCTAATTAATCTCATTAACTCCTCCCTATAGCAACCCAGTCCCAGCTGCACCCTGCCTATCCTGCAGGGCTCTCCCTGGGCTGCTTCTCTTCTAAAGTGGCAGAGTGCCCAGGGCTTTCTGTCACATCCTGCTCCATTTTATTGCTAGAAATGTTTGTCTGAAAATTGTGGATCTGACAAAGTTGACTCTACAGCCTGGAAAGGTTTAAAAATTCAATGTCCATCTTATAGCTGGATGGGTTATAGGAGAATGCCACTTGTCATAGCAATGCGTCTGTTCATCCAAAGATCCTAAAGGGCTCTCTTGGCATTGCGCTGGGAACCCTTATTCAATTGTTCATTCATTAGGACCCTGTAATTCTGTCCTGAGAGAGAGAGAATCTAGGAAGCTTTTCCCATCCTATAGGCATTGAGTTCTTTATTAGCTTATGACTGGATGGAGTAAAAAAGAAAGGGGAATTTAGGACATAGGAGATTCCAGATAAAGGGTGCATCTTTCTTGGAGTTTCAATTAAAAAGTTCATATTTTGCTGTGATTGTCGCCCTTTGTAGCCGATAAATTAACTGTTTCATAGATTTACATAAACTAGGTGACTGTGGCATCGATGCCTCCACAGTCAGATGGACTGCAGATTGGCTGAGGGGTCGCACTCAGAGGGTGGTGGTGGATGGGTCATATTCGACCTGGGGCGAGGTGGGTAGCGGAGTCCCCCAGGGCTCGGTCCTGGGGCCTGCGCTGTTCAATTTCTTCATCAGCGATCTGGATGAAGGGGTGGAAAGTAACCTGTTTAAATTCGCTGATGACACCAAAATCTGGGGGGAGGTGAGCACGCTAGCAGGGAGCGAGAGATTGCAGAGGGATCTGGATAGGTTACAGGGGTGGGCTAACAGGAACAGGATGCGTTTTAACACGGACAAGTGCAGGGTGCTGCACTTGGGCAGTAGGA
>NW_017728992.1:192551614-192553927 GCF_001723915.1 Gavialis gangeticus | reverse complement strand
CTCAGGTGTGGATGCTTTACCCCAGAGTTTGGTGTTGTCGGCGAACTTGGCCAGTCCGCTTCTGACACCAATGTCCACATCATTGATGAAGATGTTAAACAGTATAGGCCCAAGGACAGAGCCTTGTGGGACTCCGCTGGTCACAGCACACCACAACGATTGGCTCCTGTCTACCACCACCCTCTGGGTCCTACTGCAGAGCCAGTTCCCCAGCCAGTGGATCGTGGTGACGTCAAGGCCGCAATTAGCCAGTTTAGCCAAGAGGTGATCGTGGGATACCAGACGGAAGGCTTTTTTGAAGTCAAGATATACGACGTCGATCTCTTCCTCTTTGTCCAGGTGATAAGTCACCTGGTCATAGAAGGAAATGCGATTGGTCAAGCAAGACCTACCTGCAACAAACCCGTGCTGGGTATCCCTCAGGATGTTGCCATCAGCTAGTCTGTTAAGGATGGCCTCCTTGATAATCTTTTCCAAGACCTTCCCTGGGATAGAGGTCAGGCTGATGGGCCTGTAGTTTCCCGGATCCACTTTCCTCCCTTTCTTGAAGATCGGCACCACATAACCCTTTGTCCAATCATCAGGCGCTACACCAGAGCGCCAAGAGCTCTCAAAGATCCGTGCCAGGGGCTGAGCTATGATGGCCTCTGTTGAAGAAATGGCCTCCAAATGGGGCATGCCTAGGCTGTGTTGCTTTTGTTCCCAGGCTGGAAAACAACCCATCAGCCCCCATTAGATTCAAGGTAGCCCTTCAAAAATGCCAGCTCTTAGTTTTCCTCCTTTTTTTTGACTATGCAAAAACCTTTACAAAGAAGTTGGAACGACCACAACAGGGCAGAATGTTTCTAATACTATGGATTGGATTCGTAGCTGAAATCTCTGGGTTTATCCTGAGAGTCACGTTTGCCCACCTAACAGTGATAACTTTTGCATGGCACCTTACAGCACACTAAAGGAGATCTCAAGGCACCCTGGAGTGCTGCAGCACCCTGGCTGATAATCATTGACCTTAAAGGTACAAGAACCAGAAGCAGAGGAAAGGATGGGAATATGATGTACAAGTGAGATATTCTGGCTTCACTAAGATTTCTGGGTAGTGACAGCGGGTTTTTCAAAATTACTCAGCACTGGCTTCTTTTTACAGCTCACCAGGAGTCCTACAACACTTCAGCGGGAGTAGTTAGGGTATTTTGTGATGCTGGTCCTCAACTGGTCCATGGACCCATGGTGGTCTGTGGTACAGATGTGCTGATAGCACCAGGTCGTGCATTCTTATATAATAAAAGCCTTAGCACTTTTGTCTGGCTGCCCGTAACGCTGTGTGACCACCTGGTGCCGCAAGGGCAGGGGGCAGGGGAGCACGGGCAGCGCCTGCTGAATGTAGTATGCGGCTGCAAGGTGGGGCGTGTCCCCCATGCACGTTCCCCATGTGGCACCCTGTGGCCACATGCCATGCCCCCCTCCCCACACTGGGAGTACCCACCAGCTGTGGGTGGTGGGGAGCACAGGGGGCGCACTGCATGGCTGCAGGGTGCCACACGGAGAAGGGGCACACGAGGCATGGGCAGCGCCCACCGCCTATTGCCTGCAGGCCGGGGTGCACCCCCCATGCCTGCTCCCTCTGAAGCACCTTGTAGCCATGTACCAGGCCCCACCCTGCCTGGGGAAGCCACACCCCAGGGCCACGCCGCACACCACATGGTTGCAGCCAGTGGGTGCTCCCCACACCTGGGCTGCATGCCATGCACCCCCCTCCCACACATCTGCGCACCACGTCCCCCCACACACCCTGTGCAACACCCCAGGGCCAAGCCCCATGCCTCACGGCCACAGCCAACAGCCATCTCCCCACCATGGCTGCTCCCCGTTCCATGCCGTGTGGCCGTGCACCCCCCCCACACACACCCCACGCCCCCTGCGTGCTCTGCACCACACCCTGGGGCTGGTCCCCATGCCACGTGGCTGCAGCCACAGGCGGTCCCCATGCCACACCCCATGGCCCCCACCACAGCCTCATGCCACACCTCCCCACACACTCTGTGCCACACCCCAGGGCTACTCCCCACACCACACAGCCACAGCTGGTAGGTGCTCCCTATGCCACACCCTGTGGCCGCATGCCACGCCCTGTGTGCAGCCATATGCCACTGCCCCACTCCGCAGCCGCGCGCCACCCCTCCCACGCAGCCGCATGCCACACCCCTCATGCGCCCTGTGCCACACCCAACTGCCCCCTAATCTGGTGAAGATATTTCTAGTCATAAAGAAATGATGTGTCCTTTAGAAAGGCTTTTTTTTCTCTGCACACACTTG
>NW_017728992.1:192545512-192546614 GCF_001723915.1 Gavialis gangeticus | reverse complement strand
CAACTGCTCCCCATGCCACGCAGCCATTGAGTGCTCTCTGTGCCGTGGCTGCTCCCCATGCCACATCCCGCGGCCGTGGGCTACCCCACCTCTGTGCACCCTTGTGCCATGCCCTGTCATGTGCGGGGCGGTGGGGAGTGAGGCTGGACCCAGAGCGGCAGCAGGAGGTGGGGAGCAGGGCAGGATCCAGAGCAGCAGCAGGGGGGTGGGGGAGCGGGGCAAGACCCAGAATGGTGATGGGAGGGGGAACAGCGGGGCTGGACCCAGAGCAGCAGGGGGTGGGCGTGGGGCCAGATGCTTGTCTCCATCCCCAGCCCCACCGTCATTCATGGTGGGCATTTTGCTAGTACCTCTATAAAGGTTTTCAGTTAAAAGTTAGGGAGAAAGGTGCAAGATAGTTTGAGAGTTAACAGAAGTTCACTGGTGCAAACATTTAGGGACTATTGCCCTGCTGGATGGTGCACTGGCCTGCACGGGGAAATCATTTCCCTTCTCTGTCTCACTCTTCCTCTGGAATGAAATGGGACTTACGATATTTACTGTACCATCTTTTTAAAGTACTTGAGGGCCTACTGGGAGGAAACCACTACTCACAAGTTAAATAGTACTGGTTTTACTTTGAAAATACCCTACTAAAAAGATTTCAAGTTATACTGTTCGGGATGGGTAAATGATAGACTTTAGAGATCTGAATCTATACATCTTTCAGCCTATATAGTCTTAACCAGAGCCTGAGCAACTACTTATGGAGAGATCTATGTATTAGCTCCATCCTTCAAATTACCTCCATTGGCCTCGATTGCTACCGACATCTTCAATGAGGCCTCTCAGGGGGTCTGCTTATGAAAGGGTACTTTACTTGCTGCCTCGAAGCTGTTTATTGGCACTAATTATATTGACCTTTGGGAGCAGTCTAGGAGTCTATAGCAACAGAACATGTGCCATTTTGCTTTTTAGTTGGAGGATGATTTTCCTTTGGCTGGGTGATACTTTCTTTTCCTGCCAATATTCTGCTAATTATCTTCACAGGCTGGCCAACTGCAACAATTATGCCACTTCAAAGGCCAGCCAGGTTTGAAAGCCATTATGGGGTGCTGGATTT
>NW_017728992.1:192533979-192540512 GCF_001723915.1 Gavialis gangeticus | reverse complement strand
TGCTACTTTCTTTTCCTGCCAATATTCTGCTAATTATCTTCACAGGCTGGCCAACTGCAACAATTATGCCACTTCAAAGGCCAGCCAGGTTTGAAAGCCATTATGGGGTGCTGGATTTTGACATAATTGAATCCTTACAAAACACATTTTTGAATGTGTGTTTATTAGTGACCAAAAGTGCCCAGCTAATGCTCTAGTGAGTGCTTCCTTCCAGAATAGTTCATCACATTTGGCAACACATGTTGCCCCAGTCCCAGGACGTCTGAATAAAATGATCCACCCATCCATCCAAAATGCATTGTTCCTCCGCATGCATTTTTTTTCACCCCTCACCTGGCCAGCTGCCAGCTGACTTATCTTGCTCCTCTGGGCAGCACTCTTGATAGCTGCCCTTTGCTACAGCAGTAATGGTGGCAGGTGTCATTCTGTGGTCTGGTGGTGGAAACAGTGGCAGGCAGGTCATCTAATGCTGGGTAGATAGGTCGTCATCAGGTAGGTGCTGGATAACTGCTGGAGTGAGCTATGGGTCCCTTCTGGTAAGAGTCTGGGTGGCTGCTTGGGGAATGGGCATCCTTTTGGTTCTTGAGGTTCTGGTGGCTGGAGGTCTCCCTGCACTGGTTTGGTAGAGGTCCTCTGTGACTGGGGTGTCATGGGTGAACAGGGCTCCCGTAGCCTGGATACTGGCATTAGATAGGCTGTAAAAATGTTGGCAGACTCCCTCGCAGTGAAGCAGCAGCTTTGACCCCGGTGCCTAGTGCTGCTGGTAGAGGGGATAATGCTGTAGCAGCTGTGCGGTCTGCGAGGCACTGGTAGCATTTAAAGGGAAAGGTGTTTCCTTTGTAGTAGCTGCGGTCAGAGCAAAAGCGGTTGTTGCCAGGGCATGCCAACCAGCTGAGGTATGAAGCAGCCTGCTTGCTCCCAGACTTGTAGAGGGCTTCTCTTTGAACAAGCAGGGCCATGCTTCCCATTGTTAAGGAGGCCTTTGCTGCCTGTTTCATCTTTGAAATAACATATTCGGTTCTCATCCTTCCTAGGCACACTGCTTTATTAAAATCTGGACGTTCCTGGGGAGGTTAGAAAATCTGTTCTTTGGGATATACCCTCAGCTTAGCCAAATCCTTACGTGGTGTGCAGGAAGGGGCATCGTATTCACTTCCAGCCTCATGTCACATCAGGGGGACCCCTACTCATGTATTGGCATGAGTTTGTGTTTCCCAAACCCGGAGAGCACAAGCTGGGACTGTTTTTGCAAGGTCTCCCATATGTTAACAGAGGTTTCTCTGACTTCTCCTTGCAGCTCAGTTTTTTGGTAGCTGCTAGATGTAGCTTTCAAAATGAGTTTGCATGATGGGCAGTTTGCATTGGCCCCTGGCCTGAAGGATAGGTGTTGGGCAGGGACCGTGCAGAATGGCTGGGCAAGGCTGTGAAAACAGTCGCTCCATCCCTGGTCTGCTAAAATGATCCGGTAACTGAAGTAGAGCCGAATCCTTGAGGGTCATTGGACTGGCTCATGATAGTATTTTAATGAGATTGAGATTCTGTGTAATGTCATGGTTTATTGATATATTTCTTTGGTCTGAGTCATAATTTCTAGAGGCTAAGATTTATTTCCTTTTCTCTTTCCAGTGGACTCTGCAGAACTAGCAGACAGGGAGTCAGCTGGAACTGGAAGCAGATATCCCAGTTTTGCTGGCAGCATGAGCTGATATACCAGGTCCTGGTAGGATCAGTTTTGTGAGGAGGATCCTATGGTGGGAAAGAACTGGCATAGGTGCCTCTAGTGGTATCTCTCCTATTGCTTGTCTGGGGTGGTGTGACCAGGGCTTCCCAGGGCTCTGCCAATTCCTAGTGCAAATTAGAGCAGTCTCCTGCCTAGACGCAGGGTAAAGATGAAAATGAGAAGTTCGTGCCAGTGACGTTTTGCCCCCCCACCTAATCGTGTGCTTTTCAAATGCAGCCACAGATCCGGCCTGGTGACTCTTTCTCTTCACTTTCTAGTGGTCAGATGGAGACGTTTTTAGCCTGGTTACTCCTGCTCTATGTGATCAAAACAAAATTAGCCCTATGGGCTGCCCTCCCTCTAGGACAGCACAGAGGGGCAAGGGCACGGCCTCCAGGGGGGCAGCTGAGTCTCATGCAAAGCTGGTGGAGATAAACAGTAAGGGAAGATGTCCCAGAAAGCAGTGGAGGGGACAGGATCCCTGGGATCAGGACCCCCAGCCTTGCCCGGCTACCTACCAACTCTGTAGTTTTGTGAAGCTCTGTGGCTGTCTGTATCTCTGCGTGCGTGCATCACAAGGTGCACAGGCTGTGGCAGAAGGAAACTTTTCCTGAAGCTTGTCAGCAGTCTGAAGGCTTTCACTCCTTCCCTACCTCCTTTTTTTCAGAGGAGCCTTGGGATTTCATGGATTTTCACTTCCAGATGGCACAGAATTAAGGAGCATGTATGGACATTTGCCAGCTTCCTGAATACACTTCATGCTACATCCTTTCTGAGTATTTTTCTGTGGGTTAAGGCCAGAAGGGACTGTTATTCTCCTCTGGTCAGACCTCCTCTGTCCTTCTAATTAAACTACAGCATATCTTTTTTTTTTTAAAGAAAAAAGACATGCAACATCGATTTAAAGACTTCATGTTACAGAAAGTATTGCATCCCTTGGAAAATGGTTTCACCGGTAGGTTATTTATATTATCCTAGGAGCCCCAGCAGGAGCCCAGAGTCCTAGTTCCTGTACAAACAGCAAGGTCCCATGCTCTACTAAGTATAAGACATGGGATAGTTGATAAACTCCAACAGATGGAGGAGCATAAGGAAACAATGAGGCCATATTGGTTAGTGTGACGGCCCATAGGTGTAGCACACTGGCAGTTTTAACTGTTGCCAAATGTTTGGACAGCAGCGTTTTAAGGAGGGTTTGAAGGGCGATAATGTGGGCCCTTTGTGGATGCATCTGGGGAGCTCCCTCTAGGCATGAAGGGCAGTACTGGAAAATTTGGCAATCTAATAAATGGGTGATGCAGGTTGCCATCATGGGCCGAGTGGAATTGAGAGTTGATCTCCTGATACCAAAAGAGATGAAAGGCAGGTGGGGATGGGCTTTGCAATTCTTTGAAAAGGAGGAGAAGCAGGTTAGGTTTAATTAAGACAGAGAAGGATGAGCTAGTGGAGAAGCACAGAGAAATGGGTGAAATGGTTAAAGAAAGAACTCCCCCCTGTTAAATTGCACCTTATTGCTAGTTTGAAGCTGACTAGTTTCTGTCTCCAGAAAGTGGATCTTGATGTACCTTTGTGTCCTAGGTTAAGGAGCCCTTAAGCACCAGATTTTCCCCTATGTATCATTCTTATGGTTCTTTTGAGCAGCCTATACTAACTTTTCAGCAGATATTTTAAAGTATGGACACTGAAACTCAAATGGCATTTTACTAGTGTCTTTGCCAAGGCTGCAAACAGAGAATTACACCTGTGTACTCCTAGCAATGCTTCTAACACCATCAAGGATCATATTTTAGCTCTCTCAACACTGCACTCTGCTAACATTGCATTTAATTGCTTGTCTGTGGGGACCCCAAAATGGTTTTGAAAGTCAGTGCTTTTCAGGGTGCAGTGCCTGCTCCTTTGTCTTTTGTTCCTGGATGACCTTGGGTTTGACTATCCTGTAGCACAGAGGTGCTCAATCTTTTGACCCCTCAGGCTGGATGAGTGGTGTGCAAATGGTCCACAGGCTGGATTGGGCCCCAAACACCAGGATCAGGCCCTGTGCTACCTCTGCCAAGTTCCTTGCAGCAGCATAGGGCCCCCATCAGCCCTGTAACACCCCAGTTTGCCCAGCACAACCAAACCAGCATGCAGGGCTCCCCATGGGTCTGGAAATTTGGCAGCAGGACAGCGGCACTTATCTGCCACTGCTTCCCCCCAAGGGGAACCTCATGAGTTGGATGGCACATGTCTACGGGCCAGATTTGGCCTGTGAGCTGGGGGTTGAGCACCCCTGTTGTAACATTATTAGCATACAGCTGACCAAGTGATCCAGAGCA
This sequence comes from Gavialis gangeticus, assembly GCF_001723915.1. NCBI lineage: Eukaryota > Metazoa > Chordata > Crocodylia > Gavialidae > Gavialis > Gavialis gangeticus. The sequence continues at coordinate 192,536,477 of NW_017728992.1, read as the reverse complement.
CTTTACATGCACCGTTTCTTTCTTCTTTCATTATTATTTACAACTCCACACATCTCTACCAGCAAAGATCTTTATATTTTCTTCCAGGCTGTTGATAACATGAAATGCTTTTCTGTACTGAAGCCTGTCTTTTCTGCAGGTCTGCCCAGAAGGGATCTAGCTGATTTATAACGCCCAGCTCAAGATGTATCCAAACAACATTTTGGCTACTATGTATCTCTTTCCTTCCCCCTCTGACTGCTTTCTGCCTGACTTTGGACTGTAAGCTCCTTGGAAGAGGGACTGGAAGGAACCTAGTGTAAGACACTAGAGGATGTGTCACAAATCTCTCCTCTTTGCTGCCTGATCCATGGAGGATGAGGGTCTGTCTGAGCCCTAGTTCCTGGCTCTTTATCTCAAATTGTTGAGACTGATTTTGGAGACCTCCAGTGTTAGTTGAGGAGGTCGATGTCACGTTATTACATGTTGGATGCTGCCAGAAGCATGCAATAAATAATAATAATGGAGCATAATGCCTCATCCGGCCAAATCACATCCTACAGTTCTCCATCTGGCAATGTTCCCCCTGACAGCGATGGGAGTTTTGCAGAGAGCATGTGGAGGAGTAGGGCTCTTTGTATCAGCACACCAATGATGCTGGGACCACCCCTATCTTTGCGCCCAGTTTAAAGCCCCCCTGGAATTGTTGGCTCGACTGGTCTTAAAACACGTTTTTGTGCTGAAGTTCTTCGAAATGGCTGTCTGTGTCGTTGTTCCAGGATGTGTGCACGCGCGCGTGTATGGAAGAGGAGAAATGCTAAACTTTTTCTTGTATTAAAGAAAAGTAGTGGAGTTTTTCTTTTAAAAATGAATCGTAAAACTCCGGAAAGCTTTCCCCATCAGAAAATAACAAGTTAGCGCTAGTCAGATTTAGGGCTTACATTGCTTGATGGTCTTTCTTGCAAAATTTGTAGCTGAAATTAAATTTTGAGTTTAATATTAACAACATCTCTTTTCTTCTTGTCTGAGGTATAAAAGCCATCCGAGCTGGTAGACTTGACTATTCCTCATCCATTGCTGTTCAGTGTGGGCACAACCCTCTGATAATGGAAATAATTTACCACCTGCAATGAAAATAATTTACTCTTCTCACTTGGGTAGGAACATTCACTTTTGCAACATGAAACTGATGAATTGGTCAGCAATAAATTCTTCCTTCTCCGCTTCCCATGTACGGGGGGATTGAAGGTTGACTTAGCACTCACTGTCAGTAGCATTCCTCTATTTTCAAAGCACGACACTATCTTGACTAATCATCGTTGCTTCCCTGTGATGCCGGGAGGCACCGTTCCCATTTTACGGAGGCAGAACAGAAATTGAGAATAAACGGCTTGATTATCAGAGCTTTTCAGGTCCCAGCAGTGATTTTAGCTGTAAATGAGTTGTCCAAACAACCCCCCAAGTCATTAGCTGGGAGTGGAATATGCGCATCTCTGGCTATCCCTTTCCTGCTCAGATAGATGGGTTATTAATGTATTTGCTTTGCTTATAACAGTTTGGTGATATCAGATCATTTCATTTCCAGTGCTGATCTTCAAGGCATGAAGTAATGTTGCACCTCTTCCTGCTGCCTGCTAGATATATTTTTTAAAGCAGTTGTATACATTTGTCTCCCCCTTTTTAACAACCGGCGTGGTGGTTATGAAAGTTGAAAAGCCGATAAACTGTGTTAACATTTTATTATCTGGCTTCCAGGTAGTCTCTTGCGAATTGGGGTTTGTGGCAGAGTACTGGAGCCAGGAAGACCCATGGGTGACACAACAGCCCAATGGAGCAGCTCTGCGGGTCTTCCTCTCTACAACCGGCAGGGTTGGGCTGTTTCCTTTTGAAGGTCCAGATATGGAAATATGTATTATGGATTACTTTTCCCGTATCTGGACCTTCAAAAAGAAACTCTACATTCTTCTTTTTGAAGTATCTATCTATCTATCTATCTATCTATCTATCTATCTATCTATCTATCTATCTATCTATCTATCTATCTATCTATCTATCTATCTATCTATCTATCTATCGATCTATCTATCTATCTATTTCTCTGTTGTATATTGATTTTCATTATATACATATAAAAGGATCTCTATCTAGATCTATCTATCTAGCTAGCTATAAAATAAAAGAATCTATATATAAAGATAAACTCTTTGAAGGTCTCCAATATATATGAGAGGGAGAGATATACACACATACATACACATGAAAGTATTATGCATATGGGGGAATATTAAATATTATGCATAGGGGAATATTAAATATCGGATACAATACATTATATATATATATCTGTATATCTATATAGAGACATAGAAGTATTTTCCAATATATCATATAATATTTTCCCATATCTGTGTGTGTGTGTGTGTGTGTGTGTGTGTGTGTATAGATATGTGTGTGTATATATATGTATGTATGTGTGTATATACTTAGGAGAATATATATGTGAGCACCCCTATGGCATC
>NW_017728992.1:192528609-192528979 GCF_001723915.1 Gavialis gangeticus | reverse complement strand
GCGTGTGTGTATAGATATGTGTGTATATACTTAGGAGAATATATATGTGAGCACCCCTATGGCATCATAGACAATTAGGGTCGGAGGGGTCAGGAGGTCTAGTCCATGCGTATAGCGGTACTGGGGGTGGGGTGCACACACGTGTACAGTGCAGGAGAGAACAGCTGCATTCGGGTGCGAGTGCAGGTGTGAGTCTGTGTGAAAACACCCGGGGGGACACGTGTGTGTGTGTGTGTACGCGCAGGGTGACAGGCGCCCCGCCCCCGGGCTTCCCCCGCGGGGGGAGGGGGGCACAGGCCGACCGGGGAAGGGGGGAATCCCCGGCCGCCCCCCCGCAACGCCAACGGTCGTCCGCCCCCACCTGCCGGCC
>NW_017728992.1:192514237-192528168 GCF_001723915.1 Gavialis gangeticus | reverse complement strand
GGAGCGGGGCACGGGCTGCGCCGGCCGACCTGCTGCGGCGGCTGGACCTGTGCCCACCCGGGCGAGCCGTGCACCTGCGCGTCCTGCCGGAGCGGGATCTGCCCCGGCAGCTGCGTCGACACCCACCCTCCCGACCGCTGCCCTCGTACCCGCATGTACAGCTGTAGCGGTGTCTGTCCTGCCTGGAGCGTGTCTGCAGCCGTCACACTTCTAGCTCTAGCAGTAGCTGTACCTATCTAGTCTGCTTCCGCATCTGTATGTAGAACTATAGCTGTACCTATAGCTATCACTGTGTCTGTACCTACCCGGGCCAGATCTGCCCCTGGATGCACAGCTATAGCTGTGTCTATCCTGCCCATAGCTGTAGCTGTATCTGCATCTATCGTAGCTATAGCTATATCTATCCTATCCACAGCTGGATCTATATGTCAGACCTATAGATGTAGCAGTATCTGTACCTACCCAGTCTAGATCTGGATGTATACTTGTAGCTGTATCTGCTCTACCTATAGTTGTAGCTGTTTCTGCACCTGTGTGTATAACTATAGCTGTATCTATATCTATCCTACCTATAGCTGTGTCTACATCTACCATAGCTATAGCTGTAGCTGTATCTATCTAGTCTAGTTCTGCATCTGTATGTATAGCAATAGCTGTATCTCTACCTATATAGCTGTATCTGCACCCACCGTACCTATAGCTATAGCTGTAATTGCACCTATAGCTGTACCTACATCATGCCTACTGCTGCAGCAGTGTCTGCACCTATCCAGTCTTGATCTGCATCTGGATGTATAGCTATTGCTGTATCTATCCTGCCTATAGCTGTAGCTGTATCTGCATCTATCATAGCTATAGCGATAGCTGTATCTAGTCTAGATCTGCATCTGTATCTCTATCATGCCTAGAGCTGTATCTGCATCTATAGTTGTATCTACTTCTATCATGCTTATAGTTATAGCAGTATCTGTATCTATCTAGTCTAGATCTGCATCTCTATGTACAGCTATAGCCAGATCCAGATGTAGTATGCCTATAGATGCAGAAACAGCTATAGGTACATCGACATCTGTCATGCCTATAGTTATATAGCTGTATCTGTCTAAGTAATATCTGCATCTGAGGTACACTATAGATGCAGTTATAGATTAGATAGATATAGCTATTGCTATGGATAATCTAATCTATATCTGCATCTGTATCTTTAGGTCTAGCTGTATCTATTTCTATCATACCTATAGCTATATCTGCATCCATAGCTATAGCAATATCTCTCAAGCCTATAGCTCTAGCTGTAAATCCATCTCTCCAATCTGTAGCTGTATCTACATCAGCCTCTGCTGCCCTGAAGGGGGTGTCCAGGCTTTCCCTGAGAAGATGCGGGTTGTGTAGCTGTTTTGCTTTCTCATTCTAGGCTCTTTCAAACTTGCTCTCTGCCAGGAGAAAATAACAAGGGGCTCAGGACTGGCTGCAGTTCTGCTGGTCTCATGGTTTTGCCAGGGTCAGGAGCTGCTAAACAGCTTCTCATTTATCTTTGGAGCCTTCATGCCATTGTACAAGTGCGTTCTCTGGGATGCACATGTTCAAACCTGGGTATTTTGTTCAAGTGGAGAAAGCCAAAGCTACAAGGGCTCATTCTAACAGATTTTCTAAGGATCGAAGTGCTGAAGGGGACACTGCCAGCTTCATTTTAGCATAACATGTTTTTCACCACGTTTCACAAACTGTTGGCACCCTGAGCCCAATAAAAATGCTACATCAGGCTCCAAAATAAAAGCAACCAGAGTTGTTTTCCAATAAACAGCCATCCTTCTGCAGTGCATGCATCGAAACCATTGCAGCAGTAGGGACCATCGAGTCTCAGATCAAAAGCAAAACTTGACTCTAGCTGGTTTTCCTCATCCAAACTGAGAAACGTAACAAGCAGAGAACAAATAGCAGTCTTTGTATTCTACCCTTTGCCATTCATAGCCTCTCAAAATCATCAGAGATGATCTCAGTAATAGTTTCATAGTTTCATAGTTTCTAGGGTCGGAAGGGACCTAATAGAAAACCAAATTTGTTTACAGCATGTGTTTCTTAAGTTGTCAGTGTCCCTTTTAAAATGCATTTTGTTTCAGAACCTTGTCTGCATGTGCCGGCAAAACTGGCTGGAAATCAGGTGTCGGTTTTAGGAAAGGCTGTGGTGTCCACCAAACACGTTCTGACTTGAGCAGTGGGTACTGAAGTTGGTTGATTTATCAGACAATGAAAGTACTCTAGTCTGTGTAGACTGCAGGCTTGTGGCTGGATACTGCCAACTCTTAATTTTGGGACTGGATTTTCTTTCTGTGAGTCTGACCCATTGAGCTTAGGGCTGTGATCCTTCCCCTTGGCAAATCCTTCACGGATGCCCCTGGGTGCTGTGCCTGAGGAAGGGGTGCAAGATCATCTTCAATGCTGAGAAGGCTCTTTGTGGTTGTATAGTGACTTATTGCTAAACCCTCCTTCCCTCCCATTACTTTATTTCTATTCTTTCCCTGATATATGTATGGTAAGGACACGCATGCAGTTTTAGGTATCTAGTTACTAAGCCCCGGTTAATAAGGCATTTATTGGTTTGCTATTGCAGCTATTTTAACTTGGGAAAATGTATGATGGTCGGCATTGGGGTGTGTTCTGAATGTGGGAGAACTGCTTTCTATGAAGGCTTTAGCTGCTCCCTTCTGCTTGGTATTTTGTAACCAATGGATTTTGGTTTCTGAATTTGAGATGAGTGACTTTAAAACATGAGGCTTTGGGAAGTCTGTGTGCAATCACCTCCATTTTGCATGCAGTCCCGTGTCCCTAGAGTCTATCCGTCTGTGATCCACTCTTGTCTTATTTAAACCACTTCTTAAATCCCATGCATACAGCGCTCTCTAAAAACATTAAACAAGCCTCCTGAATTACCTTCTTTGGAGGTAACACCACGTACACCGGTGACACTGTGGCAGGACTTCCAAGTGTAACATCAGTCTTTATATTTAAGAGAAAATGCACCGCCAGTCAGTAGAATAGCCGCAATATCTACCATCGCTTGCTGATGAATGGATGCCATATAAAGTGAAGCCCTGCGGTGGCATTTCTGAATTGATAAAAAATTTTGGTTTATCTTTGGTGTAAAATTGAAATTATTCTGCACAAAGTGGACTTTTCATCCAAAACCTTTTTACCGACAACCCCTTTTTCCACTGAAATTTGCGGAAAATTTTCTGTTGGTGTTCTTCCATAAAGTGGTTGTCTCAGACATCTTTCCTCCCATTTATAATCCCATAACATCCCCATGGCAGCCATAGCAATTCCTTACTTGAAAAATGTATAGTAGGGATGTGTATTGAGTGAGGTTTTTGAAGGAGCTCAAAGAGGGGCTGACTGCATCCATAGAAGCCAGGGGTAAGACTCCCACTGATCTTAAGGGGAGCAGCATTAGGCCGTGCACTCTTGAGAATCACATTATAGATGCCATTTCTGCTTCCTTTAATGCTGCTTAGCCATTAGAAACAGAGGGCCCATAAACACATGGCCAGGCTTGTTATCTTTGTAGTCAGCGGTTCACCTAAGTGGCCCATCTGGCTGGTATGGTTAAGGCATTTTAGTTTCTGCAGTCAGCAGCCTACAAGGGCATCATGTGGCCAACATCATGTCCAGCCACCTTTGACTCAACAGCCTAGATGATCCATTTACTGTTAGGTTAACTAGGGACAACTGTCAGCACAAGTTCAGACGGCAGCCCAAGCTCATACCTCGGGTGCCATAGCAAGGCACTTTAATCATTCTGCCATAGTTGTGATGACCACCATCAGCTCCCCTTGAACTAGGGGTCATAGCTAGGTGGTCTCTGGCATGGTGGCCCCATTCAGGCTGAGCTGGTGCCTTATGATTAATGTATGGCATGAAGTTTGGCAGTGGCCATACAAAAAGTCTTAAGGACAAGGCTTTACACAGAAGTCATTAGTGCCTTGTGCTTGTCACTAATTGCTGTTTAATTGTGAAGACCAGTTAAAGTTATAAAAATACACCAACTGCAGAAACTTCCTCAGCCTCACGAAGGGTATTTAAACCCGAAAGCGTGCTTAAATTTTTGCCCAACTACTTAAATTGGTCTAATAAAACCTATCAGATTCACCCAAAGAACGTTGTCTGCATAAAAACGCAAGGAACACAATTGTTTCCCCCAAAGATATTTCAGTGTCGCTAACCCAAAATGTTGAAATGTCAGGTATCAATGCTAAAACATTCATGATATGTAAGTCTTTCGGATTCATGTTCAAGCTTTTCTCTAAAATCACAAGGACTAGAAATGTATTTAAAAAGCACCAATTAAACAAGTAAGCAACCCCCCTCCCCTTCCTCTTCTCTGAGATTGTCATCTAATCCGTTGACTCCAGGAACTGGGCTTTTAAGACCATTACTCAATATTGAAGGATGTGGCAAACCAGCAAATTTCAAGCTGTGTTTTGATCTTCAGTAGAAACTCTTGAAAGGAAAGGGAGACACCACACTAATTTTGAAAGTGTTTGTGGTTTTGAGCGCTGGAGTTGTACACTCAAACAAGAAGTTTTGTTGTAGCAAAAGACTCCAGGTAGGCCACTTGGTTAAGATGGCCTGGTGTGAGTAAGGATGACTGTTTTAAATAAAGGATCCCTGATGTCCAGGTTAGGTTTTTCAGCAAAATCCATGGGAGTTGGGGGAAAGAGGAGTTTACAGTCTCCCCAAGCAGCAGGACTGGTGTGGTTCTTCCGTGCAAAGGAAAGGGCTGCTCAGCAGAGAGCTAAGCTCTTTTGGGGGGTGCCCTTAAAAGGTAACACATGGGATTTGGGGAACAGGTTGAGTGCAGCTTGAGGATCTGCAGTCACACAAGTCATCCATTTGTTTTCTCCTGTACCCTGTGGGGGAAGATGGTATCAGGGGCTACTGATGTTTAACCACTAGGCAGCAGTAGCATTACAGGGTGAGTTAGTAGCTTTACTGGGATGAAGGGGAGGGAGAACGTTTTATATTGCTTCCTTGGGAAGTATATCTGTGCCTGCCTGCTTGGTTCCTGGAGCGACTTTGGCTTTGCTTTTCCTGGCAGTAAATTGTTCCCATTAGTGGCAGCCCCTTTGGTCCTTTATTTTGACAATTGTAGCTCAGTTTCAATTATTGATGCTATTACTTCCTAATGCACCAGTAAACATTTCATAGTACACTTTGTGAAAATAATGAAGTCTTGGTAATTGGAGAGCTCACTGCACACCTCTGCTATTACCTCTTTGCTGAGGCTGGGGGAGGCAGCGACAGCTATTTGTGTGAATTAGTGTCATTCGACTGTATGTCAAGTGCCGTATGCAGGCACTGTTACATGGGTCAGTTGCTGGCTGCAGATACCTGGAGCACTGCTTACATAAAAGCGGAGTCATGGTAGGCTTCTAATAATACTACAACTGCAGAGTAACATTTTCTATAGGATTTAAGAGATTTAAGACTCAGCTTCCTATTTTCAGAAGCTACAGCAGCAGCTCAAGGCCTGGTCTGCACTAGAGTCCTGGGTGGGGGGGGAGCTGCATCTCATGTCGATATACCGGTGTAGCTCCACCTGGACTGCCAAACCCTCCGGAGAAGCTGGACAAAGGCTAAGCTTGTTGGCCTATGCTGAGCACTGAGCTGGGTGGTTACTCTGCTAGCAGTACCGAGGCTGGCTTAGGGATGTCTGTACAAGCTGTTGTCACACATTTGACCCCAGTGTAGCCATGCCCTGTTTCACTGAAAATTGGTGGAACTCGGCCCAGAACCGTCCAAGTTCCATTTTTTCAACAAACAATAAAAAAAAAAAGGACTCGCCTCATCAGCTACTATAAATGGCATTGTTATAGACCTATCAGGTGCTATGTCAGTTATGAGAGGCAGCCACTGGTTGAACTGGGAATGAAACCCTTCATGCGCTTTGATCCCACTGGTTGGAATAGATGTGAGCCAATTCAAGTGAAGCCACTTGAATACCACAAATGGCAAACAGGAAAGAGTTCGACACTCAAGTACCTCTCCCAGTGCTCTGCACCCCTCAGGAATGACTTGGGTGTCATAGTACCTACAGTCTGAGTTCGTATTCAAGGATCCATCAGGGAGAAGTTGCTGAAATTAGCATCAGGATTTTGTTCTGTGTCTCTAGCGTTGGATTCTTTCAGTCTGTAATGACACCTGAATTTTCCTGGGTGCAATCAATTTGGGCTATCTGGAGGGAAGGAGCTCTTATTCCGTATGTGTGCATGGGTTTTATTGTGACTGAACCGAGAGAGGGCTTCTAGAAAAGGTCCGGTGGATATCTCCACCCTCTCTGTGTTCTGTAACTCCTGAAGTAGCATTAAAAACAAATCTAGTAGAAAATTAGGGAGTTACATATTAGACCCTGCTCTCTCTCTTCTGGTATAACTCAGTCCTACCAACCTCCCACCTGTATACAAACATGTATATTTGGCATGGAAAAAACAAATATTGCTTTGAGATACATGTGCCAAGCTTTCCTAAAGGCTGATTATTACTCTTATAAACATCTCTAAACAGGATCTGGCCTTAAGTAGTTTGGATCCAATTTAGCAGCTATAAAAAACTTGTTTTAAACAAAGTCAAAGGATTGAATACTTGGGACAAGTTAGTTGATGCCCTGGTCTGAAGCAAATTGGGTCAGGAGCCATAGTGACACAGCCATGCTACTAGGGATGGTCAGATACCATCCACCTTGTAGAAAAACCTATAAATAAATAATAGTGTTTATTCCTTTTGTTTTATATCTCTGTATACCCTTCTTGTTGTGGATAGCACTTTTCAGAGAGATGAAGATACGGAGGCATTGCTTCTACAATTGCTTCTGGCAGATACAGGATTAAAAGGGATAACTTCAATAATAATAGCTTTATAGAGAGTATGGTTCAAGAATCATTAAATATATGCTGCCTTCTGTCTCATTTTAAAACAGTCCTTGGGAGGCTTATCAACATGTATGTAGGAAGGGACACTGAAGGAGTTTTAGGCTCAGATTGATCTATTTTGGCAATGGTCCCCTTTGAAAGACCTTCCAGGCTGGATTAGAGTACTTCCTTGTGACTTAATCCAGCAAAGAATTTAAACAAGTGCTTAATTTCAACTACAGGTTAGTTCCTAGGGAAACCAATCTAAATAGAGTAGAAGTTGGTTTTCAAACTTTTTTTTCATTTCTGAACTTGTAAAAAATTTCAAATGGAGGTGCAACTCTCTCTGAATTGTAAGTGTGGATATTCATATTCTTTTGATCGCAGTCGTGTTTCACAAACCTTAGACATAATCTGTGGACCCCAGGGGTCTGCAGGACACAGGTTGAGACCCCAGAGTTAACTACTGGGGTTCCAGGTTTCAGTTGAGTCGAGTGAGGGACTTCTATTGCACGCTGGTTATAGGGAACGCTGTTGCCAGACACATAGCAAGTTCTTTCGGTGCCTGGGGCACGGGGGTGGGATTATGCTGATTACTGGCAAGCAGCAGGGGTATGGGGGGAGCAGGTGGGAGCAGAGTCTTATTTGCCCCCACTTTCTTAACTCAGACACCTGGGGACTGCTCCTGGTGCCCTGTTTGCTCCCTCCCCTACCTCCCCGGTGCAGGGCTATGCCTTTCGTGGCTAAGTTTCCCGGGAGGGGAGGCATCATTCTACTCCCCTCCCTCCCCAGGTCCACCACTGGGCATAGGGCTGAGCTGAGCCTACCCAGCTTCTCTGGCTGGGCTGAGCAGGGCTCTGCCTGCCGTGATGAAACCTCCTGGCAGAAGGGGGCCATACTAGTGCACCTCTAAGTTGGTGCCTGGGGCAAGTGCCCTGCTGGCCTCCACTTAGTTATGCTACTGGTTGTTGCTGCATTTGGTTCAGTTCCCCTGCTCTGGGGTGGGGGGCCCTTTAGAGTGGCTCTGAGAGCTGCTCTAATTAAAGCACCTACAATGTCATGTATATTCAGTGTCCCACACTTCAAAATGGCAGCGGGGGTGCTTGAACTAAAACTTGTTTGATGAGCTTTAGTTAAATTGCCCCACCATCATTTTGAAGCACGGGGATGCTGAATAGACATGATGTGGTGGCTGCTGGAGTGTGTTAATTAGCACACTCCAGCAGACTTGATTAATAGCATGTGTTGGAGCAGACATCCGGTGTATGTATAGGTGCCCTACTTTTTTTTTTTACCTCCCTCTCGCTCTTTGCTTTTGAGGAGCCTCTCAAGGAACAGCTCTGCAGCATTTAGCAATTACGCTGATCTGGTGTACGCTGCAAGCTTTGGTTAGCAGATATATATTAGCTAATGGTGGGAAAGGATCATCCCTCCGAGCCGACATAGCTCTATCAGAAACACCAAGTGCAGAAAGTAGCTTTTGTTGGATTAGTTTGTGTCATTCAGGGAGGTGGTGCATCTACACCAGATAACACAACTAGCAGGTGCTGCATCTCCAGTAGGAGGTTCAGCCGACACAGTGATGCTGGCTCAGCTACAGCTGCAGAGGTGCTGTAGTGTAGGTGATCCAAGAGCCAAGCAATGTGACTCCTTCAGAAGAGGAGGCCTCCTTCAATCCTTACCTTGGTTCCAGCAGCTGATCATTGCAGAACACGAGCCTCTGCACAGCACAGCAGCTGCTTCCACCTAGATCTGGAGAGGCCCTTGTAAAGGTGCAGCGCCCCACAGATATCTAGGCTGTCCCTAATGCTGCCCTTCCCAAGCATCGCTCCTAGGTACACCCACCTGGAATAATTAAATAAGTGGGGGCACTTTAACTAAAGCTCATCAAACAAACTTTAGTTCAAGAGCCTCTACTGCCATTTTGAAGTGTGGGATGCTGAATACACATGACGCTCTAGGTGCTTTAATTAGAGTGGCTCTAAAGGGCTCCCACCCCACCCCAGAGCATGTGTATAGATGCCCACAGGGTCTTCACCTTAGTAGCAGTGATGGAGGTCTGACAGTGAGACATTGGGGGAACTGGACCAAATGCAGCAACAACTGTTAGCATACCCAAGTGGAGGCCAGCAGGGCACCAACTTAGAGGGGCACCAGTGTCTATCCAAGTGAACAAACTGTGTACTACTTGTATGCCACCGTTTGTACATTTGTAGAATAGCTTGTGTTTACTCCTGGCTTAACCAACCTCCCTTTAATGCAGCTAATCCTGAGACATGCTAAGCACCTGACTGTGATAGGAGCCCAGCACCTCTCAGGGTGAGGCTCGCTCTTTTTGCCAGCCTGCTGACTGTTTTTGTTGAACTCGATCTTAAGCTCCCTCTGGTTTGTCAATATATTTCCGTGCAGCATTGCAGGTGTAGCTCCAGCACAGCTGCCCTAGGAAGTTTTCGAGGCTGTGATATGAAACTGCTGCGTATCACCTAAGATTGTCTCTGTGATGTTTCCTGACTCATCACATGATATGCTTGTACCTTACTGGTAGCATTGCTGTTACCTCTGCATTTCATTTGATATCTATATTTTGTGCATTACTACTAATCAATGAATATATATTTTGAATGCCTTCTGATTAGCTGGGTTTGTCAAATGGAATCTGCGTTATTTTAGGCTCGTGTTTTGAACCTAGGTCCTTTCTATGTTTTTCTGCTCTCAGTGGTGTCTGCAACTCCTCCTAGTTCCATATTATCTGCAAATCTCATTAGTATACAATTTGTTCACTTTGATAGATTAATGAAGTATTTAATAAAACTGGAACTAATGCAATTTCTGCCGCACTTCACTAGATACTGCACCTCGCCACTCATTTAATCCACTGTTATTTATTATTTATTTAAAATACTGAAGCCAAATTTCACTTCATGTAAGGGGGTTCGTATGCAGAATGTCGTGACTTAATATCGGGAGTAGAATATTTTGAGGCACCGACTCCATTGCTGTATCAAATCTGAACCTCAAGCATCTGTTTGTGTTTCTCCCTCTATAACTAACTGTTGCATTACAGTTTTGTATTTGCTTATTTCTAAGCTATCCATATCAACATATTCTGTATCCCAGGCTGTTTGTATGTTTGATAATTTTTTTAGAAGATTCAGCCCATTAATGGAAATAAATCCATGGTTTTATTCTTGTCCTTTATTAAAAAAGCCAAAGAATACTGAAAGTTAAAATACCCACCTTTCCTAAATCCCACTTCTCAGACATCATGGAGAACAAAGACGTTCATCAAATTTAAGTTATTTCTGACCTAAGACTGAGGACCAGCACATGAATTACAAAGTGAAGAGTGCCTCAAAGAATTTCTTTCTGTGCCTTCAGTCAAGGATGCCCCAAACTAGTGATCTCAGCTAGGGAAGGGCTACAGCAGCAATGGGGAAGGAGGTGGTCACTTAAAGAGGCCATCTAGAAGTCAGTGGGCACGTCTACGCAAGACACGACGGCGCAGCAGCAACGAGCAACTGCACCATAGTTCATTGCGATCGTGCCGTAGCGTTCCTGGACACTTATCACGTGGTGATGGTACTGCACAGTAGCTCGTTGCTGCTGCGCAGAAGCGTTGGGCAAAAACAATGTGACGACGGTACTGTGCGGTAACACCGGTTACTCTACAGTCATTTAGTACTTGCGTAAGCAAGTACTGAATGACTATGCAGTAACAACTGTGCAGCCTTCTGCACGTGTAGACGTGGCCAGTTTAAACTCACATTGAGGATTGACCTGGTGGGTTATTCTTAACCAGCCAAAGCCTCCTGAGCTGCGTGTCTCAAGCTTCCCTTGAAGCCTGAAACAAAGCCATCCATGTTGTGCTTCATGTTCCTCAAACCAAGCTCTTTTAGGAATCAGCTTATCTATTGCTCGCCTCTCATTGTGTTTGGCTATAACTATGGACATTAGAGGTGGGACGTGGTGGCGGGGGGAAGGGCTTGAAGTTGGGAACAATATTGTAGGGTGGCAGCTGGCAGACTTCTCTGCTTGGGGCTTTTGGTGCCCAGGGAAGTTTTAAATGCACCTCAGGGGAGTAGGGGAGGAGCAGATTCTGCCTCAGACCATGAAGTTGGGCAGAGCTTCTCAGCAGCAGCCTAGGTCAAGCCCAGATCTGGCCTTTGCAAGTGGCTAGTGGGTCTGGGACCATTCCCAAGGCAGGCTGTAAGGTTACCTGTATGTAGTAATGAAGATACATCTTCAGAGGATCTTAAATGAGTAGGCAAAAGCCACCAAGGAATATCTTGGTGACTGCCCATCATGCACCTTTTCAGAGCACCTTCCTGGAGGTCCTGTTCTCGCCTGCACTGAGGACCAATTCGGCCCTGAGGAGGGAACAAAAGGAACCGCTGGCTGAAGCTGCAGGGGACCGGGTGCAGGGAGGTGCTGGTAATTACTGGAGGTGGAGCTCTGCTGACATGCCTGCATGAATGTGGCTACCCCTGTGAGCGGTGCTGGGGGAATTTTATTAACCAGGGACTTGAGCGTGTGTATTTATATCTACAGTGGAGTCTGATTAAAGCACCAGCTGCCTCTTAGGACCATGATTTGGGACAAGCTCAGCACAGATTCAGTGGGGAATATTGCTACCTAGCAACCCTGTTTCTTCTGCATTTGGGTTTTGACCGGGTGACCATGCTGTTGCTTAGGCTCTGACAGCCTTGCAGTCCAGGCTGCTCCAGCACATGGCTGTGGAGAGAAGGGAGGGTTGCAACAGGGAGCAAGAAGAGATCAGGAATGGGAGTCCTAGGTTCAATGCCCAGTGGTGCTGCTGTGACTCACCTTTATGACCTTGGCATGAAGGTTTACTTTGACTTATGTGCATGAAGTACCTAGGACGGTGACAATACCTGATTCCAAGAGTGTTAACTGTTACATCCTGGATCCTGCAACTTGTAGCTGGTAGACTTGAAAGCTGGTAGACTTCTGCACCGATACAGAGCTCTTTCTACTTTGGAATTCAGGCGTTTTAGAGATGAAATAGGTAATGGTTTCTCATAAGGTGCTTACTGCTGTTACCTGTGCCAGGGGTGTCAAAGATATGGCCCACAGTTTGGATCCCACCTGTGGAGTCATATCATCCAGCCCCCAGTGCTACCTACAGGTCTTAGTGACCGACAGGTGGCATGCTGGGTTCATTGGATGGCCCTACACGCAGTGCCCACTCCAGATCACATCCCACAGCAGCAGCCACACATCCCCCTGACCTGTATTCTGGATGTGAAATCCTGCCCGTGTTGAAGGGAACAGCAAAACTGACCTTGCCTCCAGTGGGGCTAGAATTTCACTAGAATACATTTACAGTATTATAGTTCCCATTTTCCTTTTCCAACAGGCTGGTCTTCCTTGTGCTGATCAGAGTTAACTGGCAGCCCAGATTTTTCGCTCCAGGTCTCAAGAAATTAACTCAAACCAATAATGTTTCATGTTAACAAGCTTGAGCGGGGGAAGCCTCTCTGAATCCAAGATCCATAGCATTAATCAATGTCAAGCTATTTACAATTCCATTTTAAACGCGGAAGCAGATGCTGTGAATGGCACCATACGAGCCATATTTGGACTTCTCTCTCGAAATCCTACCTCATTCACGTGGTTTTTCCTCTCTATATGATAGTGCTCTTGCCTCATGCCATGTACAATGATGCTGTCAGAGAAGTCAGTTTTGGCATGTGGGTGCTCATCCCTGTTTCCTATTGTAGTGCAGAGTTTTACCTTATTGGATGTTCTCCAGTGCAGTGCTCTGTTTGGTTTTGAATTACGCCAGCCCAGGACCGTCCAACTTTCAAATAACCAGGGGCTGCGTGCCACGTGGGCCACGGACCTAGGGGCTACATGCCGCATGGTTGCTCCCCTCTCCCCTGTGTGGGCTGTCTAGTGTTCTCCCCTGTACAGTGCAGGCAGCCCAGCTCCTTCCCTCTCGCAGCCATACTGGCAGCCCTGCTTAGCACAGCCAGTCTGGCTCCCCCCACATGGCCGGGGAGGGCGGGGGTGGAGGGTTGCTGTGCATGTAGCATGTACAAAAGCAGCTGCCTCCAGAGCAGTGGCTAATTACTCTGATATAATTGGCATGGCAGGACCCGGGGCTGCCCCAGACATAAGCATGGCCCTGTCTTGCTACACCTCTGGCTAGAGTAGTACCACGATACTTCTTTTGGAGATCTTTGCAGGGTGTAATAGAGAAACGCAGAGACGGGTGCAAAGTTGTTTAGGGTGTTGGATGGAACAATGAGTAGTAGGGCAGAATGAAGAAACAAAAAATTAGACTGATCGAGTAATTTGTGATCTGTGATCACCTGTCTTCACTGAGTTACTTTACCAGCAGTTAATTGCCAATATCCTTGAGGTAAGTAGGCCTCCAGTGAATGTTTGTTCCAGGGTATGAAACATTGGTTCTTATCCTACAAAGCAGTAGAGAGCTCTTTAATTTAGCAGACAGAGGCATAACAGCATTTGGAGGCTGCAGCTAGGTAAATTCAGATGAGAGCTATGGTGCATGTTTTTAATGGTTAGAATAGTTA
The DNA here is from genome assembly GCF_001723915.1 of Gavialis gangeticus. Classification (NCBI taxonomy): domain Eukaryota; kingdom Metazoa; phylum Chordata; order Crocodylia; family Gavialidae; genus Gavialis; species Gavialis gangeticus. The sequence continues at coordinate 192,514,703 of NW_017728992.1, read as the reverse complement.
ATTATTGGAATGACATACTAAATAACGTGTCTTTAGGACTTTGTCTTTAAATCTAGCAACCACAAAATCTAGGCTTGATTCAGAAATTGCTGGGTGAGGTCCTCTGGCATGTGTTACAGGTCAAACATGATGGTCCCTTCCTATCTCAAAGTCTATGATGGTATGATCGATCCAACATGGTGTTCGTGCTGTGCTGTCTGTGACACCGTCTCTAAGAAGGGAGCTAGACGGGTGAACGCATGCAAACCAGCATTGCTAACTTCCTGTGACTTCATAATCCGATGGAGCAGCTCCTGGAGATCTGGGTTTACCAGGTGGGGTCACCCTAGCATCTGTGCAGAGATGGTCACTAGACCCATCTCTAGTGATGCTGACATTGCTGGAGCACCCCCTGCAAGCTTGGAGCTGTTTGCACATTGGGTATGGGGCATGGGGCCTGGCAGGGCAGCCATTGGGGGGTCTGGGG
>NW_017728992.1:192499264-192514073 GCF_001723915.1 Gavialis gangeticus | reverse complement strand
ATAGCTGCCCAGATGGCTGGGCAGGAGGCACACATGGCAGTAGTGCTGTACAGAGGTCAACCCTGCAACCTCAGCCACTAGCAGCTGTCCCAGAGGGGCAGATGTCTCTACTGGCTGTGCAGTCCCTATCTGGGTCTGGCAGGTGCGCAGCAGGTCACAGCCAGGCAGCAGCCCCCACTGCCAGACTGCTGCAGTGGGTAAAGGGTACAGGGAGCTCTCAGGGCTGCTTCAGCAGTCCAGCTGGCACAAGGGATAGTGTCCCCTGGTACCAAATGGCTGGGCCCTAGAAGCTCCCGAGAGTGAGTAGCCCTGGGCTTCTTGCCAGGGCAGGTTTTTGTACTGCTGGGGCCAGGACAGGGCAGCTTTTTATACTGCTGGGGACAGCACAGGTGCTGGGCCTGGGCTCTATCTCCCCCTGGCTGCAGATCCAGGAGGAGCCAGGCAGAGTTATTTTGCCCCAAGTGACACAATTTGCTTCACAACAAAGTGCATGTCCAAGCATGTGCGTTGAGGCAAAAAGTCCCGGCTCAAATTTGCACCGCTTCTATTTGAGCTGCTGCAAGTGCACGTGCTTGCATGTGTGGATGCCCCCATGATAAGTGAGCCACCCATGTGATGTTGCAGCTGGTTAAGTGAGCAAATCTCTGGCTTGCATCCATAGATGCTTCTCAAGCAAATCACAGGATGTCATCCTCCTGCTGTACTCAGCTTTGGTGAGGCTGCAGCTGGAGTACTGCGTCCAGTTTTGGGCTTCACAATTTAAAAAGGATGTGGAGAAACTTGAGAGTCCAGAGGAGAGAGGCGCACATGATTGGAGGTCAGGAGAACAGGTCTTATGATGAGAGGCTGAGAGCCTTGGGACTCTACAGCCTGGAAAAGCATAGGCTCAGGGGGGACCTGGTGGCTGCCTATAAGTATATGAGGGGCATGCATCAGGATCTGGGGGAATGTCTGTTCACCAGAGTGCCCCATGGGATGACAAGGTCAAATGGTCTCAAACTCCTCCAAAACCATTTTAGGTTGGACATAAGGAAGAAATTCTTTACTGTGCGAGTCCCCAAGGCCTAGAACAGACTGCCGCCAGAGGTGATGCAAGCACCTACTCTGGACTCCTTTAAGAAACATTTGGACGTTTATCTTGTTGGGATCCTTTGACCCCAGCTGACTTTCTGCCCCTGGGGTAGGGGGCTGAACTTGATGATCTTCTGAGGTCCTTTCTAGCCCTAATGTCTATGAAATCAATTCATGTAAAGCTGTCAGCTCTGCTAAAGGAGATTAATTACATGTATTGATATATTTTTGGGTGTCTATCCAGTCTCCTGGCTGCTGGCCTGGCACATGGGACATTTAGCTTGTCCAGGCTTTGCTGTGGCCAAAAGAAAACTGTTTTATAGCTCATACAGTAAAAAAAATAATCAAAATCAATGCTCCACCAGAGAGAGGCAGGGGCAGTGATGAATGCAGAGAAGAGGCCACCAGCTGACAATTTAGCATCAGTACCTAGAAGAACATGTCCAGGGGAATCCTGTGATAAAGAAGGAGAGCAGAAAGGAAATGTGTGTGGGGGGAAAGAGAGGTGTCAAAGGGAGAAAGAAGGTAGAAAAAGGATAACTGGGCTAAAAAAGGTAAAATGGGGGGTAGGAACGTGCAGGTGGAGGGCTACACTTGGTTACACTGGAAAAAAGTAACTAAAAGCATGAGGTGCTGATTCATGAGAAAAGCCTTTGCAATGCATAACTGAACAGCTCTACCTAATCTGCTGATATGTTTGTGTGTTATGTGAGATGAGGGGGCCTTGGTCTTTGTCACCCAGTTGGCCCAGACTGGCACCCTGGTTACTCTCACTGAATTAATGGAGCTGGGGACTTAACTATTCTCTCACCTGGAGGAGCTGTCCAGGTTGGACTAAGGGCCTTGTTGCACAGTAATACTGGGGGGCTCCTGGAGCTCTTAACCCCTGGATTATCTGCACATTAACACCCTGAAGTAACTTAATGTACTCATTATGCTTGAGGGCCCCAATCCTGCTTGGGAATTTCTGGGATTCACAGGACCAGGTCCTTCGAGCCTTGGCAGACCACAGTGCCCTCAATGGGCAAGACAGCAGGTGGTGTGTGTTTTGCCCAGTGAAGTGGATCAGCTGTGCTGCAGCATACCTGCTTTGCTTTATTCGGTGACATCCATTTCTAGCCCGTTTTCCTGCTGTCCTGCATCAGAGTGCAGGGCCTGTTGTAGGTCACTGCTTTTGTTTTCTGTGCAGTCCACAGGAAACTCCCCACAACCTTTAGGTTGGCTTAAGGAAAGTCAGTGGCCATGTTTCATGAATCAACCAATCTATCATGAAAACAAGCTGCTGGGGGGAGATTTGTCTGTGTTACAGCACCTTTTTTAAACCTCTGAAGCATTTATAAAATTTATAAGGGGAAATAAAATGACTCCCTGGGGATATACATCCACGTAATAAAACAAGTACATAGTGGATGCAATGGCTAAGCCTGTGTCTGCGCGATGGCCTTCAGCCAGTGTTTCCCATTTGGATACAGCAAATAAATTGAAGTGACAACTACATTATTATTTATCTGTAATGCAGAAGCACATATGGGACCCAGTGGGAGCTTGGGGATCCTATAGTGCAAGGCAGTGGGCGCACACATAATGAAGAAGCTCCCCTGCTGCAAAGAGCTTGCAGTTCAGAGCTTGCAGTTAGCAGGTATCTCCAACATATACCTGGGAAGAGCATGATTTGACAGAGCAGTGGTTTCACGTAGTAAAATAAATGGCATACCTGCTACCTGGCCAGCATGAAGGTCTTTACATGCATCATCATGGAGGTGAATTTCAAGGGAGAGCTAAAGGAAGTTTGTTGCTGTGGCAAGTTTTTACAGGGTGCCTTCCATGTGCAAAGCAGAAGCTGGAAAAAAATGAACTAATAGACAAGAGAGGCTGGTGCCATTGGTGGACCAGAGATGGAAGATATCACCTCTGGGGCAGGACTCAGGAGAAGTGCATTCCAGACTGGGCTCCCTGTGTAGATAAAATTGCTATGGACTCCAATGTGGTCACTTATCTTGCTGCCTTTTGCAGGACAGTTAGCTCCATTATTAGTTCTTAAGGCAGGGACAGGCAGTTATTTTTGCCCATGGGCCACATAGACAGTTCTGGAGAGCTGCCACAGGCCAGTCAATACCCCTTCCACCCTCCCCCCCTGCCTCCCACAACAGCCCAAAGCCCACGTGCGACCACCAGCAGTGCACAGCACCCAGCCCATCTGGCCTTTTTAGGCAGCCCAGGCAGCAGCAACTCTTTCTAGCTGCCACTGCCCCCAGCCCTGCTGTACTGGCAGGGACCTGCGCACACAGCCCCAGCCCCAGCCCCAGCCCACTGCACGCCACTGCTCAGCTTGGGCGGGTGAGTCCGGAGCAGGCGCAGGGTGGGCTGGGTTGGGGCTGTGCACGCAGGGTCTGGCTGGTCCAGAGCTGGTCCGCTCTGCTGGACTGAGTCTGGAGTAGGGGCGGGCTAGGGTTGGGGTTGGGGTTGTGCACGCAGGTCCCTGCCAGTACCGTGGGGCTGAGGCCAGCAGTGGTGGCAGCCCAAAGGAGCTGCTGCTGCCTCCTGGGCTGCCGAGAAAGGCAGTCCAGCTGCGGAGCCACCCCAACTCTATTGCATGCCCAGGAAGCGGCAAGATGGGACGGATGGCATCTGGGCCAGGCAGGAGCAAGGGACCTGCCGCGGGCTGGATAAAGTCCCTCTGCAGGCTGGATCTGGCCCACGGGCTGTATTTTGCCTACCCCTGTCTAAAGGGGACAGACCCTCCTGTTACACACCCTCATCGGCAGCACTTTCAGCAAAGCCATATATTAAACTGGTGGATGGGACCACCTATTCCTGTGGCATGATACCACTCCTTCCAAGCCAGTGACCCCAGGCCCAAGATGAGATATGTTGGCAGGGCAGACTGGGGGAGCTTGGGTTGCAGTTGCTTGTACTATGCACCATTCTTGGGGTAAAGGAAAGCCTTTGTCCTCCAGGACTCTGTTCTGTACCTTTCATGGCCACTAAGTTCACTAGAAATTAAAAACAACTGAACTGAAGAGTGATTCGTTTTCATCTGATCATGAAGAAGGATGTGGTTAGACAATGGCCAAACTCTAGTTGAGCCAGACTCAGCTGTGCTTTGAGGATGTCAGGGCACTATTCTGTACCACAGTCCTGTGGAAATTTCTGTAGCTTCCTTATGCAGATTAATTTCAACAGGTCTGTGAAATATAGTCTGGGTTTCCAGTCTGAGAGTCTATGCTCTTGCCATGCTGACAGGTAGAGATCATCCCGGTTGATGGGAAGGGGACTCTGGGAGAAGAGTCCTAGCTCGGAAGAGTTGGAGCGTCACTGAAATGAGGCATACATCACTTCCTGTTCTGCTCTCTTACGTGGTGTTGCTGTGAGCTCCTGAGCAGCCGTGGCATTTCACTCCAGCTGCTGCTGCATTTTGAGGATGTGTGAACTGAAGCCGATGTAGAGTTTTCAAAGTGCCATGTGAGCCGTCTGGATGGCAGATGCTCAACATACGTCTGTTATCTCCAGTGTCGTCCTATATAAATCCAAGTGTGGTTTCAAACCAGTATGTTAAATTGATAGATGAAACCTGTTTTGCATATGTCCGCATCCCATATACAGAGCTCCTGTGTGCAACCATTACCTGTATAGGTATTGGGTTATGTCTGTCTGGCTATCTAAGGCGCCAATCTGTCCTACTGCTACTCAGTTGTTAAACAGGAATCTTGTCTGAGGGTGTTTGTTTTAAGCGGTCAAGATAGTCGTAGTGATAGGAGATTAGTCAGAAGGATAGCGAAGCAAAGCAGTGGGTTGTTTTCAAATTTTGATGATCAAAGACATAAGAGTAAGGTTTCACTAATAACTGAAAGACGGAGTAAATCTCTGAACTGTGCAAATTTACACAAAACGTGGGAGGGGAATATTGGTCTGGTGCTCAGTGTCTCGTTCCCTGAGCACTGGACCAATTAGTTTGTCAAGCAACAAATCAGTCAAGAAGTTGGGAGCTATGAATAGTTGTTGGAGGTCGGGCATTGAAGGAAGCTGCAGTGGTTTGGACGCATCATGAGCAGGGCGGACACCTTTGCCAACACCATAATGCTGGGCACTGTGGAAGAAAAGAAAAAGGTAGACCCAAGAAGAGCTCGGGAACCAATATCAAGGGCCTCAATGGATGAGGCTTCAACTGACAAAGTGCACAAATTTATGGAAATTAGTAGAAACAGATGGCCCATCCCTCACCAGCTGCACGTTAAACATGCTTCTGCTGCAGGAGTGTGTAGGAGCATGGTCCCTGAATTGGGTTCCCACTGTGTGAGATACAAATGCTTGAGTCCAAAGAGCTCACAGTCTATATGTAAGACGAGAGGTGGATACAGACAGACGGGGAAACCAGTAATCAAAGAGGCAGTTCTGTTCATCTTGACTATTGCTTGCAGCATACTGCTGGCCTAGCCAGTAGTGCCATGACAAAGTAATGGCTTAAAAGAAACTCTGAGATATAATGAGGTGTCTTTGTGGATGTGTGGGGGGAGCTCATCCCATGTGAGAGTGGCTACATGGAAGAAAGAATAAAGTTCCTCGCTTAAAGTGAGTGGTAGGTAAGGATGGCTAATGTCACTAGGAAGGCTGGGGTGGGAGTAGATGTATTGATGACACATAAGGGATGATTGGCAGGATAGGACAGGCCCCAAGGTGACAGCAAGTCAGTTTTTGTTTAGATGTTGGGCTCAATTGTGATTTGACTGTATGCTTTCACAAGGGGGTAATAGAGCAAGACAGATGGGGCAGCTCTGGTTCCTGCCCTGCCAGCTGGGGCAGCATGATCAGCTGCCACTGCAGCAGCACTCACTTTTGCATGCCCCACTCCCCCATGGGAGTGCCTGAGGCTGCTGTCTTGGTCCCTCCGACCGCCTCAGTTACGCTGCTGATAGCAGGTTGGAGAGACGGTGAAGAAGGTGGAGGGGGAAGAGATACCAGTGTCCTTTCCAGGAGGAAAAAAGGAAGCCGCAGATTTGTGACTCAAAGGTGTATTTCTGAGTCAGAACGTCTTCCAGTGCCTACACAATGCCACTTGCCTAAAATTATGCTAAACCTAGCCAAAGATAAAGCTTCCTGTGGACACTATAATCTTTTTAGTAAAAATAATGATGTTTTCAAAATGGGACACCTGAAAACAACATCTGCTACTCAAACTTGGCTGCAAGGTGTGGAGAGACCATCATGATTAGATCTTGGATTGTGCAGTTTAATAGCATAGGGATTAGTAAGAAGCTGCCATAAAGGGCAGCTCAGGTTGCAAGGTACTTAATGAGTCGCTAAACTGTGTGTGTTTGATTGCTGGTTGGAGTGGCTCTCTGGGTCGTGCTGGGACATAGGTGGCTGGGTCTGTGGCCACTTTGGGAATCGAGGTGTTGACCTGGGTCAGGATGGGTAAGCAGAATCTGAGGGATCAGCTGGGCTAGGGAGGTCAGTTAGGGGCTGGAGTCTGAAAGAAATCTGAGTAAAGGGCGCTGGAGGAGTAGATGGAGAGTGAGGTTACTAGCAAGCCGAGTCAGGAAGCTGAGAGATCAAGCTGAGACCAGAATCTAGGAGCAAGCTGAAGGGAGCAGCAAAACAGTCATGGGTCAGGTAGAGCCTTACTGTTCCTGTACAGGGGTTTATATGTGGGAAGTATCCTAGGGATCAACACGTGGCTGCATAGATGGTGTCGGCAGGGTTTGGGCTTCTTTGACCGTGGGGTGGTCTTCCAGGTTGGGAAGAGATGAGGTCTAGCTGACAAGGAGACAGAAGAATGTCTTAATGTATAGGCTTGCTAACATAGTGAGGAGGGCGATGAGCTAGGTTCAGTGGGGGATGGAGACAAAAGCCCAGAGTTGAGTAAAGATGCTGGAAACCTGAATAAAAACTTAGTAAGGGGAAGCAATAACAGAAGCCTTAGCAGTTGTCTCGGATATGGCAGGCCACCAGCTTGGCTTAGCAGAGAAGTCTTCGGTGAGCTTAAACACAAAAAGGAAGCTTACAAGAAGTGGAAGTTTAGACAGATGACTAGGGAGGAGTATTAGAATATTTCTCGGGCAGGCAGGGATGATATCAGGAAGCCAAAGTGCAACTGAGGTTGCAGTTAGCAAGGAATGCAAAGGGTAGCAAGAAGGGTTTCTACAAGTATGTCAGCCTCAAGAGAAAGGTCAGGGAAAGTGTGGGTCTCTTACTGAATGGGGGAGGAACCTAGTGATAGAGGATATGGAAAAGGCTGAAGCACTCAACATCTTCTTCACCTTGGTCTTCACAGGCAGGGTCAGCTCCCACACTACTGCACCCGGCAGCACAGTATGGGGAGGAGGGGAGCAGCCAACAGTGGTGAAAGAACAGGTGAGGAACTGTTTAGAAAAGCTGGACACGTACGAATCCATGGTGTCAGATGGGATGCACCCGAGGGTGCTGAGGGAGTTGGCTGATGTAATTGCAGAGCCACTGGCCATCATCTTTGAAAACTCGTGGTGACTGGGGGAGGTCCCAGATGACTGGAAAAGGGCCAATATCGTGCCCATCTTTAAGAAAGGGACAAAGGAGGATCCAGGGAACTACAGACCAACCAGCCTCACTTCAGTCCCCAGAAAATCGTGGAGCAGGTCCTCAAAAAATCCATTTCTAAGCACTTGGAGTCGAAGGAGATCAGGAACAGTTGGCATGTATTCACCAAGGGCAAGTCACGCCTGACCAACCTGATTGCCTTCTGTGATGAGCAGGGATCCTGGTTTTCCGTTTGTCACGGGAAAATGCAGTGAAACACAATTTTCTCTTTTTAAGGAGAAAAATGAAGGAAGCAGCATATTTCCTCTTGCAGGCTGGAACTCTGCCAGCTTGCAAGGGGTTGGGAGGAGGGTGATCAGGCAAAGGGTGCCATGTGCATGGAGGCATGGAGCTCCTGGTGGTGGCGCCAAGCCTCCATGTCCCACTGCCCTGCCATGCTGGCTCCTGGGAGAAGGGCAGTAGGGTGGGGACCCCCAAGCCTGCACTGGGCAGCCTGTATCCCCCCCACCATGGGCTCTGCCCCCACATGGGCTCCACCCCTGCTGTGCCGCCCTTGTGGCAGAGGAGCTGGGCTCTGCGCTCCGCTCTGGCTGTGCCAGCTCTGGTCTCCCACAGGCAGAAGATGGGGCTTGGGGGCTGCAGACCTGGGTCCCAGGCCCTGTAGCCCTGGCAGCTGGGGGCTGCTGGGGTTGTGGGAGGGGAGGAGGGGCACCAGCAGGGCTGGGGGGCTGTGTCTTGGGAGTGAGGGACAATGGCATGGGCAGGGCACTGGCATATCATGACTGCTCAGTGCCACAAAGCAGTGGGGGGCGGTGGGGGGTGGAACAGCTGCAGCTGGATCTCATCTTCATGAGTGAATGGAGCAGGTGGAGCTCTGATTTTCCCTGATAAAAAAAGCAAAAGCATATGCCAACATTTATAGGTATTTAGAATTTATTTTATTATAGTGATTGAGGTACTGATAGGCTTCCAATTTGATTTAAAATCATGTTCAGCTGAGATATATCTAAAATATCTAGATATAAATATATTAGATATAGATATATTAGATGCATCTCAGTTGAACACAATGTTTCATTGATATATTTACAAGTATGTGTGTATATAGTGGCATTGCATTTTAATCATGTAAAAACATGGATTTTGGGGGTTTTAATTGGAGAATTTGCAGGGGTTTTAATCAGAAAATTTGTGATTTTTGAATAGAGAAAACTAGGATCCCTGATGAGGAGACAAAGTCGCTCTGTGGATACAGGGAAAGCAGTAGACGTTAGCAAAGCTTTTGATACAGTTTCTCACAGCATTCAGTCGTGTGGTCGGTTTTGATCATTAATGATCTGAAAGATGGGATGGATTGTACCCTAAGCAAGTTTGCGTATGACACCCAAGCTGGGGAGTGTATTAGATACGCTGGAGGGTAGGGCTAGGATTCAGTGTGACCTCGACAAATTGGAAGATTGGACAATCCCATGCACCGGTGCTGGCTGGGGGTGACTGGCTGGCCAGTAGCTCTGCAGAAAAGGACCCGGGGGTCACAGTGGAGAAGAAGCTGAATGTGAGCCAGCAGCGTGCCCTCGTTACCAAGAAGGCTAATGGCATCCTGGGCTGCATTCGTAGGAGCGTTGCCAGCAGATCGAGAGAAGTAATTATTCTGTTCTATCCAGCACTGGTGAGGTCAAATCTGGAGTACCGTGTCCAGTTTTGGGCCCCTGCGATAGAAAGTATGTGAACAAGTTGGTGTGATTGCAACAGAGGGCAACAGAAATGGTTTGGGGGCTGGGGCATGGGACTTCTGAAGAGAGGCTGATGGAATTGGGCTTATTTAGTCTGCACAAGGAAAGAGTGAGTGGAGACTTAATAGCAACCTTCAGCTACTTAAAGGGGTGGACCTCCAAAAAGAATGGAGCTGGACTGTTCTCAGTGGTGGCAGATCAGTGAACAAGTAGCAGTGGCCTCAAATTGCAGGACAAGAAGTTTAGGTTAGATATTAGGAAAAACTCTCTCACTAGGAGGGTGGTGAAGCACTGGAACAGGTTACCCAGAGAGGTGGTGGAAGCTCCATCCTTGGTTTTAAGACCCTGCTAGACAAAGCCTTGGCTGGGATGATCTAGTTGGGGCTGGTCTTGCTTTGACCAGGGGGTTGGACTAGACCTTCTGAGGTCCTTTCCAACCCCAATTTTCTATGATTCTGTGATTTGAGTGCATGCTTAGCAAATCTGTGGACGACGCCACGGTGGGTGAATTTGTAGATGCACTGAGGAGTAGGGCTAGGATCCAGAATGATTTGAACAGACTTAAGAAATGGTCCAAAATCAATCAAATGAGATTCAAGAAGGACAAGTACAGAGTCCTGCACTTGGGATGGAATAATTGCATGCACAAATATAGACTGGGGAACGTCTGGCTAGGCTTCAAGTACTTCACAGAAGGACCTGAGGATTATAGTAGACCGTAAGTTGTGTATCAGCCAACAGTGTGCTCTTGTTGCAGAAAAAAAGCCAACATACTGGGCTGTATGGACAAGTGTCACTTGCAAATCAAGGGAATCAAGAACAGCAGCAACAAAAAGATAGGGTTCTACCTCGGTGTCTGTGAAAAAAGCTTTCCAGATACTAAAGGCTCATCTTCTTGAATTTGCAAACACAAATGATAGCTGTGAGACAATTGGAGCCTACCCATGTATTCCACTGGGGCAGTAACTGAAATGCAACTATGTTAAATGTGACTTGATAATTCTTTTACTATTTCTAGTTTGTGTTTAATTGCTGGCGTTTAGATGCATCGAAGTTAGAGATACGATGAGCTGTTGGGTCTTCCGTATTCACACTGATTGTTTTTGGTATATCTAAATAGTCTTGCTAAAAGGGATGATATCCTCTGCTAGTGTGTCTGATGTACAGCAAGTAGAAAGTGGCCTGGAGCATAGTCCATCTAAGTTGTCTAACTTAGATCAGAACCAACAGGCCCATAATCATGTGCGTAATATTTATTTGCACGTATTGTCATTGATGACACTGGGGCTAGTCTGTGAGTAAGGGTCACAAGATTGTGTCCCTAGGCTATATAATTTCCAACTGCATCTTTATTGATTTTGGAGCAGGCTGTTATCAACATCTATCAAATGAAAATATATAAACCTCTTCATCTCTGTGTAGCTGGGTTGTAGCTGTGTTGGTCTAAGGACATAGGCAGGCAAGTTCCTTGAGGTAGATGTGATATCTTTTATTAGCTATCATATCTACCCCATATTATAAGATATTAGATTGCACCCAAAAGCTTGCAAAGAACTTTTTTTCCAACTACTCAGTCGGTCTAATAAAAGATATCACATCTACCCAAAGAACCTTGCCTGCCCTTTTCCCTGTGTAAGTTTTTTCCCTTACAGATTACCAGCTGCTCATTTGGGAATGCCCACCCTGCAGGCCATTGTCACATTTAAGAAGTTTCTCCAGGCTAAAGCTTCTTTTTCTCCATTTTCACTGAGTTATTTTAAGTTATTAGTATATGCATTATGATTATGTCTTGAGGACCACAATATACTTGACATACAGTAGGAAGCTGTTCCTGCCCAGAGGGTTTTGCACCTTTAAATAGATGAAGCAAGCAAAGAATGTATTATTACTTCTAATTCACAGCTGGGGAATGCATGTCTTTAGTGGAGACAGTGTAAATGATCTATCCAAGGTCACACGGGGAATCAGTAGAAGAGCCAGAAACTGGAGCGTGATCAGGATCCCAGTCTAGTTCCATACCTCCAAGAACATCCCTCCTCTAGATGCGAATCTGCAGGAGAACAGTGCCAGAAAAAGGGGGAGCAGCACCCACCAGGGAAGAGGGCCAAATATACAGGAATCAGGAGCTACCAAAGCGGGTTATGCCATATAAGCACAGATATAACATGTTATCCCCCGGCATTGATTTCAGCAAAGATGCAGGAGGGCCCTGCCTACAGAATGAGAGTGCCACCTGGGTTCCTCATCCAAATACGAGTCTGGTTTAACCCTGTGTAGCCAGCGGAATATGTCGTAACCACAGCACCAAGAAGATTGAGAATTTTCATGGCCATTGGACAAATAACTGAAATGAGGTTGGACTTAATATATTTACCTCTCATGCTAGGGCAATAAGAAGTTCTTGAGAAAGGAGAGAAATACATTTACTCGGGAACCATACTTTTTTTTCCATTGTTCACCTAAAATATTGTAATTTAGCGCTTTTTTCCAAAAAGATTTTCTATAGGTAACTTTTTACACTGCACATGTCTTCTTGGCATCCAAGCACCTAAACCTAGTGGGCACATCTACACATTTATTAATGTGCTGTAATTATGGTGTGTTAAGTTTAGTACCTGTAATGACAGGTGCTAAATGCACCATAATCGCTACTGTGCCTTAGTGCAGATGAATGTTTTTTCAGTGACGTTAATGCACATTCGACTAATCTACTGCGCATTAGCGTGGGTTTTGCCAGCTGCGTTAATGTGCAATTGAATTAGTCTTTTGTGCATTAAGCATCTCGTGTATATGTGCCCAGTGTAACCCAGAATACTTCTTTAAAGAATAGTTCGCTGACCAAATTAGTCCTGGTAACTGGGGAAGTTCTGTTGGGCCAGGCCTCTCTCGGTCTGCTATCTTGTACCGTGTAAACCAGTACCATGGCCAGGCTGTTGGGTACTAAACTGGTGCCCCCACCTGTGCTAGCCTGAGCGAGGAAGGTGTGTGGACACCTTGCAGGACTGAAAACCAGACCTGTCAAAGAGTGGATGAGATCCCTGCAAGACAATGGCCATCCATACCTGGAGAGGAGATGGATACCACCAGGTCACTTTGCCTGAAGAATCACCAAGGATGCACAGCATCTGAGGTGTCCTAGTGCTCACAGTGGCCTCAGAACTGACTTGGCTTGACCTGGGGAAGGACTGTGAAAAATGTAGCTGCCAGACAAGAGTGAAAAGAAGAGAAATGCATTGTAACATGGTATCTGTTGCTGCTACACGCTGAGTAATTACTAGATAGATAGAAGCTGGAAACAATAGGCTATAATTGGTCTTCTGGGATTTTAATAAAACCTTTAAAGCAATTAAAGTGCTTTTATTGATAACAGATTGGGCATCTTTTGCAAAGAAGGACTTAACTGTAACAATTTTCTCCATTTAGGTGCATAAACTGCTGTTTTAAATGGTAATTATGGTTTTATGAAATGCCTTTTTTCAGCATTAGTATTAGCATGATGTACTCTGCTGCTAGAGCTGAATCTTCCAGCAGGCAAAAGAGAAGGGATGCTCATTTATGCATCTATCATAAACCACTTCACCTTGATGGGATTGTAGTTCAGTGACAAGATGGCTGAGGTATCTTGGTATGGCTACAGAAGTGTGTGTGCGTGTGTGCGTGTGTGCGTGTGTGCGTGTGTGTGTGTGTGCGTGCGCGCATCTGCTGTGGACTTCTGCCAAAAGCTGCCCCCAGTTAATCTGCCTGTAAATGGGGATGTGGTTATTAAGGTCTGGGGAGTCAAAGGTAGCTGGGCATGATGTAAGCCACATCATTTCCTAGTGTGTTGCTTGCTATAGAAATTAGTGTGCTTTATCTACGCTAGCCCGAACCTGGGCTTGTGGCAATAAATGGATTCTCTCTTTGCTTTCTATGCACTGGATGAATTCAAAGTTTGGCAAAAAGGGTGTGTCCAGGTGTGTGTGGACATTTGGTTCCCCGGGGACAAGTAGCATCAGTGCACCTTGCGCCATTGCTACTTGTCCCTGGGGAACACCTGTGCCATATGTGCTTTGGTGCGTGCGCTGGGTGGGGTAAGTAAGGCTTGGGCCAACACTGTGCTGGCCCTAGCAGCCTGACCTGGGGGCCTTCTGGAGCTGTAGCCGCAGCGATTCTGCTGCGTGGAGCCTGGCCAGCAGGTGCAGCACGGCTCTAGGTGGCCTGGCTCTGCTTTTCAGCAGCATGCACTGGCCAAGTCTGTTTTGCACCAGTTTTTTTCTGCAGCTTTTTTTCTTTTTTGGACCCCTGGATATCCAGGGTTAAAAAAAAAAAAAAAAGGGGGCAAAAAATTCCAGGGCAGTGCACGCTTGGGCAGCGTGCCCTTGCAGCACAGAGAACACCAGGCTGTACGGTATGTGGTGCTGCAAACGTGTTACCACACAACCATGCTCAAATGGACATGCCCAAAGGATGCAAGCTTTGTAGTGATTTGTGAGCTTGTTTCAAATTTTGCTCAATATCAGCTACAAAGTTACCTTAAGAGTGCCAGAAAGGGCGACTAAAATGAGTGGAGGCATAAGCGAATGGATAGGAAAATCCTCTACAAAGGGTATAAGGACTATTTTGGCGGAAAGAGTGTTAATTAGTGAAATGATAGTTATTTGAAGTGATTAGCATATAATGTAAAAACAATGGACCCTTTGATTAAAAAAAGGGCAGAACTTTATACAAAGCAGTTCTTTTTTTAATGTTTGTAAAGTGACCTTCTTTTGTGAAAGCTATAGTAGTATAGCTTAGAGTTAAGGTTGCAAAACATTCAAAACATTTGCAGACTTTCAAAAATAATATATACTACTTCATCTCAATCAGACCTGATCTATAGAAAATTCATATTGATCTTTCCTGTGCTGCAAAAGGTCCCTGTGTGTGTGTGAATCCTTTTGTATTGTGCATTTTATTCCCTCTGTTGCATGCATGCACCGGCCTCTTCTTTGAATGTTTGCTTCGGTGTTAAGGGTTATGTAAAAATTGTGTGCTGTCTGTCTGTCTTCTCCTGCTGTGAATATCTGAATTTGTTCTATAGTATGTGTGTGTATGTGATCTGTGTCTCCCTGCACAGAGATAGTAGGTTGACCTCAACAGGCTCAAGAAATGGGCAGATGAGAACCTGATGGTGTTTAACACCGAAAAATGCAAGGTTCTCCACCTTGGGAGGAAAAACCTGCAGCATCCTTATAGGCTCGGCACTGCTACACTGGCTAGCACTATGGAAGAAAGAGACTTGGGGGTCATCATTGACCACAAGATGAACATGAGCCTGCAATGCAATGCTGCGGCTAGTAAAGCGACCAAAACGCTGGCTTGCATCCATAGAAGCTTCTTAAGCAAATCCCGGGACGTCCTTCTCCCCTTGTACTCGGCCTTGGTAAGGCCGCAGCTGGAGTACTGCATCCAGTGTTGGGCTCCACAATTCAAAAAGGATGTGGAGAAGCTTGAGAGAGTCCAGAGAAGAGCCA
>NW_017728992.1:192491025-192494264 GCF_001723915.1 Gavialis gangeticus | reverse complement strand
TCGGAGGTGGTTCAAGCACCTACATCGAACACCTTCAAGAGCAAACTGGATGCTTATCTTGCTGGGATCCTATGACCCTAGCTGACTTCCTGCCCTCCAGGCAGGGGGCTGGACTCGATGATCTTCCAAGGTCCCTTCCAGCCCTAAGGTCTATGAAATCTATGAAAGAAGGGAGGGCAGGGCAGCAGTTGCATAGCTAGCGATGTGCTGCTGTTGTGCTAAGGACGGCCTGCTCCCAGTGCTCTGTGGCTTTGATATCTTGAGAAGCTGAGACCTGAAGCCTCCTTGGAGCTGCTTTGCAGAGCCCTCATCGGACTGAATTTGCCTTCCCCCTTGTAACCCTGCTCAATTCTTCATGTCCTCTCAGAGCCTGTTTTATCCTGTGAGTCCAGCTCTTCATTCACTTTTTAAAATCTTTATTATTCAGTATCTCCCCTGGATGGTACAGTAAGTCTGCCCCCCATTTTGGAAAGGGATCAAATTGGTCAGTCAGGTTATGTGCCCTCTGGTCATTACCTTACGTTGCAGAATTCATCCGTGTTATCTGCCAAGGTGTCATTGAGAACCACTGATGATTCACTGATGTAGCTGTCCACATTTATAGCGGTGTTGTTTCTGTCTGCGAGTACCCATGCAGTCACTGCGTAGATATGGTGGGGCTGGGCATGGATTTCATAGCACTGCTTCCTGCCAGTAAAAATGCATTAATTACAGACTCCTTGATTTGTTTTTTTCTTGTTTTTGTCTCACTGCCACGGTAGTGGCAGGGATAGGAAAAATGCCATATTATTAATTTCACAAAAATGCTATCATCCTGTGAGAGAGATTTAACAAGAGTACTGGGTACGGTTGACGTGTCTGAAGTTGTAAAGTTACAGCTTTTGGTTTTGATGCTTTGCAGCTGAAGTGCTGCTTTGGTGATGGGAAAGGGATGAAAGCAAAGTGGCCCATGATAGACTGACTATCCCTTTGGTGTTAGGTAGGGGCAAGGGATTTGACGGGTTTGGAAAAGAAGGAAATCCCAGGTACGTAAAAGGTGTCTAAGTTATTTTAAATCTTTTTTCTTAAAAAAACAAAACAAAACAAAAAGCTTCTGCAGTTTCATTGGATCCCAGCAGATGATTATCTCCATCTGTTAACAACAAGTTTCAGCAGGTATCCTGTGGAGTTTGTAGACTTTAAGAAATCCTATTGATTGAGGTCTGTGGGAGCTTACCAAAGTTACTTGTTTTACTCTTCTCTAGCATTCCCTTCCGGTGGGCCAATTCAGTGGATAATTTTCTTGGCAGGGGTCCTGGAGCTTGGAAATGGGCTATGAAGCCATGTCTACAAAGCCTGACTGTTCTGTCTTTTCTTTGCTGGATTTTACAGTTTTCTAGAAGGGAAGAGTCAACTGTATGTTGAGAAGGATCAGCAGCAGTGGGAGGTGTCCCTCCAGTAGAAAACTCTTTTCTACAGGAAGACCTGAATGACTCCATTGCTTACAGATCCTTGGCCGCGCAGTGTGGTGAGAGGAGCGGGGAGCGCATGAGCTTTGGGTCCAGAGATCAGTTCTGCTCCCTGATGGCTTGGCTGCAGCAGAGTTGTGTTGCTGGAGCCTGCCCTGCCAGCACAGCTCTAGGATGCTTCTTCGCGGCAGGAACAACTAATGCAGCCTTAAACTTTCCTGCTGGTGCCCAGTGGATGATACCAAGACCGGGCCTGTATCCAGCTGCAACAGGCTAAACTGGCCAATCTCAAGGCAGTATTTGAGCCCTTCATACACATGAGTGAAACACTGAAGGTGGAGCGTTCATGAAAATCCTGCAGTGGCTGAAACAGTTTCCACTGAAGTCAGGTGAAGCTGGATGCATCTACACGAGATGTTTTACTGTGCATTAGACTAATCTAATGCACAGTAAAGTGTCACTGTCTACATGTATGCATCGATTATTGCACATTAAATTAGCTTAATGTGCTGTTTACTAGTACCAATACAAACAGGTATGAAAAAATGGTGCACTAACTAATGTGCCGAAGTGCACATGTAGACCCTGACTGGGAGCAATTTGCTCCTGGCTAAGCCTTCATCTACAGCAGGGACAGAGTTGGGAGGGCAACCTGTCCTGGCTCCCTGGGCAGCTCCTTCCCAGCCCTGCAGAGACTGGGGCTTGCCCTGAGCCCAGGGGGCGGGAGGGAGCAGTCCTGGCTCCTGGGGCAGCTTCCGGCCATGTGGAGCTCAGGATTGCAGCCCAGCTTGGTGGCATTGGCTTGCGTAGCACTGCTTTAATGAGCCTGAATTTTTCTGTGCAGAAAATTCAGCTGCATTCGTTGCACATGTAGATGCGCCCACTGAGTTAGACAAATGCCTCATGTTTTTGAAAATCTGATGTTAAGCCACCATTAAATAATCCAGTTTTGAATTTCTCTTCCCTCAGGACCTTTGGATGCTTCTTACTTCTATACTGCAGACAGCTGAGCTGGAATTTGATACTGAAGGCTTCTATTAAAATCCAAATTTTGGGCCAGATTTTTGAAGATGTTAGGTGCCAAGTCCCACTGAAATCAGTAACAGTGACAAGCCTGGTTTGTTTGAAATCAGTGAGAATTAGGCACTTGGGTATCTTTGAAAAATCTGGGTCCTTAGTGTTTTTCCTGATTACCAGAACTGATGGAGAAATGTCGCATTTTGGCTGGGAAAGAGATGATATTTTTCAAAAATATGAATCCAACTTTTTTTACTAGCCCTGTGACTTATTCAGCTCAGTGAATTAGTGCATATGTTGCAGGCTTGAAAAGCAGCAGCTTAGTGTTGTGAGGAATGGATAACGTCTTAGATGCTCTGGCTCTGAGGTGTGTTTCAGATGGAATGGGGGATCTCTCTCTCATATCAGTAATTGTGGAATTGCTGCACTTTGCTGGATTTTACTAAATCCAGCCGTTTATGTGCTTGAAACAATTTAGAAAAGGGCTTAGAAAAACAGGAGTTAAGAACATGTTGAAATACTTGGCCGAATATGGTTGCACTTAAGCATGGTCTTTAAGTTAAATGTGCTTAAGTATTTTATTGAAATGGGTCCTTCATTTCTGTTTGGGGAAGTCCTTTTTGGCTGCGTCCAGATGAGCGCAGCTGTGCGGTATGTGTCTGTGGTGCCACGTAGCACACATTCAGGTGTTCTCTGCACTGCAGAGTAGCAGCGTGGGGAGGTCCTCGGGGTCAAAAAAAAAAAAAAAAACCCCATGCAAAAAAAAAAAAAAAA
>NW_017728992.1:192485562-192490898 GCF_001723915.1 Gavialis gangeticus | reverse complement strand
AAAAAAAGCGGGGCAGCACATGTGGGGACAGCACGTGCCTCCCAAAACTGGAGCCTGGCCCACTGGAGCCACACTCGGGCTGCCGGTCAGACTCTGAGCAGCAGAATCACTGCTTCTGCAGGCCCAAGAGGCCCCCCAGACCCCAGGTAAGGCTGGCCTCAGCCTCCTCTACCCCACCCAGGGTAACCTGCTGTGCGCCAGAGGGCATGTGACACAGGTAGCAGCAGCACTACTTCTTGTCCCCAGGGGAACAAATGTCCATGCTCATGTGGAGGTTACCTTTTGGGTGTGGTGCTGAAGCTTTCAGATTTCTGATTTTCCTCTTATTGGTGCAAAACAGTAATAATCGAAAAAAGTAAATGGCCCTGTGAGAGTAGCACAATGCAAACAGTTCTACATTTACAGATATGACCTTGTAATTCCCTAGAATTTAGAAATCATAGACTTTAATTGAAATCACAATTTGTCCCCTTGGGAGGAACATCTTATCTGCCCCTTTAGTGAATAATTACACAAAGGTCCATAGCTCCTGGACAGGTTCAGAGAGTTCGGTGCTAGGAGATCATCCAGTTTGGCTTTGTGTATATCAAAGGCCATTGAATTTTACCCAGGTATCCCTATATTAAGCCCCAAAACTTCAGTTAAGCAACAGGATTTGGGGCTTCAGAAGGCTTAACTGTTCTGTGCCTCAAGCGGGGAACAAGAGGTACTGGGGGGCTGGGTCCAGGACACTCTTGGTGGCAGAGAATGGATTTAGGCAAGATATACCTGGATTGTTCTTTCAGGTGAATTGCATCCCATGTTTCAAAAGGAGAGAGAGGCCCATACCAGTCTTATCCAGGGGAAAAATTCTTTCCCAACATATTTCTCAGTTAGTGTTCCCCAGAGTTTATAAGCAGGACAAACTGGAAGCCATCTAAGAAAGAGGACTCTGTGTACCATCTCGGAGCATCTGTTCACACCACCCAGTATCCTTTCTCTAGCTGTGGCCAATTTCTGATGTGTCAAACGTGCATCCCCCTTGCCCACTTCAGAATACACCTGGCTAATTGTGCTTCAGAGGAGGACAGTCATCCTGACCCCAGCTGAAGCCCTGAAGCATGAGATGCAATTGTAGTCATTGTGTTAATGTCGACCTGCAAGTTTAATGGGCCGGTTGAGGGTACAGCAGGCCAGCCTGTTCTCTCCCCATGATTTGTGAAGGAAGGGGATGAATTGGGGATTCAGATTCACCAAGTCCAAGGCCAGAAGGGCCTGACACTATAATTCAGCCTGCCACTAGATGAAACCACGTCTTTTGGGAAGATACATGATCTCACTTTAAAGATGCCAAGCATTGCTGAGGCTGTTACTTTCCTGGGTAAGCTGGTCTAATGTTTAATTACCATCTCGTCTTGGAATTTGTGTTTTGTATCAGGGATGAATTTGTGTTGATCCAAGGGCATGAAGCTGAAACTTGTTATGGCGTTGTCAGGAAGACCAAAATGTTCCCTACTCTCCAATCTCTTTTCCAATGTAAGGACCTAAGCGCAGCAGTCAAGTTGCCTCTCTTCCTAAGGAGCTTGAACTTTCTCAGCCTGAATTCTGCATCGTAAGGTCTGAGCATTTTTGTGGCCTTCCTTTTGAACTGTCTTCCACG
This sequence comes from Gavialis gangeticus, assembly GCF_001723915.1. Classification (NCBI taxonomy): domain Eukaryota; kingdom Metazoa; phylum Chordata; order Crocodylia; family Gavialidae; genus Gavialis; species Gavialis gangeticus. The sequence continues at coordinate 192,489,259 of NW_017728992.1, read as the reverse complement.
TTTCTTTATCCTTCCTGAAAGCTGGATGCTAGAGCTGGACCATAGGGCCGTGGTAATAATCTGACTTGTGCTTTGCACAGAGATTTACCTTTTTTTAAACATCCAAGGGTTGCATTAGACCCTTTGCCCACAGCGCTGTAGCGAGAGTTAAGCTGAGACCGTTATCACTGGCGAGCCCCAACTCCTTCTCTGAGTTGCAGCTTTCCAGGTCTCCCAATCTGGAGGTATAAGCCACATACTGTGTTCCCAGGTGTTGCTTTGAGCTCAGTTAATACCCACTTGCTGGCTTGTTACTTCTCAGTGAGGAGATTTAGAACAATATGTAACTATAACCCATCTTTTTCATTATTTATTATCCCATCAATCTTCATAAAGTTTACCAGCATAGAACTGATATACTCATCTAGATTGTGGGTAAAAAATATTTAAACAATGTTAGATCAGGAATGGATTCCTGTGCTTGCAGGGGGCTTTGATAGAAATAACCTCACCTGTTGGTCTTTCCCCACTAAAAACTACATTTTGTGACCTAACAGTGGGCCAGTTTTAATCTATCTGATATGTGGTCTGTTAATTATGTATAATAAAAATAAAATATCTCACGGTACTATGTCAGATGCCATGAAGAAGTCCTAGTATACTATATCAGCATGATTTGCTTTTATCACACAGATCTGTAATCGGTCAACATGAAGATAAAAATCTTGTTTGATAAAACCCACCTCCCATAAAACCAAGTTGACTAGCATGAATTATACTTTTAGACTCTAACTCTTTGACAGGGCCTGTGAGCTGTCCAAGTAGTTGTGACCCTGGAGGGCATTGCTGAGTGTGTTGGGTTGGGAACACAGCTAACCCTAGCCCCTTTTACTCTACTGCAGAGGGTTGACTGAGGATCCACACATCAGGACCCTGGCCTCCCCAGGCAGCTGACCTAAGGCTAGCCCCTGGCTTATGGGCTTGTCCCCAGGCCCTGGGCTTCCTGCCCAGAGTCCAAAACCATTAACACAAATCAATAGTAATAACAAATGAATAAGATTGCTCTTATTGCCATGCTCATCGTTTGTGGTCTCTGCTGTCCGCTCTCTGCTCGTGGCTTCAGCTGGGCAAGGGAAAGGCCGCCCAGAGATCATGCTTCCTGAGCGTCCCTACCAGTGGCGGCATGGTCTTCACCTGGGAGACCCCCCTGCTTTGCAGCCATTCCAGGCTGCTTTAAACTCCCTAGCCCCATGGGAGTGAGCCCTTCTGCCCTGCCCAGGTGGCCAGGCTTCCAGTTGCATGCAGCTGGGGGCACTTCCCCAGCCAAGGCTGCTTGTTGCAGCTGTGCCCTCCATACCAGCTTCTGGCTGGTCTGTGCAACCATGGCACAGGTGCATCTATCGGGGAGGTGGGAACTGTCCTGAACCGGAGGCAGCTTGGACATGCTCCTCCCTGCAGTAACTGGGCTGGGCCCTGTTGCACACCCCAAATTAACAGTTCCCTCATTTTACCCAGGATCACTGTCAGATTAACTGCTCTGTAGTTTTATAAGTCAGTGGTTTTCAACCCGTGGTCTGCAGACCCCTGGGGGGGTCTGCAGGCTATATCTAAGGGGTCTGCAAAAGATGACTATGATCAATCATAAGTGTATGAATACCTACACTTGCCATTCAAAGGGGTCTGCATGTCCATTCAAAATGTTTTAGGGGTCTGCAAATGAAAAAAAGGTTGAAAACCATTGCTGCAAGTCATCTTGGGTTTCTCTTTGTAAATATTGGAGTTACAGTGGTAGATAGCCAGTCATTTAGAATTTCCCCAGTTCTGCAAGGTTTATTGAAAATTAACTTTAATACTTTAGAGATCTCCTGAGCTTGTTCCTTTTAAGACTCTTGGGTGCAAGTTACCCGGGCTTGTTGGGTTTAAAATGTTTAATTTTAGCAGGTGCTGCCTTGCATCCTCCGTTTGTTACAGATGGTAAAATTCTATTCCATCCACAACATCATATGGTAAGGATACATCCTCCTACTTTATTGCAAATACTGAACAGAAATATCTACTGAACATTTCTGCCTTTGCTGTATCCCCCTGTACAGTTTTACTGTCTGAATGTACCAAAGGACAACACTTGGCAATACTTAAGGTTGTTTTTATTTCTGATATGTTTGAAAAATGCTTTTGTATTGTTTTTAACTCACTTGGACATTTCATTGATTCATTTAGCTTTCTTTATTAGTTGCCTACATTTTTAATGTCTTCGTTGCCATTTACGTCCCTTTTTTTCTATCCGTTATTTTATTCTTTTTATTATTGCATCCGCCGGTCCTCTTAACCAGGATACTTTTAACCAGTAGTGTAATCTAGGGCAGGCGAGTGGGGCATGTGCCCTGGGCACCACTTATGGGAAAGGGCACCAGAAGGATGGGGCAGAGGGTGCCTCATCCTGGGGTTTCAACTTACCTAGCTGCTGCCTGCCTCTTTGACACATTGCTGAGGTTGGGAGTGTGTGTCATAGAGCACAAGACCTTCTGGGAATTGGAGTTTTGTACAGCAGCAATGCAGTTTGCTGCAACCATGGGGGGAGAACTGACCCCCATTTTTTGCCACCAAAATTAACATTTTGTTTGCCCTTTGCACTTGGGCTTCAGCAACAAAACAAGGGGGTAAATGTTTCCTCTCTGCAGTAGCAAACTCCATGCCGTTCAAGAGAATTATGATTCCCATAACACCAGGCGCTCCCGGCCACTGCCTGGCTGTTCCTGCCCCCGTGAGTGAAAGATAGGCAGAGGAGGGAGGAGAAGGGTAAGAGATGGCCGCCCTGGGCATACTTTTTCCATGTTACACCTCTGAGGATCCCTCCATCCAGTGGAACTTTTTCATATCTGTGGAATTTGGGGACACCTAGTAGATTGTCTTTCAATAATTCCTGGGTTGTGTTAAGGGTGTACTTGGTTGCTGTGTTGGTCTAAGACGAGAAGACATACAAAAAAACTAGAACTTTTACATTGCATTTTAAATTCATGTTCCTAGGCAATTCCTTTTAAGATTTGAAAATTGGCCCTTTTAAATGCCAGGCGTGTTTGTTACTGGCTGGTGGCATATGCTGTTTGTGCAAAGGAAATGTAACCAGGTCATGATTCTCGGTATTTGGTGATGATGCTTAGGGACACTTAATTATGATTCTATGATTGGGTGAGCAATTAGCCCTTCTTTATCAGAAGTCGGTCTAATAGTGAGTCATTCCATGTTGGAAGCAGGGTGTTTTGCATTAAGAAATGATCTGTTTTTATTCAATTTAAAGGAATTTTATTATTGTCTGCACGAGCTGTCGAGCAAATACCTACCAGGTTGGAATAGCCCATTACAACATGTTTTTTTATTGTATGTTTTGAACACACTTAAAGAGCAGGTCACTCTGGTCTGTGGTGAAATTTGGTTGTCTGTGACACCCGTGTCTCATTCTTAGTTTTGCCAGTTAGAACAGGGGTCAGCAACATTTGCCGGCTCTGGGCTAGAATAACCCAACTTGGGGTCAAGGTAGCCCTCCGGGAGCAGTGTGGTGAGCTTGAAGGTGCTGCTGCTAGGTATGGCGAGTTTGCTGTGTAGGCTTGGCCTTGGTGGCTTTTGCTTGAAGAAGGGTGTTTATGCCCGAGAGCTTGCAAAGAACTTTTTTCTAACTATTTAGTTGGTCTAATAAAAGCTATTGCATCTACCCAAAGAA
>NW_017728992.1:192449062-192480562 GCF_001723915.1 Gavialis gangeticus | reverse complement strand
TAAAAAGAAACTAGAAATGTCACTAATAATCTATATTATTCAATTTAAGATTGAAGAAAAAAACATTATTGGAATGTGCATTAATTTGCTATATCATATATTACATATAAAAACACAATGAACTAGGCAAAATAATCAAAAGATATTATTTGATTAGTCCTGTAGGCTTTATAGTTAAATGTATGCCCTTTTTCAGATTCATAAAACACAATCTAGCCTTCTTGAGTATCTTGAATCTTGGCAGTGCATCCAGTGTTTCACTGAAAGTTATTTTCACACCTAAAGTAATGTTCATCTGTGTTACCTCTTGCATACCTGAGTTAATGTTTCTAGTTGGAGTTAAAAAACCAGGCTGCAGAACTGCAAAATGGAAGCTATAGTACCAGGGGCAGCTAACAGACAGCAGAACTGCAGAAGAAAGGATAACTTGAATAGTGGAACCATTAAAGACCATTAAAAAGAAGAGGGTCATTAACACCTGTGGAATGAAGAGTTTAGAAGGAATCAAGTAGATTTTAATGTGCCATGAAGTGCGTTGACTCCCTCACTGCTTCCTGAATAGAAATGCTGCTGCCACTGCCAAGCAGTTGGTTTTAAAGTCTGAGTGGAGCAGGAATCAAAGACTGGTGCAGCTGCACCCCTCCCAGATCTGCCCCTGCTTGAACTAGCTTCTATGCAGTTCCAGGGCTGAGACGAGAAAATGTGGGTCTCAGCGCTGAGACAGCACCAAATCGGCCTCCTTGGGATCCCAGAGGTGAGATGTGAAAATGAGCAGATTTTTGGGGTCTCACCTAGGATCTCACTGAATGGGCTCTGGTGGGCTGCCAGGGTAGAGACCCAGAAATCAGCTGATTTTTCAGGCCTCAGCTATGGGATTACATTTGAGCTTGTTCAAGACTCCAGTGAGATCCCAGGTTCTGAAACCCAAAAGTCAGCTGAATTTTGGGTCTCAGCCCTAGGATCTCACCAGAGCTGGCTTGAAGACATCTGTGCAGTTCTGGAGCTGGGACCATCAGTGAATTGTGGGTCCCTGCCCTGGGACCACAGCTGATTTGTGTTGTCTCCAGGGAGAGTCCCACGTTAAAGCAACATATGTTACCTAATACCATTAGGAGATAATCCTGTCTGGAAAAAGCATAACTTTAGTACCATACTAGAGCACTTAGCATGTTTGATCCTGCTTGAATACTAGCGTTTTAAATATGGTTAACATGTGCTAAATGTAATGTGTAACAACGCCGTAACCCAGCACCCCGGGTCATGTCATCTGGCCCGTGGGGCTCCCCCCAGGCTGTGGCCCTGAGTGCTAGGTTGGGTGTGTAGGACAGTGTGGGGCTCAGTCCTGGTGAACGGGCTGGATGAGAGCAGGAAGAGACCCATGGAGCCTGATCCCAGTGTCTGGGGCTTGGCAGGGGCAGGTGGGGCCACGGGACCCAATCCAGCCCATGGACCAGCCTGTAGACTGCACCCCCATTTTGTTTGCTGGGCCCAAAGGTTGAGAGCCACTGCACTAAGCCGTGCAGCAATTCTGAAGAATCCCCTCTTCTTTGAGGGAAGGCCTGGTGGGCATTGCTTAGGTGCCTGGAGAAAGAAACAAAGGACCTACCTCCAATTGATTGTGGAGTGTAGGCCTTGGAGTTGATTTAGTGCCTAACTCCCATTGATTTTGATGAATACGGGATGCTGAACTAACTTTAACAATCTAAATTACCTTTCAATTATTAAACTAAGTTTTGACTCCTAGAGAGCAGCAGTCAGGTGAAGGAGATCTTCTCTGACGGAAATGTTCATCTTCAGCAGTCTCAGATATTGATGCCTTAAGCATTTTGGGGAGGCAGCGTGATTGCAACCCTGGGTGAGGGCTCACAGCCTGGTGCCCTGAGTTTTGTTCCCAGCTCTGCCAGTGATCTTGGGAACATTGCTTTGCTGTTTGGTGTCTCTGTTTCCTTCTCCTGCCCTTCTCTGTTTCATCTGGGGACAAGGACAGTTTTTTACTATGTGTACCATCAACATGAGTAGACACTGTTGCAACAAAAATAATATTCTCAAGATTAGGTTCTTGTATACACTTAGGTGGATCAAGGGCAGCCGATTGCCTCTGGTGGAATTATCCCAACAACATACAGATGTCTGATGTAAGTAGGACGTAGCCCCCATGAAGAGGAATTCTCATCATGATATGACTTACGACTAATATTTTCAGCAGCCTGCTGTGTGCTCTTTCCCAGTGGACTGCCCATTTTGTTATCTTGGCTGTAGGCCATGAGAAACCCCATCATTTGGAAAATCAAACATCCACTGTGGCCTGCAAGACTAAATAACTGTTATCAGTAGCTAGGCTGCAGTTTTGTATTTAACATCCTGGGTGTACTGATTGAATTGCATGGTTGATACGAGGTTGAAAGAGAACTTTCCCTAGACCACGGTTTCCTTACAAATCTTGCTGATCAACAAAAGAGAAAGGTGATCGTCTCGGCTGCTGAGGTGTCTTGCTGCTTCACTTAATTCCTCATCTGGTTCCACTCAGCCAAGTGTTCCCAATAATTTATTTTGTCTCTATTTCAGATGAACTAGTCTGCTTCTGGCAGCTCTTCCACCTCTATCATCTGTGTATCTTAGGGACTTATATGGCCCCTTCATGGTAGCATCTGAGTGCCTCTCAATCTTGAACGTGTCCTGGGAGAAGGAAGAGCAAATACATCCGTAATACATATAATGGCATTGACTTCATGTCAGAAGATCTCAAGGCTGTTTGTTAAGAAGGTTGCTATCATCATTGTCATTTTGCAAGTGAAATGACTTCTCCAAGGTCACCAAACACCATTAGGGGCAAGAGCAGGGGACAGAGCTCAAGGTTTCTTCTCTTCCAGAGCAGCATCTGTCTCACTCAGCCTTACTCCCTTTGGGGCCAGACAGAGAGGAAGTCAAATAGCTTTCTATCTTTGCAGCCCAGTGGACCAACTTGAACAGGAAGGGTTGGAGGGTGCTCGCAGCTCTACCATGCCTATGGTCCGGTGCTTAGGCACTTTGCTAGGAAACAGGAGACAGTGGTTTAAACCCCTTCTGGTGGGGGAGTGCCCTAGTCTTTTCTTCCCAAGTGCAGGGGGGATGGACCTGATGATCTCGTGGTCCCTTCTAGCCCCTAATATCGAATCTATGAATCTGCTTTTTTGGAGCTAACAGGTTGCATGGTATTTCTTCTCTCCCATCATAGCCAACATGGGGCAGGGGTAGCATCTAAAATTTGCAAAAATAGCCCAAAAGTCCACTTAAGCAGCTCATTTTAACTATGCAAGTTTACTTAGCCATCTAAAAGTGGAGTTGGATTTGGACCACAGAGTGGAAGTCCACTCAAAGTCTAGCAGAGCTGGGAATTCGAAGTAGGTTTCTTGCAGCTAGCTACTCAAGCCTTCAAATACCCTTTCACTACGCCGTGTATTACTGGCTGTAGAATAAGGTGTACAAAGCTGTATTATATATATGTATCTTAAACTCAGCACATATAATTGGAAAAAAAAAGATTTGGCTCCTGTTACTCCAAATGAATATTTAAAAATAGGAAATATTTCATTAGTTGTCAGTTAATGTGATGAATGTGGGATTCTATCAATTTTGGGGAGAAATGTTTCCAAATGGGCAAATTATTATTTTTAGGAATGGGTTTCCTGCACATAGTAATGGGTAGTATTTTTTTATGGTGTTTTCTCCTTTCCAAATACTTTAGAACTATTCATTAATTAACACTCAATGCCCCTTTGGAAGTAGGCAAATAATTATTATCAATCTTGTTCACAGGAAACAGAATGAAAGATAACATGCACGTTACCTAAACAAGTTGGGCACTGGATTGAATGCTAATATTATCCATTGCAAGTGCCCTATCTGCATACGTAAAGGGGGTCCTTGCATATACAAAGAAATCATTTAAACCAATGCACGTACAGTTGCATGAATAATTATGGGTTTGATGTGTTTAAATATCAGGCTTGATTTACAACTAAGGTTTCAACAAAGCCAGATCAAGGGCATTTAGCCATTCGTTTGCACATTTAGTATGTGATTTTTAAGTTCATGATGTGTTTTAAGAAAAAAGAATCCATTCATAATGGCTGCATAGAAATGATTTTTGCTAATAGACTCATTAAGCTCTGGATTCAGCTGAGTTAACTACATGCTTTTAAATGCGTGTGAGCATCCACTGCAGTTAGCGGGTTGTATTCACGTAGCTCCAACAGGGCGAACAATGCAGACTTTGCCCTTCTTCAACAGCGTTAACCTCACCTCTCCATTCAAGTGTGCAGACCAGCACGTTCTGCTGAAATGAATGAGCACTGCAAACGTTTTGCCCCTCTCACGATTGGTCTTTACCTCGGTATCATCACTGTGTTCAGCTCTTTGATGCGCATCCCTTGGCACCGCTCTGGTGGCAGAGGGCACAGAGCACTGACAGTCTCTTTGAATTGCCTGCCACTTTTGCGAAAAGCTGCTGTTTAAGGTTTTGGTTTAAAAGTGAATTGATAAACTGTCTGAGGTAGCTTTCCAGCATGATGAGCAGACATTTGGAAGCCATTTTTCTTTCCAGATAATCTTACCCTTGGAAACCTCTTCCCTACCCTTCCTTTCTCCTCCCTCGGTTCTCCTAGAGAACACACTTTTTAAAGGAGGTGCTTAAGGGACAGTCACTAAAAAGTGGAAGTATCGCCACTGCCTACCTATGTCATCCTCAAGACAAGGGCATTGTGTTTGTTGGCACCTTCTCTTGAACACCTTTCCTCTGCTTCTGCTGAACTTAAATCACCCAAAGATGGTCGTTTCACAGACTTCATTTAAAGATGTTCGTATGTGCAGTTGTAGATTCCCCAGGGGAGCTCTTGCTTGGGACCCTAGCCTTAACACAGTCTCTTTGAGTGCCCCTTGATGCCAGCCAAGGCATAACTTCTGGACTGGGGGAGACCAGACTTTTTAGTCCTTGTGCCCCCTTGCTGTCTGTTCCTCCCTCCAAGAGCTACTGTCTGGCTTAGCTCTTGGGGACGGCTTTCCCTCTTTAAGGGAATGCAGTCCTCCCACAGTCATATGCAGCAAAGCAGGCAGCTCTTCCACAACAGAAGCAACATTTCATAGTTCAGGTGTGCAAACTTGTGCTGCCATGCCTAGGCCAAATCCAAGGCAGTGTTAGAGTCGGTGAGAAGGCTAGGCTATCTTCTCCAGAGCCTTTCAGTCTGCTTCTCTCTTCCCCTTGCATCTCTGGGAATCTCTTTTTCAAGCCAAGCTATTACAGTGGGGCTTCTTGGAGTCCCTCCTGGTGCCAGAGACAGCCACGTGTCTCTAGGTGCTTGGGTTTGAATTCCACGATGCATCTTAGTCTAGGTCTAACTTGACTGAAGTGGAACCACTCGGAGTGTACATTGGCGAACCTGCAAAATCAAGGCTCAACCCTCTGCGGTGTGGGAAGTTGGAGCTTGGTGGGGGTCCTGAGCAGTTGTTTGTACTTCTGGAGGACTGTTATGGAATATCTGTATCTGCAAATTGTATTAGTGCTGCTCCCAATGTCTCTCAGCGGAGACAGAGCCCCACCTTCAGTCCTGAGTCCAGTTCAAGGCAATATTAACTCTTTCTTTTTTGTGGTATAACAGGGTTCAGAGAAGTCAGAGAAACTGAGGGATGCAACGTTATTGTGAAAGAAAACCCACATTGAACTCGGAAATATTCGAAAGCAATACCAGTGTGGCACAGGTGTTTTATTGGATTGGGGTGTAGACAGCGCCTCATAGGATGGAGACCATTACCAGCGATCCCACAAAGGAGATGATTGGGTGGTGGATCCCAGATATGTAGCCAGGTCCTATTTGGTTACAAACCTTCAACTGAGAAACAGGGCTTTATTTATACATAGGGTCCATACAGCAGGCCTGCAAAGATTTATGCATGATATCAAAGCACTTCCTGGGCTGGGATGCCCGAGTACCAGACACAAGACATTATCTCACCTGGCCAAGTACACTGCAAGCCATTGTGTTCACTCACAGAAAAGTATTATGTTGAGCGCAGAGACAAATGAAAAGGTCCTGCTGGGCAATTTCTCTTTGAAGAGAAACTGTTGGCTAGAAAGCAAGTTCAACAAATGAACAACAAACTGGGTAAATCAGTTATGGCACAAGTGCATCTTGGCTCTGGATGCCACGTATTTTATGATTTTCTAGCCACAAAGCTTCCATGCTTAGTGGAGCATTTTATAGGAATGCCTTTTGCTCCTAGGTACATTGTGCAAACTGTACAATAATGATTTGATCCTGCCTGTGCCATCCAGGGCTGGCACTTGGATCATTCTGGCTTCTGTGAAAGCTCCTTGCTCTCCCCCCTAATTTTCCTTGCCTCCTTTCTCTGTTGGACACGGGGCATGTTAGTCTTAACATCTGAGGCAGAATTCCCAACCAGCACATGGAAACCTACTCTGAAGCTGGAGCAGGACTGGTGGGTGAGACCCAAAGGCTTTCTCCTTATCAATGAGGACAAGCATTCTCTTGGGGTGCGTTATCTATTTAAATTAAATGCTATTTTTATGTTTTATAAAATGTCTCCTATAACGACATTTGAGCAGTTTTCCTAAAAACATCAAGTTCATGGAGCAGCGTCATTTATTGCAATAACAATAATTAATGCTTTCTGCTTGCATAGAACCCTTTCATCTGACGGTCTCAGCCACACGTGTGTCTGTGGACTGGATTTGTGGAAAAATATGCCTGATAAACTGAGATCCTTCAGTCTCTCCCTATCTAGTTTCTTGAAAAGAGGGTTGAGATTGCAGATCTCTGGATCGTAGATGGCAGTTCCCTATGGAGGCAGAAGCTATTTGCTAGCAGAGGGCTCTTTATTCTAGCAGACAAAGGTAAAACAGGAGCCAGGGCTGAGAAACTGAAGTCAGAATGGAAGTAAGGCACCATTTTTTGAACAGTGTGAGTGGTTAACAATTGAAGCAGGTGACTATGTGAGAAACAAGGGGATTTTTGGTATTATCTTTTATTGGAGCAACTCTAAAGTTGGGGGAGATGTTTGTTCAACGATCTTTCAGGCATTTAAACGCACATGTAGATATGCCCCATAACTCCAGTATGGTCTACCATAACCCCCATCTCTTGCTTGGGGTTATACAGGGTGGACAGAGCTGATATTATAGTGTTCCTTTTTGGCCTTAAAATCCATTCATTTGACTTGTCCCAGATAACATTGGGAGATCATGCAGTCATGGTCCCCAGGCTCTCACTCCCTTGGTCTAACTTTCTGACCTCATTTTCTATATGCATCTCTTACCAGAGGTAGAAAATAAAGTCATTTGTTGTAGAGGAATTTAACTCTGAGGGGAACAGATGGGGTTTCCCTGTCGCAGGGCGTTACTAGCATTTTATGCGTGCAAAGCAGAACACCTGGAACAAATCACTAGAAACCTCTTAAAAGGAAAACGTTGTTGCAGCAGAAGTCTGTTTATGAAACAAATAACTCTGCTAGCTATTCATTTGAGATGGTTTGGCTGTCTTTGCAAAACACATCTAGGGTTAGTTTATGCAGATTCTGAAAAGAATTAAACTCTTTACATTCCTCCTCCTGGTGCATTGGAGGTTTACTAGTTTTTAAATTAATTCATTCATTTTGAATAGTTTTGCTGTGCAGGGTCTATAATGATATGAGGGCAGGGGCAAAGATTTTCAGAAATGGCTCATAATCTTAGTTGCCTCAACTTCTGCCTGCCCTGCTGGAAATGCCTCCGAGAGACTGGATTTCCGAGGTCAGGAGCTCGAGGGTGGCACTCCAGATCAAGTCATTTTGAAACTCTTTGCCCGTAGAGGAGAATTTAGGACTCCTGGGTTCTGTTCTGGTCTCTACCATCAACTCCTTGTGTGACCTTTGGAAGTCACTTAAGCTCTGTGCCTCAGTTTGCCCATTTGGAAAATAAATGTAATGTATCCCGAGCTGTCTGTGAAGGCTGAGGCTTAGTCAGCTGTTGGCAGCTGAGAGTTGTGGTGGATTCACTGTCTCTTGACATATTTTATGATTGGATGTCTTTGGTTATGCCGTAGCTGAAACAGAAATGAAGGCCTCAATGCAGTAATTACTAGGGGAGCATCTTTGGCCTGTTTTAGACCAGAGTCCAGTTTAAGGGATCATCATGACCCTTTCTGGTGGCTGAATGCATGAAACCTGGGCTTATAAAAGTACTGTTCAGTTACCTTAATGCTTGGTGCACACAGATGCCATCCTGCTGACAGCCCCTTGTCCATAGGTTTGTGACCTGATTGTAGCTTCTACGTTTGTTGGGCGGCCCTGCTTCTGCTGTGCTGTTTTTGTTTCTTTTTTATTGTTGTGCATCTCCGCGCCAAACACATCTCAATTCCAGTATATTGGAACAGATTGGGGCTTTGTGTGTTGTGCAAATAAGAGAGCGGGGGCAACATTGCAGACAATCAGAGCAAAATTGAACAGGGGTGTGGCTCACGAGCACTTGAAGTCACACGCCACATTTGGGATTTTGAATGCAGTGAGGCAGGCTGCTCCAGCACGATGCATATTTTTCATACAAGCTGGAGACAGCTTTATGCTTCATGCAGGACCCCTGGCTGTTAGTGGCAGGAGGGAGCCTCAGGAAGGCTGATGTGAGCTTTTAAAGATGAATTATTTAGACTGTGACTTTCTAGCCTCCTGAGCATCTTCTGGCAAAAGTTGAAGATAAATTTGCTTGTCACAGAAGAACATAAACCTGTGACAAATGCTGAGGAGGTTCCCTGTGACATGGGCCTGCCTGTTGCTCACTGCTGTAGTGATGTACAGAAACCCTTACAGCAGATAAATGTCTCCTTTTCAAGGTACGCCAAGGTGCGTGATTGCAAGGGCAGCCCTGCCCCTTGACCGGTGTCCTGCCCCCTGGTCACTATCTTGGAACCAGAAGTCCGCCCCCCCAACAACATACATTAATTTGATTTTTAAAAAAGACCTGTGTCTTGATTTATGTGTTTGTGTAGTGTACATAGTGGTGATTGCATAACGGCTTAAAATAAAGTCGGACTTTTGTATACTGTGAGGGGGGTGTGGAGGATGTGGGGGTATGGGTGGGTATGGGGTTTGTAGGGGGCTGTGGGTGTGTGGGTATGAGTGCATGTGGGGTATGGGGGAAGGTGTGCATGTGGATGCGTGGGGGTTTGGGTAGGTGGGTGGGTATGAGGTTTGGGGGTGCATGGATGTGTGTGTATGTGTGGGGTATGGGGTTTGTGGGGGGCTGTGAGTGTGTGGCAGGGGTGTCGGGGAAGGTTGTGACATGTATAGAGGGGGAGGGTGGCTGGAGTGTGTGATGGGGTGCGGGTGTGGGGTGCGCATGGGGGCTGTGTGTGCATGTGTACAGTGGTGTGGGTGCGTGTTTATGGTGGAGTGTGTTAGGCCCCCCCCATTACGCACAGCCCCTGCCACCAGCAGCAGCAGCAGGCAGTGAGGCCTTGGGGTGCTCACGGCCCATGGCAGGTGGAGACCCTTGGTGGTGCGTGGTCCCGGTGAGCCCCAGGACTGCATGTAGCCAGGTAGGCGGAGGGGCAGAGCCTGCCCGGTTCCATAGAGCCCCTGCCAACCCAGGCTCTGTGCTCCTGCTGCTCCACACTAGACCCCTGCCACCCTGGCCCCAAGGCACTGGCGTGGGCCCCATACTCCTACCTGCCCACTGCCACTGCCCCGCCTGCCACTACTGCCCTTCCCCTGCCACTTCTTTTGTTTCCTGCCTCCTCTCCCTGCCCACCCCTCGCTTCGGCAGCGTGTGCTTCCCGGCTGCGTGGTCAGGATCACAGAACTCGGCAGGAGCCAGCCTGGCCCCTGCAGTTCCCAGCTGGCTTGTGCTGCTGCCGGCCCTGCCCCGGGGCACTGTGCTGCTGCCCACTCCCTGTTTGCTGCCGCTGCCCTTTCCCTGCTGCTTCCTTTCCTTCCCTGCCTGCCTCCACTGCTTCCCTACCCCCACCTGCCCATGCACGCTTCCAGTAGCATGCGGTTTTTGCCTGCATGGCCGGGACCACAGGACGCAGTAGGAGCCAGCCCCACCTGGCCCCCTTCATTCCCAGCTGGCTCCTGCTGCACTTTGCCATCCTGGCCATGCAGCCAGGAATTGTGTAGTGCCGGCTCTTGCTGCATTAGCGATCCTCCCCCCTCGCGCTCTGCCCATTCTTATCTGGGTTTGCACGCTCAGATGGAGGGAGGGCGGGTGAACAGCCCCATGGTTGCCAGGCCAGGAGCGTCTGCTAGACAGAAGCTTGTGATTGGGGGCTGGGGGTGGGGAGGGGCTGGACGGGTCTTCCTGCTGCTGGCGTCTCCTGCATCCTGCTGCCATTGGCTCCTTGTCATCTTTGACAGGCAGCCACAGGCAGATAATAATTCGTTTTCTAAATTTCTTAGGGGCCCCAAAGGCTAGATAGAATGGGGGTTGTATTTTGCCCACCCCTGCTATGGCATCATATTCCCTCTATCTGGCCCCTGTGAGTGGAGCCTGCCCATACCCAGAATAAGGCATCATTGGAGATGTGGGTTTGAATCCCCTTTGCGCTGAACTCAAGGTCTCCCTTATTCTTAGGTGAAAGGTGTAGCACTGTCACCTTCTATGTTTCTGAATGAAAGTGCCTATAGCTTGTGTTCTGTGCAGAGCTCTGCCTTGCTGGTATGGGACAAGCATGGTGGAGCACGCAAGCTGGATCAGGTCCCTGAATGCCTAGCGCAAGAATTCCCGTTAGCCTGTGATGCTAAATAGGTAGCTCTGCTTTGCTAGGACGGCAGCAGATCTGGGCATGTGCTGAAGTCAAATACAGGTGTCTGGAGAATGTTTTTGGTAAAAATAGTCTTTTGTGGGGGTAGGCAAGGGTTTTGAGAATTGCACCCCTGGGTATGGGCACTTAACTTCTACCTTAACCGGTTTCTGACTAAGCCTGAGTCCACAGGACCTCAAAACTTGACTCTGAATTTCTGATCTGGTCTCCTGTTGTCTTTCCTCACACACAAGTCAGTGATTATTTCCGCCCCCCCACCAAATCGGGGATTTATTCATATCGCCTTCATAGCTCTGAGTTGTTCCAAGGCTTCATGGCTATAAAACAGCATTATCTATAAGTACATTTTGGACAGTTCCAATTGAGCTTCTTTCTTTTATAAGAGGAATCACTGTCTCTTCGTAAGTAATCCATTGCAAGGAGATAAATTTAATGCCTGTCTTCAGGGAAGATATCTAATAATTAATTCAATGATTACAGATGTAAGGTAGATAAAAAGATTCTGGTTGGTTTCCCGTGATGTCTTCCTGCTCACGCCTGAAACGAAGCTCGTAGTTGTTGCTCTATAGAACAGAGAAGATCAACAGAAACACTTAAAGGCAGCAATTTTTGGAGAGATTTGAAAACTGCTTATAAAAATCTTTGCAGCCATGGGATGTGACTGAAAAACCAGCCTAGGAAGCTTTAGGTTTAAATGCATGCTTGAGTCCATCCCTGTTCAGCAAAGACGATTAAGATGGACTTAAATCTCCCTGATTTTGGTGGAATAGTCAAAGGGACCCGAGTGACCTAGGATTATGAACACGAAGGCTGTACTCGTACTTTTCAGTTATTTTAGTGCTTTATAAAATCCTTCCGTGCATTGTTGAACTATGGCTTGTGGGACTGGCCTGAAGTTGCACATTTTTCCTTCCTGCATTTTTCCTTTGTGTTCTCTGCGTCCTATTCATTACACTTTTTCTTGGGTTGATTATGTACAATGGTCTGATAAAATATTTGCACTAAATCACCCAGCTTCTAATCCAGGTTCTACTCTGCCAAACTTCAGTGGGTGTGGGAAGTACAAGTGAAGTTTTTCAAGTTCTGGCCTTGTTTTACTCTTCAAAATATAGCTTGTTCCCATTAAGGCCCTTGATAAAACTCTCTTTAACTCCACTTGTTAAAACATAGCCATGCGTTAATTTGTCGTTAATGTCCTTTGGAAATCCTGCTGCCTGTTTGTATGTTAACACTGGATGATACAAATTTTATACACAGCTCTGCATGATAGATGTTGTGTCTGTATTGTAATTATTTCCTGTAGTGATCTACAGCCTGACTCGGATGGGCAGGATGGCTGCTTGGAGCACTGTGTTGCACCCCATCCTGTGTGGGCCTGCCAGCTGGCTGTCCCGGTGCCAGGCCAGTGCAGTGCCAACAGAAAGCAGGGCGGGGGTTGGAGGCATGGGTGTAAGGGGGTGAAGGAGTCCGTGCACATGTGGCCCGGCCCCAGGCTGTGGCAGAGTGGAGTGGCATGGGATGCAGCCCTCCCTCAGGCTCCTGGTGGTGGGCAGCGGGTCAGATAGGATCAACTGGCTGGCTGGATTTGGCCTGCAGGCTGTATTTTGCCCACCCCTGCCACAGATGCTGAAGAAAATTGATTACGTACTGTTTGTCCATATCTATAATCTCATTTAAAAGAAAAGTGGCCTAATCTTTCAGCATGTTGCTGCCAATCCTCCTTTTCTACATTACACATCACAGTTTGCTAATAGCCATAAATTACTATTCTTGTGCTTTCCTTCTTGCCAGTTTTGCAACAAGAGTGCTCAGCCCCAACAAACTGCAGTGATCTATGTTCAGCACTGCTGGCTGGTACTCGCTGCTTGCTTAAACTCCATCACAGAACGGGGACCATGGGTTCATCCCATAATCATATGGGTGACCCAGATATCCTGATGATGGTCACTTCCATGCATCTTGTTGCAGGGCCTGCGAGCCAATGAAGAAGCTGGGTGAGGCTGATTACACATCAGTAATCTCTTTGAATCCCACTACTTCTCTGGACCAGCTCTCAGTGACTATTGCAATGGTGTAAAATGTGTGTAAGTGAGAAGAAAACTGAGCCCGACAACTTTGCTCCTCCCTGCTATTTCTGGAAATTGGGAAGTTGGCAGTGGGCAGTTGTTAGCTGGTTCTTTGTAACTTGCCCAAATGAGACAATAGCCAATGGGTTTCTGAGGCTATTTTTGTGATTCCATCACATTTTTCAAAATTATTTTCTTCACTTTAATTAGCATCCTGCTGGCAAATGTGGAAGATTGCTCGATCTGTTGACATCTGACAAAAGGCATAATAACCTCCACATATTTTCTTCTAGCAGCCTTTGAAGTTGATTTCAGGTCTCTTCAGTGCTGCATATACAATGAAGTCTTACTGTGTGGCTGTAAATAATACTATATATTGGTTATGGCAGTGATGACAAGGAGTCCAATTAAGGCAGAGTTGAATGCCTCCCAGTTTGACATACAGATCCATTTCTACTTAGTTTTAGTGGATTTACAGATGAGTGTGAAGGACATAATTAGAAGTGTTACCACTGCAATTTATTTTTGACAAGGTGTGTTTCTGGTAAACACTGATGAGTTAACGAAATGCCTCTTTGCACTCTAGACTGTATGGGCGCATCCAGACGTGCGCAGTCATGTGGTATGTGGTGCTTCAAACGCACTTGCAGTGCCACATACCGTACAGCCCAGTGTTGTCTGCGCTGCAAGGGTGTGCTGCCCATGTTTATGCTGTGCCGGGTTTTTTTCCATGTTTTTTCTGACCCCTAGATCAAAAAAACCCACTGGAAAAAAAACAAAACAAAAACCAAACCAGAGCAGTGCGCACTGCTGAAAAGTGGAACCGGCCCGTCCAGAGCCACGCTTCACTGCCACGCAGGCTCCACATGGCAGAAGCACCACAGCTACAGCCCCAGGAGGCCCCCCAGGACCCCAAGTAAGGCTGCGGATGCCCAGTGCTGGCCCCAACCACTGGTACCCCACCCAGGGTAACTTGCCGTGCACCAAAGTGCATGTGGCACAGACATTCCCCAGGGACAAGAAGTGGCGGAGCAAGGTACACCATTGCTGTGTGTCCCTGGGGAACCAAATGTCTGGATGCACCCTGTGATGACGTAATTACATATATAGTGGGTCCATCTATATGTTCTGTTAACCCAATGCAATAAACTCCAGTGCAGGTCGCGCTGGAGTTAGCTGCTCCTGAGTGCAAGTGTCTGCATGTGTGCCCAGGACTGCAGCAGTCTAAGTTAGGGTGGTCCTCGGGGCAGTGGAGGGCAGTGAAGGGGCTGCTTGGAGCAGCATCAGCAGTCCCTCAAAGTCAAGGATGATGTCCGTCAGGCTTGATGGGTCCTTAGGTAACTGAGGAGCCCTATTTCTGGATACACGCATTCTTTGGCAATGGGGTCATTTTGTTGCGTGGGGGAGTGGGATTTGCAGCCCTGGGTTGGACTCCTTCTCCTTCCACCACAGCTGCCGTTCTGCCTCAGTATCGAGTTGTTGGGCCTTGAAGTGGTGCATGCCTTAGTGGACCAGATGGTGCCACACGGAATGCCCAGCAGCTTGCTCCTTTCAGCTCTTGGTGTTGATGCTTCTGTGCTTGAGGGTGACCTTGAGTGTGTCTTTGTACCGTTTCCTTTGGCTGCCCTTTGGGCAGTGGCCAGTGGAGAGCTGGGAAAAGAGAATCTGGTGAGGGAGGCAGTTCTTGGATATCTGGATGCAGGGGCCCATCCATCAGAGCTGATTTCTCAAGAGCAAGGCTTTGATGCTGGTGGGTGCAGCTTCATGGAGGAGACTCACACTACTTCATGGAGGAGCTGGTCTGGTGGTCCTCCCATTTGATCCCCAGGACTCAATGCAAGCACTGCTGGTGAAAGCTCTCGAGGGTCTTAATGTGGTGTTGGTAGATGGTCCAGGTTTCACTGCAGTAGAGGAGTGTGGTCAGCACGACAGCCTTGTAAACCAGGACCTCCGTTGACTTCCAAAGGTCTCTATTTTCAAAGACACATTGTCGCAGCTTGAAGAAGGCACTGGTGCGGCTGACCTGGTGTTGGACTTCTTTACTGATGGTAGCCTGTTGAAAGAGGTGGCTGCTGAGATACGGAAAATGCTCCACACACTTCAGAGCCTCCCCGTCTATGTAGATAGCGCACGGGATGTTTAACTGGCCTGGGGAGAGTTGATGGAGAACCTTTGTCTTGGCGACGTTCAAGGACAGGCCAAGTCTCTTTTATACGAAGTGTTGAAGAGACCTAAGGTTGCTTGCACATCCTGCACAGAGCAAGCCATCGCACAGCAATGATCCGTAAACTGAAGGTCATGGATGTCCTTGGTGGTCAATTTTGCTTTTACCCAGAAGTGCCCAAGATTGAAAAGCTTCCCATCCAGTTGATAGTGGATACTGACACTGGATTTTAGATCATCTCAGATGAGGTGGATGATGATGGTCAGGTAGATGGTGAACAGCATGGGGGTGATCACACAACCTTGTGTGACCCTGGTCCAGATTCGGAAGGCGTCGGTTTCAGATCTTCCACTCAGGATAGTGACGGTCATATCATCATGCAGGAGCCTCAGCATGGTGACAGATTTCAGTGGGCAGCCAAGGCATTGGAGGATGGTCCACAGAGATTCACGATTTAAGGAACCAAATGCCTTGGTCAGGTCAATGAAGGCAAGAAACAGTTCTTGATTTTACTCCTGACTTTTTTCTTGGATCTGCCTGGCAATGAAAACCATGTCCACAGTGCCTTGGGATGGTCAGAAGCCACACTGGCTTCTGGGAGGATGTCGTTGGTGATGGAATGAAGGCGGTTCAGGAGGATGCGGGCCAGGATCTTAACCACAGTAGACAGTTGGGAAATCCCCCTGTTGTTCCCACAGTCATATTTGTCCCCCTTGTTGTAGGTGTTCACGATGATTGTGTCCTTGAGATCCACAGGGATGTCCTCTTCATCCCAAAGGTGGAGGATAAGCTGGTGGAGTTGTGATGTGAGTCGGAAGCTGCCAGCATGATAGACCTCTGCAGGTATGCCATCTGGCCCGCAGGCTTTGTTGGTTTTCATCTGTTGGATGGCCTGCTTCAGCTCTCCGATGGTTGGTGAATCACCAAGGGAATCCACCACAGGGCGTCACGGGACGGCTTGGAGGGTCTTCTCTGATATGGTGGCAGTCCCTGCACATCAGCACCCTCGTGCCCTAGCCAGCCTTGGTCATGGTCTACACATGCATTTTGGTGGAGCAAATTACTCTACTGTAAGATAGTACTATCCCTGACAGCAGAGTTGATTAATTTACTGTGCCCTAATAGTGGAGCACGTGTAGATGGTGACACTACTGCAGAGCTAATTAGTCATCTCCACAGTAAAGCACGCATGTAGATGCACTCGATATGCAATAATTATAAGCCTCTCTACATCAGATTATTTCCAAAGCCCATTGTAGGCATCCTCCAGCTAATTAGCAGCTTAGAGGAGGAACATGGTCCTAGAATGTGCAAGCAGGTGAATATCAAGTAAGAATAATGGGTGGTATTACTATTTTATACAGGATTAGTGAGACCGTTACTAGAATACTATCTCTGGTTTTGATGTACCCACTTTAAAAGGGTGATTGAAAAATTAGAAAGGGTTCAGAAAATGATAATGCAAATTATTTAATATCTGGAAAATGCTCTCTGTAGTAAGAGAGCTAAGAAAAGAACTTTTTAATTTATCCAAGAAAAGATTAAGGTAAAGATGACTTGATGACAGCCTACCAAAAACCTGGCCATGATATAGTTTTTAGTAGTAGATTGCTCTTTCATTTAGAAAGAAGGCATAACCAGATGTAATATGTGGAAACTGAAACTGCACAAATTCAGAGTAGAAATAGGTTATTTATTTTTTACAGTGGGTTAAGTAACGTTGGAACATGTTAGCTAGCCATGTGGTAGACATCCTATCACCTGAAGTCTTTAAATCAAAACAGGATTGTGAAGTAGGTTACCTAGCCTGTTGAATTCTGCTAGCATGTTTTGCCCCCTGAGGAGTTTCTTGTGCAGCCCACCCAAATCAAAGAGTGTTTAAACCACAAACAAGCAAACAAATAAATCAAACCAAAGCAAACCCTTCTGCCCTGTCCTGGGCACTAGGAGGGGACCCTTTTGACTCTGGGCCCAGCATATCAGCCTCACCTCTTCCTTGTAGCAAGCTGTTGTGCTCACAGTTTGCTTCTTCCTCTTCCACCTACTCTTCTGGGAATTTTTTCAAGCTCTAGTGGGAAACTCCCTGATTATCCAAATGCTTCGCAGCTGGGCTCTCTCAACAGGGCTGACTGTTTCCTATTAAAAGGACAGACTGCCCTGTTACAGGGATGCCTTTGTATATAATATGCAGTAGAATTTGTGGACTTGACATAGAGTTTATTAGCTGGAGATCTTTGGCTTATGTTATGCTGGAAGTTAAACTAAAAAGATGAAAGTGGGTCCTCTTGGTCTTAAAATCTACGACTCTATACTAATATATTGTTTTTACTGGAACATTATATCTCTTCCACTTCTTTAAGTGCAATGGAGTTAAACAACACTTATTGTTTTATCTGGCATTTAGCTCAGCCTGTATCTGCTTCTTTCTCAGGCCTGAGCACAGGGCACTTATGCTTGAAAACTTATCTAACATTTTACCCAACTATTCAACCAGTCTAATAAAAGGTATTACAAAACAAGCCCTGCCTCAGCAAACATTTAAGAATCAGAAACCACTTTGGGATTTTTTTTTTTTACCCGTAGTTTCAGAAATGAATTGTAAAAATATGAATATACAGTAGCACCACCCCATGTGTTCAAAAATTATGAATTGAAGCTTTGAAGATCGTGAGAATGGTTTTAAAATAATGAGATTAAAAAAATTAATGTTAATTTTGCCTTCTAGGCACTTGGAAGTGGTGGTAGTGAAGCATGTGTAAATACTTAAGGCAGATGGAGAACCCTTGATCAAAACTGTTGTTACTGATGTGACCTGCCCTTTGTACAGATCAGCTGTAGAGGTGGCAGCAACCCCAGCACTGAAGAGCTCACATTGTGATTTTGCCATGAGGGTCACACACAATTGGGAGGGGAGGAGAGGGTGGTGAGCAAAGATTTAAGTGAGCTTGCCCAGTTGGGGGATGAGCTCAGCACCATGGTTCCTGTATATTTGTATATGTGAAAGGAGAACTGTTTGTGTTGGTAACATGGGGTGCCTGTACACAAGTGCAGAGGCTGCTCCGATGCGCTGTAATTACAGCATTGTCAGAGCATGGTCATTACTGCACTCCAGCAGCCTCCCACATCTCGTGTATCAGCATCCTGCCCTTCGAAACGGTGGTGGGGGTGCTTGAATGAGCTTTAGTTCAAGTGCACCCACTGCCATTTTGAAGTGTGGAGACACTGATACGAGACACCGCAGTGGTTTAATTAGAGCAGGTCTTGGAGCAACTCTAAAGCACGGCCCTCCCCACCCCAGAAGCGCAAGTAAAAGTGCCCAAGGTGTGCAATAAGGGGAGGGTGCTGACCTGAAAAGCTGTTGGGAGGCTCTTCCCTCTAAAGGGGCATTGCGGAAAAAGCAAATGTTAGGCGAAGGGAAATGATCTCTGTTGCTGTTCTGAAGTACAGTTTTAACTTTCAGTTCCAAGGCCTGGTGTTCAAGGGGGTGCACAGGGAGACTACAAGCAGACATTACTTGTGCCAGTAATCCCATTGACACACTCAAGGTAGCGTTTTCAGCCGTGGATTCCAGAGGCTGGATTCAGTGTCCACTGAAGAGAATGATTGCACTTCCCCTGATTTCAGGGGTGTAAGATGAAAGTCTGGATGCCTGGGTAGACTTGCCCCCCAGGAAAGGTGATCAGTTAAGGGGCAAGATCTTGTAAAGTACCTAGGATAGAGTCTATCAAAACTTCGTATTATAGATGACTTTAGCAAGGTACAGGCAACCCCCGCTTCACACTCTTAATTGGTTCTGGGAAAACCGAGTGTTAAGCAGAACCACACTAAGCGAAACCCGTTTCCCCATTGGGTTTAATGTAAATAGAAATAATTGGCAACTTCTGCCTCTTGCTGTACTTTCTCACCATTGCCGCTGCCTCTCCCCACCCCTCCGCCTGCCTGCTGGCCACTCTGCCCCATGTGCCAGCCCATACCCCGTGCTCCTGCTGGCTCCGGCACCACGGGGCCCTGCACTCATGCTTCTCCCCGCCGCTGCTTCTCCCCACCACCACTCTGACACCATGTGCTCACCTGGACCCCCGCTCCTGCTGGCCCACCCTGGGCCCCTGCTGGCCCTGGCCCTGCAGCACCAGTGCGGGCCCTGAGCTCATGCCCGCCTGCCCACTCACTGCCACTTCTTGTCACTACTCCTGCTTTGCTGAGCGCTATAACAAAACTGGCTCAGCACTAAGTGAAACGAGGTATGAATTTTAAATGAGAGCTATACTGAAATAGAACTACTTGAAACCGTGTTAAGCAGGGGCTGCCTGTACCTTTAAAGTTGATACTCCCTAGGCCTAGAGCCTCAGCTGGTGTAAATCTGCAGTGATGGCCACTACAGATGCTTGAAGATCATAAATCAGGCTCCAAAAACCAAGAGGTAAAATAATATTCATTTTAAAATTAGCTTTCTACTTTTTGAGACCTCCTGTTTTCCAGGAACTGTGACTTCAGTTGACCTGCACTTATTAACACCAGCTAAGGATCTTCCCACCATATATTTTTTTTCTTGAACTCTATAATCTTAAAATGTGACCCCAAGTCCCAACCCTCTGGCACCAGTAGCAACGTTTCAACTGATGCAGCTCAGAGCCTCAGACTACAGTGTGTAAATAGTTATTTGCAGAGGCATTTTTCTCTTTCAGATGTTTTCTGATTTTTATAGTTTGGCCAAAACTTTCACAAGAAGTTTTGTGACACCGATTGACCTCAGCCTGGTATTTCTGGAATTAGCAATCTCATGTGGCAAAAGGAATGTTTGACAGAACATTTTGTGTCTAAGAGGGCAGAGCTCAATATTCAACCTTGGTATCATTCTATATAATTGGCACAAAATATATTTTAAAGCTTTTCAAGCTGCACTTTATAACAGCAGCTCTCTGGAAATTGATTGTGCAATACTGCTACAAGTAGGACTGAAATACTCTTGGGGAGAAATCCACCTAAGTGCACAACATCCTGTGCTACACTTAAGCATCACACTAAAGGACTAAGTAGTGCAGAGAGTTTTGTATGAGGAACACTTCCAGTGGGTTTACATTCATCCTCAGTGACCACCTTGTGTCAAGGACAATGTTAGATGTGGAGTGTGAGAGAAGATGATTGAGAGGTACACATAAAAATGAATAAAGCTGCTTTGTTAAATTTTTCACCACCTTCCTTCTTTGTTTTTTTTACCTTTATGATGATTTTTAGGTTTGTTTCAGGTTCATTTTTGTTTATAAGTGGGAAGTTTTCAATTTTCACAATTACCCTTGCCCTGCATAGTCGAAAAGAATCAACAGCAGATGGGGTAGGAAAATGGAGCTTTCTTCTTGGAAATGCCAATATTATAATGCCTATTTGTATCCCCAACAGAGTGAAAAAGTCAAAATATCAAAAACTTCTATGGCAACAACAGTTCTGAAAACCATTGAAATAAAAAATTTCAGAACAAAAATGTTAATATTCAAATTCAAAATGAAAGAAAATATTAATTCACAATAAAGATGTCAAAATATTACTTTGGAAAATTGAAAAAGTCAAAATTGCTATTTCCCCATGAAAATATTGAATCTGTTCCATGGAAGATGTACATTAGGACATAACCATGTTTCTGATTAACAAGTAATTTTGTTGACCTATTTTCCACTCGATCTGCTTCACAGTCTGATGCATGGGGGTGACATGGTTTTATATTTGTTGTCATATCTATTAGCCTACTGTAAATGTGTTTTGTTTATGAGGGAATAATAAAAAATGATAGACTAAATTACTGTGCAGCCCCAGTAATTGGGTTAGTCTGGATGTAAGTTTGTGCAGAGACTATACTGCCAGCAAATCAACCTTAGTTGTACTTGTATATACCTACTGGAAAGAATAATTTCTTAGATTCCTCCCAAAGGCCCTGATTCCACATGGATAGACTTTTTAAAGCCCAAGTAGGGTGCATTGATAGAATCAGACCATGTATTTTTACCTAGTTAAGGAGTCGGGACCAAAGCTGGGAAGTGTGAACCCTATTCCAGGGAAGCCAATCTCTGAGCCAAGCAGGTACCACACAGATAGTTGTCCCACTACAGGGGAAGCAAAACCAATAAACCCAGCAAAGCATGTCTCTAGAAGTTAGTGTACCCTAACAGATGGAGATTGCATGACAGCTCTTCTTTGCCACCAATTAATAGGCCTCTGTGCCAGTACAAATAGCTGTCCACACAGATCCCAGTGCGGGACTGTGGCTTAAGGCAGTAGCATACTTTTTACACACTGGAATTCCTTGTCTCTTGAAACTCCCTCTAGTCACCACCTCCAATGTTTTGCTTTAATCTGAACTCAGTAAGTGCAGAGGTAAAGGAGAAAAAGAGGTTAAAGACTCTGGGTAACAAACCTGTTGGCTAAGGCTGGGATTTTGGAAAGAGACCAGAATTTTTATGGGTACCTCAAGCCATCTACCCCTTGACAAGTGCAGCCTTGATAGGTACAGACATGACGGCTAAGTACAGACAGTAAAAAAAGCCTGAGGCTGAATCGATTCAATCTTCACAGGTTAGTCTAAACTACACAGATTGAACCAATAAGCAAGTGAACAAACATTCACTTTTGATTCTGCAAATGCAGTCACATGCCTGCAGTGGCCCAGGCCAGAAGCTGGGGTGCACTAGAGCATGCCTCCCTGCTCGGATGGAGCAGGCAGCTTGGCCAGGGCTAGCCTGCCTACTCTGCGATGGGCAGGGGGTTGTGGGGGAGGAGCAGAGCATCCTGGGATGCTGGTGGACTGTAAGTTGACTTGAATCTGGAGGGGATCTGAGGCAGAAGTTCAGTAAACCAATTTAACCCAAATCAGTTAAGTCTGATGCTGCATCCATCCAGGTTTACCTTAAACTGGTTTAGGCCATCTGAAAGCAGTTAATGTGCACTGAACTTCTATTGTATTACAAATTTGAACTGGTTTCCAATCACTCACAATGGTTTATGTGCAATTTCTTTCCCTAGCCAAAGTGTAAAACAAAGCCAGGTTTTGTTTAGGGTCTGCCTTGGCAAAACAGGACACTAAAATGCACTCAACCTTAAGCAAGCCATTTCCTATGTGCCCTTCTCTTAGTGGCATCTTTTCCTGTGAACTAATCTGACCAGAGCCTTCTCCCCTACGCCCCAAGAGCTACTCCTGTAACCACCTACTATTGACACCATTTCTAGGGCAAGGTTATCTAAAACCAAGTGAGGTTGCAAGTCCCTTCTGAATTCTAACTTCAAAACACCCAAGCTGGGATCCAGATCTCAACCGTCGGTTTATAATGGGCACCCACCTCCTGTAATTACAGGCCTCATCTCCCAGAACAAGCCAATATAGGAATCCCAGGATACCATTGGAATCGTTGTTCCTTTTTGTTACGACAACATGGTTGTGTCACGTTACCTGTGCTCGCCACAGCTCTTTTACCACCAGGATGGCCACGGCTCTGCAGATTTGCTTCTGCAGTAGAGCCCCCAGCACTGCAGTGCAGAGCTCTGCCTGGTGACTTGCCGAATAGGGCTGCTGATGTAAACTTGGGTATTTATACAATTGAATGTTGTTACAGAAAGCTTTTCAGTTCTGGGGTTTACCAGCAGTCAGTGTTTCTAGACATGGATGCTCTCTGGGGTCCTAGGTTAAACTGAAAAACACACAGCTAAAATAAACCATGCTAGAAGAGGCAGTGTTACCGTGTGGTTAGAGCACTACAGCAGGACCTGGAAGACCTGGTTTCTACTTCTGGCTCTGTCACTTGCCTGTTGGGAGACTTTGGGCAAGATGCTTCACCGTTCTGTGTCTCAGTTTCCCCATCTGTAAAATCAGGATAATGTTATTTCCTTTTTAAAGTGTTGTGAAATCCATTGATGCGAAGTGCTATATAAGAGCTAGGCCATTTTGTTATTGGATTGTTCTTGTGCATGGAGGGCAGTCTGTTGGCTACTCTAAATATAGTTTTTTGGCAGTTTTTACTGGCATGTAGATCTCTGTGTTGCCTTTGGCTCAGACATTGGGCCTTACAGCGTGATCCCTCAACCATTAAATTCCGGTTCCACCCAACCCCTGGAACAGCCAGCTTCCATAGGTGAGCGGTGTATGTATAGAACTGTATCACTGAATGTTGTATAATGGCTGTATATTTCTAGAAGATTTCAGCATTAGTGACTGCTGCTTCAGCAGGGTCTCATTCAGACCTCATTTTGTATGGACTCCAGTGGCCTTTGAATCAGTCCCTAAATCCCACTCTTGCCCTGTTCCTGCAACTGATGGGAAAACTGCCATGGACTGAAGTGGGAGCAGGAGCTGGTTCTGTAACTGCTAATTAATGAACCAAGTCATTGCTGCTTAAAAAAAAAACAACCAAAAAAACACAAGTCACACATTGTATTTTGGGGAGGTTGCATCACCGCAAGTGGT
This sequence comes from Gavialis gangeticus, assembly GCF_001723915.1. NCBI lineage: Eukaryota > Metazoa > Chordata > Crocodylia > Gavialidae > Gavialis > Gavialis gangeticus. The sequence continues at coordinate 192,457,102 of NW_017728992.1, read as the reverse complement.
AACAGAATGCAGTGTTTATGTGCAAAGAGTTCTGGTTCCAGCTAGACGCGAGCAGTTGGTAGGAACATTGCAGCAACAACAGTCTCTGAATTTCTCTCTGCTCTTATTTAAGGTATAAAATCCTCCATAGAGCCAGGCAGACCTGGACTCTTGGTCGTTCACTTGGCCTGTGGCGCTCTGTCTGCCTCTGTTTCCCTATGTATAGAACAGCAGCTACAGGGAAATAGGGAGGAATGATCCGCTGATTGAGGATGGCTCTTCTGGAGTGCTGAACCCCTGCAGGGGATGCAGACTGGATTCGGGTGTGTAACTAAATCCAGGTTCATCATGTTTGCAAAGAAATTTGTGCTCCTTCAGTGACAGATCTGCTTGACCTACTAGGTCCTGTCCTTGGCAAATCTATCAGTGAAATCTCTGGTCCAGGCAGTTGGACGTTTTCTGCCTTTTTCAAGTCATTGTAACTGTGTCAAACTTCAGAACATATGGCTGGATGGCACCTCCAAGGCCACTGAGTCCAGTCCTCTGCTTTCCTAGGCAACCACATACCCATGGATCCCCTAAAATTGCCAGTGCAGACCGTCATGCATAACTACAAGGCACAGAGCCAAACCAATCCAAATCTGTAATCATTCAGTCTCAAATTCTCATGCTGGGTGTCTGCCTCTGTCTTAAAGCACACAAATTAGCAAAAGCAGCTCAGTCCTATTTGAAAATAAGTTTAAGGGGAAAACAGTTTTGCTCGTATAAAAGCCTGCATTGCATTTTTGAAGCCTGTAGTGCGAGGTCTGAGCATATTCTGCAAATCCACCAGCTCTACTCCAAGTTGATGAGGCACCTTGTGTTATCGGATGCTATCCCATAGATCAGTGGTGCTCAAGCTTTTGACCCTGTGTCCAGGTGCTGGTCTGAGATCAAGCCCTGTGTGCCATGATCAGGTCCCATGCACCAGGATCAGGCTGGGAACTCCCCATGAATCTTGGAACTTGGCAGCAAGGGCAAGGCCACCACTTACCACCAAATTTTCAGACTCCTGGGGAGCGCTTTGAGCTAAATGGGGCCAGGCAACCTGAGATAGATGGTCACAGACATTTATGCTGAGCACATCACTGGCCATCACCGGTATGAAGAGAGCCAGCCAAGACGACCTGCCAGAAGTGAGAGTGGGGGGAGTGCAGGGACCAGGCTGCCATGCTTCCCTGCAGCACTCCCTGGCATGGCCGGAGGTGGCTTTTGTGTCTGGGACATATTGCTGTTCCTGTAGAAAAGTGCTCGTATTTGGCCAAAGCAAGGATCTCTAAAAATCTTAATTCATGCAGTCCTGGAAGAGACGGGTTGGAGTTTGGTGACCAACTCCCTGGTGAGTCTGACTTTGCTGAGCATGCTCCTTCTCGGGGGGTCAGGGGCTGAGCAGGATGTCCTTGCAGCTGCTTCTCTCAGGGCTTGCCGTGCATCGGGGACCGACGCTGAGCGCAGCACGTCTGTCCTGCGCTCTCCGCTCTCCTCTTTCTGGCACTTCAGCACTGCGGAGGAAGTGGGGCTGCCTGACTGGCACGCAGGGGGATCTGATTTGCACCCGGGCTGAGCCCTCTTCACTGAAGCTGATGGGAACCGTGCTTTGAACAAAGGAGGAGTTCTAAAAATAGAAAAATCTGGGCCTGCGCATCTCAGACGAGGGACCCAAAATTAGCGCTCACTTTTGATCTTAACATCTGTGCTTCGGCTCCCCCTGTACAAAAGGGGGCTAATAATATCCCCACTTCACTGGGGCGTTGTGAAACTATGTGCATCGATGTTTGTGAAGCTCTCAATCGTGGCAGTGATGGGTGCCAAAGAAAAGCTCGTGCGGAAATTAATCATTCTTGTTTGCAGAGTGGGGGTTGAATGGCACGCAGTAAACAAGATCTGCGGCAGCACACAAATGACAAGCATAAAACAAAACATCAGACGGTATCTCATTCATTGAATACTGTCATTCCTGTCCACTGAATGAGACGTGGGTCCTGTTTAAAAAAAACAACCCCTCAAAAAACCCGACCAGGTAATCAAAGGCGTGTCACCTTGTGTATGGGGCCTGATGGAGGTGGCACACGCAGTTTTCCTTCCAGCAGTTTCTGTCTTTTGAGCCTCTGCAAATGTAACAATCTCTTAATGTCTCCATCTCTTTTCTTGTGTAGTAATTAGACAACTTTCTGAATTACCAGGCATTTGCTAAATCAGCTGCAGTCTCAGAGCGTAGAAGTCAGTGATGGGAAAGACCAATTCTGTCTGTTCCCTTCCTGTGCAGGAATATTCTTGATCCCTACAGTATAATTTTCTAGTTCTTTGTCGTGTCTGGGCTTTATTTTCTGAGCTTCATATTGGCTGAGTTAAAAAAGGAAACTCTAAAATGAGTCTTTGGGGCAAGGACTGCACGGTGCCTATCACACTGGGGCCCCATTGTTGGTTGGCACTTAAGCCCTATCCTAATAAACATAATAATTAAAGTTCTAGTCCCACTTTGTCCCAGGTTTATTATTTTCTTGGTGATCCATCTTGCCTCAGTAAAAGTCTTCCTTATTCTTGCTGCCTGGTTTCTCAGCATGCAGAGGCCTCATTTAAGAGTTGGATCTTCCTGAAATCTCCTAGACACTCCAAGCCACGCACTTTTGTTTCTGTCCCGCGCCGAGACCCTTTCACTGGATGACAAAACCAAGGTGAAAGCCTGGCCGTATTAAAATGAGTAGTTTTATAGTGTTGACTTCCCTGGGATGAGTGTTTCACCCACAGCGTATCGAAACTGTGTTTATCTGTAAACACAATGCTTCCATCTGCTGCGTTTTAAAAGAATTCATATATATTTTTAGCTCTCGCCTCCTGAAATTGGTGCCTTCAGGTTAAGAAAACAATCCACCTTCCAGTTCCTCCTGCAGAGAGACCTATATAACGATGGGGATGTCTGCTGGAGAGCACCCAAACTCACTGCAGCTCTGAGGCCTAAAAACTGTGAGGGTTCATTGAAGGGCCCGTTCTGACACATGCATTGGAGAGCATGGAGAGATGATTGCGCATGCATGTCTTCCAGATGGTTTTCCTAATGAGTGAGCCAGCTTTCAGTCTTGAGGAGGCATGCCCCGATGCTAACGGTTGCTTATGGATGTTTCTGCATCGAGGCAGTGTGTGGGGAGACAGAGATGTGCGAGCAGAAGTGTTTGCTCTTGGGCTCCGATTAGACTCGGTTCATCATACTCCCAGGGAAATGGCCATGGGTGGCGGCTTGAAGCACATCAACCCCATTGTATGCCCAGATTCTGGTTGCACTTCCTAAGAACCCCATATACAGATTGGTTTAGTTGGGAGCACAGCTGGTTGTGTGTGTTCATCTCCCATTACCATTGCTGGCGATAAGTGGAAGCCATTTGTTTGATCCAGCTCCCAGTGAAGTCAGTAGAGAAACCTCAGTTCAGTTAACTGGGAATTAAATTGTGCCTCATGTTCCTGGTCCTGTTGTCCTAAGCAGGGACTTCTCTGAATATCCTGCACTATAGGTTGTATGGAACATTTTCACTGGAGACTTATTTGAGCCTTCAGTATCAACCACTTTGTTGTGCTTAGATACCAGTTTGTGTTGCAATCAAAAGTCTTGAGGTTATCTCCCTGAATCCCCATAGGATACTTTAGGAGGATGTTTTCAGAGGTACTTGTATTACATATTCCACATTCTATCTTCTTAAATTACAGAGAGCCAGCATGGCGAGGAAAGGAAAACAATACTTATTTGCACTGATGACTATGTTGATGTTGCTGTTTTATATCTACTGTGGTAGGGCCTGGTCACCAAAACCAGGACTCCATTACATTAAGCGCTGTGCACACAAATAACCCCCAAACAGTGTGTCCCAGGGACCTTACAAACAAGAGAAGATGCAAAAGGACAAGGGAGGGGACAAATAAGGTAGGTGGGAGGGCAAGGCAACAAAATGAACAGTTTAGCAGAGTCTGTAGTGCTCCTTATCTAAGCAATGCCAGATGGGAGCAATTTGCTGGGATTGGGTCAGCAGTAGGTTTTAAGAGGCGTTTGGGGCTGCGTGAATTTTGGTGGGGAGCTTTTTCCTATATGCCTAAGGTGGTAAAAAGCTGGATGATGTCTGGCTCTAGGTGTTGTTTTGCTTGGCTAAGGCAAATCATTTGATTAAAAAAGTAAAGCAAGATCACTTTGATTCCATTTCTGAGTTTTGTAAGTCCTACATTTAATAGTAGAAGGACATCCATGCTACATGTTGTTTATTTATGGAAGGTCTTTCATCCAAATTAACTTGAATAAATAAGATCAGTGCAGAAAAAAAACAGAGCAAATAGGATAAAAGAGGACTATCCATTATACAGAAAGGCAGAATCCAGACCAGGGCACAATTCTGATTATCTATCATGCTTACGGGCTTTGAGAGAATTCAGTATAATGAGCAAAGTCCCAGTCTGGACCACATCAGGTAGAAGGCTCATTAAAGAGAGACTGTGCCTAATCCTGCAAATGGGTTTTATGTGAGAAAAATAATGGTCAAAACTTGCTAAAAGATACTTTTTCTTGCACACTGAGATTTGGATCATGACAATTTAAGCAGCATGATGTATCCTCAGTCAGAATATCTTAGCTCCTAATGATACATTCCTCCCTCAAAATAGTGGGATACATGAGAGTAGACATTGTGATCCTTTCAAGTAGGTTTGGACTGAAATTAGGAAGTTAGGACTGTGTTCCTGGACCTGCGATGGACTCACCCATTAGTATTACTTACTCTATGAATTGATTTAGTGCCTACAGGTCCTAGTCAGGGTTCGACATGTTGTACCAGATATTGTACAGATGTATAGGGAATAACCTGCCCCTATCACCAACAGTTTGGAATTGGAGACAGTTGAAGGTCTTTTTTTTTTCTTTTCCTTTTTCTGGTAAATATTGACCTTTCATCAAAGAAATATATATACTTTTTTGTTAGTTGAGCTCAAAAGACTCCCTGCCCCTGTTTAAAAAAAGAAATCTGTTTTGGAGGTCTGGATTTTCTGTCAAGAAAAACCCAGACGTTTTCCAGGAAAGCAATCTCCTTTTGCAGCTGAAAATCCAGTTGGCTTTTGAAAGCAATTTTGCCATCAGAAAAAGCTCCTCTTCAGCTCTAGGCTGTGGACACACGAGACACTTACTCCAGAGTATTCTCCGTTTACTGTGGAGGAGAAGTAGAGTGGACACATTGCACCCTGCCGTTACTCTAGAGGTAATGCTGTTCTCCAGCGTCTAGTTATATAGGGTTGGCAAGCCAGTCAATTGACTGGATATTTTTTGACCAGTCAAAAATTATAGCCCTTTTATGGGGAGTGATTTTGATTTTTTTGCAGTTTTCTTGATAGAAATATGATTTTTTAAATTGTTTTTGACACATTTCTTAATGGAAAATTGTGTTTTCTATGTCATATTTGACTGTGTTGACAATTTTTTACTCTTTTTTTTTTTTTGGACTGATATTTGACTGATCAGTTAATCAAACTTTATTTGACCAGTTAAATACCCAGCTCTACAGTTATGCCTGTGGAAGCCAGAGTACCCCTACACTGGTGTATGTACTGTGAATCTGCTACCATTTTCAGCTGGACTGTGGGGTAGCCTTTTGCTTATAGCAGACTGCCTCTCCCGCCACCTTATAGCCAGGCGCTGTAAAAGCAGTTAATCTGGGATAGCTGGTCATGTGTCCGTTCCTTACCACAGAGTAAATTCTAGGGAAAATCAGCCTGTTGTAATCACATGTGTCCACACTCTTAGGGCAACAGATAGGATTGAAAACCAAGTTAACAGCAAGCAGTTGAGGTTTTGAAGGCATTACTTGTGTGACCTCAAGGAAATCATGCCTGTGCCTCTATGGCCAGGTATATATATTGCACTTTAACTGGTATAAGTGATCGTAACCAGTCTATACTCGTAACAGAACAGAAGTTTGGCATGCATAGACTGGTTTAAAAATGGCAGACCCTTGTCTAAAACTTGCTCCCCCAACCAAAGGGTGAACGTGTTCTCTCTGTTACTGATCTAAACTAGTCCACTTACAGAAAACTGCGTAACTTAGATGGATTGCATCTCCGGCTTTTTAAACGCCTGTACCTAACCTAAGTCTCTGGGGAAAATGGGGATATTCATGGTACTTATCATTAGCAAGATGTTTTGAGGCATATGGATAATAAAAAAGCTCTATGAAATGCTAAACACTCCTTACATGATTATTGTGATATAACTGCTGTTCTGTCTCATCATATGGATTTAGGTAATCCTTAGGTTTCACAGAGGTCCTAGGGGTTTGGCCTGGCATGATTTATGGTTTGTTTTACTTGTATTATTAAGATCCATTGGCGTGGAAATAGGTTATTTATTTTTTCAATGGAGTTGTTAATGCAGTGCAGGTTTTGCCAAGCAGCTGTGTTAAATGATAATATAATCCAATTCAAGATAAAATACAGGAGAGATGTCAGCACAAAATTTGTATATATGGCTTTAAATTTAGTTTAATATGAACTCAACCATATCACTAAGATTGAGAGCTGCTACAAGGCAGGAAAAGTTTGAACAAGAGATCAGTCCAGTATTTGGTATATTGAGTGCCAGGCATAATTCGCTTTTCTTTAGCTGAATTATGTCTTTATTTGGTGAAGACTTTTGTCATTAAGGCAAAAATAACCCACGAGGGTTAGAAGGGAGAGAGTAGATTTTCAAACCGTGAACAATTTATGTGAGGACTGTCTGAAAAGCACCTTGCACATTATGGGTAGGACTGGAATCTAAACAGAAAATAGTAATAAACCTATTTCCATAGAAAATAGAGGTCAAACAGTTTTATATGAAGTGGATCAGCTCATCCCAGATTAGGAGTCAGTATACTGCATAGCCATGAAAAAGGAAAAGCTTGTGGGGATAATACATTGTGTGTTCTGTAAAGTGACCTTCCAGGCTGGGAATGATTATATGTGCCTTATATAAGCTAATGAATAAATCCTTCTAGCACCCTGTTAAGGTACAAAGTATTAATATCTCCACTTTCTCCAAAAAGAAAAAGGAACAGAGATATTGAAACCAATCTGCATAGACTGGATTGTCAAAAGACCACATTGAACTCGATGAGAAAGTTCCCATTGACTTGACTAATACAGTACAGATTTAAGGATGTACAGTTCACCACATTTTGTTGGTCAGATTTTGAAGGGAGTTCAGTGTTTTGGGTGCTGAGTATTTCTGAAATTCTAGTTCTTGGTTTGGAGCCTATATGCAAACTCTATTTTTTTGTTTCCTATTTTAATGAGATTTAAATTTTGAAATATCAGACCCTATGTGACTTATCTTAGGTCATGTAGGAAGGCAATAATAGTATTGGGGTTATAATATGTGTCCTGTCTCCCAGCCTGTAACCAAAAGTCTGTCCTTACATCACCACCCTGTCTTGCCAGGCGGATTTCATTTCTCCTCTGTTGGATCTAGTGCCTTGGGCAGACTCTGTAACCCCCTTGCACATTTTTGTCCAAACCAGCAGAATGCATTTAAAGTCTTCTCTCTTCCTCTTCTAGTGACTTCATGATACATTGTTATTATTATGGTTGTGATCACTATTATTGAGAAGCGGAAGATAAGTCCTTTTCAGGGAATTGCTCTTGTATAGAGTCATGGGGTTCTCATCATGCTTTAATGACCTGTATTGCCTGTACAGCATTGCATTTCTTTTCATATGTGAATTTGCACTGAAACCACTTTCCGTCAGGCTGCGAAATGGGCGTCTCTCCTGAAACAAAGCAGTAACTACAGTTTCCAGGTTCCATCATATTCTGCTTTGTTGGTTCCTTGTAATGGCTTTGCAAATGCTTTTTATTTCCACTTAGTTATCTGCCCTGCTACATTTTGGCACAGATTTGTGAGATGGAGTACTTGCCTATTTCAGGGGCTAATGAGGTGTATAATGGCCTGTGGGTGGCAATGGAATTGCTTCTGGAAGAATATTCAGGGTATTACAAGAATGCACCAATTATAGACTGGGG
>NW_017728992.1:192435655-192448860 GCF_001723915.1 Gavialis gangeticus | reverse complement strand
GGGGGGGGGGGGGGGGGGGAGCAGCATCTGGGAGCAAGACGGGGCCGGGGAGACCACAGGATCATGGGGTGGTGACAGTGCGGGGCTGGGGCTGAGCTGTGATCCGCTCCCCATATGCCCTTGCAATGGGTGCTGGTTGTGCAGGTAGGGGAGTGCAGAGACCAGATTGTGGCTCTGCCCTGGCCCTGCCCCAGGCTCTATGCTTTCCCTGCCCTATGATCCTAGGGTCTCCCCAGCCTTATCTACCCGTCTCACTCCTGAACACTGCTCCCTGCCCACCTCTGGCCTCATCCTATGTAGGGAGCTTTGGTGAGCTGTTGCTGGGGAGTGGGGATGCTGACCCGGCCCATGACAGATTGGCAAAACTCACTATGTGGCTCACAGGCCCAAATAATTGCTCACCCCTGTTATAGATGGACTGAAACCAAAGATGGATGGTACAAAACTAGTGAATCTATTATTAGACCTTAAAATGACTGGCAAATGTGAATATGAGATCATTAATCATCTGGAGAACATATGTGCCTTTAAACTACACAGCAGGCATTTTATAATATCAAGGTACTGTGGCATGAATTATATGTATTCATAACACTCTGGCTTATGTGTATTGCACTGGAGAAAGGCAGAATTGTTAGGGTATGATTTTGGTTACTGCTGATATTGTTTTGTGTTTCACTTGTGTAGTTTCTACTTTTGCAATTGGTTTCCGGCTATGTGTGTCCTTGATTGCTTGTTTTTCCTCAGAAACAATGAGAATTAGTGAAAACTGGATGGGTTTATGGAAAGACAGAGATGCATGTTTTAGCATTGCTAGTCCCAGCTGCGTGTTGTTTCAAGATCCCCTGATGTGGATGTTAGTCTCTGCAGCAGGAAGAAGTTGAAAAATGGTGATCTTGTTGGAAAAGACAACTTGGAATAGCTGTTTTTCAGGTTGTTCTGAAAAGGCATCTTTTTGTTGTTGCTGGGGCTTTTACAGTAGAAATTCTATAGAAAAGTCTTGCATTTTAAAGGATTGAGTTTTTATATTCCTGTCACCATTTTTGTTTAATTTCCTGCTTCATCCTGGTTTTTATTGATTCCTTATCGCATCTTCCCTTTTTTATCAGGTTCCATTTTTTGTCACTAAATAACAACAAATGCTTTTGTTCAAAGTTTCTGTTGGGGGGGGAAGAATTTTATGGAAATTTTAGGAGAATGCATGGTACCTAACACGCTGCAGTTTGGGTGTGACAGAGCTGTGGGGCAGATTTGCTGGCATAAAATAATTACACAAATTTGCAGGTGCTGCAGTAATAGTTTACTGCTCTATGGGCTGAATCACAGGGAGGCTGCACCTGCAGGTAATCTGCTTTTGGAGTTTATTTGCCTGAGTGCCTGCACTTCCTGGCTAAGTATAGACAGTCAAGAAGCCCAAGCCTGAATCGATTCAGTCTTTGTGGGTTAGACTAAACTGCGCAGATTGAACTGAGAAGTAAATGGATAGACGTTCACTTTTGATTCTGGAAATATAGCCACGTGCCTTGTGGGTCAGAAGCTGCGGCATGCTGGAGCAGGCCCTCCCTTCCTTTTGGCAGTGACAGAAAAGTTGGAGGGAAGCTGGGAGAGAAGCCCTCCAGGCTTTTCCTCCCTCCCTGCTGAAGATGGCGGGGGGTGGGGGGGCATAGCCAGGCCCCTGCACACCATTGAGTATGACTGGGGAGGGGTGTAAACCCCCACCCTGACCTGCACGGTCCCCAGCCAGGGTGTGCTTGGAGGGAGAGGGGGGGAAGCAGCCCCTGCCAGGCCTTTCCCCATTTGCCCCTTGAGTGGTGGGGGCAGGGCCATTTCTAGGGGCCAGCACCCTGAAGCAAAGGGGGGGAGGGAGGAAGGGTTCAAACCCCCCTTTCCCCCCTGTCCCACTGGCATGGATTCCAGCTAGGGTCTGCCTGGCAGGCGCAGTAGTCCCCACTCACTGTTTGAGTGGCAGGGGCAAGCCTGGCAAGGGCTGCTGTGCTGCTGCCAGGTAGACCTCAGCTGGCATCCCGTGCCAGTGGGGGGAGGGGAGAGAGGGGGGATTAATCCTTCTTTCCTCCCCTACCCTTGCCTCGGGGGCTGGCCTGAGGCTGGCATCTGCCCCCCGCCCCCGAGTGGGGAAAAGCCTGGCAGGGACTGCAGTACCAAGTGGGGTTTCCCACCCCCACCCCACTCCCACCCACTTCTCAGCCAGCCAGAGCAGTGATAGTACTCTGGCTGCGGAGTGGAGGGACTGGGCCAACACTGCTCCACTGGAGCAGACAGCACAGGGCTGCAAAGCATTTTGGGATGCTGGGGGACTGTAAGTTAACTTAAACCAGGAAGGGATCTGGGACAGAAGTTCCTTAAACCAGTTTGACCTAAATCAGTTTAGTTTGATACTACATTCAACCAGGTTTATTTTAAACCAGTTTCAGCCATCTTGAAAGTGTTTTATATCCACTGAACTTCTGTTCTGTTACAAGTTTGAACTGGTTTCTGATCACTTGAATCAGTTTATGTGCAACTTATGTCCCTAGCGCATCTGAGGGAAGGGGCATCTGGTTTTATAGTGACTTTGTGCAAGTGGAAGTGGTGAGTGAGGATGCAAAGCAACAGAGATTTGACCATGTCTAAAGGTGCTAATCCAAGGAAATGGACACATTTCTTTTTCCTTGCAAGAGGTACACTGGCCACATGTCTGTACACTCACTGACTTAACCTGGACTTAGTGCACATGAGGAATGCACGATTGGGCCCCATCTGTCTATTACATTGATACATTTTTGTTTCTTAGCTAGAAGGGCAAGATAGAAGCAAATGATCGATTTGAAAAATAATAATATAGAAATCCACTCCTTTAAAAATACTGAGAAATTACATGGTTGATGTAAAACTTTCTGTTTTCATAACATTTTAACCTTCTGACATTAGGGAAGGTCAGATTCTGATCTGATTTCCATGGTGTAGCTTCATTACTTACTTCTGATTTATAACTGTGAAAGATTAGAATCCAGCTCCAGGGTTTTATAATAAAATGCTGACCCTGGCCAATTGTGGGTTGGATTAGGGGGGTAATAAATATTGCATGAGAGAGCCATACATGCAGAAATCCTTTATGGCCTGTTAATCACTTCTAACTAAGCATTGTGGGCTGTCCTACTGTTTTGTAAGCATGAAATAATTAATCAGAAAACTGATTTACTCTGAGTTTTGACAGAGCCTGAAGTGCACACAGTACTTGCAAGATGCAAACAGCAAGGCTTGGAATTGCTGCATTTTCATGCTTGGATATTTGCTTATTTGATTTGTACCCTTGCCCCCCCCTTCTGTCCCTTTTTTTTTTTCTGTAAGCTCTCTGGAATATTCCAGCCTAGAGAGGGCTTCTTTCATATGCCTCTTCCCACATGTTTACTTAAGGAGACTGTGCATTACTTGTGCTTTATATTAGCTCTCAAGGATGCCGGCAATCCCTTGAAGCTATCCAAATCTCAAGGCCTTCACTCCCAAGCAGTTCCTATTCATATGGGCAGTTCTGTGCTTAGTCCAAGTCTTTGTGTTGGTAGTCCGTGTTCCTGTTCCCAAGTCTGCAGCTCCAGCACCTGAAGGGTTTATTCTTCATTTGAAAAATAAATCCTGTTTTTGTATTTTTAGGGAAACCATAATTGCTTTAGTAAACATGTGTTGAAAATTAGAGCTAAAGCACTTGGCTGTGGGCCCTTAGGCTAGGGACAGAAGTTGCACATAAACTGGTTTAAATGATTAGGAACAGGTTTAAACCTGTAACAGAACAGAAGTTCAGTGCACTTAAACTGTTTTCAAAATGGCCAAAGCTGGTTTAAGATAAACCTGGTGGGATGTAGTCCTTATTTAGGTCAAACCAGTTTAAGGAACTTCTGTCGCAGATCCCTTCCTGGTTCAAGTTAACTCTAAGTCCCCCAGCATCCCAGGATTCTTTGCAGCCTGGGGTTGTGCTGCCTCTTCCATCGGAGCAGGGTCTATCCTGCCCCTCTGCTCTCTAGCCAGAGCACTTTCACTCAGCTGGCTTAGGAGGAGATGGGGGGGAAAAACCCACCCCTCTGGCTGGGCACCGGACCCTCAGCTAGGTGCTGTGGTAGGGGGTGGGGGAGCTTGCCCAGTAGCTGGCAGCTGGGCTGGAGTCCTCCAGCCATGCCCCCTCCTTAGCCTCTGGGCTGGCTGAGGTGCCGCAGAGAGAAGCCCACACCAGGGACTAGCTCTGCCCCAGGGAGCCAGGAGCCCAGAGTGATTCCCTCAACCGTGCCCCTTGGCCTCCAGGCTGGCCAGAGTTGGGGAGGGGAAGCCCCCACTGGGGCTTGGTTCTACCCCTCAGAGCCAGGAGCGGGGCTGGAGTCCCCCAGCCATGCCCCTCTTCACCCTCTGGGTCAGCTGAGTAGGGAGGGAGCCGGCATCGGGGCTTGTCTCTGTCACCAGGAGCAGGGCTGGATCCCCCTAGCCAACCTCCCCCCTCCCCCCGACCTGAGGCTGGGCAAGGGGTGTGGATGGGGGAGTCCAGCCCTGCTTTTTCATAGATTCATAGATTGTAAGGCCAGAAGGGACCTCGGAAGATCATTGGGTCCAGCCCCCTGCACCAAGCAGGAAAGACAGCTGGGGTCAGGTGACCCCAGCGAGGGGACCGTCCAGTCTCCTCTTGAAGATTTCCACTGTAGGTGATTGCACCACTTCTGGAGGAAACTTGTTCCACAGTCTGGACACCCTGACTGTGAAGAAGTTTTTCCTAATGTTGACCCTGAATCGATCTTCCAGGAGTTTGTGGTCATTACTCCTGGTTTTCCCCTCAGGTGCCCTGGTGAACAGTTGCTCACCAAGCCCTTGATGTGCTCCCCTAGTGTAGTGGTAAGCTGCTACCAGGCTCCCTCTCAGCTTCCTTTTCCCCAGGCTAAAGAGTCCCAGATCCCTCAGCCTTTCCTCATATGGCTTGCCTTTTAAGACTCTGATCATACGGGTGGCTCTTTGGTGGACTCTCTCAAGCTTGTCCACATCTTTGTTAAAGTGTGGTGCCCAGAGCTGGACTTGGTACTCCAGCTGCGGTCTCACCAGTGCTGACTAGAGTGGAAGAATCACCTCCTTGGTTTTGCTGGAGATGCACTGATTGATGCATGCCAGAGTATTATTTGCCCTACTGGCTACAGCATCGCACTGCTGGCTCATATTCACACTGTAGTCTGTTATTACCCCCAGGTCCCTTTCATTTGTGGTGCTAGTCAGGTTGGTGCTGCCACGCCTGTATGTGTGTTGGGGGTTGCTTGCCCCAAGGTGGAGCACTTTACATTTCTCGACATTGAACTTCATCAGATTCCGATCTGCCCAACTTGCCAGCTTGTCTAGGTCTACCTGTATCTGCAGCCTGTCTTCAAATATGACCACACTCCTCCATAACTTGGTGTTGTCCATGAATGTGGCCAGTGAGCTCTTCACCCCCATGTCCAATTTGTTAATAAAGATGTTGAAAAGTACTGGATTGAGCACCGACCCCTGCGGGACACTGATGCCCACTTCTCGCTAGGATGACACAGACCTGTTCACTATGACTCTCCGGGTTGTATCCTGCAGCCAGTTTCTCACCCACCTAACTGTCTTGGAGTTAAGCCCACAATCCTCCAATTTTCTCGCAAGGACGTCATGGGATACTAGATCAGAGGCCTTTTGGAAGTCTAGGTATACAGTGTCAACCTACTCTCTCCTTCTATGACCAGGTGGCGAGTTACCTGGTCATAGAAGGAGATGAGGTTGGTAAGGCAAAACCTGCCTGTGACAAAGCCATGCTGACTGTTGTTCAGAATCCTACCTTCTGCAGGCTCATCGCAGATAGACTCCTTGATGAACTGTTCTAAGATTTTCCCTAGGATGAAAGTTAGGCTCCAGGCAGGCAGGGTAAAGCCCCTGCTTTGGGCTTTCCCCCACCACGCCAGGCAGCACCCAGCTGGGGGACTGGTGCCGGGTTGGGAGGGTGAGTTCCACTCCCCCAGAGGCTGAGGACGGGGCATGGCTGGGGGACTCCAGCCCAGCTCCTGGCTCCCAGCAGCAGAGCCAAACCGTGGTACAGGCTTCCCCCCTCTTTGCCCCTCCCCCCCCAGCCAGCCTGGAAGCTGAGGAGGGGGCATGTTTCAGGGACTCCAGCCATACTACTTGTTCAGGGTGGAATAAAACCCCTGGTCAGGGTCCTCCCTCCCCTCCCACACTGGGCAGCACCTGGTTGGGGGTCCAGTGCCAGGCAAGGGGTTGGGTTTGCGCCCTGTCCTCTGCCAGCCCCGAGGCTGAGGAGGGGTTTTGGCTTGGGGAATCACCCAGCTCCCAGGTCTCTGCAGTGGTTGGCAGGCTAGTGCCCCTGGCCACAGGTATGGGCCACTGCAGGGGTCCGGCTGCCTTTCCAGTTTGAAAAGTGAAAGTCAGTTCAGTCTATGAGAAACCCGCAGAGACTCAATCCATTCAGCCTCAGGCCTTTTGACTGTCTGTACTTAGCCCTGAAGTGTTCATTCTGTCTTTCCTTTGAGGTGATTATACAAAGTGGTATATCTAACAGGTGTGTGTGACTTGACTGCTCACAGCAACAAATAGAGACTGATATTCAGGCTGTCAGTCTCTGCTTGTGCCTATTGTTGTCCGTGATCACAAACAGTTTGGGGCTCCTAGGTGTACAGGCTTGCATGGCTGACCTCCCCTTTATGGGATAATTTCTTACTCCCACTAGTCGGTTATTGCTATCCTGCTTTGTTGTGAGCAGCTGAATCTGTCTGCTTTGAATACTGTCCCTCTAAGCACATCTGATGATCAGCAGGATTTTCATAGCCAAAACAGCTGACATGCTTCTCTTGTGAGTAGGTGCCTTCATTTCATGTGCATATTACAGCCAAGCACCTGGTCTGCAATGAGCAGTTCTAGGATTAGTGGAAAGTGGAACTGTATTTCCAGCAGAAAAGCACCAGTGTGGTATCAGGTTGCTTCTTCAGTGAAACCATTTTTAATTTTTATGGAAAATTTGAGGAGATGGGGAATATCACATAGATACACTGCTTGCGTTTCAGGCTTGTTTTGCTGAGTAGTGTTTGCTTGTTTACCAAGGGCCTCTGTTGGTAAAATAAGCTGCATAATTAAAGCAACTGTGCTTCCTAAATGCATCATGTTGGAAATGTAAGGACCAATGGAACGAGCCTAGACGATGGAAACTTCTTAGATTATTAAGAAGGGTTAAGAATGCATTGCAGAATGGCCCTGATTTTCTTTTCCAGGATGTTGTACTTAAACAGAAGGACTGTGCCCCAGAGTTGTCCTGTTCTTTGCTGGAGAGAGATGATTTGGGCTAGGGACAGAAGTTGCGCATAAACTGGTTTAAGTGATCAGAAACTGGTTTAAACCTGGATCAGAACAGAAGCTCAGCACCCATAAACCAGTTTCAAAATGGCTGAAACTGGTTTAAGATAAACCTGGTTGAATGTAGTATCAGACTTAACTGATTTGGTTCGAACTTGTTTATGAAAGTTCTGTCCCAGATTGCTTCCTGGTTCAAGTTAAATAGTCCCCCAGCATCCCAGCATGCTTTGCAGCCCTGGGCTGGGCTGTCTGCTCCAGAGAGCAGGGCTGGCCTGGCCCCTTTGTTCCCTAGCTGGAGCAGTGAGGGGTGTCTGATAAGGTGGTAGTGGGGGTGAGGGGAAAATCCAGCTGGGGATGCAGCCCAGTCTACAGGGTGGGTACTTCTTCCCCCTCCCCCTGGCAAAATCCAGCTGGGGTCTAGGGCCAGGGAGGGGGATTAAACACCCTTTCCCCCACTCAAACTTACTGTTGGCTGCAACTGTGGACTACAAATCTCAGAGGCACCTGGAAACAGGAAGAGGAAGTGCTAAGCAACCCTGCAGAGTCCTGCAGTTGTAAATCTGGGCTGCAAATCCCAGGGACCTTCAGGGGGCAGGGGAGGGAGGGCAGCAGGAAGGGGAAGTGAACACAGCCAGAGAGCTGTGCTCTAGCGCCCCCTTACTTCTGGCCTGAGCCACTGCAGGCATGTGGCTGTATTTCCTGAATCAAGGGTAAATGACTGTTCACTTCTGTTTCAATTTAATCTGTCCAGTTTAGATTAACGTGCAAAGATTGAATTGATTCAGCCTTGGGCTTTTTGCCTGTCTGTACGTAGCTTTGAATACGGTGGTCAGTCAAACTAGTTAGCAGACACAAACATCAGCACCCCACGATAGATCTGAATGGAGGTGGGTGAAGAATAGAAGAGGGATGCATGGTGAAAGTAGGCATTGGTCTAGTTTTTCTTCCATCTACCAAGAAATCGGTCTCTTTCCTGCTGATGTGTTTATTCTCACAGTCCTCCTGCAATGTAACTTCCCTAGAAAAATTCTGACTAAAGAAATGCAACTTTGTAAACATTTTGCTGAATATTTTAAATGTTAATGAACCAAGGTGAAGCTCCTGCTGTGGGCAGCCTACAGATAGCTGCAGAGTGTAAACACCACAGAGGAAGTGGAATTATGTGGGATAGTGCAAGGCAGTATAATTAGTAGTAATGGGGTGGGATTGCCAAAGGGAATATGTAGACTGATTGTCAGGAAATGGTTCTCAACAGTGACTAGTCTGGGGAAGAGTCTCCCAAAGGCTCGAGGTATCATGGTGATAGAAAAGGTTCTTCTAAAGAAAAGGCATATAATAACAGGAAGAGGAGCTCTGTTGTCACCCACTGGGCCTCTTCCACTTCTGAATTCTGTGGATCTGATCCTGATCTCACTTAAGTGTAAGTGAGATCATAGAATGAACTATCTTGGTTGAAAGAATGAGGCATTGTTCAACTTGCGGAAAAGAAGATTACGAAAGGACATGAAAGCAGTCTTAAAATATCTGAAAGGCTGCCCTAAAGGAGAGAGAGCATACCCTTTTTTTCTGTTGCTGGAGAGAGTGGACAAGTAGCAATGGCTTGAAGTTGCAGCTAAGTAGGTTTAGACTGGAGATGAGAAACAATGTCTTCACTATTAGAAGAGCAAGGCAGGGGAATAGATTGAATCGGGAAGTTGTGGAACCTCCATCCTTGGCGGTGTTCAAGACAAGGTTGGGTAAGCACTGGTCAGGGCTGATCCAGGAGTTCCTGTGCCCGGAGGGTGGAGAGAGCAACAGGCGGGTTACTGGGAGGGGACTGGAAGAGATGTGCTGCATAAACTAGGTGGATATGGAGGAGGATCATGCTCAGCAGCAGGAGATTGAAGCAGAGCTTCACAACAGGCTTAGTTTCAAAAGACAATTAAAGGAGCTAGGTTAAGTTTATGGAAGGACTAGAGAAAGGGGAGACCTGGTTGTCCGGTAGGAGGGTGCAATGTATGGAGTTATGCTCGCTGAGCTCAGGTTGAAGAACAGAAATTCTCTTCAACCTGGGAGAGAGAGTTTAATAGAGAGCTTGTTTTTTCTCCCGGTTCTGGGCTTTGCTGCTTGCCACGTGGGGCCAAGACAGATTTTTTCCCCTTGCTGTTGCTACAGGTATTGGGGTTTTTTTCGCCTTCCTCAGAAGCACTGGGTGTTGGCTGCAGCCAAGGCTGGGGATTTTATGGGATTGTGCCAGTCGTCCTGCTGGGATAAAAGCCCAGAGGTTCCTGTTAGAGGATCTCACTCCTCCACTCAGGATCAGACACTCATCATGTTTGGGATCAAGAAGAAATTTTACTCCACAGTCACATTAGTATGAACTATGGGGATTTTTGCTTTCCTTTGTGGCAGGGGATATGGATCTCTTCCTTGGACCTCGTGTGCAAAAGGTCCCTGCAGTGGTGGGACACTGAGAGCCCTTGTTCCCCTGCTTTACTTGTGGCAGGGTAGGGTGCTTTCTGGTGTCTTCGGGCAATACGCCTTGTGTAACAGTGTTGATTGTGTAGTTGTAGGGGTAGGTTAGGCAACGGCTTGTAGGGGATAGTTTGGGATGCTCCTGCCTTAAGCAGAGGGTTGGACTAGATGACCTCCAGAGGTCCCTTGCAGCCCTACTTTTCTACGATTCTGTGATATTTTAGGACTATTTTATAGAGGGCTCTTTGTTGTAGGAGAAATAAAGGGCCTGCCTTCTCCTCCCAAGTGCAGCTGAGGAGGTTGCCAGATTGTGTCAGAGAAGAAAAATGAACCAATATACTTAATACACTCAATTTTTAAAGGTGGAACCTAGACATAGAAAACAGACTGCATTGCAGGCTATATTAAGAAACAGATGTTATTCCCAGATCTGTGCTGCCATTGCTGATAGTCCAGGGACAAGAAATAAATGCAGAAAATGAGGTCAGTCAGTTAAAAAATCGGGGTTTGATAAATGGGGGGTTGTGATAGTTATTGTACCTGCTGTACTATAAATGTGCAGACTGGCAAAGCTTTGTAAAACACGGGCAAGATCAGGGCTCCCGTCCTGAAGAACTCACGAGGCCAGCGTGATGCCACAAACAGTTTATCATGATAGCTATATTGCCAAGCAGACTAAAGCAAGAAATGGTTATCCAGTTCCATGGAAGATTTTGATTCTGCAAAACCAAAGGGTGCCTATACACGTGCAGCAGGGAGGCTGCTCCAATGTGCTGAGCACACGATTTATTAAGTTTTCTTGAGTGTGTACTTCAGCAGACTCCAGCATCACGTGTATCAGCATCTCCATGCTGAAAAATGGGGGGGGGCACTTTCACTACAGCTCATTCAAGTGTCTAATTTGGGGGTGGGCAATTATTTTGGGCAGAGGGCCACTTACTAAGTTTTGGCAAGCCGTCGAGGGCTGCATGACAGGCAGCCAGGGGCAGATTAATATTAATTTTCTAAATTTTTTAGGGGCCCCATGGGCCAGATAGAATAGCCTGGCGGGCCGCATCCAGTCCCCGGGCCGCATTTGGCCACCCCGGTCTAATTAAAGCCCCTGCCCCCCGACTCCTGGATCAGGTGTATGAATACCCACAGTCTCTCAGAGAGACCTCACAACAGAATAATAGCCGATTTAGTGGTCTCAGCCCTCATCTGGGCTGTGGGAGACCAGGGTATTGCTTCCTACCAAGGTCTGAAATCTCCCACATCCTAAATGGAGGCCGTGACTTTAGCTCAGTGAAGATTGAATTGTTTGTCCCATGATGAACAGCTGCAGCAGAAAGGATTGAGACATAAACCCATAGGCTGGTTGGAGACTGATGTAACCACTGGACTACTGAGTGTTTTCAGATGGGGTCTCTGCCTCTGGTTTTGACTAGGCGCTCCATTCCAGTGCGTAGTACTACCATGTACATTCCTACAGTATTTTTTTTTTGCTCTTGATGATGATCATTTTGGAGTAGAAATTCCTTGACCAGCTCTGCCAGCCGGTTCTCTTAGTGCAGATGCAACTTATGTGATAAAAAGTTGCTTTTTCATTATTGCTTATATTGGTTCCCTAAGAGAAATAAGCTGTTGTGACAACAGCACTTCTATGGTGATATAACTGTATTTATATGGGAGCTTCTGGCAGTGTAGCAATATTGTCAAAAATCACTCCCATGAACAGGCATTGCTATCTTTATGCAGGTTTCTAGTTGGCATCTGGCAAATGCTGAGACCATGTAACCTGATAAAGATACTGGGCCCTGGAGAGGTCTCTGAAAGGCTGTTATCAGCTGCTTTTCCCAATGGGAGTCTCTTCACTTTCAGCCTGTGCCTGTCTCCCTTACCCTCTGAGGATAGGTGATCAGAATTCGGCTCTTTGTTTCTGGACAGTGCAAGCCCAGGGTTAAGTCCGTTTATTCTGCCAGCTTAACAAGCCTCTCTGGTAAGTGCTGCACTGCTTTCAACGGCTCTTGCATGAAAACATCATGGCTTGTATAGTTTGTTTTTCTTACACCATATTGGGCTTTCAATATTGTCTGTCTCCTTGTTTCTTTACTGGTAAGTAAGCATGTAGCTTCAGTGCTCATCTAGGAGGCCTGAGCTGGGAGGATAGAAACTCATTGGAAAGGTGCTACCTTTAGTTTAGTGATCCCTGAAGGCTGTGCTGTGAAAGATGATGCTTTATCACAGGGGTGGGCAAAATATGGCCTGCGGACCAGATTCAGCCCATGGAGGGTCCCTTGGTCCCACCTGGCCCAGGTGCCATCCATCCCATGGCATGTCTTGCCACTCGCTGGGCAGGCAGGAGGCATGGGGCAGCTGGACTGCCTTTCTGGGAAGCCCAGGTGGCAGCAGTGGCTCCTTCCAGCTGCCTCCACAGCTGGCCCCAGCACCTGCAGTACTGGTGGGGACCCGTGTGCACAGCCCTGATCCCGCTCCACCCCGCATACACTCCAGACTTGGCCTGGCAGAACAGACCAGCTCCGGGCCAGCTGGAACCAAATGGACAGCCCCAACCCGGCCCACCCTACACCTGCTCTGGACTGGCCTGTCCATGCTGAGCAGCAGCAGCAGAGGTGGTGGCTGGGCAGAAGCTACTGCGTGGCGTGGGGGAAAAGCAGCACATGCCCCCCAGTGCTGCCAGGCCCTTACTTCAGACACACAGAGCCCACACCTGGGCTGCCCTGTGGTTTCTTTGCACTGCCACTGCTGCCCCGCTGAGTGCCCCGGAGGTGGCAGCAATGGCAGTGGAGAGGAGCGGCAGGGCAGCCCGTGCACAGGCTCTGGGTAGCTGCAGCAAGGAGGGCTTGGCAGCAGCGCAGGGGAGGAGCTGCTTTTCCCTTGTGCCAAGCAGCCGCTTCTGCCCGACTGCTGTTGCTGCTCATTATGGGTGGGTGAGTCTGGAGCGGGCACAGGGTGGGCTGGGTTGGGCCTGCGTGTGCAGGTCCATTTGTAGAGCGGGGCTGGGGCCAGTGGTGGCAGCAGCCAAAAGAAGCTGCTGCCCCTGCCTGAGCTGCCCATAAAGGCAGGGTGGGCTGGGGGTTGTGGACTGTTGGCAGTGGCACGTTGGCTCCAGGCTGTTTTGGGGGGGGGGGGGAAGGGAGGAGGGAAGGGTTGCTGACTGGCCAGCGGCAGCTCCCCAGAACTTCCTGTGTGGTCTGTGGGCAAAATTGCCCACCCCTGCTTTATCAGCATCACATCTGGCCCGTGGAGCTATGTTATCCAGCCCATGGGACTGTCTGTGGGTCCAGGAATTTGGTAGCAGGGGAGTAGTGGCAATGAACAGTTCATTGTCACTGCTGCCCCCGCTGCCAAATTTCCAAACTGTGTGTGGTGGGATTGGGCCTCTGGAGGATTAGGTACTAACTGTG
>NW_017728992.1:192428158-192430655 GCF_001723915.1 Gavialis gangeticus | reverse complement strand
GAGTAGTGCCAATTAACAGTTCATTGTCACTGCTCCCCCCGCTGCCAAATTTCTAAACTGTGTGTGGTGGGATTGGGCCTCTGGAGGATTAGGTACTAACTGTGCCGGCCTTGTGTAGCAGGATCAGGCCCGTGGACTGGATCCAGCCTATGAACTGACTGGGCACCTCTCCTCCAGCCCCTGGGGCCAAAAGGTTGGGCATCACTGCATACATCTTGCATGCACATGTGCACGCATATGAGCACACACACACGTGCATGGACATGCACACGTGCACACCCCCTGCCCCCTTTTCAGGTGTAAGAGTGCCACCAATTTTAGCCCAGAAAAAGTGTGCCCCAGGTATCGAAAGTTTGGGAAGCATCGCTTTTGTTACTGCTGCATAACTGATCACTCTACCAGAGTGAACAAAGGTACTCTGGATTTTTGTAGGGGTAAGAGAAAGCAAAGTCTGGTCTTTGAAATATTATCCAGATAATAATAGCAGCTAACCAATACTTAATTCAGTAGAGATATGTTAGGCCTTTCTATTTCCCATAACAATTAGCTGAATGAATAAATAGCTGCCTGCCCTCACGAAAATAAAATCTAATATGCAATTAAAATGAAAGGCTTTCCTTTGGAGGGTGTGGGGTGCTGCAAGATAAAATTATAGGAGGGCTAGATATGAAAGCATTGTTTCTTCATATATTTAGAAATTAGGATAATTAGAAGCAGCAAAACATATAGAGCCTGCCTTTTGAAAGGGGGAAGCAATTTGGAACCCCCCTGCTAAGATCTACGTCATTAGGAAGACCACAAGAGCAGGCTTAGGCACGTAGTGTATAGAAGGCTAATTGAGAGCACCCACTTGGATTTCCTTAATAAAATAGTGAGCATTCATTAAATAGAGACAGGAAACTCTGAGGTTGGTACTTCTGCCTTATTACTATAACAGTGGTTTCTGTACACCCCTGCTGAGATTAGGGCCCCTAGGCTCTGTACAAAATAAGAAACCAGCCCCCCCCTGAGAAATGCATAAAGTGCCAGAAGTCCAGGCAGCATCCAGGTTAAGCTGACCCTGGCTGCCAGTGGCCTAACTACCCCCAGCTTGCCCCAGTTGCCTGTATGGGCATGGCTGGCTACTTATAAGTAGCAGGTTTTTCGGAGCCCAGCAGGCTACTCAAACAGGGCAAATCTTGGTGTTCTGACTCCTTGTTTTTAGTTTCTGTCTTGGATTCCTGGTTTGCTGTTTCCTGGGCCCTGCTTGTTGGCTTCCTGGCTCCATCCTGGTTCCTGACTTTAGCCATGACCCCTTGTGCTCCACAGTTCAGCCCAGATCCCCGTTCTCTGAAGTCAGAAGGGCTAGAAGCCTACTTTTTTTTTCACCTCCCTGTCTGACATTGGACACCTCCGGGGAAGACGCCTGCCTCATCTGCACATCACAGAGCAACCCTGTCACAAAAGGACTCCACCCTCTACCTCCCCTGTGTAAAATGAAGTTTCTTTTCTACCTAGGAGAACTTTTACAATCTTTGAATTCTCCTGTGCCTGAAAAAGGGTGTGTGTACCTGAAAGCTTACAAAGGAAGAATTTTTTTTTTTTTGCTATTATTTATTTGGTCTAATAAAAGATATCACCTCTGACCCAAGAGTTTTGTTTATCTCTCTTCCTTAGACCACCACGGGTATAACATATACCCCAGAACCCTCCTTTTATTATTTTTTTAAATGAAAACTTTGATTCTCATATAATTACCTGACATTTGGCATTTGCTGTATGGCAAATGCCAAATATCAGGAGAGTAAACTGTGGAAGCTGGTGTCTGAAAAACTATTGAGAAGCAAAAGCTGTTCTTATTAGTAAAAAGAACAGACTTTGCTTCTCAGTCTCGTGCATGCAAATCATGAGTTCCAGAAATTAAAAGTCATGTTTATTATATCAGTCAGTAAACACAGCCCCTTTTCTATAACTGTCCTGGAGCCCGATTCATCAAGAATTGGTGGCAGCCACAGTATAAATTCTTATCGGCTGCTGAAGCCAAAATAATTTCGAGTATTGATTTCCATGTTTAAGCTAAACACAGATGGCAGCGTAAAGAGGTCTCGAGCAGTACGTGTGTCCTTGTAAAGTTATTGGGCGTTATGAAGGTGAGGCATCTTTAGGAAGTGGGCCATCTTGGTTTAGGCCCCGAACCATGTGTTTTGAAGCCCGCTTTTTGATACCTAAGCGTCTCCAGATGGTTTTCACGTATATGCTATGATTGCTTTAGTTCTGATCCATATGAATAAGCACGTACAGTTGTGCTGTAGTTGACTTGGTTCTGGATTTGTTTGCAATTGCTATAATTTCGTGGTGTATTTTTGCATTATTTTGCATCCAGTGCTGTAATTAACAGCAACTTGTAGGCAGTTCTTTGGGTTTCCTAATTGGACAATTTAATAGCTAAGAATCAGGGCATGTGAAGATGCAGCCATTCCATCGCACACTGTGACCTTGGTCTTTGTCACTAATCACA
>NW_017728992.1:192422440-192423158 GCF_001723915.1 Gavialis gangeticus | reverse complement strand
GGCGTGTGAAGATGCAGCCATTCCATCGCACACTGTGACCTTGGTCTTTGTCACTAATCACAAAGTGATTGTCAGTAATCACTTTGTGATTAGTGACAGACTAATTTACGTCAAGCCATTTCTTGGATGAAAACCCTCCAAAGATAAGTCCTGGTACTACAGTAAGTGAGGTGGATGACTTAGTATGTGGCACTGCTTCCTGCTGTACCCATAGCACTGCTGCTTGGCTCAGTGCTCAGTGCATCTGTCTGAAGTGTCATGAAACTTAGATCCTGATGGCCCATGATTATTTTACAGAAATTGAGCTATTAACCTTAGTGCGTTGGCCACGTTCCAGGGGGCTAATAACCTTCTACTTATCTATGTTCTCCTTTTGTTTCAGTTGGAGACCGTAACATTGTTTGTTTCTTGGCGTATTATTGCACAGATCTAATGGCCACCATGTTTCCTCCCCAGAAGTGTCTGCATTCTGTTGGTGAGGTGCAAAGTGGGATTTGGCTCTATGCCCACTGAACTAAGCTGGGAGTTGTCATTCACTTGGGTTCGGGATAGTAATTCTGCAAGGCACTTTGCTTATGAAAGGTGCTACGTAAAACCAGTCAGTTAAAAGGAATTAGTGTGTCCTTTCAGTTGAGTTCATAGGTAGAAATACCAGTTGGATACTTCTTAGTTCATTGACCTGATTTTTTTTTTTTTTTTTTTTTTTTTTTTTTTTTTT